>NC_083283.1:66964996-67567159 GCF_963506605.1 Zootoca vivipara | reverse complement strand
CGTGGTGGATTGCTATCCCTCTGGCGGCTCAAATACAGAAGAATCAAAATGGCAGAGAGCCATGGCTGTTGTAAATCATGTAGCAACTGTGTATGTGTTTATATATATATCTGTATGTATGTATGTATGTATGTATGTATGTATGTATGTATGTATGTATTATTTATCTGTATGTGCAGTGCTTTTTTCTGGGGGGGTACGCGGGGGTACGTATACCCCTAAACATTTTGTCAATCTAAGTTTGGTTTCAATGAGCATCAGTATTTCAATATGAGTAGAAAAATGAGAGTACCCCTATTTTTTGGGGGGGGAGCACTGTATGAGGAGGGCTAATGTCACTTTGACAGCCATGGTAGATAGATGATCAATAGGTCAGATTCTTCCTCCATAGTACTACGTCAAGGTAAAGGTAAAAGGATCCCTGGACGGTTAAGTCCAGTTAAAGGTGACTATGGGGTGCAGAGCTCATCTCCACGTTCAGGCCAAGTGAGCCAGCATTTGTCCACAGACAATTTCATGTGAGCAACATGACTAAACCACTTCTGGTGCAATGGGCACCATGATGGAAACCAGAGCTCACAAAAATGCTGTTTACCTTCCCACTGCAGTGGTACCTATTTATCTACTCACACTGGTATGCTTTTGAACTGCTAGGTTGGCAGGAGCTGGGACAGAGCAACGGGAGTTTACCCCATCATGAGGATTCAAACCGCCGACTTTCCGATTGGTAAGCCCAAGAGGCTCAGTGGTTTAGACCACAGTGCCACCCACATCCCTACAAATGGAGAAAGAAGTGGTCCAGTCAGCTGGGGGTACCGGCGTGGAAATAGGTTAATGTCAAAATCCATTCTTCTGTTGTTATAGATTTGTAGAAAGAGTGACTCATAGTGAAAGGGAAAATGCCACACCGCCTGAATTACTGTTGCTATATCACCAACTGCTTTGAAGGAATTCTCCATAGCTTCATCATCACTCTTAAGCTACTGCCTTTGCTGTTTAAGACTTTGGTGATGTGTAAGGGGAGTAGGGAATTAGTCAATGACAGCCTTTTTCTTGTTTCTACCACTTTCATTTAATCTTTCAGTTTATCCACATATATGTCCTGTGTGAGATAGGCTGCTGACTCACAAAGTTCTTGTAAGATCAGATGATGAACAGCCTCCTAAGATAAGTGTGCCCTATACATGGAGGTGGGAGGAAATGGTTTTATCCAGAAGTTTTTAATGTTTGATATTTTACTGTTTTATATAAACTGTCAGCCGCCCAGAGTGGCTGGGAAAACCCAGCCAGATGGGTGGGTGGTTGGTTGGTTGGTTGGTTGTTGTTGTTGTTGTTGTTGATGATGTTGTTGTTGTTGTTGTTGTTGTTTATTACTTCCCTAGCTAGTGTTCCTTTCCCCAAGCTTGATAGTAAAAAAATAAAAGGCATCACATGATCAATCATCAGTGGTTAGGCCAAATATGCAGGAAATGGATGGATATTCGTCTGTAACTATAAAACATGCAGTGAATGGATTCTAGAGGTCCTCTGAGTGATTCCTTACACTGTGCTACACCTTTTTTTTCTGAAGCCTTTCGCTCAAGCGACAGGTGTATTTTTGTAGCAATTTTCTGTGATACACGAAATTTTCCTTGACATGAATACATCACGTCTAGGATACTCTTCTCCTGAATTACACTGTGCCTTAACAAAAGAAGGCATAACCACAAAAACACAATAATTGCTCAATTTCAATTATTGTGCCTGTGTGCTAGTGAAATAGCATTTTGGCTCCATTGTGGCCTTCTTCTTCTTCTTCTTCTTCTTCTTCTTCTTCTTCTTCTTCTTCTTCTTCTTCTTCTTCTTCTTCTTCTTCTTCTTCTTCTTCTTCTTCTTCTTCTTCTTTTAGCAAAGAGACAGAAAAACCAGAAAACAGGGACTAAGGAAGTGGGCAGTCCATAAGGTAAACTCTATAACTTGTGTGCCAGATCCAGCTAAATCACAGGTACCAAAATGAATCAGGATAATTCAGGCTGAGCTGGGTTTTAGCAAGATCAGGTTGAAGAAGACCTGGATTGCCCTGGGTCAGATCAGGCCCATCTGGAGCAATTCAGGGCTGTCAAAAGGGGAAGGCAATCTGGCAGCAAGGAGAGGACAAGCTGTGTGCACCTGCACAACAGCTCAAGACCCCAACATTGGTTTGGGGGCACAGAAGCAGCTCAAGTTGGCCTTGGATCATCCCAAGCACCAGCTTGGACCCTAAAATGGTATGGAGTGTGGCATGCACAGTCCTAGTAAACACAACCCTGGAGGTTTCACCCATTACACATGCAAAAATAATAATAATAAAAGAATAATTTATTATTTATACCCCACCCATCTGGCTGGGTTTCCCAAGCCACTCTGGGTGGATTCCAACACAATATTAAAATAAAATAGTCTATTAAACATTTAAAGCTTCCCTAAACAGGGCTGCCTTCAGATGTCTTCTAAAAGTCAAATAGTTGTTTATTTCCTTGACATCTGATGGGAGGGCGTTCCACAGGACGGGTGCCACTGCCAAGAAGGCCCTCTGCCTGGTTCCCTGTAACTTGGCTTCTTGCAGTGAGGGAACCACCAGAAGGCCCTCGGCACTGGACCTCAGTGTCTGGGCAGAACGATGGGAGTGGAGACGCTCCTTCAGGTATACTGGATCGAGGCCATTTAGGGCTTTAAAGGTCAGCACCAACACTTTGAATTGTGCTCAGAAACGTACTGGGAGCCAATGTAGGTCTTTCAAGACCGATGTTATGTGGTCTCGGTGGCCATTCCCAGTCTCCAGTCTAGTTGCCACATTCTGGATTAGTTGCCTATTGCCCAACTTCCAGAACATGCACTCAGAGAACTGGGTCTTCCCAATAGGACGCCTGGTGCAAACTAATGACTTCCTAAAAATCACTGCCCACAAGGCCTGGGTTGCTGTGCGTAAGAGAAATCTGGTGGACAAGCAGCGGCAAGGACAGGCCCGTCTGTTTCATCCAACCAAGTCTCTGTTACACATGCCAGGTCAAGTCCTCTATCCATGATCAAGTCATGGATGGCAGTGGTCTTATGAATCATTGACCTGGCATTGCACAGCAGCACCTTTAGGTCCAGACTCACACAGGTCCAGATTCTGGAGAAGGATGGTTGGGCATGAGGCTTTCAGTACCATGGACAGATCACTGTATTGAAATAACTTTTTCCAATGGAGTCCTATATCCAAATGGTGCCTTATATCCCTCTTTTACCTTCCAGGGCTATCATTCTCCCTAACCCATCACCACCATACTGCTGACTGAAGCACAAAACCAATCCCAAGGCTGACACTCATGAATCTGTAGGCTTGAAGCCAAGACTTGATTTGCCCAAGGAGCCAAGCACTTCTCAACACCTGTATTGGAAGCATGCCTAGTGAGAAGGGTTGTTTCTTTAAGAAGCCATTATCCTCAGCGGTGAAAGGGGCAGGGGGATCCTGGAAGGAATCATTTTTAAGTGAAGGCATAATGTGGATTGAGGGATTGATAAAGACATGGCCAATCTCCATCTTTTGTTGGAGCAAGGTTCTGACTTTGAGGTCCCAGAGCTTTTGCAGTTCTAGCCTTCCCTGATAAGTATCCTTTTGTTACCAGTGGGCATCTAGTTGGGGTCAGGACAGGCCAACAGATTCCTTGCTTTAGAATATGTTTGGCCTGAACTTATGGAGCAACAAAAACGAGCAAATAGATGCCTATCATTCAGCGCGCACATTTCCTGTATCCTCACAGGCTTTGTATTTTTAATGACGGGCAGAGTGATGTGTGAGTTTCAAGGCATCCCAAAGTTTCATCATTTCCAGGATTGGACTATCAACCTCTTTTAAATGCATTGATATTTTCTGGGAACTATCCAAATCTTTTTCTTAATCGGGAGTTGCTAATTAAGAACCTGACAATGTTTAAGTAATGTTACGATTGTTCTTCCCCCAACACTTACCACTTTGCACTAAATTGAATTTCATTTATCATTTCATTGTCCATCCTTCTAGTATCATAATTGCCTCTCCCAAATGCCTTACAGAGAGTTATCTTAAATTATTTGTATCATTTGGTAAGTGTGCTGCTTCATTGTTCACTTCTTTTCTTAGCCAAACAAGCAATAACCAACTCTTTTAAAGCCCGTCATCAAACGATTGGGACACCTTGCTGCTCATTTTTCTCTACCGGGAGAACTGGTTGCTGATTGTAGCTCTATGAGGGGAATAGGGGTCTCTCAGTACCCTTAAGAAGCAAGAGCTCCCAGAATCCTTTGAGGGAAGCTGTGACTATTTAAAGTGGTACGGTATCATAATCCTTTAAAATGTATGGCGTGCATGTGGCCTGAGATCCTCCGCCACTCTTTAGACTGGGGTGAAGAACCACAGGCCAAGGGGCTGAATATGTCCCTTCTGTCTACCCCCCCAGGATCATCACAGGGCCACACCTCTCAACAGCTTCACTCCACACCTTCCTCAAGGGCTTTTGCCTGGCTAGAATGTGGTCCCGATGTGTGACAATCAGGGGCGTCGCAATGGGGGGGGCACCGTGCCAAGCGGACTTTTTACCGGGAGACTGGAGGCTCGGCTTGGGAGTTGCGGGGTGTGTGTGTGCCAAGTGTCACCCCCCTGTTGCACCGAGCGGGATTTCTACCTGGAGTTTGTAGCTAGAGGTGGGCGGATTGGAGTCACCGGGGGAGCAGCGATACCCCGCTACATAACACGCATACGTAGCGGGATACTGTGCATGTGTCGTTACGTGGCGGGGTATCACCCCCCCATGACTCCAAAGCCACGCGCCTCCAGCTGCAAACTCCAGGTAGAAAGCCCGTTCAGCTTGGTGGGCGCGCTACACTGAGCGGGCTTTCTACCTGGAGTTTGTAGCTGGAGGCGCATGGCTTTGGAGGCGCGGGGGGCGGCCATACCCTGCCACGTAATGACGCATGCATCGTTACATAACAATGCCAACCCCCCGGGGGCATGGCAATTTGCCGCCCCGGATGTCGCAGCGCCTCGCTACGCCCCTGGTGACAATGCCTCTTGCTTGCCTCACTAGAGGTAGGAGTGTTCATATGGATGTGTGTGTGTGTGTGTGTGTGTGATCCTCTGGTGTCTGTACAGCAGGAATGTGGCCCACAGCACATGCATGAAATTCACATCTATTGTTCCATCCAATTCTGCCTCTGGCCTTGCCCATAATTTGCACGTGCCCTACCCCACGTTGGTTGCCCATGATATGAACTCCCTTGTATGAACATGATTTCCCACCCAGATGAAGAAGGTGCTATATGGGCCTGCTTGGTGCCAAAGCCCCTAATACCTCACCCCACTCCAGTGGCTCCACTGTCAGGAAATTGGGTGCACATCACTGCCCTCTCCATTCTGACCACTAGCTCAACTGTTATTATACAGAGGCCATAGCGTACGTCCTTGAATGGAGCGTGTGAACATGCCTAAGGAAATGAATGTAAGAACCATTATTGCTGCTACTGCTGAGTTGCCATGTTGCTCTGGATGTACATGTTAGTTTTTCACGCCCCCAATGCTGCAGATGAGATTGGTGTGAATCACATGCCTGTCTGGTAAGAGTGTGAGAATGGAAAAGAGGCTTATCTCTTCCACTGTATGTACTATTGTACTGTACTTTTGCTTTTACTTCTTCCTGTTCTTCTCTCGGAGCTGGAGAGAAGATGCCATGAATCCTTTGTCTGTACATAGTGTGTAAATAAATACATAGATTAGCTCTATGATGTCTCATGCTTCTTGCTGTGTGATGCTAGAAGATTAGTGTGCATATATCATTTGAAGCGCACTGGAGAAGAAGGGAAGTGCCTTTTCCAGAGCTACGCATACCGGAGGACGCTTGGTGTTCGGGGGCTGCAGGGGCACCCCAGGGCATTTTCCAACAGTACATGTGCAGGAGAATAGAGTCCTGAGGATGCACACATATGCAGTGAACCTCATGGTGGTATGTGAAACAGCACACTCAGCTTTGTTCAGTACCTTGGCTCTTTAGTGCTCTGCATGGGCTGGACAGTTTGAGCGGGGAGCAAAAAATCTCAATTTTAATTTTTTTTGCATTTTAAAAAATTCTGCCAGCCATCAAACTGGGTGTGGGTGTGGGTGTGAAAGTGACAACCCTATTCTCAAAGGAATTCACCAGAAATAAAGCCATCAAATGGATAGAACCCATCTTATGTTAAAACTGTAAGTTCTGTGGTGTGCAGTCAGTGGATTAGGGGGGCTAGCCTAGTCCCCTAATAGTTCCCCTGGCATCTCCTTCCCAAAGCCTGGAAAGCTCCTGCCTGGCTGAAGGAGGGAGGTGCGATGCTCATGTGGACAACACCCTCTGGTCCTAACACTTTCCCTGCAAAAAAGGTCTCCACTGCATAAGGTTCATTTCAACCTGATGCCCATTAGTCATTAGGTTCCTTACATCTAATCAACAGATTTTATCTTGAAGAAGTCAGGAGGAGGAGGAGGAGGAGGAGGAGGAGGAGGAGGAGGAGAAGAAGAAGAAGAAGAAGAAGAAGAAGAAGAAGAAGAAGAAGAAGAAGAAGAAGAAGAAGAAGAAGAAGAAGAAGAAGAAGACCAATAACTAGCAATGTTCCTGGGCCTACCTAGGATTCTTTTGTCACATTCTGGCTTCTTCCCTACACGCATTATAAAAATGCAACTATGGAAATATAATTTTAGAAGCCATCTTAAAGTGCAGCTTATAGAAATAAAAATATCCAATAAGGTACTTTGTGTAAAACATTGCCTCTCCCTTAGTGGAATTTTTGGAGTGCACTCCAATATCAGTTCTCATTTTCTTTCAGCTATGTTGAAGAGGCCCAGTTTTTTCCATCTCATCTCCAGACGGCTCTGCTGATTGTATTTTTTTTTATTTTAAGGATGGAGTGAATGATATAATAAATGATTTAATCCTGTGAGCCACTGCATTGGCAAACATATGCCTGAATCAAACATAAGAACTGCAGCACCAATGTATAACTCTGCAGTAGTGGGGCTAGGTAATTTTGGAGGGCCTTCTTTTGATGGTAGGGTGTATTATATATCACTTATCTCAAAAGGTGGTAATTGGTTGGAGACAATCGCTCCTGGACTTCTGCCCTAAACTCCTGCCTTGACAGCACCATTGGTATCCCTGGCTAATGGTGTTTCCACCAGGGATGAGGAAAGCCTATCTAAGATGATGGCAAGCAACAGTTCTCCAGCAGCAATAGAAACTGAGTAAGTTTGGATTTTAATGTGAACCTTCCTGATTTGCACTTTCTGAAACAATATGCAAACCAAAACACAGAACCTTTGAAATCCATAATTATTTGCATTTTCTTGTGCACACTTTATGTCTAATATAAAGTGCTGCTTGACCTTTAGGCGTAGACTTTGCCAAGTCTGTAGTCAGGAGGATTTCCATGACTGACACGCTCTGTGTGCTCTTATAGTTGAACCCGATTCAGAGGGTGACAACAGGCAAAAGCAGTGGGACTTTTGCTGGATTGCAAATGCGAATATATCACCAGTTGACAACTCTGATATACATCCAAGTGGAATTCTGACCCCATTTAGGAATGCTAAATTAATTGACCCTGCTCCTTGAAAAGCTAACTTTTATCATCTTTTGGGAAACTAACCCTGTGAACCTAAACTCATTTACTGCCAAGTTAAAGGGCTATAGATCATAGCCCAAGGCTTTCAAGGAAGTTGTCTCATCCAACTGTTTCCCACAGAATCATAACCCAAAACATCAAGGACTCGTGGTTGTCATACTAGAAAGGCGCAATGTGATGATTTATCTCCAGGATCATTAGATAAAAGCCACATTTCCACTCTTCACATATTTGGCACACACTTGTTTTTACCATTTGAGTCTTTAATTAAGTCAATTCCTTTTAACGTTTTTTTTTTGGGTTTTTTTTTAAAAGGCCAGTAAATCCTTGCCTGCCAATGGGAAGCAGCTGGGTCTAAAATAAAAATGCTGCCATTCCTCTCTGCCCCGTGCCTCTTTGTACGTCATCTTCTTTCCATTTCAGAATGTTCTGTATTTTGCCTCCATGTTCTGCTGTGTCAGGGCCTATCCTGTCAATCACAACCTGTTACACATTACGCAACATAGATACTCTAAAGCGGCACATTTTTATGCCTGTCGTTTTATATTTCATGACAGTTGTCTCCTCAAAAAGTTTGGAACGGACGTGGGGTTTGGGAGAGCTCTGGCATCATAGGCCAATGCTGAGGTAAAGAGAACATTCTGGTGTCTTTCCATTAATTAACACAAAATCCAAAGCTCCAGGTTCCGTAAGCCTCCTTTGAGACATGATCGGCAAGAAGCCAGTAGTATATTAAAACTCTGAAACCACAACAATAATTAAGAAGTCTGAATGCCAATTGTTGTTCATCTTCAAGGCACTGGTTATGTTTCATTCCAAGCAAATCCTGAAGGGTCTTCAGACTTCTTTCTTGCCTCGTCTTTGGCTGACGTTTCAATGAGATAGTAAAATTTATCTGAGCTGTACCAAGGGCTTTTTTGAACTCACTGGAACTCCGTTCCCAGACATAGCCAGGATTCTGCCATCTTAGTGGTGTCTGGGTGGGAATCACTGAAGTATCCTGGAAAACCCAGATGTATGGCAACCCATGTCTGCAGTGTAGATTTGGGCAATTATATGTAAAAATAAATAAATAAAATAGCTCAGAAACTATTATTTTGTTAAGATTTTGGTGGAAAGGCTCAACGTTTGTGTCTGGATTTTAACTTTTTGAAAGATGGCAACCCTAGGCACCTCTCAGGTGAGTGCCTTTGCCATTACAAGAGAACAATGCAGGTATTCATGGCAAGTTCCAGCACCTCTTTTTCTAGAAAAATAGCACAGGCTGTACCACTTTAGACTACAAGATGCGCAGATGTACTTTCATACAAAACAGTCAACTCCACATTGAAAACTAAAGGGATAGGGTGTGATTGTAGCCTAGGTGATAGTTGCTCCCCCAAAGGGCTAGGTTTGAAGATGTAGGGATTTTTAGTTCAGAAAAAAATCTGAGCAATAGAGACATGACAGAGGTATATAAAATTATGCATGGCAGAGGTGCCAACTTGAATAAAATATTGTGGGACCAGGTAAGCGTCACCCCACATAACCGATCACATGATGCGGCACACATGCCATTTGAATGGCAATGGCCATCAACTGGGGAGGGCAAAGGGATCTGGATCTTGGCCCCTAGGAGCTGGCTCCTATGATGCACAGTATGGAGAAAATGAATAAGGGAGAGTTTATCCGACCCACAATACTAGAACCCAAGGCCATCCAATGAAGACGGATGCTGGAAGATTCAGGACAGACAAAATAAACTACTTCATCCTGCAGAGCATAAATGATGGAATGTACTCCCAGAAGACGTCATGCCGACTACCAGTGTGGATACTTTTTTTGCAAGAGGATTAGACAAATGGATGGGTGATAAGGCTGTTTTCTTCCTCCACTGTGAGCGGCAGTAGGTCTCTGACTATCAGTTGATAGGAATCACAATTAGGTCGGTACTCTTGCACTGAGATTCTGCTTGCAGACTTCCCCATTGGTATTTAATTGGCCACTGCATGAACAGGATGCAGGTTTAGACAGACCTTTGGCCTGATCCATCCGGACACTCCATATATTATTTTCCTGCTTCTTCTTCTTTTTAAGTGGAGAACTTTAATTGTGCAAGACCACCCCTTTGCTCTGAAGTGGTACAACCCAGGCAAATTTTGCCACCTTGGTGAGAGCTAGACTTTGAGAAGTTATTTAGATTTCTGTTTCCTCCCTTGAGGAAATTGACTGGAAAAGGCAATGCTGAAAAATCTGATTAAGTACAAACCAAGCACTGCTTCCCTCAATATGAAAAGAAAATTGTATAAAAGTCATGCAAAGACAATTGCATAATAAGACAGGTAACACTGGGAAAACCTTCTGCACAGACTTCCCCCCCTCCGTCTTCCACTCAAATAAGGCAATGGGAACATAATCATGTATTATCAGGTTTAATTTTTTGTTTTAACCTCTCCCTTTATCTCTATTCTCTTTCTAAAAGGTGAGCTTGTGTTTCATCCTGATCCCTTTGTTGGAATATTTTATAAAGCCATCAAATAGCAGCATGTGCTTTCATGACTAATAATTTAGATTAAACGAGCCACTGTATTCCCCCCTCCCTCCAATAACATAACACTTGAAACTTTGCCATGGTGGAGATGATCTGGCAGGCAACCAATGCTCAACATAAGGCTATCCAAAAAAAAATAAAGATGATCAGCCAGGTTAAAGAAGAAGAATCTGAGATTTAATTGTGTTGCTTCCATTAGGTTTTTTTAGTTCCAAGACCCCTTCACACATATAAAATCAAAAAACGCACACAGACCGGACAAAGAGTCCCTTCCCCCCTAGGTGTGATCACATACCTCCGAGGGTGATCTGTAAATGAATTAAGAAACATGAGCAGGTCAATCAGGTTGGTCTTTCTCACCTAATTGGTACCCTGCCAGGAAGGGAATTATTCCTTAGGTAGGAAGTATCTCCACAATTTTCCGTGCTTCACATAGCTGATCACATAGCCCTCATTCATGATCTGAATGGACTAACGTGAACTTGCGAGCTCACCCCAATCCCTCAGCACTGATACATCTGCCAGCTCTGCAATGTACTGGATGAAAGCCAACTGGGACTCGATCCAGAAAAGGGAGAGGTGCTGTTAGGGGGTGGCTGATCTCCCCCCTCTCAAGCGGTGTTTGATCTGTTTTGCAGAGATTAGACTAATTCACAGGGACCGGACGTCTTCTTCTTCTTTGGTGATCACTCATAGCCAAGTAAGATTGTCTTCCATCAACATGGTTTTAACAATGAGTCTGTAAGTGACTGTGGAGGCCAATTCTGGATCCACATGTCCTTCCACAGTGGGGACATTGGTTTCCGGGAGGGAGTTGATCACGGTGTGAATTTGCCAAGCATGCCTTCCTCTTAGCACGTTTCTCCCTTGCGTCCTGAGTTCGAGTGTCTTCAAAGCCCACGACACCTTTGGTAAAGGCTGTTCTCCAACTGGAGCACTCGCAGGCCAGTGTTTCCCAGCTGTCAGTGTTTATACTACATTTTTTTTAGATTTGCCTTGAGACAGTCTTTAAACCTCTTTTGTTGACCACCAGCATTACACTTTTCATTTTTAAGTTTGGGATAGAGTTGTTGCTTTGGAAGACAATCATCAGGCATCCGCACAACATGACCAGTCCAACGAAGTTGATGTTGAAGAATCATTGCTTCAACCCTGGTGATCTTTGCTTCTTCCAGTACACTGATATTAGTTCACCTGTCTTTCCAAGTGATGTGTAAATTTTTTCGGAGACACCATTGATGGAATCTTTCGAGGAGTTGGAGACGGCGTTTCACAAGCATATACAGTGGTACCTCGGTTTATGAACACAATTGGTTCCGGAAGTCTGTTCATAAACTGAAGCGTTCATAAACTGAAGCGAACTTTCCCATTGAAAGTAATGGAAAGTGGATTAATCTGTTCCAGACGGTCCGCGAGGTACTTAAACTGAAGCGTTCGTAAACTGAAGCGAACTTTCCCATTGAAAGTAATGGAAAGTGGATTAATCAGTTTCAGATGGGTCCGCGGAGTACTTAAACTGAAGCGTTCATAAACTGAAGCATGGGTGTAATTGGTTCCAGAAGTCTGTTCATAAACTGAAGCGTTCATAAACTGAAGCGAACTTTCCCATTGAAAGTAATGGAAAATGAATTAATCCGTTCCAGATGGGTCCACGGTGTTCATAAACTGAAAATTCATAAACCGAGGTGTTCATGAACCGAGGTTCCACTGTAGTAAGGTTGGTAGTACAATAGCTTTGTAAACAAGCATTTTGGTTTCCCTGCAAATGTCCTGGTCCTCAAACACTCTGCACTTTAATCGGGAGAAAGCAGTGGATGGTCTTAGAACTGTTGCTCAGAGTTCTAAGACCAAAGGTGGCTCAGAGAACCTTTTGCTAGGTTGGGTAGATGTACCAACTATAATGGTAAGCCCATAGCTCCATGATAGAGCCTCTGCTTTGCCGGCAGAAGGTCCCAGATTCAGTTCATGTCAGGAGTCCCAGTTTCCTGCTTGATAACACAGCAAGCATGGTTAATTAAAAAGGAAGATTTAAAGCAAAAAACAAGCAGAGTTCTCCAGACGGCTCTAATTTGCCACAAGTCTCATCAGTCATGATGACCCTTCTGACTCCTTCCTTTTACGACAGAATATATTGAACTTACGGACCCTCATTATCTTGTTTCTCTTCCTGTCTAACAGCCCTCCCCTTCGCCTGTTCTCCGCACTTATTGGCTTAGCTCCAGTCTCCTCCTTTTCTGACAGACTACCCATGTCTCTGTTCGCTCGTGTTTGAACTTCCTGAGAGCTTTGGCTGGGTTCCTGCCCGCGCGCAACCGTTTCCTTACCAGTTGGCATTACCGGGGCGGGAGAGTTGGTATGAGCCAATGCTCATCCTGCCTGGCAGTTAACCCTCTCTGGTCCTGGCTGCTCCCTTCAGTTGGCAGCAACCCTTACCTGGGAGCTGGCTCATTCATGATAGTTCCCATCAGGGACTGTCCCCTACCTGAAACCCTGGAGATCTGCTGCCAGTTATCATAGACAATCAGATAAGATAAATACTTTATTGTCATTGTCATAGTACAATGAAATTGAGTGCCATTGAGCTAAATGGACCAATAGTCTTGACTTAAGGGCCACCTTCTCTCATATATACCCACCTAGTCTTCAGGTTCACCTGCCAAATGAAGTGAGTCAGGTGGTCCCTAGGAAGTGGCACCTTGTTCATGGAAATCCCTCCCTCAGAGAGGCTTGCCTGTCACCTACCTGATGGCTCCATCCGTTCGCATTCCTAACTAATGACAGGAGTAGGAGAGCCCAACTCTCACTGTGAAGGAGGCGTATGAGGAGGGGGCAGCACTCACCCCCCATGACACCTGACAGCTTAGTCGCTGCTTCCTACTGCGAAGCAGAGAGAGAGGGATGAGGAGGCACCACACCAACATCCCTGTCACTTTGCCCGTCCTCTTCTCTTTCCAAGTAAGCAGCAACGACTCAGCTGCTGGGAAGTCAAGCGAGCACCACCGCCCCATCAAGCCACCCACTACTGAGCATGTGGGAAGGGGGTCAATCCCTCTCTGCACCACTATGAGCCCATTGACACCAAGGGAACCTTTTTTCCTAAGTCTGATAGCGCCTGATCTCCTTTCCAGATAACCTTCTCCTTCCTGTGCTTTTTCCTTCACCATGAGAATGGTCCCCCAACCCATACCAATTTACAGAAAACCAAGGTTAAGTTAAGGGATCTTACCTTATTGATGTATTAAGTGCACATCTACTTTGGCCCTCAGTGTGTGGATTTCTGATAATCTCAGACACTTGGTGTATGGAAATTCCACTGCCATCTGCATTCAGTGATGCAGCTCCTTTCCTTTTCTAAGCACCTTCCTCCAAACCTGCCCTTTTGGCACGCCTTAGAAGCCATCCCAGCTCCAGCTACCTTTCTACTTAAATTCAATCAGCGTTTTTATCTTATCGCATCCCCTTAGCTTACTAGGGCACCATCCAGCCATTAGCATTTCCTCTTGCAGTTCAAGCGACAGCTTGGAAGAGGAGTTTATTATCTAGTGCATCCAGCAAAAACAGTACAAAAAGCACCCAAGAGGAGAAAGGACGGGGGGGGAGCAGAGAGAGGGGGGTTGCGTGCTCCTCACTTCCCAGGGTGCTTCTTGGGTGTGATTTCCTTTGGAAGAGAGAGCACTGGAAACTTATGGTGCTTGCGCAATGTTCACTTTAGTTGCAAATATACAAAAGAAGCCTGTTTGGAGGCAAACAGCATGCACTGGGTTGCACGAACACCATTTCCCAGCCTCCTTAAGAAACTACAGTTCGCAGGATTCATTGGAGGGAATGATGCACTTTAAATGTGTGGTGTATGCAGAGCCCATATCCCTAGAGATAGGATCTGCACACCAGAGATGACCCAGACCAGGCATTTCATTGCTCCCCTTCTCTCCAGCCCCACCTGTGCTCTACGTTTAAGGCAGCGTCAATATCACTGTAAACTCAGTGGCGTAGAAGGGGGGTGCAGTGGGGGAGGGCCGCCCCGGGTGTCATCACTGAGGGAGGGTGACAACATGACAAAAATATGTTTGTTTTTGTTTGTTTGAAAAAATTGGGCTCACGACACTTTTTCTGGCGAATTTTTTTCCTGTGTATAACACGCCCCCCCCGTATAAGACACCCCCTATTTTGGGGGACTCCAAATTAAGAAAATTGTCTGTCCCCTCGCTGGCAGAAGCCGCCAGTCACCCACCCACTTGCTGCAGCCACAGCCAATCAAGACCAGCCACTGCCACACCCACCGTTAACTGGCAATCTCAGGCTCGCGGCAGCAACCAATCCCACGTACCCCTTATGCATCCGTGTATAAGACGACACCCAATTTTGAACATAATTTTAATTTTTTAAAAACCCTTGTCTTATGCATGGAAAAGTATGGTAACTCCCGCACCCACCGCATCCCTCTTCCTACGCCACTGGTAGCTAGGTGAGACGGGGGCACTGGGCGCCACACTGCGGGGCCTGCAGTGTGCCTCAGCCACGCATCTCTCCTGAGGGGGAGGCAGTGGGCGGACTGGCTGCAAGCTCCACGCTGCTTTTTTGAGCAGCGTGGGGCTTGCATCTGATCACCACCTCAGCACTCTACAGCTGGGGACGGCGGGCGGCAGAGAGGTTCCACACAGCGTGTTCTGCCTTGGCTCACTCCACCCCCATGGGCAGCTTGCCCCGCCCCTGGCTGCAGGACATGCGTGCCGCAATGGGCACCTGAGTGGCTAGTTACGCTGCTGTGTAAACTGCCACGGCATCCCCCAAGGAACCCTGAGAACTGTCGTTTGTGAAAGTGCTGAGTGTTGTTAGCAAGACCCCCTATTCCCTACACAGAGCTACAGTTCTCAGAGCGGTTTCACAATCACTTCCTCTTCTCGGGGAACTCTGGGATTTGCAGCTTTGCAAGGGAAAGTGCATAAAATGCCTCTCTTGGTGAAAGTAACATCAAAAACTGCATTGTACGGTGGGGGGGGGATGCTTGCAAAAATGAGTACATTAGGTAAAGCAAGTACTGTATATTAGGGAAAGTGCTCACTAAAATGCTGGTAGGTTTTTTGTAAGGATTTTCATAAAAAGAAAAATTGCAAACTGAAGTGGAAAGAATATTGTAGAAAGAAGTGGAAAGAATATTGTATTTAATATTGGGACAGGGAAACAAAGAATATTGTATTTAATATTGGGAGGGGGAAACACAGTAGTGGAAAGAATATTGTATTTAATATTGGGAGGGGGAAACAAAGTAACAGATACACCCTCTAGCTAGCGATGGATGCATCACCTCCTCCAGTTCCAATGGACCTCTCATTCTAACTTAGCAAAAGATTGCCAGCTATCTCCCAATCATTACCTCTCATCAGCATTCCATGAACCAGCAATGTGCTTAAGAAAGGCATGGTCCCAGAAGCCTTAACAGTAGATTCATTTAGGTGGATGGGGGACAGCCTAACATACTTGCAGAAATCAATTGACAGAAGAACCAACACATCTAGCAGTGACTCTGTGGGGAGCTGCTTGAGAAAACCAAGGAGGACAGCATTTTAGGCCAGAATCAGGAACAATGTAACTCACTTGCAAAAATCAATGCGGGTATGAGAAGCAAGCCTAATGCAGAAGATACAAGGCATACCCTCCAACATTTCTCTGATGAAAATAGGAACATCCCATTCCATAATGATTATTTTACTATTTATACCCCACATATCTTAATTGGGTTGTCCCAGCCACTCTGGGCAGTTTCCAACATATATAAAAACATACCGTAATCAAACATCAAACATTAACAAAACTTCCCTATACAGGATAGCAGGCAGCGTTTGGCGCTATGGTTTAAACCACTGAGCCTCTTGGGCTTGCCAAACGGAAAGTCAGCAGTTTGAATCTGTGCGACCGTGGTGAGTTCCCATTGCTCTGTCCCAGCTCCTGCCAACCTAGCAGTTCGAAAACACACCAGTGCAAGTAGATAAATAGGTACCGCTGCAGTGGGAAAGTAAACAACGTTCCCAAGTGCTCTGGCTTCCGTCACAGTCCTCTGTTAGGCCAGAAGTGGTTTAGTCCTGCTGGCCACATGACTCAGAAAGCTGTCTGCGGACAAACGCTGGCTCCCTTGGCCTGAAAGCAGAGATGTGCGCTGCACCCAATAGTTGCCTTTGAGTGGACTTAACCGTCCAGGGGTCCTTTACCTTTACCTCTTACAGGATTGCCTTCAGGCGGCTCAGGGGTTGGATAATTCCATACCCTCCAAAATTTATCCAATGAAAATAGGGACATCCTAAGGGAAAGTGGGACATTTTGGGATCAAATCAGCAGCTGGGACGGCTTCTGTAAACCAGGGATGTACCTGGAAAATAGGGACACTTGGAGAGTCTATCCTCCTTTCAGTAAGCAGCATGCATTTTCTTTCTTTCTTTCTTTCTTTCTTTCTTTCTTTCTTTCTTTCTTTCTTTCTTTCTTTCTTTCTTTCTTTCTTCTTTTTGTACCATGAAAGTCCTTTGTGAGAAGGTTAGAATAATGCTCTCTCACCCTGCTAATCTCAGATCTTTCAAAGAACACAGCCAATTATTTTGTATACATATTCCTTGGCTTATTAATGTTGAAAGGTGTTTTATTATCCTTTGATATTTCAAAATGCTGTTCTTTTGAAAAATTAGGAACACAGGCAAGCTTAAAACTTGTGGTGGTGGCTTTCTTTTCTTTCTTTTTTTAAGAAAAATAAAATTTTAAAGTTACATCTCCTTTTATCATAACAAACCCAAATTGCCTTTTGCCTTTTTTTTGGTCTTTCATTGTCTTAAAGAGGGCAAAAAAAACCCTTTAAAATAAAAAAGCAAAGACAGACCAGTTAATTGTGTTTCAGGTTGTAGTTAATTGCCCAGCCAGTTCACAGATCCTTGTATACAACAGCAAGTTGTTCCCATTACTGTGTGGAAAAGAATCTGCACAGGGATTTTTGCCGGTCAAAGAGTAGGAGTTGGCGTTATTAATAAGGTGGCAGATAAGAAAACAGTGACAGCGATATGTAGGGTGCTCGCTGAAAATATCAGCTCAAAATTATATAATACTGTAGGGCCTTTAATTGTCAGGCTCCTGAGTTGTTGTCCCCCCCCTCCCATTTCATTACCAGGTTTTTTAAGGTTCTGGAAGAAAGGCTGCACTGAAGATCTCTGTGCGGCACTGTAAAAGTGAGGCTATTTTTAATGCTGCAAATTAAATTACTTCAGCGTGGCTGGTGAAATAAGGACTGAAGACTGAAGTGAGTGGCGGGTTCTTCAGCTGCCTACATCATCAGCTTTATTGATTCACTTAAAAAGAATAATAGAATCTAAGGTTGCCATATTTCAAAAAGTGAAAATCCAGATTTGATGGGCTTTCTTTCTTTCTTTCTTTCTTTCTTTCTTTCTTTCTTTCTTTCTTTCTTTCTTTCTTTCTGGTCAAAGCTGTTCAGCTTTTTTTGTGAAACGTCGAAAAGAAAAATGTACATTCGCAAAATAATTTAAAATTCTGACATGGGCTGCCATAAGCCCGGGTTTCCCCAGACATTTTACACGATTTTCATAAGTTCCGCCTGGAGGCTATTTTCAAAGGACACCAAGAGTTATCTAGTCCAGTGCAGGAATATGACTCAAACTCTGCACCTTTCCGGATTTCCCTGGGAAGAGGGATAGACTGTTACAACACTCTGAGAATTGTGGCTCTGTGAGGAGAATAGGGTTCCTACTAACAACTCTCAACGCCCTTAACAAACTACAGTTCCCAGGGTTCTTTGGGGGGAAGAAATGACTATTTAAAGTGGTATGATAGTGTTTTAAATTAATAGCGCAGATGGGGTCAAGTATAGTGGCGCAGAAAAGAGTGGGCTATGAATTGTATTAAATGAGCAAATGTTATATATTTGTTTATTTATTTATTTTCTTAGCTTCATATCCTTCTTTTCCTCTGCTGTGGGACTCAAGGTTCCCAAATGGTCACTCATCAAGTCTGACCACTTTTTTTCTCTCTTTTTGGAATTAATTTGATTAGAATTTAAAAAGAGAGGTACAAAACTTAAGACCAAATATCTTTTTCTTAAACCAACATTAATGTAAGTAAATTAAAAAGAAAGAGGAAAAGAGGAAGAGGAAGAGGAAAGGAGGAAGAGGAGGAAGAGGAGGAAGAAGGAGAATGAGAAAAATGACAGAAAATGATAAGGAGAAAAGAACTTTCAAGAGAGAATTGAAAAATAAATAAATACAGAACTTAAAGAACTTCTGATCATTTACCTGCCTGCTAGATATAAACAATAGTCATTTCATCCACTCCATTATAACACCCAACTAAACCACTTTCTATAAGCCAACATTACCTTCAATCCCCAAATCCATGTCATTGTTTCTTTACCTTTTTGATGCAAAATATCCATGAGAGTTTTCCAATCTTTAGTAACAATGACCTCTCTGTGGCTAAGCATGTCAAGTTTGCCATCTCAGCTATATCTGTTAATTTTAACAACCATTTTTCCATTGCTGGTAATAATGAGTCTTCCCATCTTCGTGCACGCAATAGTCTCATGTCAAGGCTCATCATTGACCAGAACCCAAATCAGCCAAGTAGTGGCTCCATATGCCTCCAGACCATCGTGAAAATTTGGGGAGGGGGTGCCAGTTCAGCAGTGGGAACCTTGCTATGTCATGAGTTTCAGCTGATGCCTATCTCTGCTGACCACAATGCCCGACCTGAGTATTTGGTAGCACTTTTTAAAAACAATCCCAAGTCTGATGCGGCAAGACTACAGTTAAGAAAACGAAAATAAGACTGTTGCTGTATTTTTTTTTTCTTCTGTAATTTGTTCCCCCTTTCTTATAATTAAAAAAAAACTTCAATAGCAATTATATGAAAAAAGAAAAGAAAAGAAGACTATTGTTTAGAATTTAAAGTGGAAAATAGCTAGCTGCAAAGAGAAGAAATTGTTGCTTCCTGTTTAAAATGCAGGAACACAAAAATAAAAATTTAAAATCTGAAGAAAACATGGGAAGAATAAAGCAAAATAGCTGTTCCATCTTCTCCATTGTTGTCCAACAATAGGTAGTTACTGCAACAGATGTAGATTGCATGCAAAAGCGGAACCCTAATGGATGTATCTTGTCACGGAAGTTCTCCACAATATTTTTAGTTTCTTTGTGTATATATGCATTAAAAAAATATATGTTCCAGACGTATTGGCGTTTGATTTTAAATTATGGTTTCCAATAATGGGATAATACAGACACACTCCATAATGAAGGTTATTCTGATTTTATGCAAGTGTTCCCTGTTTTTTCCTTTCAGATTGTTATTTTTATTTTTATTCAGTCTAATTTATGGCATAGGCTTAAGCAACATGAGAAATCAATTGGGGGTTTGCTTTGCTTAAACCATTACTCACCCATCCCCATTCTTAAGATGTACTTTGCTTCTTGGGAGGGGGACATGAGAATGACATTTATCAGAGTGGAGTCAGTTTATTTATTAATAAATATATAGCTACGTTCAAAACGATGCAGTGTTTTAACATTGTGTTTTATCTCTGCTGCAAGGGCCTAAAAGCTCAGCTCTCCTCTTTACCACCACCACCACTAATACCCGGTAGTAATAATAATAATAATAATAATAATAATAATAATAATAATAATAATTGTACTCCACCCATCTGACTGGGTTGCCCCAGCTACTCTGTGCATTACACATTAAAAGGCTTCCCTATGCAGGGCTGCATTCAGATGTTGTCTAAAGAATATATAGTTACTCATCTCCTTGACATCTGCTGGGAGGGCATTCCACAGGGTGGGTGCCACTACTGAGAAGGCCCTCTGCCTGGTTCCTATTTTACCAGCCTTATTCCTTCATTCCTTCATTCATTCATTCATTCATTGTATGTGGTGGCATCTCTCTCTCTCTCTCTCTCTCTCTCTCTCTCTGTGTGTGTGTGTGTGTGTGTGTGTGTGAGAGAGAGAGAGAGAGAGATGGTGCTTTGGCTGAATAGAAAACCCTCATTGATGAAACAAGCCTTAGGTGTGGATGATAAAAAGTGCTTTTTCGGGGGGGGCAGATGCAGGGGTATGCACACCCCTAAATATTTGTCAATCTAAGTTTGGCCTCATTGAGGGGCAGTATTTCAATATGAGTAGGAAATTGAGAGTATCCCTAAACATTTTGGGGGGGGGCAGCACTGATTATAATAGTCTATGGTGTAGTTCAGTTGGAAAAATCTTGGTGAATGCCCTGGCCACCAAATGTATTACCTGTCCTTTGGCAGTTCACCTTCACTTAGTCTCGGTTTTCCCAGCAGTAAAATGGGTAGAGTAGTATCCTACCTCTCGGGATAATTTTGAGGGCAAGCCAATATAAATTATAAATAGGGAATTGTAATTATACTCTTAGCATTTGAAACAGGCTTCCTCAACCTCGGCCCTCCAGATGTTTTGAGACTACAATTCCCATCATCCCTGACCACTGGTCCTGCTAGCTAGGGATCTTGGGAGTTGCAGGCCAAAAACATCTGTAGGGCCAAGGTTGAGGAAGCCTGATTTGAAAGGTCCTCAGGTAACAGTAGTGAGCCCATCACCGTGTGAATGAAGCTGACGCCAAGAGAGGGAGAGGGGAGGGAAATTGCTCCGTTGAGTCCTAAACTGAACCCCCTACCCTGTGCAAATATTCTGGAGGAAGAGATCAGGCCATCCTCCAACACCACAGATCTGCTGCAATGACCACAAATTCTTGGTAGATTTATTTATTTATTTTAGTTTCCCGTTTTGCTGAAACTACTAGGCATTAAGACACCGACCTGTTGATTTTTCATAAAACCCATTTTGAGGGGTACAGAGCAATGGGGAAGTGGTGTGCTTTTAAACCAGTGCCCTGAATGTAATTCTGATGAAGTCTGATGTCTACATCTAGCAAACACTTCACGGCTGCAGAGCTGGTCTTGGCTCTCTCGAAAACCATTTGTGCCACGTGGGATGAAAGGAAGCCCAGGGATTTTATTCGGAAAACTGCCTTTGAAATCACTGCCTTTATAGAAGAATAACCTTGCAGAGAACAGGAAAAAATAAAAAATAGAAACTCACTGATAGATCAGAAGTGGTCCTGAGATGTGCCACATAATAAATGGCCATGTGTAGACTGACTTATATACATTTAAGGGGGAAGAGAAATCGTCTGAAGAGGCTTGGAAAGCTTTTTCCATTTTCAAGTGTATTTCAAAGACTGCTGTGTGCAGGAGCCTCCTTGATGAGTGACATAATATCTGTTTTCAAATGATCCAGAGGCAGACTAGTTCTCAAACAGGGCGCAAAGAGCAGAAGCTGGGATTAGCAAAATAATATTCAATATTTATAGCATTGAAACTTCGTAGTTTTCTTCCTTCATTGCCTCCATTACCGTGTTTTTCTTTGCTGGTAGATTGTTTTTAAATTATTGCAAGCTCTCATTATTAATTGCAGTAAGACTAATCTGGGTCAATTCAGGCATCCGTTCACCAAGGAGGGATTTTTCATGTAAATTAACACACTTTTTCATGTGAATTAACACACTTGGAGAAGGGGACGACAGAGGACAAGATGGTTGGACAGTGTTCTTGAAGCTACGAACATGAGTTTGACCAAACTGCGGGAGGCAGTGCAAGACAGGAGTGCCTGGCGTGCTCTGGTCCATGGGGTCACGAAGATTCGGACACGACTAAACGACTAAATAACAACAACAACACACTTGCTGCACATTTGACCACACATATGCACCTGCTGTGGTGTTTAAGGGGGGGGAATCCCTCCTTATAACTTGGCAAGATGACAACAAAGCTGATGTACTTGATCAGCTGTTGATGAGCACCTTTGAATAAATAAATGTGAGGGATTGAATGAGTGCAAATTCAGCCATTGACCTGATCTGCACCTCCTGGACTAATGTGCAGATTGGAACCTAATTATCTTTCCAATTTTGCATTTCTCCACGTGTTTTTTTTTTAAGTATCAAAATACTTTTGACTTTGAGAGTCAATATGTTTAGAAATGCACACCTCATGAGAAAATACATTTAGAAATGTGCATCCTGAACATTCATCCTGATTGCACAGAGCTTACGGTGAGGTTAGACCAGGCACAGGCAAACTTCGCCCTCCAGATGTTTTGGGACTACAACTCCCATCATCCCTGACCACTGGTCCTGTTAGCTAGGGATGATGGGAGTTGTAGTCCCAAAACATCTGGACTACATCTGGAGTTTGCCTATGCCTGGGTTAGACTAATTCTTTTTATTGAGACTTGCTTTGTGGCTAGACATGTCTTCCAGTTGGCTAATCTTTCATTTGCCCCAAATTTTTCTGTGCATTTCCTGCACTGCTGTCATGACTGCAAGTACAGGAGACAATTCCCATTAAAATATTTGAGGGGGCTGGAGTTCCCCAAAGTTGATGGGCATTGCGATTCAAATGGTGTTTGTGTGTGCTGCATCTTGTGATCAATTATGTGGGGTCAGGTTTACCTCCCCCCCCCATGTATTATTCAGAGCTAGTGTGGTGTAGTGTTAAGAGCGGTAGACTCGTAATCTGGTGAACCGGGTTCACTTCCCCGCTCCTCCACATGCAGCTGCTGGGTGACCTTGGGCTAGTCACACTTTTCTGAAGTCTCTCAGCCCCACTCACCTCATAGAGTGTTTGTTGTGGGGGAGGAAGGGAAAGGAGAATGCTAGCCGCCTCCTCCTCCTCCTCCTCCTCCTCCTCCTCCTCCTCCTCCTCCTCCTCCTCTAGTTGGTACCCCTGGCTGCAAAAAGTCAGTGTCCCAGGGAAGGTTAGAGTTAAATTGTAGGAAATGTCTAAAATATTTATGTCGATCTTTGGTTGCACCCCAAAGCCTCAGTGGTCCTTTCTCATTCCTTCCTCATCCTGCCTTCCTCAATGAGCAATCAAGCTTGACGTTTGTGACCCTTGTTTCAACCGGGCCAACATCCTCAAACAGTTTAGGCCACTGGGTTAATTTCACAGGCAAGTCCTATCAGCGTTTACCCTAAGCTTGGAGCCTTCTGTTGGAGTTAGCTGGTGAAGCTATCAGAAAAAGCTCAACAACTTTGACCTGAACCGCCCCCCCCATGGGGCTTTCTCCCTAAAAAAGATCACCAACTTTGACCTGAACTCCCCAAAAAGGGGTAGATCACTGCCAGTTTTTAATTCTGTGAGTAAATCACAGTCTCTTGGGAGTTGGCCGCTCCTGATCTATATTATTTCATCGTGCATCCTTGCCTTTTCACCAGCCTACATTAAAGCCATCTTGCTTTATATTCAGTGAGTGGTGGAAACCAGCAGTCTGTTGTGGGTTTAATCCCAGTATCAAAGGTGGGGCAAGATACATTGGTTTCCCACTGTCCACCAGGGAGTGCAAGGTTTCAGAGAGGGGCAAGACCTCTCCTAAGGACACCAAGGTACCCCACAAGTGGATTTGTTGTGCCATAGCAACAGTCCTTTGCTCCACTTTAATCCCAGAAACCTTCATTTCCAGTACTCTCGTGGATCCCTCCCACAAAACAGTAGTAGTCTGGAAGCACCCAAAGTGATGCTGACCAGAAATAGACCAAACCATCCATCTCTACCTCTGAAGCTCATATTTTGTCTTGAGTCTTGAAGAAGGAAGTTCACAGAGCCAGCATTTGGAAAAGGATTGCCAAACGCTGAAAAGTTTTATTTTGCTTTTGACATTTCTCTGAATAGACTGCCAGAGATACGCTAAAGACAATGGGGGAAGGGAGGGCAGAAAGAATGGAGCATATCCGCTTTTTGTTTTGCGGAGCACACTTTCCCAGCAGATATTAAACTGGGTTAATTCAAGTGATTGGGTTTCTCTCTCTCTCTCTCTCTTTTGTTCCATGGCTTATATCCACATTTGGCAGGGAACACAATGAAAGGACTCCTCCCAGAGATTGCTCAACCCAACAAAAAGTCTGTTGTTCATCACCTAGTGTTACAAGCTCTGTGCATGAAACAGTGATTAATGCTCCTGTTTGCTAGTATGCACACACACACACACACACACACACACTTCACTCAGTGTGGACCTTATAATTTTGGGCAACAATTCAGCATTCTCTTAAAACACTAACTTTCCCCCATTGTCCAAGACAAATTCCAAAAAAGACCTTCTGTGTCCAGATATCCCAGACCTAGGGTGAGTTCAGAGGTCTGCAAACAGGCTGCATACATTTAAACCATAGCCCTCCCCTCAAAGAATTCTGAGAATTGTAGTCCCCCCCCCGTACTACAATTCCCAGCACCCTTTAAAGATGGGGTATCTCCCAGCTTTCTTTGGAGCAGGGTTTCCTTTCAATGCAGGGTGTGTTTGCAACCTTTACCCACAGATGACTGCTTCTTCCCCAGATACCCAGTACAAAAATAAAATAAAATCTCCTCCTTCTTGAATTCTCTGAGTATTAGTGAGAAGGCAGTATCATGAATGAGCAAGGATGTGTGGAGAGGCCCAGAGGATTTTTGTGGGGTGCAGTGTCTTGTGTTGCCTCCTAGGCTTTGGAGGAGGCAGGAGCAGCAGAAATCTTTTCCAAAAGTCAGCATGAAGTGAAAGATAAGACCCCCCCCCCATCTCTTGAATCCTTTGCTCGAGTCAGAGGATTGAGGGAAGAGTCAAAAACTAATGGTGGACAACTAAGTCAATCTGAAATGTGTGTACTCTTTGTGAGTTCATGCAGTGAGTGGCTAATATAGAGGAAACACAAATATCCTAAATAATTCCTACAGAGGTTACCCAATGCTCTTTGCTGTTGTTCTTGTGGAAACAACCTGTTGATGTGCTTAAAAAGAAAAAGCATAAGCTGGAAGGCTCAGAGGAAGGGAGAGTTAATGACTATTAAAACTAATATCTACAATGTCAATCTAAGAAGAAATGCACACCTACTAAATAATTCCTAACACTCTTCGTCATTGTTCATTTGAAAACAACCTCTTTTTTGTGATTAAAAAGCTACATTAGACCACAGTCTGATTCTTGACACCTTGAGAAACTACAGAACCTCTCTGAGACTAAATTACCCTGCAACTCAAACTGAGGATAATAATATTTACCTACTTCAAAACATGCCTGTATAATTACCCATCCACTATTTAAACGTAAAGTGCTTAGGTGGAAATGCTATACAATTGCTAAGTGCTTTTTTAAAAAGCAGGCACCTTTTCGGTGTCCTTTGAATTTTTTTTGCTTATGCTCTTAAAATTGGTGGTATTGCTTCATAAAAAATGCAATTTCTCCGCCCAGCTTCACATCTTCAGGTTCCTAATATAAAAAGGATATGCCGGAAGGAAAGACCCAAAGTGAGTTTTCCTGAGTGGGTATATTGAGAATGCACAAGCAAGAGTATCAACAGCTCTGCCATAGAAAGATGGTGAAAGAATTACAAAAATGTGGCTCTACCAAATATGTAGAAAGAAAAGAGGTAGTTCAGTCGGCAGAGCATGAGACTCTTAATCTCAGAGTTGTGGGTTCGAGCGCCACGTTGGATGAAAGATTCCTGCATTGCTGAGGGTTGGACTAGATGACCCTTGTGGTCCCTTCCAACTCTGCAAGACTGTGATTCTGCAGAAAGAGGATGTTTATGCCTTCTTTTCCCATCCCTGGCTCACCATAGCTTCCCATGCACTGCTATGGAGCTGAAGGGGGTGTTCCTATTTGCACAAATGGGACCTTTTTCTAAGTCAGAGGGGAAATTGTGGGTATCAGGGTTGGGGAAGGAAATAAGAAACCTCTTCTCCCTCCATCCCCTCCCCAAGTTACATGACAATTGTCACAGCACCTATGATTAATGAAAGAAAAACCAGGGATGTAAGTTCCTGAGCATTAACCATTACATTCATCATGGCCCTAGGACCTCAGAATCCTTTGAGATCAATTGATGTGGAAAGTGGAACTGTGCTCAAAATATGGGAGACTCCTGGGCAGTTGGAAGATTTATTCCAGGAATGGGGAACTTGAGGCCTCCAGCTCCTATCAGCTTCAGTCAGCATGGCCAGTAGTCAAGTCATCTGGAGGGCAATACGTTCCCCATCCCTGATTTATCAATATCACCTCCTTCTCACCTTTTACACTGCCACTGCTACCTGTTTCACAGTCCTTGCAGTGTCTGATGAGTTCCATTCTCCCTCCTCCAACAGCTTCGAGTGGGAGCAGGTGGCATTGCCCTCAATCTGTACTGGCTTTGTGATGATACCACATAGGAAGTTCATGGCATATTTTGCCCTTTCTGTGTTATCACCCTCCAAAAAGCCCATGCCCCCAACTTTACAGCCTGCCAAAAAAGTTGAGGGAGGTATTTCAGATCAGCCTTGGTGAAAAATGCTCCCTTAAAATGAACAGTCTAAATACCATTGCAGACCCTCCAAGTATTCCTATTTTCCAGGGGCAGTCCCAGATTTATAGAAGTCATCCCAGTTTCTGATTTGATCCTGGAATGTCCTGCTTTTCCTTTGCTATTGTTTAGTCGGTTAGTGGTGTCTGACTCTTTGTGACCCCATGGACCAGAGCATGCCAGGCACTCCTGTCTTCCACTGCCTCCTGCAGTTTGGTCAAACTCATGTTGGTAGCTTCGGGAACACTGTCCAACCATCTTGTCCTCTGTTGTCCCCTTCTCCTTATGCCCTCAATCTTTCCCAACATCAGGGTCTTTTGCAGGGAGTCTTCTCTTCTCATGAGGTGGCCAAAGTATTGGTGCCTCAACTTCAGGATCTGTCCTTCCAGTGAGCACTCGGGGCTGATTTCCTTCAGAATGGATAGGTTTGATCTTCTTGAAGTCCATGGGACTCTCAAGAGTCTCCTCCAGCACCATAATTCAAAAGCATCATTTCTTCGGCGTTCAGCCTTCTTTATGGTCCAGCTCTCACTCTTCTCTTCTCTTCTCTTCTCTTCTCTTCTCTTCTCTTCTCTTCTCTTCTCGCTTTTCCTTAGGGCATCCCTATTTTCACTGGAGAGGGTGAAGGTATGGTAAAGGTAAAGGGGCCTCTGACCATTAGCTCCAGTTGCGGATGACTCTGGGGTTGTGGCGCTCATTTCGTTTTACTGGCTGAGGGAGCTGGCATACAGCTTCCAGGTCATGTGGCCAGCATGATTAAGCCACTTCTGGTGAACCAGAGCAGCGCATGGAAACGCCGTTTACCTTCCCGCTAGAGCGGTACCTATTTATCTACTTGCACTTTGACGTGTTTTCGAACTGCTAGATTGGCAGGAGCAGAGACCGAACAACAGGAGCTCACCCCATCGCGGGGATTCGAACCACCAACCTTCTGATCGGCAAGCCTATTTTTATTGGTGAAATGTTGTAGGTTATGGAGTTATGTGACCCCCCCCCCCCAAGCCAAGGAGATAAAAACTATACAACCGTTAGAAGACATCTGAAAGCAGCCCTGTATAGGGATTTTTTAATAAAAAAAATTAAATGTTTCGTTATGTTTTTATATATGTTGGAAGCCGCACAGAGTGGGTGAGGCAACCCAGTCAGGTGGGCAGGGTGTTGTTGTTGTTGTTGTTGTTGTTATTCAGGACTCCCTATTTTCACTGGAGAAATGTTGGAGGATATGTCATTGTTATAGTGAACTGAGAAATGTTGGGGCTCAGATCAATGTCGGGGCACTAGTATCCCCGTCTGTACTGTATGTGCTTAGCAACATTAACTAGAAATGTCTGTCCTTAGTAGCGGGTTTGTTTTCTCCTCTTATATTGACACATGAGCTGAATGCACTCAGATGCCTGGGCTTTTACACAAAGCTTTTTCAAATCTTGTCCTTGGGTTTGTCTGCTGCTTTGTGCATCCCTAAATATTTCATTCTCCTTGCCATTTTAGACGCCGGATAAAGGCAATCTCAGGGGAAGCCAGACGTATTATTTCATTTTAAGATGCCCAAATCTTCTGGGGAAACTTGGGAAAGTACATAATGCTCTGTGGTTCCCCGAGGCGGCGAATCCCAATTCAAAACTTTGTTCTCTGATTTGCACAAAGCTGAACAAAAGATACATTTGGCGGCTCTTCTCGAAGTAAACACTATCCTTTCCAAGGTGCCATTGATTACATTTCCATTTCCATGGGGCATCTTCTAGGAGAAACATACTGAACAGCAAGGAGAGGAAGCCGTAGCTTGGCGTTTCACAAGTGTAAAGTTTCAAGTTCATTTCCGTAAATCTGCATCTCCAGTAAAAGAGGGGGGGTCTCAGGTTGCAGAGCTGGGGATATATCTGAGATTAAAATGTCAAAACCTCTGTACTTTTCTGTCCTCGCTGCAGGCTGGACCAATCAAACCATTTAGCTTGTAGCTACACTTACAGACCCACCCCCAGAGCTATTCCCTTTATATAAATTCAGGAAATAAATAAATATCCCAAATAAAGAAGAATGAGTTATTTAAAATCTCTATCCCTTGAACAACAGGAGACATCATGGGTGGTATCCAACCCACTAAACATTACTAGGTTAGGACCATTAATTTCTGTGTTTCTACCCTAAGTGAAACATACTGTACTTGAATGCCACCCAATTGATAGATCTTGGTCTATTGTTGCATCACTGGCCGAACTCCATGATGACTGTTGGGATTCTTAGAAAGAATTATGGACAATGGACCGTGCAAGGACCTCAAGCAAGGTTATTCTTAGTTGCTCCACTCGGTTCTCTGCAAGGGCTATAATCCAGATTCTGTCCCACCATGCCTTCAAATTTAAATTAGTGGTTGTTTCCAGTTACATTTCTAGCCTGATCCAGCATGCTTTTCTTATATTCTTATGGATGGTTTCCCATGTACAGCCACTGAACCTATTCCAGAATGTGTTCTGCCTTTAATTTTGACACATCTTATCCCCGTCGTGCAGATTCGAACCGCTGACCTTCTGATCGGCAAGCCCAAGAGGCTCAGCAGTTTAGGCTCATCAACCATGCCTCTTGTACGACGGTACCTACTGATGGGTCCCTTCAATAGCCGCAAGGCAATCCTGCAATAATTTAACTAGGTGGTTCAATTCACAACAGAGTTTCCTGAAATAAATTCAGTCCCGAAGCGACGTAACCTTACAAGGCCTTATATTTACTGACTTTTATACATTACACATCTACACCCCCACAGTAGTCCAGTCCTCGGCTGGTTTTATGAAGTGTTTAAAGTTTACCCCGCCCTTTTTTTTTTACAAGAGTTTCTTTATATTGGGACGGCAAATGCATAGTGATTAATAGGTAAGGCATAAAATGCCCTTTATTGACAGAATATTTTCACTGGGCTAATGAGCGTCATAATGAAGCAGATGGATCTTGCCTGTGTACCCTTCACAGATCAATTCAAACCTATTAGCCGTCTAAGTTGCTTGCTTCTTTTTGCCTAAAGTGGCAAAATATGCATCTCCTTTGATAAAGTGTCCTACCAGTGGAAATAAAATTACTCTAAGTAATGTTTATCATAATGTGGATTAACACATCTGTGCTTCTCAGCATATGATGCTCTGGGGGATGTTTATCGCTGCCAAGCCTTAATAGCTCACAACACCCTGGGCTGCATCTCTTCCTCAGATGGCCATATCTTCAATTTTAAGGCGTTTGAGGGAAGAAAGGAGGAGGCAGAAAAGGGTTGGATGTGATCAAAATTAGCTTGCTGCATTCCACCCACCCCAGAGGAAAAAAATTGAGTGTTGCCTCTCTCTTTTCTTCTCCTTCCTTTTTTTCGTTTTGAAGGGAGAAAATCTAGCAGGAATGACAATACGCATGGGAATATCAAAGACTCAATTTCCATACCCAAATTTGGTGGATTTCATACCTCCTGTTTATATCTAGGAGGATAATGATAACAGTGTCAACTTTGATTGTTTTCTTTAACTAAAGAGGGGTCATCCTTGGAGAAATTCATTTCTCAAGTGCCCAGCGAATTATATTTAGGAGTGTGGAACAGCCCCCCTGCAGGTGCTGATAAAAATACAGTGGTACCTCTGGTTATGAACTTAATTTGTTCCGAAGGTCCGTTCTTAACCTGAGGTACCACTTTAGCTAATGGGGCCTACCGCTGCAGCCACGCCGCCGGCGCACAATTTTTGTTCCCATCCTGAGGTAAAGTTTTTAACCTGAGGTGCTACTTCCGGGTTAGCAGAGTCTGTAATCTGAAGTGTTTGTAACCTGAGGTACCACTGTATTGTTATGAGTTGTGAGGAGAGGGAGAATTCCCCTAAAAGTCCTGGGTACCAAATTCCCAACACCACCCATAATTTCTAGAATTAGTAAATGTAGGACATTGCTGCATGCTTTAAGTCTGTGCCCGGGTCCAAGACAGCTTAGCAGTGTAAAAATGCAAGATGGGTGAGTTTGCTGGCCAGGAATGGCCTGTGCCCGGCAGAAGAGGAGTGTGTGCCCGTCCTCCCATGAGGGGACAGTGTGCAGAGACAAAGGCCAGGATTTCAGTGTTTGATGATGCAATCTGGGAGGGGGCGTTCCAGGTGGGTAGGGAGCAGCGACATGGGCTGAATGAACAATTGTGGGCGTTTTTAAAAAGAGGTTTGAAATGTGGTGGGCAGGAAGAGAACTTCGGGCAGGCTGGCAGAGATGACGCTTGGGATGCCTTTGAATCCAGGGCTGCGCTCCTGCAGGAAGCAAGCCCCTCTCGAAATGTGAATGATGGGAGCTTCCTCAACAGTAGACTCAGGTGTAAATATGTGTAAATAAACCATATTTCATTTCTTTTCTTTTTTTTAAAAAAATTTTTTTAAGCTTTATTAGCAATTCACAAAAATTTACAGAAATTATAAAACAAAAAATTGCAATTTGCAATCAATAACCAAATAATAAGCAAAACATTAAAATAAAATATTCGAAACTTAATTAAGATTAACTGAAATATGGACTTAACTAAAATACAAAATTGACTTAAATACAAACTTACATTCTCCCTACCACCACCAACCCTCCCCCCCCTTTAGTGCTTCCAGCCAATCTCATCTTGCACCTTTTTTGTTCTTTCGTGCATATATATATATATATATATACCTAATTTCTGATTGTATCTTAATATGTATTATTGTGAGCCTTCATAAATCTTTTGAGAGGTCGGCATTTTCTATAAAATTTGCTATATAACCTTGAAATTTTTCCCAATCTTTATCCCCCCCCCTCCTTTATCCCTTTAATTTCTGCTTCTTTTGTTGCCAGGTTATAATATGAAATCATTTTCGATTGCCAATCCTCTTTCGTTGATACCGTGTTGCTCTTCCAATTTTTCCCTATTAACAATCTCTCCGCTGCCGTTGCATACATTAAGATACACCTATCATTTGGTAGAATTTCATTGTCTAACATTCCCAGTTAAAAATAATAAACCATATTTCATAAAGGCACTACGGCCTCCCTTGTGCCTCATTTCTGAAGGAAACACAAACCCCTGGAATCTCATGCACCGCTCAGCAGAAATTGGGGTGGCTTGTAACACTCTGCTGACCTACCTAGTCCCCAGCTGGAGTGTAGGAAGAGTAATAGGGTGAATATTATTTGCAGCTTTGGCTTGAATTCAAGCCACCAATGCAAAGGAAGAACTGGCAGGGCACCCTAAATGCAGGGAGTGACCAGAAGAGGCAGCAAATTCTAAAAGCAATGGCTTTTCTATTCAAGTGAACAATTGGGAGAGCACCTAGAGTGTGCGGCTAATTTTTCTTCATTTTAGTTGTGACTTGAAGCTTCGCATGTCTGATGTGATATATATATTGCAGGGTGCAGAAAATATGGGCATGAAAACAGCCTGGTGGGTCAGTCTCTGGAGCCTAATGGGTTTAATTAGGACCCAAGGGCTGAGTTTCTCCACCCCAGGCTACTACCGTGTTTCCCCCTTTTTAATACGTAGTCAAAAAGTAAGGCATGGCAGGGTTTTTAATCGTTTGAGAAATGTAAGTCATACCCCGAAAATAAGCCATACTTCCGCGACGTGCAGAGCAAGACCACCGAGCGCCCCAGCCAACTAGCGGGACCCAGCACGGCGGCTGCAACAGGAGGAGGAAGCCTGCCAGGTTGGGTCGGTGCCCGGAAGCGGCGGCGGCTGCTGCAGCGCCAATACAGCGTGCAGCAGTGCCGCACGGAGCACCAAGGGCACAAGCCAGCAGGACCCAGCTCCTGCAATGCCGGCCGTGGCAGGAGGAGGAAGCCTGCCAGGTCGGGTTAGTGCTCAGAAGCGGCGGCGGCTGCAGCGCTGACAAAGCGCGAAGCAGCACCGCTCTCTCTCTCTGTGTGGGTGTCAGTCTCTTTCTCTTTGTGCGCGTCTTTCTCTCTCTCTCCCCTCGTGCGTCTTTTTCTCTCTCCCCCCCCGTGTGCGCGTCTGTCTCTCTCTGTTTGTGATCGCGTCTCCCCCCCCCACAGAGAAAAGGTGCCGCGCAGGTTCCTCTTTGGCTCGTCATTCAGCTGACGCCGCTCCTTTCCCCCCTCCCTTCCCTTCCTTCCGTCGGTCCATCAGTTGGGGTTGCGCGCGCCAGAGGCGCACGCCCAAGCATCGTCCCCCTCGCGCTTCCCTCACTAGCGCCTCGGAGCGGGACAGGTCCTGGCCTCCCTCCTCATTCCCCGGCCAGCGTGAGAGAGCCCGGGGAGCAGCCTCTATTCCTCCGCACGTGCACACACGGGGCCGCCGCTGCCTTTGAAGCCATGGTGGCGAGCGCCAAGCCGAAGCAGGAGGAGAAGCACCTAAAGCTGCTGAGGGAGATGAGCAGCCTCCCAGTGCTCCCACCCAACCGCGAGTGCTTCGACTGCGACCAGCGCAGTCCCACCTACACCGACATGACAGTGAGGAGGAGGGGAAACGGAGAGAATAGAAGAGGCAGAAAATGCACGCGGAAGAGAGCGCCAAGCGTCCTGAGCCAGTGGGACCCAGTTGTACCGGCACTTTAAAAAAAAAGACATCCCCTGAAAATAAGCCACCGTGTGTTTTTTTGAGGGAAAAAAGTTGTAAGACGGTGTCTTAAAAAAGGGGAAACACGGTATATATACCATATTGACTCATTCCTTCTAGAGTGTAGAATTATAGGTGGACTTGGAATTGCATCTTCTTTCCCCACCTTCCCCCACAATCCTTTTTTTCAGAATTCTCACGTAGGGGTTTTGTGCCCTGTGCCCGATCAACTGACTTTTGTTTTCTGATCTCCCCTTGCGTTATATGACCTGGATCATTTGCTGGAGTCCTCTAGAGTTATTTGCTTTGTGGCATAAGGGATGTGTGGTTTGAGTTGTGGAGGCTGTGCAGGATACATCCTAGCTTGGGGACAGAAAACTGGACAAGGTGGCCTTTTGCTTAGTTCAGCATAAACTTTTTTAGAAGGCAAATTCACTCCTGCATTCGCTCATGCTTGGCTCATATATTTATAAAAGAAATGCACCCATTCGTTTTGTCTTGTAAAAGTGCTTCCAGCTATAAGAACATGTCTTATGCCCAGCAACATTACCAAAATGTATTAGCACCCACCATTCATGGTTGAAGCCTGGACAAGCTCTTAGACAAATTATTATTATTGAACTATTCCCTTTCTTTAAAAACATACACTCTTTATCTTTGTTCCTGTGTAGTACAGCTGATTCTAAGTTCTGTTAATAAGCAAATTGTGTGTTTTTTTAGATTTCCTCCCCTCCAAGAAACATTGTTACATTCCTGTCCAGTTGCAAGCTGGCAAGATTGCATAGGTATAAATAAGACTAGGACACAAATACTCCCAAAGTGGAGTGTGTGCATGAAGTCTTCGGTCTACTGCACAGCCAACTCAAGTTGCAAGCCCAAATGAGTCTTGCCTCGAGACACCTAGCCCAAACAATACCATTATCTTAAAAGAGAGTGAATTTGAACCCTGGAAAAGAAAGATCAAGGGCAGAGTTGCCACCAAAAAGAAATGTAACACTCAAGTAATTTTAATGTTTTAGTTTTTTAACTGTTGCATGTTTAAAATGTATTTTAATCTTTTAATTGATTTCCTTGCTTTATATTTTTGTAATATAAAGGTTTGTTGTCTTTTTTTGCAGTCAAGCCGTGCATATATTTTATGAAATAAATAAGTATGAACTGAGCATTATGACCTCCCATCTTCCTCCCTGGTTCTGATTTTAATCTGATCAGGAGAAGGGCTGAACGTCTCCCTCTGAATTCCTTTTCTCCCAAGTTTCAAGTGGTAGGCTTGTGTCCTGCCCAGCCCAACTTTCTCCCAAGCTCCACTGCTACCTCCTCAGGCAGATCAAAGGCCTCTCACCTTCCTGTTGAGGCTCTGCACTCCACAGGAGAGGCTTGGAGAGAGCCAGCAGATCTGTTTCCTCCTCTGACATCTAGAGTCACAGAGGAAGGACCTCCATCGCCTTCCATCTGCCCCATCTGCTTTTTCTCCTCCCTCCTCTTCTGTCAGTAGCTGCCAAACCAGGCCAGATCCTACTACAGCTGAGGAGCCCATGATAAATGCATGCAAAACTTCATGCAGGATTTAAAACAACAATAATAACCAAAACCTCATGCAGCGCAGCCATTAGGAAGGGTGACGCTGCCGCTTCAAGTGGCAGAAGCCATGCCCATGGGTGCCCTGCCTGCCTCACTGTCTCCCCAATTGATGGAGAAACTCCCCCAACCCCTGGTGCCAATTTGGGGCACGATCACATCAATTTTGGGTGACAAAAGTCACGCAAACCAAAACCAGTCTTTCCATATTCACCCTCCTCTGAATTTTGCAAAGCCCAGTAATGCATTTTTAAAAATGCATATTCTAGAGTAATGTGTGCATGGAAATGCACATATTAATGAAAAGCATACACAAAAGCATTATAGGAGAGGAAATTGCCTTGCAAAAATGTGTACATCAGAAGAAATGGACAAAAAAAGTTGGTGAATTTTCATGAGGATTTGAAAAAACAAGAACAAATTGCAAACTCACGAGGAAATCAATTTAATGGGAAACTGGGGAACCCCGAAATTGTCAGATTCACCGACCCTTATCTCCCGCCGCACAATATTAATTCAGAAGAAAGTGTTTCAGCTCTCAATAGCTGGGAAGAACAGACTCAGAGGAATAGCAGATGCACTGAAATCAGACACTTTTTATATTCATACCATTGCCAGTCAAAAGGATAGGGCAAAAGTTGCCCCGTAATGGAAGGGAGTGATGGAAAGAAATGTGTCCCATTATTTTTTTCTGTTAACAGCCTGACAATTGACTTTGTTTTACATGGTTATTGGGTGATACAAGAGGTATTACGCCGGCCTGGTATGCCTGATAAAAATCTTGTCAGCGGTAAAACATTTGATTTATTTGACTCTTTCCATAACAATTATGCGATTTTCTAATAAAAACAAAACAAAACAAAACCCTGAACTGGATATCCCCCGCAAAATGGAGAGCAATCTTTTCCAAATCCCCTTTCATATAATTTTACTCTAAAATGTCTGTCTTTGTAACAAGCTGCTCACGAGAACAATGCATATTTGATGAAAACCTGTAATAAGTAACATTAAGGAGACTGTTACTAGACACTGATTGATGTGTATATTATTTTGTCTGCTGCATTTTAACTGCCCATTTTTTCACTGCTCCCCTCCCCGTCCTCCCTAGTATAGACCATAGTACCAAAGTAGGAAGGACAGATCCTGAAGCTGAGGCTCCAATACTTTGACCACCTCATGAGAAGAGAAGACTCCCTGGAAAAGACCCTGATGTTGGGAAAGATGGAGGGCAAAAGGAGAAGGGGACGACAGAGGATGAGATGGTTGGACAGTGTTCTTGAAGCTACGAACATGAGTTTGACCAAACTGCGGGAGGCAGTGGAAGACAGGAGTGCCTGGCGTGCTCTGGTTCATGGGGTCATGAAGAGTCGGACACGACTAAACGACTAAACAACAACAAACAACCAAAGTAGAATTCATATGACCCCTTTTCCCCCAAGGTAACTTGATGCACATAGAACAAGAATGGGGAACCTGTGGTCCTCCGGATATTGGTAGACTCCATCTCCAATCAAATCAAAACTTTATTGCGGTCCAAAGACCCACATAATGATTTCAAACTAGATACAGTTAAAACGACCAGACAGACAGAAACCAAGGCAGTTATTTTGTTTTATCTAGGGCATAATGATCTTCGTTTCTTACAACCTCCGAAAGAAACTTTGCCATGGCCAGTGTAATATCATTTCACCTGACTTAAAAAATATATTTAATATGGGAGACTTCGGATTTCCCGAGCAAATTTGCCAGTAAGGGTTTGATCAGTTGATCCCTTGCTTGCTCATATTGCCCACAATGCAGTAGGATATGCTTCATACAATCGACATCCTGGGAACATGAACAAAGCCTATTCTGATAGGGGATGTCCAATCGAGGTGGCTTTTCTGGCCATAGTTTTCAGCCGTGGGCTGACAAACTTCTTGTTGGTTAAATGTACTAATAATCCCTTCCCCAGGCCGAATACTGAGATCTTGACCCAGTATCTCCAATCATCCCAAACTACTGACCACACTAGCTGGGACTATTGTGAAACTGGAGCCCAACAACATCTGAAAGGCCATGGGTTCACTATTGCTGACATAGAAGATCTCCCGCATCATTTGCAGAGTGTGAAACATTTTGGAAAGATAAGTCTGTATAGAAATTTATTCATGTATGCGTTTACAGCGGAAAGAAGAAGTCCCGACGAAAGAAGAATGGATACAAAAACTTATGGAAGTCGCAGAAATGACAAAACTTACTGGAAAAATAAGAAATCAAGATAACAAACTTTTTATAAAAGAATGGAAATGATTTATTGAATATTTACGAACAAATTGCAGATAAGAACATTGGCAGGATTGCTGCAATAACCTGCAGTTTTATAAGAGTATACATTTAAAGTAGATGAATAAATGAGTAAGTTAAGTTAATTTGGAATATGCAGGAAATATAAAAAATAAATTTAAGGAACCACCAAAAGAGGGGGAAGGAAGTTGAGTTTCGAAATGTTAAAATGATGGTAAAATTATTAAAATGTATAAAATTGAAAATCATATATATATATATATATATATATATATATATATATATATAATCAAATGTATGTAGCCTAGCTTGAGGTCAGATGGGTGATGTTCTCCATGGGATTGTATCTCTGGATACTGACAATATTCATCCCATGGAAGACAGTTTTGATTATATGAATCATCTCTTTGATCTCTTTGCTATTTTCCATGAATAGGAGAATATGTAATTCAACAGTGATTCACCCATATCAGCATGTCATCTTGGAACGATTAGGACATAGAATAAACTCCACCCTCCATCTTTCTGATTGTGGGGTGCATTGATCTCAACTGGATGGCAGACTTGCCTGTACTGCAGCAAGGCAAAATATGAATCATTTAGCAAATTTAGGATCGTTCCAGCAGGGAAAACTGCTGTTGATACTACAGACATCATGTGATAACTAAGCACATGTGAACCGGTCCTTTGAGTGCAATCAACGGCAATTAAAATCCATGGCTTCAGTGCACAGTAAATTTGCAACATTTAATAAACAACTTCCATGGGAAGGATCTATGGACCATATAATTAAAAATGAATGCTATGTTTAGATGCCATCTTTTCTACTATATTCCAGTGTTGCTAATTAGAACCTCATTTTTATTGCCCTGCAGCTTATTTACTTTTAAGGTAGGCATAATTTGGCTATAAGCATTCTGCCAGGCATTCAGTCTTTCAGAAGGGGCAGATGTTTCACACACACACACACACAGAGAGAGAGAGAGAGAGAGAGAGAGAGAAAGAGAGAGAGAGAGAGACTTCTTTAAAAAATAAAAATAAAAAACTCAACAGTGACCTCTCTGGCCACCAAAGGAAGAATATCCATAGATTTCAAGATGCAAATCACTAGAAATAAATGGCTTTAAGGTGGGAAGGAGGCGGCAAATTAAAACTGGAAAGATGGATTTTGGAGCGCTTGTGCCATGCTGTTTGAGAGAATGGTGGAGAAAAAACATAGTAAGCTGATCTATTTTATTGAGGTTGTAGGCAAGATATAAGCCTGAGATTTTAATTTTGGCTGCTTGTCATTCATTATTATGTGATGGTGGAAAGGCTAGCATAGAAGAAATCAACACAAAGGGAGGATGCTGACTTTAATTTAAAATAAAATTGGCTGTGTTTTGTTCCTTCCATATTCTGTTCTCTAGGCAACAATGGTCCCTTTGCTTCCCAAAGCAGGAATTAAAGATGCAGCCAAAGCTGCGGAGGGGGGGAAAATAATTTTGTGACAGGATGCTTGCAGCGAGTCTTGTTAGGCTAGGACTCGGGTTGTAAATAGAGAGGTTGCATGCCAGTTCCCTAGAGTTAAAAAGAGAGTCCAAAGGAAACGGTTTCCTCGGAGAACAAGTCAACCACTTTGGGTAGACTGGAAGCAAGCCACCAACACAGCTGCCTGGAGAGACAGCCAATAGCTGGAATGGATGCTGCTGGAAGAATCTTGTATCTCCAATAGATTAGCTAGCATATGGGTCTTTTGATAACCAGCTCAAATAGCGGAGGAGGAAGAAAGCATCAGCGCTGGGCTTTTTTAAATCGGCGAGGAGAAGCAAAGTCAGAAAGCATGGGAAATACTTTAAGTGCATGGAAAATAGGAATTAAATTAGCATCCATCCCCCCCCCCCCATGGAACTCTAATAGCTATGCATAATTGACAGCTTGATATCCCATAGCAGACTTTCACTAGTGCAGTTGGAAATAGGGGAGGGTGCGGAACTTTTGGAGGGGCCAAGGGTCCCATTATAATGATGGAAAGTTGTCGAGGGCCACATTCCAGTAGCGGGCAGGAATGGGCAGTGCCAGGCCTACACAATGTCCCCCACCCCACCCCACCGGCTCATCAATGCTAAGTAGCATCACAAAAGTTTCACTTTCTATTTTTTTTCATACACTTCTTTTAAAAAAATATATTAAATTTTAAGAAAGCTCTCCAACACTCTTTACCTGCCCTGGCTGTGCAAAAAGAAGAAAGAACTCAGAAATCCCAGCCAAAGAATGAAATTGACACCAATGCACACAGCTAAATGGCAAGCCCTGACTGATAGCTATTCGAAACCTCATGTTTCAAAAGGCAGCTTTCTCTGTCCTCTGACTGTGTACCTTCAAAAAAAAACATTTTGAGGGTTCCCTTAATCCCTTCCCAAGCAGACTTGGGGAAATGCAGGGAGAGGAGAAGGAGAGGAAGTCCCGTTGCCCAAGCAGAAGTCCCTTCAGGACAACTTCATTGGACACAGGCCCAGGTGTACAGATGTGTCTTCGCACACCACATAACTATGGGATTTGCTGCCACAAGATGTGATAATTTGCACCAATTTAGTCATCTGTAAAAGAAAAGCAGGGTAGAGTAATCCATGATAACTATATGCCAGGCATCCCCAAACTTCGGCCCTCCAGATGTTTTGGACTACAATTCCCATCTTCCCCAACCACTGGTCCTGTTAGCTAGGGATCATGGGAGTTGTAGGCCAAAACATCTGGAGGGCCGCAGTTTGGGGATGTCAGCTATATGCTATCTTCAGAATCAGAGGCTTGGGGAAAATCACAGTGGGGGAGAGCTAATGTCCTTGTGTGCTGCTTGTGGGTCTCCCACTTTGGGGTAGGGTTTTGGTTTGATCCACCTGACCTTTTGGCCTGAAAACATGTAGCAAAAGAAGGGTGGTGTGATGTCACAGAATCATAGAATTGTAGAGTTGGACGGGGCCCCGAGGGTCATCTAGTCCCACAACTTGCAACACAGGAATCTCAACTAAAGCATCCATAACAGATGGCCATCCAAACTCTGTTTAAAAATCTCCAGTGAAGGAGAGTCCACAACCCCCAAGGAAGACATTCCATTGTCAAACAGTTATTCCTGATGTGACGGATTGACACAGTTTTGAAATGTTTATTCCTACCTGGCTGGAAAAGAGTTAATCCACCTCCAGCCTGACTGACATAACATTCTGATGGGGGCGGGACTGTTCCCAGTTTAAAAGGAGGGAGTGTCGGTTTGGTCAGTTAGGGAGAGAGGGGGAGGGAGTGGTGAGATGTGAAGAAAGTTGAGAGGCCAGGAGAGTGGGAATTTAGAAGTGGTTTAGGAAAGCTTGAGGTTAAATGTTTGACAGAGTTATTGTACAAATGAAACAAAGTTGATAAACTCATTAAATGTTAAAGACACAACTATGTTTTTAAGATAATAAAATTTCATCTCTTTTTTGCCAAGAAGAATCGTCTATATTGTTCCAGCGGGGTATCAGAACTCACAGAAGTGGTGGCTCAATAGAGGACAAAACTTACCTCAGGAATAGAGGCGACAGTTTGTGTCTTAGAGTTACACTGAGGAGGCTTAGGAGGATAACCGGGGGTGCCACGAAGTTGCCAGAGTGGAAAGGGCAAACTTTTGCAGTGGGGAATCAAACTGAGTGAGACCCTTTACTGTAGGCAAGAGGTTATTCCGTCAAACAGCCTAGAGTTTCTCAAGATACCAGGCCACGTAAGCTGGAAGACTCTCTTTACTAAGAAACCCACGAGTAAAAAGGGGTTTATTTTAAGGCGGCAGGAGAAGAGGATAGGTGGCTTCACCTCTGGCTTCCTGCGTCGCATTTTAGTAGTAGAGAGTGGGACATTTCGTCACACCTGATATTTAGTCGGAATCTCCTTTCTTGTAACTTGAATCCATTGGTTCGAGTCCTACCATCCGGAGCAAGAGAAAACAAGCTTGCTCCATCTTCCACGTGACAGCCCTTGAGATATCAGAAGATGGCTATCATATCTCCTCTCATACCACAGTGTGAGAGTTTATTTTTCTCTGTTTCATTGGCTTCTGGTTTCTATAAAGTGGACAAATGCATTGATGTCACAATATAGGTTTCCCCCCCCCCCATCTTATTGAGAAGATGTGGGTTGGTATCACCACTGTGTCTTCTCAACCCCCTATTCCCATAACATAAGGTTTGGGCTCAACTAATAAGTACAGTGGCATCTTGGTTCTCGAACTTAATCTGTTGTGGGAGTCCGTTCGACTCCCGAATCTGTTCGAGAACCAAGGTGCAGCTTCCGATTAGCTGCAGGAGCATCCTGCACTCAATTGGAAGCCACAGAAGCCACATCGGACGTTCGGCTTCCGAAAAACATTCACAAACCAGAACACTAACTTCCGGGTTTACAGCGTTGGGGAGCCTATTTGTTCGGGAGCCAAGCTGCTTGAGTACCAAGGTACCACTGTATTTCCAATAGTTTAGCACAGGCTTCCTCAACCTCGCCCCTCCAGATGTTTTTGGCCTACAACTCCCATGATCCCTAGCTAGCAGGACCAGTGGTCAGGGATGATGGGAATTGTAGTCTCAAAACATCTGGAGGGCTGAAGTTGAGGAAGCCTGGTTTAGCATGTTCTTCTTTCATTCTGTTCTAAAACATGATGCACTCCATTAGTTAGCAGCCTGGATAGCTCAGTTTGTTAGACAATGGTGCTGCTACTGCCAAGGTTGCAGGTTCGATCCCCGTATTTGAAACCTGCATATTCCTGCATTGCAGGGTGTTGGACTAAGATGGTCCTCAGGGTCCCTTCTAACTTTACAATTCTTTGATTCTGTGATTCTATGAATTCCCCAAACCCCTAGACAGTGTGGTCAATGATCAAGGATGATGGGAGTTGTAGCCCAGCAATTCCTCGAGGACGTCGTATTGGTTACTCCCTGCTCTAAAATAAAGTAAAATAAAATAAGCTGAAGTAAAGTTTGGTGTCACACTGCCTTGAACATTCAGCATGTCCTGCTCTCACCTCCACTATTTATCACCACCGTACAAGATAATATTACGTTACTCCCTTCTCAACAATAGTTGCTCTCCAAGGACAAGCAGCTAAATAGCATCTTGACAAGACAGAGCAGTAATTAAACTGGATAATTATTACCAGCTCCTTAGAACAAGAGGCTGCTACCAGCTGGTATTAATGTCCATGATATTTTGCCACGAGACTCAAGATATGGGGCCCAGATGCATGGTCCTTTCTTTTATGCAGAAACCTTATTTATGATTTATTTCCTAAGGACTGCGGGATCCAAACAATACGTACATATGTGAGTCACATACACACAAACTCATTGTTGCCACACTGACAGATAGCTCTAGTAGTTATAAGATCTCTGATTGTCCCTTTATCTAAACAAAGGCATCCATTAATGTGCTTGGCTATAAATCTGTGGAAAAAATATAATACCACTGGAAGAAGCACTTAGATCCTATATTTAAATGCTGCTTGTGAAATATGTACAGTACAAAGGAAACTAATTTCCATAAAGTAATTTGACTTCAGCATTTGTTTGGATGATTCATTTGTGTGTGTTTGTCTTAATGCTGTCATTTGTTTTCATCTATTTATTAATTCCTGGTTATTATGAATGCGTTGCCAGCCCTCTAATACTTTTCATGCCAACATATCCCACAACAATCAAGGTTTTTTAAATGTTCTACATGATAGAGGCTACCTCTTGAGGACTGGGTACTATTTGTTCTTGGTGTGTGTGTGTGTGTGTGTGTGTGTGTGTGTGTGTGTGACAAATTGATTAAAATTTGTACATTTCTTCTTCTTCTTCTTCTTCTTCTTCTTCTTCTTCTTCTTCTTCTTCTTCTAACACCCTCAAAATAGTTTACTGTTTTGTAATTTATTCAAGCTTCTGGTCACTGAGACACACTTATTTCTGAATTAACATTGCAGGCAAACTTGGTGGCAGGGACCCTGCTGAGGAGTGCTACAATGAGGAGGCATGGTGGGAGCCTCCTCCTCCTCCTCCTCCTCCTGACCCTGAATCTCCCCAGGAGCAGGAGGACAGTATAGAATTAGAACAGTGGTTTGCAGAGGGGCATAGTTCAGAAGGGAAAAGCTGGGAAATACTGGATGAAGAGAGAGGGTTAACAGATTCACAGTTGTTGGGTAGCACCCCCCTTCCCCCCCTCCCCACGTTCTAGGAGAGCTGAGAAAGTTGCTGAACAGAAAGCACAGCGACTACAAGCTCAGGTTACCAGACATAGGGGTGACGTGGATTGAGAGGGATGCGGGGTAGTGGTGTAGCTTGAATTGGAAGCACCGCCATTCATCCCTCACTGTGATTATTAAAGAATTCTAACTGGTAAGAAGACTCTGTTCACTTTGTTCTGCTTATTTATTGCTGGGGTGGGGAGGTGGGGGAGAAGGAAGCCGATTCCTTGAAGCCTGACACTTGGACCCTATTCAGGTGTTCTCTAGATGCACATGTAGGAAGGCACCATTTTCCATTCTGCTCTGTATTTGCCATGTATATTCCATTCTGCTGCAGTTTGTCAAAAGTGACATTTACCTGTCTCATTGTCCACTAATGCCAAAATTACCTACATTATTGAGCCCCATTAATTTCTATTCTACTTGTGAATGGTGCGCACACAAAACGCACAACCCAGATTCTCCCAGACAGGGATTAGGTACTATACAAGCAAAGTGCAACATACAAGAGTGGTCTTACCCTCCTCTAGCCCAAACTTTAAAAGCACAATGCTGGTGGTCAACAAAAGAGGTTCAAATACTCTCTCGAGGCAAATCTTTAAAAATGTAGTATAAACAAAGACTACTGGGAAACACTGGCCTGTGAGCGCTCCAATTGGAGAGAAGCCTTTACCAAAGGTGTTATGGGTTTTGAAGACGCTCGAACTCAGGACGCAAGGGAGAAAAGTGCTAAGAGGAAGGCATGATTGGCAAATCCACACCTTGATCAACTCCCGCCCGGAAACCTATGTCCCACTGTAGAAGGACATGAGGATCCAGAATTGGCCTCCACAATCACTTATAGACTCACTTTTAAAACCATGTTTATGGAAGACAATTTTACTCAGCTAAGAGTGATCACAGAAGAAGAAGAAGAAGAAGAAGAAGAAGAAGAAGAAGAAGAAGAAGAAGAAGAAGAAGAAGAAGAAGAAGAAGAAGAAGAAGAAGAAGAAGAGGAAGAAGAAGAAGAGGAAGAAGAAGAAGAGGAAGAAGATCCAGCTTCAGATGAACCTATACTTTTGAGTTTCTCCACAAGCAACTGTTGTTGTTTTTAGGGTAGCCAGGGGTCTTACCTTACAACTCTCTATTTGACGGTGTCCTCTATGTGAAGGGGTGTCTGGTCCATGTCCAAATTAAAGATTGGGGACCACGAGAAGGGAGAGGAGGAAGGGACTTGAAGTTGCCCATCAACACAGCACCTGGACAGCAGATTGAGCAGGCACACAGGTCCCCTGGTCACAGTAGTCGTCCCCCCCCCCATGCAGTGGGATGCATTTAAATTTCAGCAGTTATTTTTATATTTATATCTAGACATATAAATTCACATTATAAACCTCTTCAACCTTTCCTAGCAGGGCAGGGAAGAGAAGGGTGAGAGGTATTTCTTAGCTGGCTTCCCAAGGTGGAGAGGAAGTTGGTAAGCCAGTGACTTGCAGGCATGGCAGTGGACCCAAACCAACCCTCCAGATGCTGCACATCAGCCAGCGTATTGCTTTGCCCCTCTCCCTATTGGAGACTGGCAGTAACCTCTAGTTTGAGAAGCCAGGAAAGGAACACTGGCTCATGCCAGTCCACCCCATCAGACCCTACTGGCCTTTCCTCATCCAATTTTTTTACCAAGCTATTCTTATTTCCCTGTCTACAGACTCTTGGGAAATGGTTGAACAGGCCTTCCTCACAGCTGTATTTCTATAACATGTCAGGAGATCCCATCATATATATTCTGTGTCATATGTAGCTTGGCCCACAGATAGCAGTAGAGGAGTATCCTTCACAAGAAATCCACTGCAACATTTATTTGCTGGGAGGGAACGAGCGAGTATGGGTGTTAAGAAGCGCATTGCCTTCTGCCATCTCTCTGCACGCACATGCTCATGCCAGAATATTGCATCTCATTTATAAGGTTTGTTTTTCAAACAGGGTTCCATTTAAAATTGAAATGCAGATGCACATAATGCTTTTGCTGTTTGCTGTTCCCAAGAGGCATTTTCTAAGGCCGTTTTAAAGAAGGAAACCTGTAGGAGATGTTCCCAGTTGCTTCTTCTGAAGAGCTGGAGAGGAGCTCATGCAAATCAACAACAAACCAGCTGAAACTAGATGTCAGAACTAGAATGAGATCAGAACCCCGTGATCTTCTTCATAATGCATGTTGATTCACATGGACAGGCTGGGCCCAAAGGCTGTATCACTTTTTTAAAAACAAAACAAAACAAAACAGGGACAAAGTCAGAATCAATGCCATCTTTTAAATCTAAGCAGTCTTCCCCCCCCCAGATCATATAAAGTGGGGGTGCAATCTGTAGGAACATATCTTAGTTCAGCCCTCTCCAACCTGGAGCCCTCCAGATGCTTTCAACTTGTGACCCTCCAAAAGTTGTTGGATACAAACTCTCAATATTTGGCCCTTGGCACTCTTCCCAGGTCACATACCCTCTCCCCAGGCCACAACTCCTCACTCGCCCTGCACTGCAACCTCCTTGAGTGTGCTTGCCTGCCTGGAATGTGCCCTTGAACACTGATCATCCTTTTTTACGTGCGTAGATGGGGGATGGAGCAGGGGGATAGCTTGCAAATTGCTCTAAGTTCTTATGATGAAGGGTGGTACATAAGTCAAAACAAAAAAACAAGGCAGTTGAATCTAGGACTTTCTTTCTTTCCTCCCTTGACTTCAAATGATTTTCATTTGATTTTACAAGTGTAGAATTATAACAATACAAAATACCTATCCATATTTAGAGATTTCTCTGAATCTCCAGACTTCCCCCCCACTCCATGGGTTCTATTGTAAACCTTTCCAACTTCATATTATTTCATAGTCCATATTTTATATCTCTCCATATTGCCCATGATATTTGCAACATTGCAAGTGTTATTAAAATCCTGCTAATGTTATCATCTGCTTAGAGTGGTCTTCTAAATAAATTATAATCCCCCCCCCATTCTGAACCTAGGACTTTCAAAGCAGGTGAACTACCACTGAGTTTCAGCCCTTCTCTGGTGCATTTTCTGGCAGTTTTGAGACTGTAATTACACTCTTGAAGTTCATGGATTTGGTGTTTCTATTCCTTTTGGAAAGTCACAATTAACTAGCATGGTGTGATGAAGAAAGGGGCTAAACAAACCGATTGAATTGAATATAAACTGTGAAATCACCTGGATTTGGTGTCCAGCAAATTGATTCCTTTACTAAACTTTCTTTTCCTGATGGGAACTGGAATGTTGCATGGCCTCTGTCTGATTTTGTGTCCCTTTCACTAAGCTTACAATTGTCAGTTGAAAGCAACAGGCTTTGGACGTCTCACCTGAGAACATGAGCAGGAAGCCATTAAAAAGTCGAGCATGGTTTCCAGCAAATAGAAGATGTTCATGACTTAAATGACCTTTGGCTTGGAGCCAGCGCCTTCCGTACAGAGAGCACATTTGTAAGAATTCCTGGAAAGTACTCATAAAAGACAAAGATATCATAAGAACTGATATTGAATTAAATATTTATCATTCTTCCAGGAATATTCAGAGGCTCCCACCCCTGTTCACCATAATGCAAATGTTGGTGAACATTGCTTAAAGGCCTTGCACACACACCCACACACCCATGGACTACCATAAGCTGGAAGAGGCCAGAGATGAAACCCCAAAACTCTCTCATGTTACTGTTTGACTTTCTTGGGTTGCAAAGGGACAGCAGCGGCCCTGTTTGAGGCTCCGTCAAATGCTCAAACTCCTCACCCTCCAGATCTGGCCTTGCTTGCAGTGAAATGACTAAATGGCATGAGGGCCAGTACAAAAGAAATCTTCCCTCGGCTCATAATGTATGAGGTGTATCATTGTGTCTTATCCATAGCAACTAAATAGAACCTCCACATTCAGAGACAGTTTGCATCTGAGACTGGATGCCTTGTACAAACAACAGGACAAGGCTGTTTCCTTCACATCCTACAACAGAGCTTCCCAGAGGCAATAAGACGGCAATTTGACAGACAAGGAATGTGGCACCTGTGGCCTGCCAGATGTTGTCGGACTGAAACTCCAGCATGGCCAAAGGCCAGGAGTGATAGGAACTGTAGTTCACCAACATCAGGAAGTCCACAGTGCCTCCATCCTTGATAAAGAGCTTTGGTCTGATCCAACAGGGCAGTTCTTAACATTCTATCAAAGCGGTCACACACAATTTTTCTGGCACTTCCACCTCCCCCACTCTGCAGAAATCCTTCTGATGTGACATCAAGGCTGAGAAAGAACCCATGTGATTTGATGAACATATGGAAGGCAAACAAAACAAAGCAGCCATTCATCGGTGAGGCTGGGTCTTTAGATGTGAGACTTTGTGGGGATGAGAAACATTTTTCATATCTGTTTTTATTTTTTATTTCTGATTTTCAGTTCCTGGTATATGCACTTTAATCGTTTTACAGTCATTTTAACATTTCGAAACTCAACTTCCTTCCTCCTCTTTCTGCAGTTCCTTAAATTTATTTTTATCATTTCCTGCATATTCTAAATTAACTTATCCTTTTATTCATCTGCTTTCATTATATACTCTTATGAAAGTGCAGGTTATTCCAATAACCCTGCCAATGTCCTTATCTGTTTACAATTTGTTTGCAAATATTCAATAAACCATTTCCATTCTTTTAGTAAAAGTTTGTTATCTTGATTTCTTATTTTTCTGGTAAGTTTCGCCAATTCTGACTAGTCCATAAGTTTTTGTATCCATTCTTCTTTCGCCGGGACTTCTTCTTCTTTCCAGCACTTTTCATATCTGATCTCCTTTGGAAATTATCTGTGGTGGGGCAGAGGAGGGGGGGAGAAGGAAATGATTCATATCATATCAGCTTTCCAACATCTTTTCTTTTTGTTTTTTTTTAGTTCAAAGAGCTCCAGAGTTGTGATAAGCCATTGTTGTTGGGGAATTCCTGGCAGTCTCTGAAAGTAAGCATGCAGGAGACAAGTGCGAGGAAACACAGACTCTTCTCTCCTGAAAACATGTACCTAGTATAAGTGTCAGTAAGCCTAACTTGTTTAAGCACAAAAGAAATCTGCATGTTGCCTTGAAGCATATAGAGGCCACACAAAGCAGCCGTCTGAACTGTCTTTTTTTTTTTTAGTGGACAACCTTTTGCTAATGAAATGGTGTTTTCCTCGTCATAAAAATTGTTTCATACAAGTTGAATCTCTTGCTTTTAGTTTGTGAAAGCAGAGCTCATCAGAAGTCATGGGGATAAGGCAAGTAAGGAGAACTCATTAGACTCACCTCTCCAGGTGAACTGATGACACACCTGTAAGACATATACGCACAGTGATTCCTACCACCCTGTGCCAGGGAGCAAAAAGTATGACCAGACAGTGCATAGGAATGTTCGGAGCTGGCCCTACTAGTGCCGGTAGGTCAAGTGATATGACCACCAGAGGCATACAGTGGCAATAATTCCTTCAGCCTTTCCACCTGAGTCCCCTGGCCATTCCCCTCCAACAGAAGATGGAGCTGTTTGTTCCATCATGGTCCATCATGCACCGCTATAGGTAACCTGCTGTCCTTAAGCATCTTGAGGATGTTCATCTGGCAGCAACAATTAGTCCCATTGGCTCAGTCCCATGCATTGCTCTGCTAATCAAAGTTCTGCAGAGTTTTAACCATTAAATATCTGTTGAAAACTTTTCTATGCTACCAAGCTTATGCAGGAAATTAAGATAATAATCTTTCTGCAATTGCTAGCAGATTATAATTGGATTTAAATTTGGATATGGTTTTTATTTTATATGTGTATGGTTGCAACCCACTTTGGTTATTTTAAATGAATAGTGGTATATAAGTAGTTTTTTTAAATAAATATGATGAATAAATAAAGGTGGAAATTAGCACCACCAGAGGGGCCAAAATGGGGGGGGGGTCAGCAAACTTTTTCAGCAGGGGGCCGGTCCACTGTCCCTCAGACCTTGTGGGGGGGGGCGACCAATATTTTGAAAAAAATATATGAACAAATTCCTATGCCCCACAAATAACCCAGAGATGCATTTTAAACAAAAGGACACATTCTGCTCATGTAAAAACACCAGGCAGGCCCCACAAATAACCCAGAGATGCATTTTAAATAAAAAAGCACATTCTACTCATAAAAAACATGTTGATTCCTGGACCGTTCGTGGGCCGGATTTAGAAGGTGATTGGGCCGCATCCGGCCCCCGGGCCTTAGTTTGGGGACCCCTGGTATAGAGTTATATCTTTCTGGGATAGCTTAGTTGGTAGATCTCAAGGTTGTGAGTTCAAGCCCTATGTTGGAGGAAAAATTCCAGAATTTCAGGGGTTGGTCTAGATTAACCTCGTGATTCCTTCCAACTCTACAATTCTATGAATGTTTCTAAGATTAACAATCAAAATCCTGGACAGGCTGAAATATCTGAGCCTGTCACTTGAAAGGCTGGAGAAAGATATGAGGGGGTTTTTGGTGGGGGGAGCATTCCACAAAATGGGAGACACCACTGGGAAAAGTCCACTTTCGTGGTGCCAGCCATTGCACCTCCCTCAGAGAAAACACATGGTGAAGAGTTTAGATCAGAATGGTGAAACCTCTCTCTCTTTTTAAATATAATTTTTATTAAATTTTACACAGATTTTTCCAACACAACATAGCAAATCTTTGGCTATCACAGCCTAGGACTTCCTTCAACCCCTTCTAATGGTTTTCTAAATTCCTTTCTAGTTATGCATTTTATTACCTATGCTTCTTGTTGTAAATCCAATCTTACATCAAATAATCTTAGTCCTTTTCACAATAATTTGAATAGTCCACTTTACAAAACTTCTTGCAACCCTACAAGCGTCGTTAAGTAATTACAATTGTCTTTCAAACACAACATAAATTTCTTCCAGTCCTTTAGGAAAGTCTGGTCCTGCTGGTTTCAAATTTTCCCTGTATGTCTTGCCAGCTCGGCATAGTCCATCAATTTGATTTGCCACTCTTCTTTTGTTGGTATTTCTTCTTGCTAGTAATCTTCTTGCTGCAGTAGTCACATATAAAAACAGTTTTTTAATCATTCTTATGTACGGTATTTCTAAACCTACCATACCAAGTAAAAAAGCTTCTGGTTTTAATGTGAAACTTCTCTGATGGATTCCAAATATACTCCCCACACCTTCATTTTCTTGGTACATAAAAAAACCATCAGCAACCTTGGTGGATTTAAAAAACAAACAAAAACCACAGCAGTATTTTTATCTCTGTGTCATTTGACTCCTCTCAAAGCAGATCTAGTCAAATACGCCAAGCATATGGTGCAGAAGTAATAGAGGTTGTTGGCTGTCTTGCAGAAATTACCAAAGGAGTTCCAAGGGCTCGGCTAAATCTAGATGATTACAGTGACTTCTGAGCTTCTGCATTTCTGAAACACCTGCAGTTTCTGGCACTGTGTCTACATGGCAAGGATTTGGCCACTGCTAGCCCTGGCACGGTTGTCTTAACAGCTAGTGGGAAATTTGAAGAGAGAGTTCACTGTTGATGAGGGCTTTGAAGAAGATGTCCTGCTTTTCAAATACTTCCCCCACCCACCCACTTTGCACATCATGCTATCTTCACTGTGCCAGGAACTTTGAACAAGCATTCACAAGGCAAAGTTTCTAGTTATGACTGTTCTAAATGCTTAGTATGGGAAGAAGGAAGAAGAGTGGATGCTCTGCAGTTCATTTTGACTTCACATGAGGTGCAAGACCTCTTCCTATGGAGACCTGCAGTTGCGATCATTAGTACAGTTGGCCCTAATTGAAATGTTGATGGGTGGATTAATCTGGGGCGAGTGATAAAGAGGAATATTGCGGCACCTTCTGTTGTATATATATAGAAGATGGTCCCTGTGCCCTGAAGGAGATTGTTGTTCTTTTCTCCAAGATCAATTATATAAACAGGCGTAACTGGCTGCTGTAACAAGTCATTCAATAATTTATAAAGACAATGTGAAATAATATTAATAGCACAACCACGTGTTGCAGAAGTATCAGAAAAGGACTTAGTCCAACATAAATGCAATGTCCACAGTCATAAGTCGTAGTTCATATAAGGTATCCATGTGGAGATAAGTCAATTCAATTCAAATGTACTTCCAAAATAGATGTAAATAGATGTAAATGAACTACGACTTATGACTTATATGAACTACGACTTATGACTGTGGACATTGCATTTATGTTGGACTAAGTCAGGGGTCAGACTATATTTTGGAAAAAAATATGAACAAATTCCTATGCCCCATAAATAACCCAGAGATGCATTTTCAATAAAAGGTCACATTCTGCTCATGCAAAAACATGCTGATTCCTGGACCGTCCGTGGGCCGGATTTAGAAGGTGATTGGGCCACATCCGGCCCCCAGGCCTTAGTTTGGGGACCCCTGGACTAAGTCCTTTTCTGATACTTCTGCAACACGTGGTTGTGCCATTTATGCTATTTCACATTGTCTTTATAAATTCTTTATAAATTCGTGAATGACTTGTTACTGCAGCCGGTTACGCCTGTTTATATAATTGACAATTGTGTTCGTAACTGAGGTTATTTGTGTATCTTTTCTCCAGGATGGCTAGACCCGAGAAGCAGACATTGACCCTGGTTATCAGATAAGGACTATGTACACACAATACATTGAAAGCACATGCACCCCAAAGTATCCTGGGGCGCCATTTATATAGTGTCCACCACTCTATAGTTGGATGGCAACCTAAGTCAGTTGTCTTTGAGTTGTTTAAGATTAGGGTGCAGATTTACTGCCTAAGAGATTTCCCTACACTAACCTCCTCCAGTCTGGCATGCCCAGATCTTGTCACTCTGTTTATAAGAAGCAGCTTTCACGGTTCCTACAGTGATGGAAAAGGACATGAGTTCCATGGTGGGTTTTTTTTTTCTTAAGGCTTAAGATATTATAAAAGCAGTATCCAGAGGAGCTGGCTTCATGTGATGATACCAGTTTGTCAATTAGTTTCCCAGCCAGACAGTAGAAGCTCTGAGTTCATTATAAGGCGCTCGAAGGGCAAACCTTTCATGATTTAGCATAGAATAACTTTTAATATCAACTGAAGCCGGAGGACCAAAATGAGAGCTAATTTTTTCACCGCAGGGTCTCACCAGACAGAGTGAGTCAGCTTAGAAAAGAAGCACTTTGTTCTCCTCTCCTAGAAGTTTTTCTAATTCTCAAGATAAACTTTGTCACTTTTTTTCTACTGAGCTACACTCCCCGAAGAGAAAGAAAGACGGGGGTCACTTTGACTCCCTTGTTTCAGGAAACTAGTGATAGAAAACAACTGGCTTTTTAGTGGTGAATTTGTGGTTCTGCTTGGGACAGAACTGAGGCTGAACAGGCTAAAAAAAGAAATCTAGGGGGTTCTATCACAGGTTTGGAAGACTCTAGTGGTGTAGCGGAACCAGTGACATAATGTGGGTTACCAGTTCCCAGGGCCACGTAGAGGGCAGGGAGTGGGAGGGAGAGGAACAGATGGAGAACGCAAGAACATTCAACTACATAACAGCATCCGCATCACCAAGATCACAGCTGCAGGGATAGGGGGGGAGAGTCATTTCATTATCTGGAGAGGGCATTTCCTCCTTCGCATGGTGTCAGGGGACCACCAGGGGTCAGCGGAGAGTCCCGGAAGGGGGGACAAGGGCTCTCTGACGCTGCCAGAGCCCTGGATGGCAGTGAGGCGGAGGCGTCAGCTGGTGATGGTGCTGAACCTCAGGAAGTGGTGCAGATCCTTGAGGATGCTGAGGAGGGAAAGTCCTCAGAGGGAAGTGTTGGAGGGTCGGATCAGAGAGCCCAGGAAGGGGAGGTGCCAGAGGCGATAGCACCAGCCCCCCAGCTGGGCAGTTCCAGTGGGGAGGATTCACCAGCAGCCCCATCACCCCAACAACGGGGGGGGGTGAAAAGAGGCGGGCAGAGAGGAGGAAATTCCGAACGCCCAGCACGTTCTGTTGGAGGAAGTCATGAAGGGCTGTGCTTTCGGATTCTGATTCGGGATAGTTCAGCCATGCTTTTTGTTGCTCTGTCTTGTACATATGTATATAAATAAAACTCTGTAAAAACCAGCCACAAAGTTTGGAGCGGATTACTCATGAGGAAGCCCCAGCACCATTACACATGGACAAACTGTTTTCAATGGAGACCAGTGACGGAAGTGCGCAGCTGTATCGAGGGAGCGCTGGGTGTTGAAATTTTGTGCTCCTAACAATTTTGCACTTGGGGAAACCACCCCTGTGCTCCACCCTACGCTATACCACTGTGCAGAACTCACCAAACGTGCTCAGGGGACTCCTGTGCTAACACGGCATAATGGTGTCCTTGTGTTGTATGTCCCGGCACTACCATAAGGCAAAGTGAGGCAGGCACCTCAAGCCGCAGATGCTTTGGAGGGTGGGGGTTGTCAGCATCCAGGTGTCCACTATTTGTTTATTTTTCTTACTTGTTCTGACTTGCCCAGTTGTCTTCTCCCTCTGCATCACAGACGGTGCTTTTGGGAAAACTCCCTAATCAAGTGAGAATGCAGAAAGGAGACTAGACCAGCTTAAGCACTCCAGCAGCTCTCATGTGTGCACATGCATTGCTTTGCTTCCATGACTCATGCTGGCTCTGCCATTGCTACACTGACCAGTAAGCGGGAGAGCCATGGGGGAGCAGGAGCCAAGCAGCAAAAAGGTATTGGAGGAAAAGGCTTTGTCTGCTGCACATGACTTGCCTAAGCTACCCTGCTGTACTCTGATACATCCCATTGCCATTAGGAAGCCATGAGTTCTGGTCCTCCTCTGGTTGTTCTTCCAGACCAGATTCCAGTGGACGTAATACCGCAGCACCCATAAACCCCATTAAAAAGGCTATGGAAAGTACCTGCTTGGGGGGGGGTCCCTAATACTAGCCAAGTGTTTAAGATTAGGAGTGATGTTCCCAGGGATGGCTGTTGCCTATTGGAACTCGTAGGGTGGGAGAATAATGGCAGGCAGAGACAACAAAGTCTAGTTCCCCCCCCCATCCTTTCTCTCTGTTCAGTTCTACAAGGAACACACCAACACTAAAAAGGAGGAAGGCGACAGGCAGTGTCACACTCTGGATTTGTCAGAAGTAAGAAGGTAAGAAGGTGGGAAGGAGGGAGGAGACAGACAAGAGATTGGTGGGGCGGCGACCCATTTGCCCTACTGAAAGTTGTTTGTTTCCCCCACCTGCACCAAGAAAAACCTCCCAAGAAACCCTAACCCCACCACTAGTTCCATGTTGGGTGATTGTCTATACCAGGCACGTCCAACAGGTAGATAGTGATCTACCGGTAGATCACTGGACGTCTGTGGTAGATCACTGGCTCCCCTCAAAGAAGCTCAGCAACTTTGACTCCCCTAAAAAAGCTCAACAACTTTGACCTGAACCCCTAAAAACAGGCTTTCCTCCCTAAAAAAAGCTCAACAACCTGAACCCCAAAAATGGGGTAGATCACTGCCTCTTTTTAACTCTGTGAGTAGATCACAGTCTCTTGGGAGTTGGCCACCCCTGGTCTACACTGTAGAGTTGCCAAATCTGGCTTGTGTTATGTTCAGTTACCACTATGCTCAGAAGTGTGTCCTTCTGACCTGCAGAAATGGTTTTCCCCAGGTACTTTTGGGGAAAATATTGTTGCTTCCCCCTCTAGTATATTCCCTCCTATTCTCCTACTTTAATATGTTACACTATATATATATATATATATATATATATATATATATATATATATATATATATCTCCCACTCTTGGGCAAAACATTATGTGTTCTTTTTATACACAATCATATTCTATTATATGGTGCAACAGATCATATGCAAATTTCACGGTGGCGTTTTATGCGATGGGCCCTGACCTATCTTTTAAATTATCTACATTCATATTGCTAAGGTCTTAAAGAGGAGACCTTTCCGTTGGTTGGAAGCTGGCCCTAAATGTATTACTGTGGCCAGAGAAAAATAGTAATCAGCCTATAAAAATAAACACTTCGGGGAGGGGGAGGCAGGCCCTTTGCCAGGATATATTGCTTAAAAATATATGGCAGCATGATTTAAGGGCGCAATCCTCCGCACAAGGAGCTGCTATAAAGCAAGCCAAATTAAATTAATCTAGTGTAAAGTTACACCAGCTCCAAACCCTGCTCAACAGCTGTGCTGAACATGCTTAGGATCCAGCCTAAGGCCCCATCCTCTGTTCTTCCCCCTCCCCCCGGCTCTTCATGCCCCTTTTTTGGAACTTACGCTGGACTCAGTTCAGTCAGTTGCAACTCAGGTGGCCGAAATATCTTTGGCTGATCTGGGGTTGGGGACTTAACATCGGCTGAGCCAAGAATCAGTTGGCTAAGTCTGAGATCCACTGCATCCTAAGCTGCAGTTCCTGGCAGGTCTTGCCATAGGATTGCCCCCTTTATATCTCTCTATATAAATAATGATTCCTCACTACCAATCAAACTCACTGAGATAACCTGTTGTGGCAGAGGGTCTGGTAGTATAGGGAAGCTCAAAACATTTTGAGAAAGATCGTGAAAGTTATCTCCCCCCCCCTCCAATTTCTTTATTTGGTTTTACATATTAAAATTTACAATCATACCACAACACATTCCAACAGTACAAGATTCCCACAAATCTTTGGACTTTCCACCTCCCTCTCCATGGGTCCCATGGTTAAACCCTTTTGGCTGCATCCTTTATAGTAGTCCAAAGGTTTATATCTTCATTGTATCCACAGTTCTCGTTACATTACAAGTGTTATTGCAATCCCGCTAATGATTTCAACTGTTTACAGTAGTCTCCAAAGTAAATTATAAATTTCCCCCATTCCTTATTAAAGTTTTGGTCTTGCTGATCTTCAGGAAGATTGTGAAAGTTATCAACAAGAATATGAGCAGTTTATAAAAGGCAGAGGGTGAATCATTTAGAGCAGTGGTCTTCAACCCCCGGGCCACGGACCGGTAGCGGTCTGTGGATCAATTGGTACCGGGCTGCCTAAGGATCATTAAATACAATTAAATTAAAATTATTAAATCAAAACAATCTAAATAAAATATAAACAATAAACGTCCCCCCCCCAAGCGGGCCACAGTAAAATTATCAAACGTTGACTGGTCCGCGGTGATAAAAAGGTTGGGGAGCACTGATTTAGAGGACTGCCTTAAGATTTATTTATTTTTCCTGGCAGATACAGAAACACAAACTGTGCACAAGAGGTTTTTCTTCTTCGTCTTTTAACCCTGAGGACTTTGAAGAAGAGAAAAAAGAAAGTTGCCGGGATCTGAGGCCCACAATTACCTTTGTGTCTTTTTTATCCTGAAACAAAAGACAGGCATTCTAGATTACAACTCCAGGAAGAAGAAACAGGGAAATAATAATAATGTTTATTACTAACACGTTACAAGCCAGCCCTGCAGTTAAAGTATGTTAAAGAAATCCCTCATCAAAGACCAGACTTTCCTGGGGTAATAATTCGGAACAGTTATGAAGGAGATGTTTCAAAGCTCAGAAGTGGCAATATGTATACGCCAAGCGGATGAACAAGCAACGCAGATCAAGTCCCTGGAGAAAAGAGCACAGCTGATTACAGTGGGCGCCACAGCGGAAGAAAGCAGACAATAGCTAGCTAAAGGGAAAGCGAAACAGAAGAAGCAGGAGACAGTGCCAAAAATGTGGCACATTGCATGAGAAGACAAGATGATATACTTCTGGGTAGCCCCCAACATTTCACAGATAAATAGAGTGACACTCCTGGGTAGGCATTGGCACATAAATGTGCCCAGGTAGTCAATCATGAGACTGTGTGTATCGGGGGCATAAGCAATGCACACAGGACCATAGCTCAATGGGACCATAGCTCAATTATGCTTTGCATCGGAGGATGGGGGCAGGTTCAATTCTCAGCCTTGGGAAAGGGCCCTGTCTAAAACTCTGGAGAACCACTGCCATCAGGGTAGACAACACCAGACTAAATGGATGAAGGGTCTGACTCAGTACAAGGCAACTAACTGTGAAAGGTATGGAATCCTGAAGAGCCTCTACCAGTCAGTGTAAACAACAACAACAACAACAACAACAACAACAACAACAACAACAACAGCTTATTACTTATACCTCGCCCATCTGGCCGGGCCTCCCCAGCCACTCTGGGCAGCTCCCAGCATATTAAAAATACGATAAAACATCAAACATTAAAAACTTCGCTAAACAAAGCTGCCTTCAGATGTCTTCTAAAAGTCAGGTAGTTGTTTATTTCCTTGACATCTGATGGGAGGGCGTTCCACAGGATGGGCACCACTACCGAGAAGGGCCTCTGCCTGGTTCCCTGTAACCTCACTTCTCACAGTGACAGAACCACCAGAAGGCCCTCAGAACTGGATCTCAGTGTCTGGGCAGAATGATGGGGGTGGAGATGTTCCTTCAGGTATACTGGGCCAAGGCCATTTAGGGCTTTAAAGGCAGCACCAACACTTTGAATTGTGCTTGGAAACGTACTGGAGCCAATGGAGGTGTTTCTGGACTGGTGTTATATGGCCTCGGCAGCCACTTCCAGTCACCAGCCTGGCTGCCGCATTCTGGGTTAGTTGTAGTTTCCAGGTCACCTTCAAAGGTAGCCCCACATAGAGCGCATTGCAGTAGTCCAAGCAGGAGATAACTAGAGCATGCACCACTCTAGCAAGACAGTCCCTGGGAAGGTAGGGTCACAGCCTGTGTACCAGATGGAGCTGGTAGACAGCTGCCCTAAACACAGAATTGATCTGCGCCTCCATGGACAGCTGTGAGTCCAAAATGACATCCAGGCTGCACACCTGGTCCTTCAGGGGCACAGTTACCCCATTCAGGACCAGAGAGTCCTCCACACCTGCCCACCCCCTATCCCCCCAAACAGTACTTTTGTCTTGTCGGATTCAACCTCAATCTTTACATGGGCATCAGCAAAGAGAAAGCCCATGAACATGCTGCTGCTGTAGTCATTGCTGTAGGTGTCAGGGACTGGCTGTACAAAGAGGAATGGTACGAGGCACCAGTCAGTGAACCCCCAAGCGAAACCCCAGAGGAGGAAAGCTCAGAGCTAGGGGACTGGTGGTGAGACCCCGAGGAGAGGTCAGAGGGAGAAGAAGATTGGGAGGAGGTGCAAAATGCCAAAGGAGCAGCAGGGTTCAGTGAGCAGGAAGAGCCTGTGATAGGGAGCAGTTCAGACTCCAAGGCTGAAGCAGACAAGAGAAGGGGGTGGTCAAGGGACTGCTGAAGAATCCAGGGAGTCAACTTCTCCTGCAATGACAAGTTCTCCTCCCCCTTGGTCTCCAATAACTCACAGAGTAATGAGAAGAACATAATAGAGGCCAGAGGGGTGCAGACGCAGTTTGAGACTGCTTGGGAGACATCCAGGAGAGGAGAAGCCTTAGAAAGGAGTGGGAGGCATGGGCCTTCAGTCCTGACAACTGCTCCATAGGGGCAAGAGTCTTACTGGGTAGTGTTGCTGAGACCACTAGGCCGAGTGATATGTTTGCTAACTTCACTGACAATGGAGACCTGCTTCCTTTATTGCTGACCTGCGCCTGACTCTAGCCCTGGCAGAAGGTTCTGCTGAAGGCACCGTGTGATAGGAAACCCTTGCATGATTGAGGTCCCTAATTTCACAGAAACATACACCTGTGTGTCAGAGATTCTTGCTATTCTGCACTTAATGGGAAGACATTTGGGGTAGGTGATGTGTGGCAGCAGGTCATGTGGCAGCAGGTGTGGCAGGCATTGTTCTGGTAGGTTCGGGAAATGTCTCCTGTCTGGAGCCCTACAAACCTGCTGCCATTCAGTGTAGACAATACTGGGCACTAAGTGGAACCAAAAATCCAACAGGCAGCTTCCTGTGTGCCTAAAGTGTCCCACTCTGCTGTAGGATTGGTGCTTGTGGTCCTGAACTTCGTCCTCCTGCAAATCAACTCAGTCACATTTGTTGCTGTCCAGGGTCCTGACCTTAGAAGGTTGGCTCAGGCAATCTTGCTTTCCACCACTCCGTCTGTGCTGCCGCCATCTCAGCGATGGAGATGGCTATGGATCAGGACAGCAGGCGATTTCTGCAAGACAATAATCTACTGCTACAGCATGTGGAATGAAGAAAATAAACTGTCAAAAGCCTGTGAATTATTTATCTAATGGATTGAATAATTGAATTATTAAGGCAAGTACTGGTGTAGTGATTATTTAATGGAGAGATGATTTCAGGGTTGAAGCACTGATGCTCTCACGCTCAGACACAAAGAGAAAATGGGAGAGGTGCAGGCAACCTCACGTGGCATGTGATCTAGTTAACACTGAGCCTCTCATACTGACTCTGACAATACCACTTGAAAGTTCCTATACGAATTTTCACAGCTTCCTCTTGTCACAAGTGGGTGGTGGCTGTAACAAGACAAATGCTGGAAGGTTTCAGAGGTGCTACTTAAGGTCACTGGCCTCACCAAGCCCAATGGTCAATTCTTGAGTGGATCATTTGATTCACCTTATTTCCAAACTGCTTAAAAATGTTAAGTTCTCTCCTCCAAATCCAGTCCTGCAGCTGGTGCCAAAAGCTTGATGAAGCCATGTCTGCCACCAACTTGAATAACATTGTAATGCACATATAATTTACATACCTTGAAATCTGGTTGGCCTCAGCATTGGTCACTTTTCAGTGCCAGCTAAAAACTTAGGGTGGTATTCAACTAAGTTTTATTCAGAGTTGGCCAGTTAATTATCATGACTAAGCTAGGTCCATTAATTTCAATACGTCTACTCTGAGTAAAGCTTAGTTTAATACCACCCTTACCTCTTTTGCCAGGCCTTTAGAGCTACAGTGTGTATGCAGTCTCAGACTGAATGGACAAACACAGTATAACGTCGAAATTCAATACTGCAAATTCTAATAAAAAGTGACTTGAAGCAAACTGGCCTCGCATTAAATATCTATATCTATATTTATAGGATTTCACCTTCCCTGAATATTGTGATGCAGTTCGTAGGTAATAAAATGTATGAAAACAAGGTTGTAATGATGAGATGAATGTACATTTTGAGAGAAAATATGGGTGGGTGGGTGTTTAGAGAGAGACAAAAAACCCGCTTTAAAATGTGTACTTAAACTATGTATAATTAAATGCATATTGTAGTGCAGTACTTTTTTAAAGAAGAAAATACAGGCTGGTGTTGAAAAGTGATGAGACTGACTTAAGAGCAAACACATGTAAAAGTGATTAAAACCCAGAAAGGCACCAATGCATCCATCCTTTGGTATTAGCTGAGCTTTGTAAGTTTATACGACTCTCGTCGCAATAAGACACAGCTCTATGAAGAAGCAGAAAAGCTCAGCGATTTTAAGATACCTGTTGCTTCCCCTAGACAACCAATGTGAAAATGTGTTTATTATTGTCTGACAGACCATTTTAAAGAGACAGGAAAGGGAGGGGAAAGTGTGATATAGAGTGGATCCTCGGGAGAGGAGGAGAATTATCACCCTTCTGGTGGAAGAGCAAATGGCTACTTCGCAAGAAGACAGAGGCTAAAAGGGGGCAGTGGTGGGGGAAAGGATGTGAAACTGATCATTATACTTTCTTACCCAGAGATTAATAGGCAATCAGTGTTACCTTAACCTGTGTATGCTTTATTCACTCATAAAAAAATGATGATATTGCTCGCCTGTCTTGCCACAATAGCACATTTCCTGATGTGTGTTTTCCAGTTAATAATTGTCTGTCAGGCAGCTGATCGGAGACAAGGCCAGCGAAAGCAAGTCATGATTAATTGCTAGTTGTAGGGCAAGCAATGCTTGCTGGGGGGAGAGGGGCGAGCAAAGCAAGGCATGCGCTCTCCGGCCGCTATGCAACCGCTATATGCGCAAGGATACAATTTGAGCGACCAGGGCAGCAATGCCAGGTCTTCATTCCCCCTGCCCACTTTGACAGAGTGGCACTCATAAGCGGCCCTCTGAATAACTAAACTTCTATGTACCCAACTGTGGTAACCAGCAGGGTTCCAGCCATTTTGCAGAGGATGGATTGGCTGCGTGTAGTTTTCTGGATAAGTCTTGGGGGCTTTATTATTCCCACCTTCCAAAGTTCAAAACTCTGAGAACTCTGAGGGCTCTACTACATATTATTTTAATTGCATAGTAGGCAAACATGATTTTTAATAATAATAATAATAATCAACAACAACAACAGGCTTGGAGGGTAGTTTTCATTGGGACCAGAGAGTGCATGGAGGGGGGCTTTACCCCATTCAGTCCCAGGGGTGCCAACTTGGGCCCCAGATTGTGGGTGCCCAATGGCACCCATGACATAATGTGAGGTCAATTTGTCATGTTATGGTGGTGGCGGTGCAGCACTGCTTCTGGGGCCTCATGGGGCCTCGCAGGTCATGTTGGAGGCCTCGTGAGACCTCAGACACAACTTCCGGTTTCTACTGGAAGTCGTTTTTGGAGGCTTGTAGGGCCTCTGACATCACTTCTGGGGACTCGCAGGGCCTCAGAGGCCATGTCCGAGGCCTCTCAAGACCACCAATCCAACATCCCGTTTCTACTGGAAGTCGCTTCTGAGGCTTTGCAGGGCCTCGGACATCGCCTCAGACATCGCCTCGGACCTCCAACATAACTTCTGGTAGAAACTGGAAGTCGCGTCAGAGCCCTGTGGTGTGAGTGCACCCAGGGCCCCCTAGGGTTGGCGCCAGTGTTCACTCCCCCATCTGCAATCTGAGCAGCCCCGCTCCCCAAGCTGTAATTAGACTTTGAGAAAAAAAGCTACAATTGCTAATGGAGGTGCTTTAATTAGCTACAGCATGGATTATTTCATCAGGATTGTGTCCGGGAAGGGAAAGGTGGAAAGTCCCTTCCTCATGCACTGGGAAAATTTCTGATACTTCCTTTTTTAAAATCCCCACCAGAAAATAAGACAGTTTTGTAGAATTTTCTTCAAATACCCTCCAGTAATTGTGTGTGTGTGTGTGTGTGTGTGTGTGTGTGTGTGTGTGTGTGAAACTGCCACCATTTCACACACATATAATGCCCTATAATGATGCTAGATCTGATGAGCTATGAAAGATACAAAAATGGTGGCCAGGCTGCCCACACTTGGCAAAAATAAATAAAATTATGTTTTTTTACGAAAGAAGGTATACTACTGACACTGAAAATGGTGCACCTCACCCCTGAGAAACTTTGGAGAGCGTTTCCTCCCACTGGATGAATCCAATTAAAAGTACACCCTACTTCAATTTCTCTGCCCACCAATGCAGTGATGCATTTGCACACAGCTCTAGCATAAAAAGGATGGAAACACATTGACTTCAGTTGTGCCGATTTAAATCACCTGGGGGACTGGCAGCAAATATCTTCCAAGAACCGACTAGTAAAAAAGAGCCATTGCTTTAATTCCTCTAATTGTTCTGCCGAGTTAATTTGTACGCAGGGAATGTGTGCAAATATTCCAGAGCTGTGCCAAAACAGCGTTGTTGCAGATGTCCCTCGCTTAATCTCCCATCGGTAAAATACACTTTGCTTTGGATTATCTACGCGGCTCATAGTCCTCTCTTACTTTTGTTTATTAAGGATAATGGGAATATATTCAAGTAAATTAATTTGCAAACATATACAGACGCCACTGGGGGAGTGATTTTTTTCTCTTTCCTCTTGGCAGGCAACAGCATAGCTCTTGTTGATACTGAGGCTATTGGCATATGCTTGCGTCCTGGGATTGCTTGCCAGAAATCTTCCTGTGATGTTGTTGAGGATATACATGCGACAGATTTTGAAGTTTGGATGGCAGATGGAACATTTCTGCTGGCCAGTTTGCAGTTTAAGCTAGCTTGAGCATCAACAGACAGGCAGGATGTAAGTGGAACGAATACCCAACAGTATGCAATACATCCTTTTAATATAGGACCACTGGCAGGGAGCATGTGCTTTGCCAGGATGGTTTCTTGATATAGCTCTTTATATATGTGGGGAGAGTCTATCCATGAAATGTTTATATCGCAGCCACTAGTGGCATAACTGTCCCTATTTCACCATTCTGGCTCTCCAATTGTTTCTCTCTCAGGTCTCTTTCTTTCCTCATCCCAGATATATTGGTAAGCAAACACCATATTCAGCCAAGGAGGGGGTTGTGGGCTATGCTTGGTATAAACAGTTCCCAGATGCTATGCTACATTGGCCAAAGAAGTCTACGATCCAGCAGCTCCTTTTGCTAGACTACTTTTATTTAAACCAGTTTGCTTTGGGGCTCTACTTGTTCCCTGGCACTCCAGCAGACCCTGCTGCCTCCTTACCACCCTCCCAAAAATAAATCATAGCATTGCAGAGTTGGAAGGGACCCTGAAGATCATCTAGTCCAACTGCCCACAATGGAGAAATATGCGGTTGTTCTATACGGGGACCAAACCTGGAACCTTGGCATTATCAGCACCACACTCTAACCCAGGCATCCCCAAACTTCGGCCCTCCAGATGTTTTGGACTACAATTCCCATAATCCCTGACTACTGGTCCTGTTAGCTAGGGATCATGGGAGTTGTAGGCCAAAACATCTGGAGGGCCACAGTTTGGGGATGACTGCTCTAACCAATTGAGCTATCCAGGCAAGAACACAATATGTTTGGTGTATATATCAGGGTGGGGTACTTGTGTAGCCATCCAGACATTGTGAGACTGCATCTCCCATCAGCTCCAATGAACATGGTCAAGGGACAGGATGATGGGAGTTGTAGTCCAGTTAAAACATGGAGGTTCTCCATCCCAACTGGCAGTGGCTCTCCTGGGTGTCAGCCAAAAGTTTCTCCCAGTTCTACCTGGAGATGGCAGGGATTGAACCTGGGACCTTTCCAAGACAGGGCACAGTCCCAGTCCTATCAGTGCCTACCAGCCCCATTCCTCCAATATGACCTATTACCCACCCTTAAAGTCTGCCCATGAAGTGTCTACATCTTAATAAGGGAGACTACATTTGTACTGCTAGACACACACATGTTTTGATGCAATTTGGGACCTCAATCATGGAAGCTTTCCTACCACATGGAGCCTACAGCAGTTACTACAAGCAGTGACTGCAAGCAGCTGAACATGTGTAGGCTTCCCCTCTTCAAACATCCATGCTGGCTCAGTTAGTATTTACACTGACAGACAGAGGCCCTCTAGGATTTCAGAGAAGGCTCTTTCACAGCTGGCTGCATTATAAAGAGCCACAACTTTGCTGCATCTAGTTCTGTGTTGTCTACAATGGTGATCAGCAGATCTTTGGAGATCCTGGGCCAGAGACTGGGACTTCCTTTACCACTAAACAGAGGTGGAACTAGCACCCGGAACGGTGCACATGCTGTCCACCCGGGGGTGGGGAGAGCCACCCACAGGGGTGGTATGAGTGTCCCAGGGGCTGCCACCTGTGGCAAGCGTCCCAGAGGGGCGACACAACGATGTCACCCCCCTCAGGGATGACACCTGGAGTGGACTGCACCCACCGCACCCCCTTCCTCCGCCAGTGCCACTAAGCTACAAGCCATAGCTGCCAAGTTTTCCCTTTTCTCACGAGGAAGCCTATTCAGCATAAGGGAAAATCCCTTAAAAAAAGGGATAACTTGGCAGCTATGCTACAACCCATTTCCAACTTCAACCCAAGTTCTTGGCAATTTCAGTCAAAGTTCCCCCATTTAACTGGTTTGTGAGCTGTGCTGCCTGCATCTCAAAAGGTTCAATGTCGCCTGCTGATCAATTGATTAAAACACAAGGAAGTTAGAGCTTCATCTCCAGATGCAGTGATTCATGATAAATCTGCCACCTCCTTTAACACTGAAAAGAATCAAGGAAGTCTAAAAATTAAGGCAGACAGCCAACTAATGAATTTTTTAGAGGATTAACTGTCTCGCTTTTCCTCTGCCGGTTGATTAACGTACTGATTAAAATAAATATTATAGTATCCCCATACAAGTTATATCTTTAAAATATTTAATAAAATAACAGCTTCTTTCATTTAAATAACACAGGCAAATCATTCTTTGTTGGAATTGCCATCTTAAATTCATTGCCTGGATCAAAAGACCGTTTGCCACTGTGCCATCAGCGCAGATAAACTTTCATTAGAGAATGTTCAGATTTAATAATTCCCATTTTGATCTGTAATTATTGAATTGATCTATCACATTGATTATGAAATGAATGTAGTGATCCTGAGAGAAATTGCAAAAACAAATTACCCGAGAAGAACATGTTTACAAACAGGGAGAAACTAGCACATCTAATTGCAATATATATATATATATATATGACACACTGTCTCTCGAGACAGATGGATGCCAACGGGAAGACATAAAGCATGTAGACCACCGAACTTGGCATTTCAGCTATGGTACTTTCAAAAGCCATTGTTAAGTTAAATCAAAAAACAGTTTCTGGTATATGGCAGCACAGAATCTGAAACCTGCCCAGGGTATAGAAAAGATTGGTTATGGACCTCCACACACACACAAACATTTTCTACAAAATCAACTTAGATTTTGCAATCTAGTATGGTATTTCTAAGGCTTGTTTCTCCACTGATTGTGTTCTATGGAGGAAAATTACTATGCCAGAGTTGTCCTTCAGTCCACTGGTTACGTTAAAGTTTCTTGCATGTTTGGAAAAATGAACCAATGAATTCTCCAACGTCTTAAGCGAAGATAACAACTGGATGAAATATTCTTTTTTTCTCTGCTGAACCAGATGACTCAACTCTCGCATCTTGCAGCAGGATGGTGCAAAGTACTGTTGCGCTTTATATACAAAGTCATTTCCTACTAACAACTGAAACCAAAGGGATCTAATGAACTGTCTAGAGCCTAAGGTCTAGCCTACATAATAACTAAGCCAGGAGGCCTGATTACAACTGTGTGGCTGCCCCCCGACACAACTGTTTGATAGCTGGTACCTTAATTGTGTCCCCAGATTGTCCTAAAGCTGCAGAACATCCAACTTTACCAGCAGGCAGGTTGATGCTTACATCCCTGCCTACACAACAAAACACTACTGAATTATCTAATTCTATTTGGGTCAGAGATGTGCTCGCCAAGTCTGCCGACACAATAGCTTTTGCAGGATGCATGGGGCCAAAGTATTCTCTAATGTTGTAACTAGTGTGATAGTTCAATTGCAAGAGTCGCCCCGATGTTTGATAAATGGAACATAACGGAATGTACAATTGGGGCATTAAAATAATGACATTTCATTATACCTACTTTCAGAAGGCAGAGGTGGTGATCACGCCACACACACACCCCCCACAAGCTTTAGAGAAAAGAAAAGAAAAATGTGGTACTGAAATACTTATTTATTTAAAGGCCCTTTAAATGACCCCACCAAAGCAGTCTATAATAAAACTCAACAATTGCTTGGTAAAATGCCAAAGAATGAAGTGAAAAACACAATTAAAACCACAGGCAATATGAAATATCTAAAAATGATGGACATATCAGGCCACTCTTAACGACCTCAGAGAAGACATGTTGAAATTAACAAACCTAACGTAGTCATTTTCATTAATTTCAATCAGTCTGCTCTGAGTAAAACTTAGCTGACTCCTAACACTGACACATAATTTCATAAGAATCAATAGGGGGATTTGCCTCTATACTGGTTAATCTTCTGTTTGCTATTCCCAACTCTGAACCCTATTCCCATCCTGCTTTGATGTTATCATTTGGAACTCCCAGCCTCTTGAAATTCATTGTCATTTCATCTCCAACTCAAAAAAAAATATGCTTTTGTACACTTGCTTTGGAGAGTTAGCACTGATTCTCCTCTGACAGATTTGTGATGCAGAGTGGGTGCATAATCGTTTTCTTGATCTTGTTATTTTGTTTGAATTGTGGTGCAACCCTCCCTGAGATCTTCAGACTAAGAGTTGGGTATAAATAGTAGATATCTATGTATAAAGTCTTCATGAAAAAAACAATAATCATAGTGGAACTGTTGCTGAATGTGACCCGAAAAGTACAACTGAGCTCTCATAATCATGACTCCTATGCTTGAAAACTTGGACAGCATTGGTAATAGGATTTTGGTGTTCCCATTTAACCACCCTTTCATTGCCCAAGCAACTTAGATGAAAATTCTTCAGGTTTCACACATTCATTAGGGAGTAAACCCCATGGGGCAAAGTGGAGCTTACTTCTGAGTAAGCACACACATAGGCTTGAGTTCCTTAATGTGTCTGTTACATATTGCCCATGTTTTACAAGCACCAGGGCTGTGGTCTTCAATTTTGTCTGAAGAAGCCTATACCCAACTGCTCTCAGTGGTGCTTGTGAAGCCTGCCAAAAACCCACAGTAGCTCTGGCTATTCAGCTCGCAATTTCATCACCAGAGCTTGATTCATGAGACAGGGTACTCCCCAAGTATGTCGATTTATCCATCATTTGTAGGATGTGGTCTCTGATAGTAATTCCTCATGGAACATAAATCTTAGCCAGAGCAGATTGATATAAAATTTCTGTCCTTTTCAGACTAATGATTAGCCCAAATCATATACATGGTCCTGAAAGGAGATTCATTTATTACTTCCATGACCTCTAGCAATGAGGACACAATCATCCGCAACCAGCCGTCCACTGACCATTTCTTCAATCACCTTAGATTTAAGTTTCAGAAGATTCCCATCAGCCCTAAATCTAATCTTTCCTCCCACATTAATATAAAGAAAAGCAACAGAGCAAATAAAGCGCTTATAAAAAAAAATCTGTGCAAGAAAGGACCTCTGCAGGACAAGGTTTAGAAACATCTCTCTTCCCTGCCATTCTTGTCATCCATCTGTCATGGAAATTATTTGAATATATACATTCATATAGGAAGCCAACAGCACAATCCTAGACATGCCCACTTAGAATTAAGTCCCACTGAGTTCAACAGGGCTTCCTCACAGGTGCGTGAGTAAAGGATTGCAGCCCAAATCTTGCAAGCAATACCCATCTTTACTAGCAGTGTGAAGCTTGCACAAAACGCCTTTGTAAGTTCAACAGTTGAATAACAATAAGTAGTGTTGCAATCTCTTTGCTTTTTCTTGAATCAAGCAGAATGAAGAAAAAACAAACAAACCTTACATGAACGTCTTGTTAGGTGTGCTCAAAATCTGTAGGTAGAACTTCATTCTCCAAGCTTGCAGCAACAGATTTCTGTTGGACATCCAAATGTCCATGTTGTTTTCTTTGGGTTCCAGTACATGCATGCTTTGCTCTTAGTCACATATTGCATGATTGGTTTTGTAGTCTCCGAGCTGCATAAACCGTCATTCTCATGTGTTCATATTTTACTCACAAGCATGAAGTTGGTTGGGCAAAAAAAAGGCAGAAAATATCACAACGGTACAGATTGTTTGGCTATAAGGCACATACAGGCAACCCACATGGGTGTGCAATGGCTACCATTAAAATGGACTCAGCTACACTGGCAAATAAAAAGGGCTTTATATGCGTTGTTTATTCATTCTAACACTGTGACACCAGATGGCGGTGTGGAGTTCCATTTTTGCTAACCCGATTTCTCCCACAAAGTTTGCAACGTGTTGAACTGAAACGTTCCTTTGATGGGTTTAGATCCAGCCAGTGTGTCGTGAACTGGGAGGAGGAAGGGGAGGAGGAGGAGGATCCTGGCGAGGAGTGTAGCCAGGACTGGGATGCACCGGGGCAAGCAGGGGGTGGGGAAGGTAGTACTCACAGAGTGACAGAGGATGGCAAGGGGCTGGGTGCCAGTGCAAGAGAAAGCAGCAAGTCCCATCACCAGCGCCAGAGGGGCCCCTGTCCTTACAGACAAGGCAGGCTCCGAGGCATAGGAAGCAACAGGAGAAGCACTCTAGGGAGCTGAAGCAGGCCAGGGCCCACAGGCCAGCTCCCTAGCTGGCCAGGTAGGGCTTGCTAGCCCTGGGAGGAGGTGTTTGATTCCTCAGCTGAAGACTGCTGGGAACAGGTGAGGGTCACCTGCCTCAGATACTGAAATCAGCAGGTATAAAAGGGAAGCAGAACTGAGGTGCTGGGTCTCCTCAGCTTCCCACATTAGTTGGACCATGGCTTGGATGTTCTAGGGCATTCTCTGGGACTGTACATATGCAGGTCTGACCTCCAAGAGCCCTGATTCCTGGATTGGCTGCAGAAGCAGGAACCTGGCTGGACTTTGGACCTGTTGGCCTGCCAGACTGTGTGCTAGCATCTGCCATGGGATTTGCCTCCAGGTGCCCTGTAATTCAGGACAAAGTGATTTAAAATATTGTGGAATATCACAATAATTTCTACTGATGTCAGAAAGCTGAATTATAAGAAAAGCACAGATATTGTCAGAAAATGCACAAGGCTCCTTCGTATAATTGTAATGGATTGATCCAACAGCATAGTTGATTGCAGAATACCCAGAACAGCAAAGGAATCGCAGATAGTGTATAAACCAAATTCCCATTTTTATTTTTATTTCACAAGGCATCCAACCGAATTCTTCTGCCTTTTGTAAAGCTATATTGGCTGCCAGAATATCCACACAATGTGTCCATTAAATATAATTCTAGCATGACTATTTCCTTATGCAGATACGATTTCCCCTATGACAATCGTTGATGCTCTTTCCTTTTGTAGGGACAAGGTATCTCTCCCCCTCCCCCACACTTTTGGGTATAGCTCAATAAGGCATGGAACAAGATATTTGCCATCAGCCTTATAAATCTTATCTGGAATGGCCTTTCCATTGGATAGTGATTTAATGACTTGTTCTGTTTCAGGTATAAAATGCTTCTGGGCTAGAAGCTGATTCATATTATATAAAGGTATAGTATACACCTTATAGTATATATCATACTCCAAGATGGTTTTTTAAAGTCAAAAGAAAAGTCACATCAAGACCCATACCATAAATAGAATCAAGGGTGCACGGCTAATAAACAAGCTTGCACGCGGCATTTCATTTGGTCTGCATATTGTCAGCCTTTTTTTTTCCTCCAGCAGTTTTTCCACATCTCTCTTAATTTACTCTGTGAGATCTTACATATATTCCGAAAAACCAGTGTCTCAGAACTGTATCCCTTGTCATCTGTCCAAGCTAAATATAAATGATGTTTCTCATCAAGCAGGCCCATGACGTCTTAACCTTTTCCTTAAAATAAGGGGAATCAAACTAGTTTTGATTATTGCAGTGTCTATGGCCAAGAATCTTGCATATGGCACTACAAAGGGGTCTCTTAAAAGCAAAGCGTTTTCTGCATCCCACAGGCCATCTGCCTTCCCAAGGTGACTGGTCACAGCACTTTGTAGCTTCTGTTCAGCTCTGCTACTTCTTAATTTATTGACATTGAACCTTTTCAGTAATTTCTACCTTGAAGTTTCTAAGGTGGCTTAGTGTGAATATTAATTTTGGACCAGAAATAAAGAAATAAAAAATGCTGATGACGTGTCAAGAATTTAACTCTCTGTATAGCACTATACAGAGGCGCAGGAGGCACTGAGGTCTAAACCACTGAGCCTACGGTTTGCTGATCGGAAGATTAGCAATTCGAATCCCCGCGACGGGGTGAGCTCCCGTTGGTCGCTCCCAGCTCCTGCCAACCTAGCAGTTCGAAAGCATGTCAAAGTGCAAGTAGATAAATAGGTACCACTCCAGCGGGAAGGTAAACGGTGTTTCCGTGTACTGCTCTGGTTTCGCCAGAAGCGGCTTAGTCATGACCTGGAAAAACTGTCTGCGGACAAATGCCGGCTCCCTTGACCAGTAAAGCACAAGATGAGCGCCACAACCCCAGAGTCGTTCGCAACTGGACTTAACCGCCAGGGGTCCTTTACCTTTACCCTTATAGCACTATAGAATCATAGGATAGTACAGTTGGAAATGACTCCAAGGGTCATCTAGTCCAACCCCCTGCAATGCAGGAATCTCAATTAAAGCAACCATAGCAGATAGCCATCCAACCTCCACTTTAAAACCTCCAACGAATGAGAGGACACCTCTCATGGGAGTCCATTTCTCTGTTGAACAGCTTTTACCATCAGAGAGTTCTTCCTGATGTTTAGTTAGAATCTCCTTTCTTGTAACTTGAAGCCATTGATTCAGATACTACCCTCCAGAGCAGAAGAAAACAAGCTTGCTCCATCTTCCATGTGGCAGCCCTTGAGATATTTGAAGATGTCTATCATATCTCCTCTCAGTCTCCTCTTTTCCAGGCTAAACATACCCACCTCCCTCAACCGTTCCTCATAAGGCTTCTTTTCCAGACTCTTGATCATCTAGGTCAGCTTCCTCTAGGTCACATGTTCCAGCTTGTCAATATGGTTCTTAAATTGTGGACACTGGACACAGTACTCCAGGTGTGGTCTGAGCAAGGCAGAACAGAGTGGGACTATTACTTCCCTTGATCAGGACACAATACTTCTGTTGATGCAGCCTAGAAAACATAGCTGCCAAGTTTTCCCTTTTCTCGCGAGGAAGCCTATTCAGCATAATGGGAAATCCCTTTAAAAAAGGGATAACTTGGCAGCTATGCTAGAAAAGCATGAGGGTTTGTTTGTTTTTTGCTGCTACATCACAATGTTGACTCATGCAATGGTCTACTTAGACCTGTAGATCCTTTTCACGTGTAGTACTGGTAATTCATTTGCTGCCACCGCCCCCTTATATTTGTGCAGCTGGTTATTCCTGCTGAAGTGGTCATCCCTTATGGTTGCCCCTACTTGTTCTAGAACAGGGGTAACCAACATGAGGCTCTCCAGATGTTGGACTACAGTTCCCATCAGCCACTACCAGTTTGACCAATGGCTAAGGAAGATGGGAGTTGTAGTCCAGCAATGTCTGGAGAGCAGGACATTGGCTAACCCTGCTCGAGACTAAGGTCCTCCTGATTTTATTCCTTCATCACATTTATTGTACTTATACCTTCCCTTTTCTCCAAAGAGCTCAAGGTTGTACTGTATATATGGCTCCTACTTCGCAAGTTTCTCTTCACAACCCTGCATAGCTGCCAAGTTATCCCTTTTTTACAGGGATTTTCCCTTATGCTGAATAGGCTTCCTCGTGAGAAAAGTGAAAACTTGGCAGCTATGCAACCCTGTGAAGTAGGTTAGTTTGAGATTGAGAAAGAGTTTATATGGGTAGGAAGTTCAATGTGGATCTAGCCAGTTTTGCTGTATGCACTGTATCACCTTGAGCGTTCAGCAGACTGTGTCATCGGGAACAGGAACCAGACCACAAAAGGAAGAAAGATGCAACTCGATTCTATGAAAAAGAAAATCAATCACAAATTCCAACCACAACAGAGGATAATTACCAAACAGCAATGGCTCTCGCTTGCACAATTAATGCCTATTCAAAGAGCTATCCCTCTGATCTTCAGGTGGAAGCAAAGCTTGGACCTTTCTTGGTAAGTCCTGGTCAAGTCTCAACTAACGTAACAGACAGAAGGTCCTAGAATCAGCTGGCTAGGGAACAATTACTGAGTGCCTTGGTTTTACCTTGTTGTCATCAACACAACCAACTATAATTCAGCAACATCTAGAGGGTGCCATGGTACAGCAAACACATATAGAATTCACTGTTTGTTTGGGTGGCTCCCTCTTGCCCCTAAAATTTTGTCTCAAACGTATTCAAAGTATGCCTGCTATGAATCTCATTTCTCATTGCTATAATCTCTTCTGCATGATCCTCACATGCCCTGAAAGCTCAAATAGTGCCCCAGGGTGCAGGATACTTTGGGGTAACCCCGTGAACCAACCACACTCTGGACTCAGCTACACTGGTCAAATATAACGTTAAAAGTGTGTTATAAAAAATGTGACACCAGAGGGCACTGTAGAGCAGCGATCCCTCACCAATGGTAAATTGCATTGAAAGCTGTATTTTTAGAGGTTTTTTAACAGCGTTTTTCATATCAGTGTAGATCCAGCCTCTATATGCCTGTGGGACTGGAGAGAGAAAGAAGCTCTTTATCTGTGTGCATGCAGGTGCTTGACATGTATGCAAACAGAACATCACAGTCACACCCAACTCCCTTGCCCCAACACTCAGGTAATGAAGCCCCCCTCTGGTATAGTTTACTCCCTTCTGCTGTCTTCTATTTTAAAGGGCGAAGTGGGGGGAGGGGGAAAAGTGAAACTAAATGAAAAATGCAGCATCACTAAGTTCACCCTAACAATATCTGACAACCTGCCAAAAGGAAGAGAAGAAGGAAAGGACAACAGAATTTTTAACTGCACAATAAATAGTGCTGATTTGCCAATACAGTGTGTGTGTGTGTGTGTGTGTGTGTGTGTGTGTGTGTGTGTGTGTGTGTTTAGTCCTTCTGGGGAAAGGGCTGGATTAGCAGAAAAGTGATGCTGTTGTGCTTTCAGAGAATTGTCTCCAGAGGTATGATTGCGATTTGCATATGCTGGGGGTGGGGGGAATAGACTGAAGAATATATAGCCTCATTTATGGGATCTTAGTTACAGAGTGGCATGCAATGAAGGTCACGGGGGAAACAAGACAGTCAAAAATAGAAAGAAACATAGCAATTTTATAAGAGAAGAAACAGGAGACTGCAAGGGAGTGAAGGTCGGAGGTCTCTGGAGGCTGGCAGTGAGCCCCTGTTGCCCTGTGTGGGCCTTGGCAGATGCTCAGTGATGCTGATTCCCACTGCTAGCCCTGATCCCCATCCACAACTGTGCTGTTGTTGAATGTGTTGAATGTGTGCCACATCAGATGCCTTGCAATTGAATGTGGGTTGCAATGCAGATTTGCATCCAGAGGCATTTCCAAGCTGAATCTGTGCGTGTGATCCCCGACTTAGGCCCAAAATTGACATGAAGAACCTGATTCTACACTAAGCTTTTCCTAGATTGAGTTGGTTGCTTTGGAGTAACAGCCACAGGAATCAATGAGCTTTAACATAGAGATGCTGCATTTAGGAGGTTGTCAGTTTGCTTCAATAATCAAGAAAGATAAATAAAAGTAGGAAGGAGAACCTCATAGAGACCAAGGCAGGATCCAAACAGCTAATTCAGGGGCACACAGATTTGTGTACATTCAGTCTATTGTTTTCCGTCCTTTAAAGAACAGAACCCCATTACCTCAAATCAGCAACAAGTTCTATGCCATGTCTCTTGGGAGAGGTTTTTTTTTTGCTAAATTATTTCTCCTTTTAATTGAACAGGGCAATCCTGCAAGTCTCTTTCAGCTCAATGAGACTTACTCACAGATATGTGTGGGATAGGATTGCAGCTTTAATCATTCACATTTGTGGGAGGGGAAAACCATACAAATTAAAATACTAAATTGATCAAATAGCAAATGGAATTTGTTGAGAGCTAAAATCAGCATGCATTTCTCTACATAAACAGACGTATTCTAGAGGCTTTGAATAGAAAGGTCACATTAGAATTTCATACTTATATACTAATAGCTTCTGGTAGGAGTGTTTTTTGTCTCCTGAGAAAACTATACTTTCTCTACATTACATCTGAAAAGTTGGGAATCTGCTCCTATATAAAGTGGCAAATAATGTAATAAATCACTTCATTTCCCAGCTATTTGTATTTTTTTAATTGCCTTCCAAAACATTTTACAAGTTTGCGGTAAGATAATCTTACAGGGTTTTTAATACAGTTTATATTTTTCAACTTTCCTGCCAGAGTTTTGTGGTTCCCTCACAATTTCAAATACTTCCGCCCACCCACCCACCCACCCACAGACATGTCATAGTTTAGATCAGGCATCCCCAAACTTCGGCCTTCCAGATGTTTTGGACTACAATTCCCATCTTCCCCGACCACTGGTCCTGCTAGCTAGGGATCATGGGAGTTGTAGGCCAAAACATCTGGAGGGCCGCAGTTTGGGGATGCTTGGTTTAGATGGACCAGTGAACAGCAGTGACATGTGAGGGGGCATGACTGTTTGCCGGGAGGGAGAAGGGGCAGGGAAAGTTGGTGGTGAGTTGGGGGAGTTCTGAGTTGGCAGTGGTGGCCTGATGCAATCTCTCACACACCTAGCATTCATGCACCATGGCTGCCAACTTCCTGTTTTTCATACAGGTACCGTCTAGGAATGGGAAGCTGAAAATACTTTCAGCCACTGTTCACGCTACAGATAATCAGATTTCTTAATTGTTCCAGAATGGCCCCCATGTTAAGAGTAGATTTCTTTTACTTTTGTTTTTTTTTAAAAAAGAAGCCTTTTTATTGGGTATAGTGGGTGAAGATATACCAAGGGAAAATAAAAGACTGTTTATGTATGCTACAACTGCGGCAAGAATTCTCTTAGCCCAAAAATGGAAACAGCAAGAAGTACCAATGAAAGAAGAGTGGCAGATGAAGATGATGGACTTTGCAGAACTGGCAAAGCTGACAGGAAAAAATCCAAAACCAACATGATCAAGGATTCCAAGAGGACTGGAGTAAATATATACGATATCTGAAAGATTATTGTAAGCAATTAACATCACTAGCAAGGTTGTGTGAAGACTTGTAATGAGAAAATTTCTACCTTTCTATATTTATTTAAATGTTGAGCTATTTTGTAATGCGTGTAATTAGACTTGGGAAATGTACACAATGCAATGATACAAAGGTTAATTCTGAAAGCCATGAGGCGGGAGGGAAGGAAGTCGATAGGCTCTCAAGAGCCAGGGAGGTAAAGTGGATAATAATGAGGTGAATGTATGTTACTAAATGGAAAATAAATAAATATCATATATAAAAAGAGTAGATTTCTTTAGCAGGGGTTCACCCTGTTATTACAGTTTTTGAAAAGTTGCCTAAGCTGACATTCATCACAAATTCTTGCAGCCACAGTGAATTGTCCAAGAATCTGTTGTTTGAACCTTTTAAAGACATCTGAATTCATTGCCTCTCTTGGTGTTAGACCATGTACAACTGTATCCCACTGACACAGAATTCTCATTCATCGGGAAGTTTTCTCAGAGCCATTTCTGAGCAAATCCTAGCCTAGTTTCACCTCCCATTGGGGTCACTTTCAGGCAAAATACACTGGAGCCATTTTACTTCAGTGAAATACTTCCCCAACCCTTACTGAATTGTACTGTTCTGAACTCAGCTTAACTGAAGTGTGCTGAACAACTGTGCTGAACTGTATGGTACTGAACTTAATTTTACTGAACTGAACTGTGCAGTACTGGACTGGACTGAACTTCACTGGACATCACTGAACTGAATTAAACTTATAGCAAACTTAACTTAGGGCTGCCGTACGTCTGTAATTTCCCGGACCTATCCGGAATACCGTATTCGTCAGCATGCCCATGCAGCCCATGCTTTGTTTTTGTTTTTGCAGTCTTGCCAAAAGAAGCTGAACCGCTTTGGGCAAAACTAAAAAAAAGTTCAACAACTTTGCCAAAAAAGTTCAACAAGTTTTCTGTCCGGATTTTCACTGTTTGAAATATGGCAACCCTACTTAACTGAACTGTACTGAACTGTACTCAACTTAGGTTTTGCAGAGTTATATTCAGTATAGTTAACTATACTGTATGGTACTGAACTTAATAGTACCATACCTAACTCTACTCTATTGTACTGAACTTTGCTGTACTGTACAGTATGATACAGTACAGCATCTTAAAAAGCAGAGACATCACCTTGCCGACAAAGGTCCGTATAGTTAAAGCTATGGTTTTCCCAGTAGTGATGTGTGGAAGTGAGAGCAGGACCATAAAGAAGGCTGATCGCCGAAGAATTGATGCTTTTGAATTATGGTGCTGGAGGAGACTCTTGAGAGTCCCATGGACTGCAAGAAGATCAAACCTATCCATTCTGAAGGAAATCAGCCCTGAGTGCTCACTGGAAGGACAGATCCTGAAGCTGAGGCTCCAATACTTTGGCCATCTCATGAAAAGAGAAGACTCCTTGGAAAAGACCCTGATGTTGGGAAAGATGGAGGGCACTAGGAGAAGGGGAAGACAGAGGATGAGATGGTTGGACAGTGTTCTCGAAGCTACCAACATGAGTTTGACCAAACTGCGGGAGGCGGTGGAAGACAGGAGTGCCTGGCGTGCTCTGGTCCATGGGGTCACGAAGAGACGGACACGAATAAATGACTAAACAACAACAACAGTATGATACTGAACTTCACGTAGTCACTCAACCTGGATACACAATAGGTGTTTCTGAAGAGGTGAGAGAGAAGAGGGGGGGTTGAGAGTTCTACCACTGTTCCCGCCTCATAGATCTGGGGTGAGGTGGACAATGCAGTGACTATGAACATATGGACCCATCTCACTTTGGGATGGAATGCTGGGTGGAATGCTGGGTGTGCAATGCTTGTGGGTTGCGATCCAGCAAAAGAAAATTGCTTTGGTGAGTGTTTGGCTAGCAGTGGCAATGGTTCGAGAGCTTGAGCTTTGCCAATAAAGACCTTTCTTCCATGTGGAGATGAATTTCTCCCAGGTGGGGTTACAAAGAAGGGACATATCTCAGTGGGTAGAGCATCTCCTTTGCATGGAGAAAGCCTCAAATTCAACCCCCATTATCTCCATGTACGTCTGGGAGAGAGGTCTGCCTGAGGCCCTAGAGAAGCACTGCTAGCAGACAGCGTAGTCTCAGCTCGATGCTCCCAGGGGTCTGACTCAGTATATGGCAACCTTCTGTGTCAGTATTCAAGCAATGCAGTTCAATCAAGGCACAGCATTTATTCAGACGCCCTCCCTGGTGGAGGGTTCCATTGACGCATCATGTCAACAGAGCGTATTACACATTCTGCTGACCTAGCAGGACCTCCCACAAAAGCCCTTCAGTTGGCATAATTCAGAACAGGATTGTGCCTTAATTGGGGACGGGGGGGGGGGTGATGAATGTATATAAATTACATCAGAGAAGCTATTTTTGTTTCTTACTCATAAACTATGTAGTCACACGAGTGTTAATCATTCGCTTATAAATGCTCCTTCACAGATGCAAATGAGGCAAAGAGATATTAGTTGTAAATTATCTTTTCCTTCTCCCCTCTTCCCTTGTATCACGAGGTAGGCGGGGGAATTCAAAGAATGCATTTGAGTCCGTTGCGAAAACAAAATCCCTCTTCGTCCTGCATATCTGCTACAAGGGTTTTAAAAATTTTGTTTCTTATGCAATTTTTTTTAAAAAAATACTGATTAAAATAAACTGTTGGACCATAAAATAGGGTTCAGAGAAGAATCCCAACACTCCTGCAAAATCGGCCGTTATAACAGTTAATGGATGGACTGTTGCCACATTTGCATACTCAGCATTTGCTTAGGGCCATTAAATAAGGTATTTGTGCATGTGGGTAAGCTCACAGAGAGAGAGAGAGAGAGAGAGAGAGAGAGAGAGAGAGAGAGAGAGAGAGAGAGAGAGAGAGAGAGAGAGAGAGAGAGAGGGTGCAACACCATATACAAATACCTTGCTTTGATTAAAAACTGCTATGAAAAACTGACCAATGTAGCATGGACGAGAACTCCTAATCCCCCCCCCGCCCCCCAGAAATGTCTTTTCACGTGATGAAACACAATAGTGATAAGATAAGTAGGACAGACCGAAAATGGGCCCATGCTGGCAAAAAACAAACAAACCTTAAGTTCCCAGAAGCCCACAGTGCTCCTGACCGTCATATTAATGTAGCAGGGAACGTAGCTATGTGCTAATGTCATCCTCAAACTCCCAAGGCACATCATATCACCACATATATTTCTTTTCCTATTGCAAAGCACAGCGGACAGTTCTTGCACGTTACTTCTGGCCTTAGAGAAATTACCAGCTCTAGTATTATCTAGAGAACTGGAAGAAATCCTTTCAAGACGGAACCATCCTATTCACCTATCAGAGACCCAGACTTGAGAGCCCTGGTCCCTTGGCGAAGAACTGGGAAGCAGCCTTGCAGTGCATGATCTGAAGCTGATTTAGCAGAAGAGAGGAAAGGGTTTAATCCTTCCTTCCTCTGCCTTTTTATCCCCCGAAACAGTGGGATAAATCAGCCTCGTATAACCAACATGCTTAACTCTAATTAATTCGTGAAGGGGTTAAGACCATAGAGTAAGCTGTCCTGCCTGGCTTAGCTAGGTCACTCCTCCTCACCTTGGGAGGAAGAGTTAACAAACACTTTGTTCTCTCCCCTTTCACCACGTCATGGGAAAGCAGATGAATCTGACATTTGAATAGTTTGTAAGTAAAGCTGGGTGGGGAGTATGGTCTCTTACTATGCTAAGAAAAGTGGGAAACTTTGGAAGGAACTTTGGTTTGCTCCATGTTTTGTGATTTTAAATCTCTGCTCAGGTTCTCTTGTCCCAAGTCTGGATCTAAGTTTCCAGGGAATTCTCCTTTTGTTCTTTAACCAAATTTCAAAAACCAACAGGAACCTCCTCTGCATCACAGAGCAAAGCGGCTGGGTGAGGGGATTGTGGGGAAAAGTAGACAGTGAGAAAAGGGTTAAGCAGCTCCCTCCAGGTCCCTTGTTGATGTTTAGTCTTTTAGTCATGTCCAACTCTTTGTGACCCCATGGACTAGAGCACGCCAGGCACTCCTGTCTTCCACTGCCTCCCGCAGTTTGGTCAAACTCATAACTCATAGTTCGTAGCTTCGAGAACACTGTCCAACCATCTCGTCCTCTGTCGTTCCCTTCTCCTTGTGCCCTCCATCTTTCCCAACATCAGGGTCTTTTCCAGGGAGTCTTCTCTTCTCATGAGGTGGCCAAAGTATTGGAGCCTCAGCTTCAGGATCTGTCCTTCCAGTGAGCACTCAGGGCTGATTTCCTTCAGAATGGATAGGTTTGATCTTCTTGCAGTCCATGGGACTCTCAAGAGTCTCCTCCAGCACCATAATTCAAAAGCACCAATTCTTCAGCGATCAGCCTTCTTTATGGTCCAGCTCTCATTTCCATACATCACTACTGGGAAAACCATAGCTTTAACTATACGGACCTTTGTTGGCAAGGTGATGTCTCTGCTTTTTAAGATGCTGTCTAGGTTTGTCATTGCTTTTCTCCCAAGAAGCAGGCGTCTTTTAATTTCATGACTGCTGTCACCATCTGCAGTGATCAAGGAGCCCAAGAAGGTAAAATCTCTCACTGCCTCCATTTCTTCCCCTTCTAATTGCCAGGAGGTGATGGGACCAGTGGCCATGATCTTGGTTTTTTTGATGTTGAGCTTCAGACCATATTTTGCGCTCTCCTTTTTCACCTTCATTAAAAGGTTCTTGCCATCAATAATAATAATAATAATAATAATAATAATAATAATAATAATTTATTATTATTTATACCCTGCCCATCTGGCTGTGTTTCCCCAGCCACTCTGGGCGGCTTACAACAGAAAAATGAAGTAAAATAATCTATTAAACATTAAAAGCCTCCCTAAACAGGGCTGCCTTCAGATGTCTTCTAAAAAGGTTGTGTCATCTGCATATCTGAGGTTGTTGATATTTCTTCTTCCCTTCTCCCAGCCAATTGTCAACCAGAGCAGAGACCCATCCATGCATCAGCAATATAACTTCTAGTTTGGTCCTTAATATGGTTAGCATTATCTCATTTGGATAAGATGGAGCTATTTTACAGTGCCAGTCTCTTTGGTACAAAAGTTATTGGTGGTGGGCAGTGTTGCGTTGCGTAAGCAGAAATCCTTGAGCTGATGGAACCTTAGTGCTTCACTGAATTCTGCCTTATTTCGAGCAATACAAAACGGTTGTGGGGTTCCATGAGGGCAGTGACTGTGAGCTGTTCTGAAGTGATGGTGCTGGTTTTCAGCAGGGTAGTGTGTATCAGTGCTTTGAGGCCTTGGGAGCAGAAGCCGATCTAGTTTGCCAAAGTTTAGTAGGGGTGGGCTCCCTCCCCCATAGCGTTGTTCATGCATTTAAGCTGACGCATTGCGGTAGGATATTGGGATGCTCTTTATGTAGAATGCTTCAGAGTGACAACAAGCCCCATTAATTTTATCAATTGCACATCAAATAATAGACATCTTCTGTGCAAAGTGAAACCGTCCAAAGTGTGAAGATGAGCTTATCTGCCAAAAGAAAGCAGGAATTGATCATTTGTGTCTCTGCTAATATGAAAACCCACACTGTTTTCCAAATTCTGGAACAGAAAGGACACAAATTAATTAAGTATTGAGTTTCTGCCATTTTGCTTAAAAGAAAATATCGCTGGTTTCTGCCTTAAGTTATTTACTGACAAGTCACATCATGATGAAAGCTACCTGTAGTTGCCTCCTTTCTTCTTCTGTCTTTGCTAAAGGGAACTAGTTGTACAGTTAACGGGCATACATATGTCAAAGTGATTAGCCATCTAATATATTCTCAAGACATGCATGCCTAGCAATGGAAGCCCTGGCCATTACTTTGAAAATGAACTATGTGATGCAAAGACTTGGCAGCAGAATTAAAATACGCGGGAGAAGGTGGGTGAACAGGAGATTTATACGCTTTGTTAAGATGTGACAATAAACTGTGGTTTAGCATTATGTGGAGTCTCATCAGCTCCTTCCTTCCTATTCTTTCTTGAGCATGGCCATGAGGGAAAAGTCACTTGTGTTTCTTTTTTTCTTTTGCCTGCACTTGGACAAACTGAGGTTGGTCTTAACTATGGTTTAGAGCAGGGGCAACCAACACGGTGCTCTCCACGTTTTCTTGGACTACAAATCCTATGATCCCAGACCATTGGGAATGCTGGCTAGTTGATGAGAGTTGTAGTTCAAGAACATCTGGAGGGAGCACATTGGCTACCCCTGGTTTAGAGAAGCAAACCAAGTTGAGTGTTTTGCTAAACCAGGGTTAGGGAAACTGCGGCCCTCCAGTAGAGTACATTTTTGCTTCTTCCATTTGAAGTCTTATGCCATCACTCACAAACATAGAGCTTATATTGAGGGATGAACATCAGGTACAATTCCGCTCCCAAAATTATTTTCTCAGCCGGCTTCTGTCTGTGGGCTTTAGTGAGTGGATCAATGTGTTGTTGCCAGGAGAGCATCGAGTTTTCAAAATGTTGTCATATCATAGTTAATCTGCAGTACTTTCCGTCCTCTGTCAGCGCACTTACAATGATATCTTGCAGTGATTTAGTCAAGAGAGCAACAAAATCCTTTCAAGTTTTTCCTCTCTTGGCATTTAAAACATGAGGCAAAATAAAGTTCTTGCTGTAACACATAGCTACAGTCACTTCATTTGCCCAATATCTATAAAAGGGATCTGATATTTGGATTTCTGCTATTTTTAACAAAAGAAAACATACCCATAATTACACTTGATAGCTGGAGGATTTTCGTATTGAATTTTTCTTGGGTAAATGATTGATTTCTAGATTGACTCTAGGAAATGGAAACTAGTAAGTGGGGCCTGACATAAAAGAAATATTTGGGCTCCACAGTAATATCATTTACTACAATAAGAGCTAAACTAGAATACTAATTGCGGTTGGCTTCCTGTAAGCATTTAAATGCAATCTCTCCCCTTTTCACAGTAATAGCCATACTCTATTCCTGGAGGGGATATAAATACAGGCCTCGTTATTACCTGACATGGTAATTGAGGCCAGAGGTGGGGAGAATTATGTACAAATGTAGGATACCTGGCACTGAGGTGGGCCTGGGGAAAAAAGGCATTAGCACACAATATGTCACAGATGATAAAATCTCTTCTGGATTGTCCACATGGAAGGAACATGAGAATAACCGGCAGCTGCATAAATCTCTACGCTGGCCTGAAATAGATTCAGGCTATATTCCCCTCATTATCATTCACCCATACAGGTGACTAGAGGAGGGCGACGAAGGGGATTAATAATCAATGCTGGTGGTTTTCAGCTTCCTACCATCAGGAAGCTCTCTCCACAATGATTTGTCTTCCAAGGCACCCCTGCATATGACAGGGAATTCTGGGGTGTGTTGTAAGGCACAATGTCAGTTCCTGTGGAATGAAATCTAGGCCAGTTGCCTTGCGAGAACTCAGAGTGTGCCTAGAATGTGTCTTTCCCGACCTGGTGCCCATGCTGGCTAGAACTGAAGGGAGATGCACATGAAAATAGGTTGGGGTAGGTTGGCCTAGAATGTTCCCACAACACTTCCCACAGTTACCAAGGAATATCATCATTCCTAGAAATGCACTTTGGAAAGAAAGAAAAAAACCAGCTTTGTTTTATGGGTCAAAAGCACTGCAGGCTCTAACCAGGTTGCTAGGGATGAGTGACTGCCCATTTTAGTTTCTTCCAGTGTCTCATTTTTTCCAAACTTAAGCTCAGCTCTCTATATTTCCACATCTGTCGGCAAATAAATAAATTCTCATGGAACTTTTCAGTGTTCTAGTGCAAATTTCTACTAATGCACATGTCTGTATGGATATTGCCTAATATAAACATTTTTGCAAATCAATTCCCCCTCATATAATATGTAGGGTTGCCATGTGTCAAAATTTTCCGGGACATATCTGGGATTCAAACAGTGAAAATAACTCAGCAACATTTGGGGCGATTTCCCAAAAAATGTTCAACAACTTTTGTGTCTGGATTTTTCCTTCTTGAAATATCATAGAATCATAGAGTTGGAAGAGACCACAAGGGCCATCCAGTCCAACCCCCTGCCAAGCAGGAAACACCATCAAAGCATTCCTGACATATGGCCGTCAAGCCTCTGCTTAAAGACCTCCAAAGAAGGAGACTCCGCCACACTCCTTGGCAGCAAATTCCACTGTCGAACAGCTCTTACTGTCAGGAAGTTCTTCCTAATGTGGAATCTTCTTTCTTGTAGCTTGAATCCATTGCTCCGTGCATGGCAATATGGCAATCCTATAATACATGCATTTTGATGTATACTTCACCCTTGTAGATGCATTTCTGTACACATTACTTGGCTGGAGAGCTGCATTGCCAAGTTTGCAGAAGTGAGTGAGAATATCGATAGATGGCTGAGTTTTGTTGCGTACATTGTGAATTAGCAAGTGTCAATATGACAAACTTGCCTCTATGTACAAACTGGATCTAATTGCTCCCCCATTCCTACAAGCTGCCTTGATTAACACTAGATTAAAAGATGACATACAGGACTCACATATTCCTGCACTCTTGTGGGCACACAAACATGTAATTCCATGATGGATCCAATCCAGGGCTATAACTAGATCTGTGGGGCATAAGGAGAGATCAAGTAATAGGCAAGGAAACCAAGCAGGATTCAGAATAGATACATGTTCACACATTTATGAATATCACTCAGTGTCTCAAGACTGGATGACTTGCAACCAAGTGACCTGAAAGTTCTATCTGTGCAACATAGATCTGTGATAGCCATCCCCCGCATTGAACAGGAGTTCAACTATTTTAATAACAGTTCATCTATATGCCAAACACCAAATTATATTTTCCAGTTAAGCCATTAAAGTCGTAAGAGATCTGGGACTTCTTGATGTATTACTTGTGAACGGGGCCCTAAATGATATTATTTACAAGGTGTTTTCCCACTAGTATCAAGAAAGAAAATGTAAAGTCATCAAGTCAGCTATAAATATATCAGTTTTGCACCTAATAAACCGTGACAAAACCTAAAATATTGCAGCAGTGCTTCACAAGAAATGATTTACTCTCCTGTGGACAACATAGCATTTGAAGAGTTGTTTGTGGTTTGCAATGCATCTATTTAAGACTTGCCCAAGCAGCAGGGAATGTGTTAAATTTTCTCTGCTGTTCAGACTGAGCAGGTATATACTTAAAACGGTGTTTAAAAAAACATCTACTGATTGTCAAAATGTTAACGCACAACACAGTAAGAAGAGTACTCAAAAGGAAACGACAGAAGTTTCATCAAATATGCCCAAATTATTTGTATGCAATGTACAAGATCCATTAATAATGATGATGAATTTTTTTTGTCACTTTCATTATTTTCCAGTGCCAGATAGGGTCCTTTTACTCCCGATTCAGACAAAAAAGCTTATTATTTCTGCTTTGCTAAAGACATTAGGGTTTTCCACCTGCTTCTCTGTGATTTTATCTAAGCAAACTTCCAAATGCTGTCAAAGCTATTACACTGGGGACTCAAACTTAAGAGTCGTCAGATTCAGAGTCTTATTTAGATAGAACTGTACATTATAGTAATTGCAAGTCTGATACCAAAAGTGGCAGCCCTACTTCTAGATCTTCACTTTCTCCTTCATAACTTATTGCAAATAGTACTCCATACTCTGATGCTCTCATTGGGAATCACAGGGAAACACACAACAAATTGACCTCAGAATGTGGATAAAGGAATATAGTTGAAACGGGAACATAGCTATGGTTTAGTACATGGGGGAAGGTAGTTGGATAAAGTAATATAGCTGTAGCTTAGTAGTAAGTAGGGCACATGTGTTATATGCTAAAGGTCCCACAGTCAGTTCTCAAAATCCCCAGGTAGGGCTGGCAAAAGATCATTTCTGAAAGCCTGGAAAGATACTGTCAGTCATTATAGACCCCACCAAGCCAGATGGACCAGTGGTTTGACTCCATATAAGACAGTGTCAGGCGTTCACATTTTCGACATGTTTTTGGAAGAGGAGAGAAACTCCAAGCAGAGCTGGAATTTAGGTTCATAAACAATGTTTTCAGACTGGATCTGCCTTGTATGTTCTTGAGACGATGACTATATCACTGAGTGCATGTGCAAACATTCAAATGATTGTCTAACACAGGGCTGCCATATGTCTGGAAATTCCCAGGCATATCTGGGATTTTTCCATTGGAAACAGCGTCCGGGCAGAATTTCTAAAAGGTTGGGGAAATGTCCAGGGAAACCTGGGCGTATGGCAACCCATGTTGGAAGTGTTGATTTGTTGGCGAATTTTCTATTAAAAAAAAAAAAAGTTGAACAACAACTTTAGTGTCCGGATTTTCACTTTTTGAAATAGGCAAAGGTAAAGGTAGTATGAAATATGGCTACCCCAGTCTAACATCAATCTCAAATATTCAATTAACAAGAAATGGTGCGTTTATAAATCAGCCGATAACAGCGCTAGGTAACATGTTGGGCTACAATTCCCATCATCCCCAACCACTGGCAATGCTACTGGTACTAATGGGAGTTTGGTTCCAACAATATCTGGAGAGCTGCAGGTTAGCCACTCCTGCCAGATAATGTATAGAGCTGCTTAAGAAAGCCTGCAAGTTCCATGTGTCACTGTTGCACCTTGATTGTTCTGACATTACAAAGACGCCTGCCTCTTGGCCTGGTGTTTCCCTTGACTTCTGGACTTAAAAGAATCTAGCAGGAAATAATAACATTAGAAGCGGACTTTAGAGTCTGGGGGTTTGAAGGGTTGCTTACATTCGCGCTCTGATCCGGCGATCTAATACATTAGCGACTTCTCCTCCGTATAATCATGGAAACAGTTTCGTGTTGGCGCCCTGGAGAACTGCTGACACTCTGACAAACAGCCTTAATGGTTATTTACAGGCCACTTGCCCAATAAATAGAGCATTTGGTATTTACAAGACACTGAAAGGTTTTTCACTTTCATTAGGCAACGGGGAAGTGCCTGAAAGGATACTATACAAAAACCAGCTTTATCCTCATTTATCACGGTGGAGCAAATAGGTTTGTGCGTGCAAAAGCAGTGCAAAGAAAAATGGACCGGGGGGGGGGGGCTACAAAATGAAGAACAAGAAAAGGCTTTTTGGATCCAGGCCCCCAAATGCTTAAGGCTAGAGAATTCATTGAGGAATGTTCCACTATTGGTTACCCTGTCACCTTCCTTCCTTCTGTGCCATTCAGGAAATAATCATATTTGGACATAATGGTCCAATCTGGTGGTCATTCACATCACAATGGAATGCAGGTGCAATTAACAGCTCAGGCACAATGAACAGGGTGATTTAATGGATTCTAGATTTGTAAACAAAACCAAATAGATTAAAAGATGATACATCACTACGCTGAGGCAGCTGTTTTGTTCTAATAGAGCCTCACTTGGGTCCTTTCCATACATAACAGGAAAGTTATATACAGGATGGATTATACACTTATAGTGGAATTCGCTCTGCTATGAATTGTGTCGAGTATAGCCACTGGCTTAGATGGATTTTGAAAAAAGATTAGACAAGTTACGGCTCTAGCAAGGGCTACTAGCCACAGTAACTAAATGAAACTTCTGTCCCCAGAGGCAGTTTACCTCCTAATAAATCAACCAGAGTAGGCTTTGCGTAGATGTCCGTTTTTCAGAACGATGTTACTAAGTGTGTTTGGAACAGAAAGCTGGACAATGTTATTTTTAATTTATATTTCATTTAAACCTGGGGTGGGTTCCCCTTTTCTAGCCTGAGGGTAGCATTCCCTCATGGGCAACCTTCTGTGGGCCACAAGCCAATGATGAAGCAAGGTGAGAAGCAAAAAGTGGGTGGGGCCAAATACAGAAAAAATGGGTGGAGCAACAGGTGTGTCTCTTGCTTTTGCACAGTGGACAAATCCATCCAGATTATCTATTTATTTATTTATTTATTTATTTATTTATTTATTTATTTATTCATACCCCGCCCATCTGGCTGGGTTTCCCCAGCCACTCTGGGCGGCTTCCAACCAGATATTAAAAACACTACAGCATCAAACATTAAAAACTTCCCTAAACAGGGCCGCCTTCAGTTGTCTTCTAAAAGTAAAAATAGTAGCTTATTGCCTTGACATCTGCTGGGAGGGTGTTCCACAGGGCGGGTGCCACTGCCGAGAAGGCCCTCTGTCTGGTTCCCTGTAACCTCACTTCTCGCAATGAGGGAACTGCCAGAAGGCCCTCAGTGCTGGATCTTATTTCCCAGTCTTTCTGTCTTATTCACGTTAATTTTAGATGTTGGGGAGCAGTGTTGATGAGATGGACCTTTTGGTGTGATCCATCAGGGTTCTTCTTGCAATATGTGTAAACCTAAAAATGTGACCTATGATTGCTGTGATGAGCAGATGTTCTCAGAGTTGTCAGAAAGCCAGGACAGACTGTGTCTGATAACTAAGTGTATCCTCTCTGGATAACACCCATCTATCTCAATATGAATTTAAGTGAATTTCATTAACTGAAAAGTATTCACACAGATAACTTTTACCTGTATTCTGTGATCAGAAAACTAAAGGGTGGTGTGTGTTTTTTTAGTTTAGTTTTTTTTGCTGCATAAAACATTAATGATGAATCCTTTCATTTTCATTTTTTTATTTTTTTCTTCTGAATATTTTAATGAGAAGAACAGTAAATGTCCAAAAATGCAGACATGGAAACTTGTCAGCATTTGTAGTGATTGTGATTAGTACCCACTCAAAATTATAGCTTTAAGGGCTATACTTTCAAAGATTTTCACCTACACTGCATAAATAGGAAGCAAATTGAGCATGCAACAGCAAAACTTTATTCTTTGGTCGTGTGACTTTTTATTTTACTTTTTATTTCTTGGCAGATGATTGTACAGCTTCGCTGCTATGAAAATTAGGCTCCCACGCAGAGAGCTGTAGTCTACACATATTATGGGTTGTAATATAAAGTACCGCCTTATTGATGGAAGTGGCTTTGAGGAGCATCCAAAATGTTTGGGTGATCAGACTTGATGTAAAATTCTGAGGAAAATGTGACATGGTGTGGATTGTGTGTACTTATTGCAGACCACATTCAACAAAACAAGGCACTTTAGTAAGCCATAGATTTCAGTGGAAATGTCCTCCAGTCTCTCACACATCAATGGATCTTCAAGCTGCTAAATTTTAGCCCAAACCCCCACAACAACACCAGAGTGGTGGTTTTAGTCTTGCAGAACTATATGTGGGGTAGATAACTTGCCCACAGCCCCTCAGAACTTCATATGTCTTATAATAATATACTTTTAAACAACGTTGTTGCTTTTGTGAATATTTCAAGACACAGAATACTGTATGTGCCTTACAGTACACCATGCTTTCCTGTGTGGATTTGAGATGTGATTCCATTCATTTCAGTGGAGTGAGCTGATCAATACGTGCAAAAGGAATGCATTTGCAGATTCTGTAGGCTAGGAGATTCAAAGTCTGCATCCTACTTCCCAGGCTGTCTGGTTCGGACAGCTAGTCTGAATGACTTACAGGCTTGGAGACTGGAGCCACGAGCTCTGGAGGCATTTTCAGAGCTCACATACATCATCCCAGAACAAGTTGTGCATAGTGTTTTTCAAATAAAATATCACAGCTATTTTTAGACACAAGAATGACTGCTGGGAGCGCTTCTATGTCTTTATATCATAAATTCATTCATTCATTCAACTTATACACCGTCCTATTCCCGGAGGTCTCAGGGCGGTTCACAACAAGACCACAACATATAAAATCAAACCAAAAGGAGTAACCCAATAACCCCACCCCACCTACCCCCAAAATAGCCACATTCTAAAAGGGTGTTGAATGTCAATAAGATCGGCCAAAGGCTTGGTTGAAGAGGAACGTTTTTGCCTGGCACCTAAAGGTGTATAATGAAGGCACCTGGCAAACTTCCCTGGGGAGAGCATTCCACAGATGGGGAGCCACTGCAGAGAAGGCCTGTTCTTGTGTTGCCACCCTCCGGATCTCTCAAGAAGGAGGCAAACAAAAGAGGGCCTCAGAAGATGATCTCAGGGACCGGGTAGGTTCACACGGGAAGAGGCGGTCCTTGAGGTACTGCGGTCCTGAGCCGTTTAAGGCTTTATGGGTCAAAACCAGCACTTTGAATTGGGCCTGGAAACTAATTGGTAGCCAGTGCAGTCAGACCAGGATACAGTATGCTCAAAGCGTCTTGCTCAAGTGAGCAACTTGGCCACTGAATTCTGCACTAGCTGAAGTTTTCAAACTGTCTTCAGAGGCAGCCCCACTCGAAAGGCCACATTTCCTCAGGTAGGGTTGACCTATTTCAAAAAGTAAAAACCAGGATGCCCCAAAAGCTGTTGAGCTCTTTTAAGGAAAACCCCAAAATTGTTGACTTTTCTTTCTTTTTTTACAAATATGCCAAATAAACATGATGTTTCTATTGACAAAGATCCAGGACAAAGCACCATATTTCAGAAATTCTGGGGAAATCTGGACGAATGGCGACCCTACCTGAGGGGAAGTGGGTGTGGCCACAGCATATGTTGTGCGGATGCCTGATGATCGTCTTCCAAAGCAACTACTCTATTCCGAACTTTAAAATGGAAAGTGTAATGCTGGTGGTCAAAAAGAGGTTTAAAGACTGTCTCAAGGTAAATCTTTTAAAATGTATTATAAACACTGACAACTGAGAAACACTGGCCTGAGAGCGCTCCAGCTGGAGAACAGCCTTTACCAAAGGTGTCATGGGCTTTGAAGACACTCGAACTCAGGACGCAAGGGAGAAACGTGCTAAGAGGAAGGCACACTTGGCAAATCCACACCGTGATCAACTCCCACCTGGAAACCAATGTCTCCACTGTGAAAGGACATGTGGATCCAGAATTGGCCTCCACAGTTACTTACAGACCCATTGTTAAAATTGTGTTTATGGAAGACAATCTTACTCGGCTACGAGTGATAGAAGAAGAAGAAGAAGAAGAAGAAGAAGAAGAAGAAGAAGAAGAAGAAGAAGAAGAAGAAGAAGAAGACACACACATTCACTCAGAGACACCATATTCTCACAAACAATCACACTGACACAAGCAAACATTTAGCTTGAATTAGTTCCATTCTGTATGCCTTATATTCTTTTGTTTAGGTATGGATCCCCTATGAGGAGAGATATTGATCACTAGGTTTTAGTCTTGATTGGAGCCTGTACAGAGGAGAAATATAAGACCTGCTTCCAGGCCACACCTTGGAGTCAGCTCTCCAGGAGCTCGCCTCCTGGGTCATAACTGTTGAAATTTGCACATCTCTGAATTTTGCAATGCGGCTCTCTAGCCAAAGAATTGTGTATAAAAAATGAATATACTGCAGTGACGTGTGAGTAGAAATGCAACCATGAATGAAATAGCATACAGAAAATGCATTGTATGTTGGGAAAACTGCTTCGCAAAAAGTGTATCTTTAGGCAAAATTGCACACCTAGGGTGTTCACATTAGGAGAAATTCACACTAAGATATTGCCCACCCAAAAAATACCAACTGATGTGGAAATATGGAGAATTGAACTTACAGGTGGAAAAATGAGAAACCGAGAAAAAGGAATATCGACAGATTCTCCCATCCCTAATCAGTGATAGCAACGACGCCTGTCTTAAAACCACTCAGCACCTCTGAATGAATGTCACTTAATTGACTTCTTCTTACTTCATCATGACGAAGTTTCACTTGTCAAGTGTGTGGAGGATTACTCCCAGCCCAGCCCCTTCCCAAATTGCTGGACTCTGAAGGCAGTGAGATGAATAACAGAAGACAGTCTAACAAATTAATACAAATGAAGTCATTCCTGAGCGACTCCATCTGCTTTGGAAGCAGAACTTGGAGTTTCCAAAAAAATGTGGAGAAGATCCAGGTAATTAGGCTTGACTCCAAACGAAAGCTGCACAGGTAACTTATAGCTTTATGAAGGCAGGTGTCCAAAAACTAACCTTAATAGAGCAGCATATGATCCATTGACAATCTGTTTGATATTTTTAAAAACGAACTTTGTTTTTGCTATGTTGTGCAAGCACATAGAGAAGCAACACATCTGAGGCAAACTACAGGACAGCAGAGCCGGGCTGAGTATCATGCTTGCCAGTCACTTCATCCAGAGAACAAGGCTCATAATTTAGTGTTTACAAAATTTAATCAAAATCCATTAATAATATCAAAAGCAAAGGAGGCACATAAGAGTGTCTGCTAGTGTCTTTTCCTGCATAATCAACAGGAGGATTATTAGGCAATAACAAATGTTATTCATCTTCATAATAGCTAAATGACAACCTGCTTAAAAATAATAAATGACTCCTCCTCATTCACTATTACTGGGCAAATGTGACCTTCACATATTTTAAGCAAACAAGTCCTCTTTTCAAAGACTTCGCGAGTTCTTTAATTGGAAATGATGACATGCTTTATGTTTGCTAACAGAGGGGGAAAACCTTTTTTATTAGAGATGGGGTTTTTTTGTTGTTCTTCTCCCTCCAAATTATGGACATTTTATAGAAGGCCCCTATGATAAAAGAGATGCTATGTTATTATACTGACGCTTTCTGCAACAAATAAATTTACACACAATTAAAGGGGCTAGTGAAGTGAAAGGAAAACCCCTATGATATATTTTCTGATTTATTGGTATTCTCTGCTCTTTAAAACCCACAGTTGCTTGACCCTACACATCCAGCAAATATGATGAAAAAGACACAAAGGCTTTCAAGAGCTACACTACAGACCCTGTGAGTCAAATGTAGCCCAATAGTCATTGTCAAGGTTCTTGACAACCACATTGGCTTTGCAATCTCAGGCAGGCAGCAAAACAGGTTTTGGGGAATCTGTAATAGTCCTCTGGAGACTTGGGACAAACTTTCCCAACAGTCCCTGCTGTTGTGTGTACTTCTGACCAAGATTGTTTGGCTGCCTTCCTGGAGAAAGGAGAAAAAGCAGGGGGTGGGGGGGAGAGGGGGGGGAGATGGTAGGCTGGTAAAGGAGGAGAAGATCTGTGCCAACAGTTTTCAAACAAAGCCCTGCTCCTATCTCAAAGGTCTCCAGGATTTGTGCTGAGGTTGCGTTGAAGACATGCCTGTATTGCTGAAGCTATGCAGACTTACTGTAGACCAGACAAATGTGAAAGCCAGAGCTGTTGCCATTTGAATCCAGCTCTTAAAGCCACACATTGGCTATATGTCAGTGAGATTGTTGGAATCTAGCAGGGTTGGTACAAAAACTGTTAACATGGAAGCGACTTCAGCCCTTGCCTGCCATCTTGATTATCCATGCACATGACCGATTTGCAAAGTCATGAAGGACTCTCATACATGATTGATGAGTTGCACTTGATCTGATAGGCCACAGGTATACACAGGCATCAAAACCTAACATGGTGCCCCCAAGATAGACCTAATATTATCTCCCGGTCTATGACTGCAGTGGGTAGCCTGCAGTTGTGCTAGATTCAAAAATTCTGAGTTCACTTCCAAATGACCTGTTAGCGGAGCATTCATCTTGATTTAATTGCATGAGGTTTGGGGGGAAGTTATATGGCGTCTACTTTTTAACAAGCATCCATTACGATGTATTCGCAAGGAGGTTATACAGCATCACATCAAGTGCTCATTATCCCACACTTTTCGGCGCATTTTCCCATCACTTTCCTTACTGCAAAAGATCAGGATTTTTGTTTTCATTTTGGAACTCGCTGGTATGCAGCTCAGTCGTACCCACAAAGTAGCAACAGGTTGGAAGTGACCAAAATTAGAAATCTGGTTTGCTACGCTTCTTCGGTGAAAACCTAGCTACATAGAGCAACTGCTTCTGTTCCTTCTTTCCCCATTCTGTATGGTCCTTGCCTTCTACATACGCAATGGGGGAACCTGTGGACCTCCAGAGGTTGTTGGACTCTAATTCCCATCACCCACAACCAATGTTCTGGGATGGTGAGAGTTATAGTCCAACAATGTCTGGAGGGCAACAGGTTCCCCACCCATTTTACATGAATAGAAGCTGTTACAAAACTTAGGCTACTTGCCTATGCAGGCTCTTCTCTGTGCTTAACTCTGCTGTGCCACACTGATAGCCGGTCCCAGACAAGGGAGGAAACTTCCTCTCAGCTGCCTCAGCCTGCCATGCTTTCCCTTTTCAGAAGTAGCTGGGAAGTTTGTGAGCCGCTGTCAAGTGCTTCCATCATTCACCCTGTGAAGGTGATGAAGCAGCTGGCTGAAGCTCAAGGCTCGTGGTGACAGAGGTGCAATCAAAGGAAAGGAAGGGTGAAGGGTGACTGATAGCACTGCTGCATAATCTTCTCTTACTTGTCCTCGCTCATCTTCCCCATCAAACTACAGTGGTACCTCGGGTTACAAACGCTTCGGGTTACAAACTCCGCTAACCCGGAGGTAGTACCTCAGGTTGAGAACTTTGCCCCAGGATGAGAACGGAAATCGTGCGGCAGCAGCACGGCGGCAGCAGGAGGCCCCATTAGCAAAAGCTAACCTCAGGTTAAGAATGGTTTCAGGTTAAGAATGGATCTCCGGAATGAATTAAGTTCGTAACCCAAGGTACCACTCAAACAGGTGATTCAGCAATGCCCAAGTCTGATTCAGGACAGATGTTTCATATGCCCAACTACAGAGCTGGGCTTAAATTAATTGTAACTTTCCTTTGCCATGTTATTATACTGTAGGGCAGTTAGTATAACAGAAGCATCATTGCCCACGGTGCACATCTCTGGCCATAGCTTTTGCAGGTGACAGAGAAATGCCTTTTGTGTTTGTTTGTTTGTTTGTATCATTTTTATTAAATTTTCTGTTTTACAATTTAAAATATTCATTTAAAAAACCTTAAAATATCAATGACTACCTTTCTTTTCTTTTCATGGTTCATTTTCCATAACATAAATCCCTGCATGTTTTATATAAACTAAACCAGTCAGTATTCCATTATTACATCCACCCAAACTTATTTACACTGTTGAATTTATCTTAATGCTGCCAACATTTTCAAAGAGAAATGCCTTTTGTGTTGATGCTTGCCTTTTAAAAATCACGTTGTGGCATTTGGAGGTGTTCAGATGACTCATGCTATCTATTAAAAGAACACATGATGCAAGCTAGCCCTTTCACTGATGCCCTCTGTGGTCACAAAAGTTCTTCCTCCATGTATTTGCCTAGCATGTGAAGGAGCTCCATGCATACAAATGTACATATGTACTTCTCAATGTGAGGAGGGACCATTGCCTAATCAAAAACCAACAGGCTGTTATTATAAGTGCTTATGCACCACACTGGATGCCGAGGAATACATTAAAGAAAATTTTTACTCTCAGCTGGATACTGACCTATCAGAGATGCCAAAGGAAGATAAAATTATCCTCCTGGGTGATTTTAATGCAAGAGTTGGGAGAGATTTTGATCTGTGGCCTGTGACTATTGGGAAAGAAGGAGTTGGCAACAGCAACCAGAACGGAATCTTTCTTTTGACGATATGTGCAGCGCACAACCGTGTTATTGCCAACACACTCTTTCGACAGAAAAATAAATTTAAAACTTCGTGAAGGCATCCTCAGTCAAACCACTGGCACCTCTTAGACTGTGTTATTGTCCGTGCTAAAGATTGCCATGATGTGCTCCTTACCAGAGCTATGACAAGTGCTGATGACTTCTGGATAGATCACCGACTAACACGCTCCACGATGGCTATCAAGGTTATACCTCAATGGCAGGCTTCAAGGAAGGAAACCAAGGCGCAGATACTAATCAACGTCTCCTCTTTCACATGGAGGAGTTATACACAAATATATCAGCATTACAAGAGTGCCAGGCTTGTTAGCAGCGGGCTTGTTAGTTAGAGTTAGCCTGTTTGGCTCCATCATGCATTCTTCAATGCATGGGAATATCTGACTTCCCCACCCACCCCTGTTTTACCCGTAGCTGCTTCTACCTTTGCTATCATTCTCCCTGCCTTTGCCTACTGTTTCCTTCTCTTGCTTAGATCAGTCACTTGGATGAACTCAGCCAATCAGAAATCACTATTGAATTGGATTACGCTATGTCACCAATCAGATTTTTGCCACATGATAATGCCATCAAGGGCGGGAGCGCTTTTTGCCACTGTTGAAAGTCTTAAAGAAAAATGGTCTGCCATCTGGGTTTAGCCCTAAACCAAAATTATATTTCAGTTTGGATTTAATTTCCCCCAACAAGCAAAGTTTCATTTCAAATCAGCCATGAGGTTATTTATCACAGTTCTGTCATCATTCAGTGCACATAATAAAGGCATTGATTTGGGGACGTTGTTATCAAATTATCTTCATAAATCTGTTAACAGCAGAACTAATGCTGTCCCAAAGAACTGTAAATAGAGTCTTGACCATGTAAGCGGAGATATGGGGGAATTTTGTTTACATTTGCACTAACTGCCCAGTACAATGGAGTACAATATAAATGCCTTCTTTTGAGTTTGAAACAACAGAAATGCACAATACTTTATCTCCTTGCTATAGCCTACTGCCTTGGAGTGTAAGTTCATCAGAGTTTGTACAACAAAAGAAGTTCCTGTTGGTAGCATTTTAGGCACATAGTAATATTAACTAGGCATAGTCTAGGCAGGTGGGTGATTTGATGCTCAAAAACAGCAATGGGCCAAAGGCTAACTACTATTCACTGTATGAGGAACATGAAAAGTAGCAATTATGCCTTCAGCCTTATAGTTGTGATATATTAAAGCCACTAGCTGCACTGTTTATAATGACAGCTTTTGCCTCTTTCTAGCAGGCTGGTGAACATTGGATGGATAGGAGGAGTGGACTACAGGAGAAATGATCCCAGTCTTAAAGACATTAAGTGTGTGGGTCCCCCCCCCCGCTTTCCTCTGCCCACACTTTTTTCTAACAGTAATCACCATGGGATAATTAGGGCTTCTGTTCCACCTCATTCACATTTTGTGTTTTAGATACTTTTCTGCCTCCCTTGTAAACTGCTAGATTTAAGGGGGAGGAATAAAAGGTAACACTGAGTGAAAGTCTTTGTCTCCAACCTTGATCAAATACAGAATTTCAGCCATTTCAGTTTCAGGGCTGTGCTGGCATGGGGTGCTGCATCTTTTCAGGCAGAGTCACACAAGGAAAGGCTTTGAAACATTATCTCTTCTAGCAGAACATTCATATTTCAAAGGAGATGTTGGAAACATTCACGAGACGTGAAATGGAAAGGGGTTGAAGGTTGTTATTGGATGGTTGGCATGGATGACAAGAATAAGATGGTATGATATAGGTGAGATATGAATCATCTTTTGCAGGCATAGGCAACAGGCAACCTAAGGCCCGTGGGCCAGATGCGGCCCAATCGCCTTCTCAATGCAGCCCATGGACGGTCCGGGAATCAGCGTGTTTTTACATGAGTAGAATGTGTCCTTTTATTTAAAATGCATCTCTGGGTTATTTGTGGGGTCTGCTTGTTGTTTTTACATGAGTCGAATGTGTGCTTTAATTAAAATGCATCTCCAGGTTATTTGTGGGGCATAGAAAGTCATTCATTTCCCCCCCAAAAAAATATAGCCTGGCCCATCGAATGGTCTGAGGAATGGTGGACCGGCCCATAGCTGAAAAAGGTTGCTGACCCCTGATCTTTTGTTACCATACTGCTTTCATAAACAAATGGAAGCAACTTTGCTCCAGTTGCATAACAGAACGTCAAGTAATTTCAGTGGATCCAGACTACAACTGAGGGCATTAAAGATGTTAAACCATTAAGACAAGAATTTAGCAACATTGTGCATTTGATTAACATTTCGATTCATTTTATTATGAATGAACCATCTCATAATGGGTTTGGTTGTTTGTTTGTTTGTTTGTAATGCCCCATCCACCAGAAGGTTCTCCTGCATTCAAGAAGGTTCCATATTCTCCTTCCCCAGTACTTCCCTGCATGTGCACACAAACCTTCATGCAGCTCTCATTCAAACGTCTTTAGAGAATTGTGGCTCAACATAGCTCAGTCGGTAGAGCATGAGGCTCTTAATCTCAGGGTCATGGGTTTGAGCCCCACATTGGGTGAAAGATTCCTGCATTGTAGGGGATTGCACTAGATGGCCCTTGTGGTCCTCTCCAACTCTACCGTTCTATGATTCTATGCACTTGATAACCAAGCACATGGCTGGAACCCATGGGCCAGAAGCAATTTCATTTGGTTCTTGGCAATTCTAGCAAATTTTAATAAAGAAGTGGTACAAACTTTGGCCCACCGTCTCCCTCATAAGGCATGGGTTCCTGTCAAAGGTTCTGAGAGTTACAGATATGTCCAGACATATTAAAACATAGGAAACAGCCTTGTACCAAGTCCATCTAATGGTACACGAGGAGTAGGGAACCATTGGCCCTCCAGATGTTGTTAGACTCCAGCTCCCATCAATCCCAGTCATCATAGCCAATGAGCATGGATGATGGGAGTTGTAGTCCAGCAACATTGGGTGGGCCAAAGGTTCTCCATCCATGATCTATGCTGACTGTTAGTGGCTCTTCAAGTTTACAGATAGGATATCTATCCCAGCCCTACCCGGACCTTTTCACGCAAAGCATCTCTCTGCCACTTACCATTGTCTAGGGAACCACCTCTGGGAAGAGAATACAGATGAGGACCATACCTGTTTCAGTAATATGAGCCCTTCCCTTGTAGTTGTTAACCACCCAAATACCTACCCTTTCTAAATGGCTTTGATGAGAATATAGGCATGCTGGCATTGAAGGTATCATAGAGTTTACCTGTATGGATATCCATTATGACGCCCTAGTAAGAAATCATGTTTCAAGCAGCCTTTTAGCTCTTATAAAAATACAATGTGAAATATAATAGTTTAGTTTTTTACCAGAGTACATCCAATCAGCCCAAGATAACACTATATTATTTAGAAGCCATTTAAAGACAGCCAGAAAGCTTTAAGAAAAATAGGCAAAACGCATTACAGTGGAACCCAGATATCTAAATTACTTTCATTAGCTCTATGACATACAGGGGCAGCTTTGGAAATGAGCTTCAATTATGCAGGTAAAATGGAACAAATGATAGACTGTAGGTGTCTTATTACCTGCTTTTTGATACATTTTGTATTTGACCTCACAAATCAGATAGCGAGAGCTTTCTGTTGTCATTGCTGTCTGAGATAAGGGCAGTGGTTTTGCAAAGCTCAGCTCTTAATGTTAGTTTTCTTAACACAAGCATTTATTTACATTTCAAACTTTTAGCAATATATTCCCATAGGAACTGAGCTACAGAATTCCAGTTAAATAAGTGATCTTGCAAAAAAAAATTGCTTTGCAAGCTAACATAATATATTCAGTATGAAACAAAAGGAAAATCCATTGCCTGGTGGTATAGCTTGTGTTTTGTGGTTCAATCACTAGCATTACCAGTTAAAACTGATATTGGGTTAAAGGGCTAGAAAAGACCTCTGCCTAAGACCTTGGAGGATCTGTGCCAGTCAGATTTGACACAATGCTAAGCCATAAACTATGTAAGCCAGGCAACCCCAAACTTCGGCCCTCCAGATGTTTTGGCCTACAACTCCCATGATCCCTAGCTAACAGGACCAGTGGCCGGGGAAGATGTGAATTGTAGTCCAAAACATCTGGAGGGCCGAAGTTTGGGGATGCCTGATGTAAGCCATACTCTACATGAGCAGCATACTGGTATATTCACCCTTCCATTTAATGCAGATAGCATAGTCAACAGGGTGCCCTCCAGATGCTGTAGACTACTACTCCCATCATCCCTGATCATTGGCCATGGTGACTGGGACAGATAGGAGTTGGAGTCCAAAACATCTTGAGAGCATCACATTAGCTAACCCTGGCTTAACATGACATCCAAACATGGGCTTGTGGCTTGTTTCATAAAGCCATCAAATATGAATATAGTTCTTCTCTTTACCACCAGCCCCCAACTGTGAGAAAAAGCTGCATCTAGAGCTAGTCTAGGAGAGCGTTTCCATGCATTTTACTCCCTCAAAAATTAAACATTTTCCCACCCACAACATAGTCATTTGATTCTTTACACTGGGGCTCAGCAAAATAACGTATCTGTCTCCTCCTGAAAATGAACTCCATTGTATCACTTTACGTCTATCTTTGTTTTATATGTCTCAAAGAAGAATGGTATCATTCAAGATTGTGGTAATACACAATGCTGTACATAGTTTGAAGACTTACAATACTCTTTTATTAGGTGGCCCTTTGGTCATTTCTGCAACAATCCTTCCACCCACCCTCACAGTTCTCAAATCCTGACCACCATGGTTTAGTAGCGATGGGCAAATTCCCCTCAGCTGGATTCAGATATAGCTCAGCAGTTTACAAACACTTAAAGCCAATGTCCTTTCTCAAGAGTTCTAAACTGATTCATAAGTTAAGGACACAGGATGATGTCTAATATCATCTAGAACAGGCGTTGGCAACGTTTTCTGCCCGTGGGCCAGAGGATTGCCACGGACTCTCGTCCGTGGGCCAGACATGGGCCGCACAGGCGCAGAAGTGATTTCCGGTGCCGCACTGTTCATGTCCGGAACCCTGGAAATAGCTTCTGTGCATGTCCGTGGCTGCGCAGAAGCGATTTCTGCTACTGCAGACATTTTTGAAATGGGCAGCGCAGCATCAGAAATCATTTCTGCACATGTCCGCGGCTGCGCAGAAGCGATTTCCGGTGCTGGCTGCCCATTTCCAAAATGTCTGCAGTGCCAGAAATCACTTCCGCGGCTGCGTAGACAAGATTTCCAGCGCTGCTCGGCGGGTTCCCGCACCACGCTGCACCAGTTTAACGCAGCGTGCGGGGGACTTGCTGAACGGGTGGCTCGGTTCACAGGCGGCCCGTGGGCCGGATAAACGGCCTCCATGGGCCGGAGGGTGCCGATGCCTGATCTAGCTCAATGTCTCCACCACCATCATTTAGCCCGGACACCGAGATCCAGTTCTGAGGGCCTTCTGGCAGTTCCCTCACTGCGAGAAGTGAGGTTACAGGGAGCTAGGCAGAGGGCCTTCTTGGTAGAGGCACCCGCCCTGTGGAATGCCTTCCTGTTGGATGTCAAGGAAATAAACAACTATCTGACTTTTAGAAAACATCTGAAAGGGATAGGGATAGGGATGCTTTTAATGTTTGATGTTTTAATTTGTTGGAAGCCACCCAAAGTGTCTGGGCAACCCAGTCAGATGGGCGGGATAATGATAATAATAATGATAATGATAATGATAATGATAATGATAATGATAATGATAATGATAATGATAATGATAATGATAATGATAATGATAATAACAACAACAACAACAACAACAACAACTCCAACTAGCCTCTCTGGCAAAGGTTGTTCCCATCACTTGCTACCTCTTCTTTTAAACCAGAGTTTATAAGGATTGGACCCATGAGACCTTTTGCATTAAGAGCTTGTTCTAAACCACTGAGCTATGGTCTATCCCACAAGCAACAGTGCTGTAATCTAGCATATTCTCTTAAATCTCTGTTTGCCTTTTTGTTAAAGTACTGAACACAAAGCGGCTTAGAGCTAAGATAACACCACCTCCACTGCCCTCACATTTCAGGTAATTAATTGTAAAGCCCAGGGAGTTCTAGAACCTCGGGAAAGAAGGAACTGCAGAGAATTGTGCAGCAGTCACTGTGTGTTAAATGAAAATACTTTAATTTGCAAATATGTGTATGTGTGCAGATACATATGAGGGCCAAAAGCAGTTTGATGTTTGGAGATGGCCAAACAGGTGGCAAAGAGAGAGAGGCGGGGACTAGGGTCCAGTTGCATACCTAGTTTTAACCATTGATAGGTGCTGTCCTTTCTATGTGGCTTAACCCAGAGGCAGATTTAGGGGAGCACAAGTGGTTCGGACACACTGGGTGTGCAGCCTTGGGGGCACCACAGGGGGCACTGGAACTGTGATGTAGAATGGAAGGTGAGAGGCGGGGGCATAGCTGCCAAGTCTCCCGTATTCCCCAGGAAACCCCCGTTTTTCCAGCCGTTTCCCGCTGGCAGCCTGGATTTTAAAAAAACCCGTAAATTCCCCCGGATTTTTTCCAGCCCGGGGAGGCTCCTTCTGCGCATGTCTGGAGTCTCTAGACATGCGCAGAAACGATTTCTGGCGCTGTGACCATTTTGAAAAAGGGCAGAGCATGCTTAGAAGTGACTTCCGGTGCTGCTCTGCCCAGTTCCAAAATGGCCGCAGCGCGACTTCTGGTGCTGCACCGCTGCCAATCCCGGTTTTTTCAATCTGTGAGTTGGCACCTATGGGTGGGGGTGTGTGCCAAATGTTGGTGTTGCACGGGGCACTGCTGAAATTTGAAACTCCGAGGTCCCCCACTGCTTAATCAAAGTACTTCACATGCAGACACCCACACACCCCTAAACATCCAGCATATTTTACAATGGAATATGACAGTGGGTAAATCTGTGGATAACATATACTTCTATTTTAATTCATCAAGGTATGCATGTGCAGAGAGTCTAGACAATGATATCATCATAGGAAATGAGCCAAGGATTCTAGCTCATTTCTGTAAGAAAACTCATCCCTGGTGATTCTACAATGCAGTTTGAAATTCCAATTACTAAAACTCCTGACAGCTTTAAAATCCTTTAACATGCACTTTCAACAACATGTTGGCAGGGGTGATTGTGATGGAAGAACCTTTCTTTCCCCCAAATCTTGATTCAGGACCAAATTACAATCTGTACACTTTTACGACTTGCTGTCTATCTGTCGCAACCATGATGTGGTGATTTTTGCAGTCACTAAGAGCAGTGATGTCCAAATGAAGTTCCCATTGCCTGATGCCTTTTAGCAATCTAGATTTCTGCAGTTTGCTGCAAGTATAATAGCTTAAGGGAAGGGATGGTGAAGATTTTTGCAATAAACAAGCTTGCACTCAAGCTGAGCCTATTCACTTGTTTCTGGCTGTTTGTGAGCTATGAGATCCAATCAGGTTTCATTCAAGTGTTAGTGATATTTAGAGGTACAAATTTCTTCCATCCTGAAAAAATAACGAACTGAATAGCAGCTTATTGAAGTAGACCGTTATAATAGTGCCACCCATTTAGACGTCAGATCTGTTACGTTGCTGAAATGTGTATTCCTTTGAACTCTGGTTAATTGAGGTGATGACAGTAGCCATTAACATTGATTGTTATGTTTCTTATCCTGTCTCCTACCATGATTGTGTCTTGGAGAGGAGGTAGCAATGGTACTAATTGGACAGCTCAATTTTTAATTTTTTCTGTGAGTAAAAGCAGCACACACACACAGTTCGCAATGCAGTACAAGATGCTATTGCAGAACCACTGCAGCTGACAGCTGACTTGTTTGTGCAGGGATTAAGCCATGGGCTCATCTATACTTCCCTTCATCACGCAGCTTTCTCCCTAGGGAATCCATGGTTTAACACTGAATTGGGACAAATGGCCATTGGGGTTTCTGTGGATTGCTGTTTGTTCTGATTTAACCCTAAAGAGCGGGTGTTCTGGGAGGATGCAGCAATATAAAGGCAAAACCACTCAGATCCATCCCTAGAAAGCTCAGGACCAGCGGAAAACCACTTGGATCCATACTTTCCAGGCATGGGACAAGCGGAAGTGTTGGCATTCCCAATGTTGTGTCAAGATGTCATTGACTGGCTGGGCACAGAGGAATGGTGGGAGGCACCAGCTGGGAAACCCCCAAGGGAAGAAGAATCAGAGCCTGGGGATTGGTGGTAGAATGATGGTGGTGGTCAGAGGGAAAAGAGAGAGAAGTCTGAGAGAAGGAGGTGTCCGAAGCTGAAGAGGTAACAGGGAGAGTCTGTAGCAGAGAGGAGTATAAAAACCAGAATCAGAAGAGAGAGGCCAAGAGACAGAGTTGAGTCATTTTGATGAAGCAGCCAAGGTGTATCCCTCTCTTGCTGCCACAAGCTCCCCTCCTCCCAGAACCAGAAGAGGGATGAAGAGAAAGGAGCAAAGATTGGTGTGCTGGTGGAGTTCCAGCTTGCTTGGGAAGGACCCAGAAAATGATTACCGAGAAGAGTTGCTATGCTCAGCAGCCCTGGCACTCCAGAGCAGAGCTTGTTTTTCTAACTTCACTTACTCTGTGTGATTTGTTGCTGGCCCACTCCTGCCACCCTCTCCTGCCACAAGTGTTACCCTGCCCTTCCCGGTGTCTTTTCCCATCACTTTCCGTATCGCAAAAAGTCTCGATATTTCAGGGAAGCGGGTTTGTTGCAGAAGACCTCCTAATTGACAGTAATTGCGAAAGCTGAATTTTTCAGAACATGCTTGAGTCCCGTTTGAGAATAGCAGCAATCTGGAAGCACCCAACGTCCAATGGCATCCATCTTCAGAATGGGAGGTGAGACGTAAACAAAGGGCTATTTGAACCAAGTGTGTGAGGACCTTCCAGGTCAACACCATAACCGAAGTGTGCATGAATCCCACGTTGTTCTTTTGTTGTGCTGTATCATTTTGAACTGCAATTTCATTTTTACCTTTATAATGCCATATATTCCCTGATTTCCTTTAATTCATACAATTTTTATTATTACTCTATGCCTGGGGTTCATCCACATTCATTCCCTTTCTTCCCTACAACTAAATATGCTACTAAGAATTTTGAACTCCCCAGCCAACCCTAAACTTGAGCCACTTAGCACTAAGAGAAGGTGACTAGTCAAGAAAAAAAAATATTGCATGTTTGTTCCCCTACCTGAAACCAACTGCCCACCCAGTGAGTCTCAAGCAGTACTGGAAGTCTTGTTTGTTCAAGGCTGGTCAGAACCTGGGCAGGGGTGCCAGCCTGAATAAAATACGGGGGGGGGGGCAGGTAAGCCCCGCCCCACATAATTAATCACATGATATTGTGCACACACACCATTTTAATGGCATTGTCCCTCAATTTTTTTGGAGGGGGCAGACCCCTCAAATATTTCATTAGGGGAGGCAAAAGGACCTCAGCCCCTAGGAGTTGGCTCCCATGGAGGCAGGGTATAAGGCACAATTCCCTCCATCCCTGACCTCTGGTCCTGCTAGCTAGAGATCATGGGAGTTGTAGGCCAAAAGCATCTGGAGGGTGAAGGTTGAGGAAGCCTGGTATAAGGTCTCCATTTGAAAATGTCCAATTTTCTTTGTTAATTGGACAAAATCACTGCAAAAAAACAGTATCTTGTGTATTAATGATATACTATCTTAGATTGTCAATTGCCCAGCAAGGTTGCCATTCTCTCTCTCTCTCTCTCTCTCTCTCTCTCTCTCTCTCTCTCTCTCTCTCTCTCTCTTTCTCTCTTCCTTTCTTGTTTAATACAGTGTTAGAACCTTTAGCTTGTAAAATAAAGCAGCAAGTGGACAAATTAAAAGGATCAAGGTTAAAGGGGAAGTATATAAAATCCAGCTTTGTGGGTATGAAATTTTATTATGTTGCCCAACTGCATCTATCCCCAAAGTGTTTCAAGTAGATAGATACTCATTTTTTTTCCTGGTTTATGGATAAATTGGAGCAAATCAGAAATTATGCCTCTTGTGAATTTTCAGAATGAGTTCATCTTCAACAAATGAGTTCATCTTCAACAAATATCCTTGTGGAATTAGCGACCCTCTGTTGCAATATTTTGCAGAAATTGCAACTCTTGGCGACAATAAAATGCTAATGGGGTCTCACTGTTAAATAAAATTAAATCTTATCTACAACAATGGTTTGTTTATTTTTAATCTTCCACTATAAGGTAAAGAAATATTCTTAAAATGGCAATTTTTCCCCTGGATTATAAATTAGAAGAATACATTTTCCCATTCAGAATAAATACTTTGTGATTTTGACCAAGTTTAGTAAAAGTATTTTGTGGGACCATAATGGCAGACCATCAATATCTTCAATTAGTTTTATTTATTTTTCTAACATCAGGCTTTATCATGTTGCTGTTATATGATAGGAAGTGGATTTATTAAATTGAAAAGACTGTGCCTCAGACTGATGGTTTCCTTTGCAAAGCAGGGGTGGCTGAGTCAGATTACTTTTGGTCCATGTGACTTTTGCATGTGCCCCATCAAGTCTCCAGTTTAATCTGGGAATTTAAAAATATGAATGAAAATTCACATTTAAATATGTATTTAAATGTGAATGAAAAATCACATTTAAATATGTATTTAAATATGCATTTTGAGATATGCACCTTCTATTAAATACATATTTTAGAAATCTATTTGAAATAGGCATGCATTGATTATTTATAAAGCTCTGAAAGTCTAGCACTTCTTCACTATGCAATGGAGAATAAGCTAAATGAAGAATTGGGGAACGAATATCCAATCAGGTCACTAGATATCAGCACCAAGAAACCACTGTATTAGGTTCTCATTCTCTGAAATATTCAGTATTGAAGATAAATTATTTTTTAGGATGTACTAAAATGAATCAGCCCATTTTTTGCATGTATTCATTTCTATGTCTCTGCTGTCCTATTTCTACATTAATCTGCCAATCATATTTTTTTTAAAAAATAGCATTAACATTTAAACAGTACTTAAATACACATTGTACATGTATTTTATATGTACACATTTTTTCAATATACACATTTTACATGTACTGTACACATTTTACCAATGTACACATATCTAAACACATTTTTCTCAACATAAACATTTTTTAGACATTTTTTATATATACAGTATTTTTTAGCCTAGAACTGCACCAGAACATTCAGGAAGTGCAGTGCAGAAGTCAGTGGAAAGCTAAATTCAGTTTCACATATTATTTGGTGAACTGCAGATTAGGTCAGTTTGCACTGGAAATCAGAAAGATTTAATTCCCTAAGCATCTCTAACTAAAGCATAAAAAATGTGGTTGACGGAATGATACACATGGCATTGGAATTTAAATTGCGAGTGCTTTCTGGTAAGGTGTATTAAAATATTCCAATATGGAGCTGGGGACCTTTCAGGCATTTTTCACAAAACATGATGTATAAAGGGTTGTATCCAGATGTTCCACTCATGGAATGGGGTACTCTCAGGCCATCCTTCATCCTGCCTTCCCCTTGCAACCCCATGAGCTCTCCCCCATGGAGACCACTAGGAACTATGTGGGCAGCGATGCAGGACTGTGGAGGAAAAAAGGGGAATGGGAAAAAATTGCATATTCTCCTCAGAATACAGACATTCTATTCTACATCAATATCACTGCCAGGGATATTTTTTTCACGTTAACATTTTTATTAAAGTTTTCATGATACAGACAACCCTACTGAAGACCAGCTAATGCCAGTGCCCACCTTTGACCCTCCATAACCCCCTTGGCCACCAAGCACCAGCTCCCCACCCTTCCCCACCACCCCACCACCCCCAGGGCCTGCTCCTGCCCAGGGTCTCCTCCAGCCTCCACCTACTCCCCAGGCCTGACCTGGCTCACTTTCTCCTTGTTTTTATTCAGCATGGCCATCTAGATGGGTGGATGGGGCCTGCCAGGTCAGAGAGTTGCAGACTCCCACAGCGGGGACGGCGGCTGCAGCAGTAGCATCCCCGTTGCCTCCTTCGCCCTTCATCCTCCTTCCACGACTGCTCCTGTTGCTATTCCACCAACTGGCCAGTTAGCCAGCCAGTCTATCTCCCACCCTAGGCCCCAGAACAAGTCCCTTCCCTCTTTCCCCCACCGTGCTATCTCTGACTCCCCAGGAGCAGAGGAGGAGGAGGAGGAGGAGGAGGAGGAGGAGGAGGAGGAGGAGGAGGAGGAGGAGGAGGAGGAGGAGGAGGCAGCCTCAGTTGACAACTCTCTCTTCTCCCTGCTTCCCTGGTTAGTGTAGGTCAACAAAGATGGGATTCAAGACATTGCATGACAAAGTGAGGAGCCATAGTGGCTTAAGGATTTTTGTGACAGTCTCTGCATTTTGGGGGCAGTTGGAGTCTCAAATTGCCTCTGCCAACTTCTATCTGTAGAAGCCTCTGCCGGATCCAAGACCACAAACTACAGCCATACCTTGGTTCGTGAATGCCTTGCAAGTCTAATGTTTTGGCTCCCGAACGCCGCCAACCCGGAAGTGAGTGTTCCAGTTTGCGAATGTTCTTTGGAACCCAAACATTCGATGCAGCTTCTGTGGCTTCTGATTGGCTGCAGGAATTTCCTACAGCCAATCAGAAGCTGCGCCTTGGTTTCCTAATGTTTTAGAAGTCGAACGGACTTCCAGAACGGATTTCGTTCAACTTCCGAGGTACCACTGTAGTAGCATCCTTGTGAATTTCACTGTTCTTCTCTCTCTCTCTCTCTCTCTCTCTCTCTCTCTCTCTCTCTCTCTCTCTCTCTCTCTCTCTCTCTCTCCCTTTCTTTCAGATCTCACACTTCCTCCTTGAGTAAAGAGTAAATAAAAAATCAAGTAGAAAGACTAATGCAGTAGTAAACCACTGTCTGAGCTATCTACATATAAATGGTGTGTTGTGTTTCTCCATTGCTTCTCATCCCAAAGGCTGGACACATATATCAGACAAGCTTAAACTGATCTAGCTCTTCTATGCACCTGTGTTACAGTAACTTTTGAAGAGCAATATTTGTGTTTTATTTTTGCCCTACTTTGTTGAAACTGTCTAGCTCTTCTCCCTCTAAAAACTTGAGAAAGTCATAAAAATTTAATCTGGGTTAAAAGTTGCATTCAAGTTCTCAAACCTGGTAGATGTGCTTTGGAATGGCAGGAAATAGAAAACCAGACCACTTGGAATGAAATGGCAAAGGGCTAAATCAAAATAATATAAAAATCACTTTCATTCTGGCGTGTGAAGGAAGTTGCAAACAAGACAGAAAGATATTGAGTGTGTGCACATGTCCTTTCAGGTTCTCCCTCACCCCCCAATAAATTATCTCTCTGTATCAGATGAGAGTACTCTAACAAACGTTACTTATTAAGTCTGAGGATACTTAAGAGGTTCTACTTGCCTGAGCTGTTGGTATATGCTGTCAGCGGGGCCTGGAGACACGCCACTGAAAAGTTTTTTAAAATGTGAGTGATAAAATTTTGAAAATCACTGTGCAACTTTACTGCCATAAAGGAGAAATATGTAGATTTAGCTCATTCCCAATGGGGAGATGAGCTGCATGGTTTTGTAGAGTTTGAAGGCGTTAAATTTGCCCAGTGGGAAGACCAGTTAAAGAGAGAATTACAGCATTTGAAGCATGAAAAATAAGACTCTGCTGCACATCAGCACCCTCTGATCTCAAGTAAACATTATTAGAGCTTACTGCTGGCTGCATTATTACAGCCAGAGTTGGGCAATATGCATCTTTTTGCAGTAACTTGAATAAACACAAACTATTTCATTAAACTACACTGCAAATGGTGTGTGTATGAGAGAGAGAGAGAGAGAGAGAGAGAGAGAAGCATTCTAAATACAAAGCCTGTATTCACTCCATAAGGTATTTCCAAAATAAAATCCCAAATACATTCATTCAGTTCTGTCTCTTATTAAAGTGAAGGATGTGAAATTTAAATGGCATTTGGATTTTTATACATTTTCAATATATTGCTGGAAATGTGCAATTTAAATGGCACTTGGATTTATATAAAGTGGATTTTACAAAGACTTAAAAGTAAAAGTTTATTTTTAATTTGTGAGGAGAGTAGCAATCCATTGAACCCAATCCAACAAACTGGATAAGGCTGAGCCACTGCAAACGGGAATTGAGCAGGAATATCAGTCTCCTAACATTCTGGATTTCTGAGGGGATCTATATGAGCTACTGGTACTTAGCACCAAGGTGTGCTACACCTTAACCCATAGCGGGTGGCACTGTGGGTTAAGCCACAGAGCCTAGGGCTTGCCGATCAGAAGGTCGGCGGTTCGAATCCCCGTGAAGGGGTCAGCTCTGGTTGCTCGGTCCCTGCTCCTGCCAACCTAGCGGTTCGAAAGCATGTCAAAGTGCAAGTAGATAAATAGGGACCATTACAGTGGGAAGGTAAACGGCGTTTCTGTGTGCTGCTCTGGTTCGCCAAAAGTGGCTTTGTCATGCTGGCCACATGACCTGGAAGCTGTACACCGGCTCCCTCGGCCAATAAAGCGAGATGAGCGCCGCAACCCCAGAGTCGGTCATGACTGGACCTGATGGTCAGGGGTCCCTTTACCTTTACCTTTACATGCTACACTGGCAATTTCCAATTTAGATAATGGACAGATAATCAGATAATGGACAGCTACAGAAGGTGGGAAAGGAAATGCAAGCGACTCCAAATCCTATCTAGCTTGGAACAACAAACTTTTTTTTGTCTTTGACTGTTCTTTTGCGCAAATCTGGTATACAAAAAAACCCCTTGTATGTCAATAATAATAAGGATACTTTTTAAAGGTGCACATGCACAAGTAGATAAATGTTTGTGTATGAATGACTTTAGGTTTCCTAAATTCTTGTAACGACACACATTTGTAATATAATATTAATTTGACGGCTCTTTGGTGCAAATCTGGTAGATGGAAAAATGTGTGTGTAATTTTGGAAAGAAAAAAAAGTTGCATGCACACAGATAAACAAATATCTGCATGCATGCCCAAACTACACCTCAGGTTTCTGGAAATTTGGTGGGCCACAGCGAATTTCTGAGGGGAGAGGATAACAGTACACAGTGCAAATGCATTGCAGCAAACGCCACCCGCTGGTGTAGATGGCAAACATTGAGAAAGATTTCAGAGGCATGGAACTGAAAGTGCTCGTATTTGTATGAAGGTGCCCAAATGAACACACAGAAACAGAAACCCTGTACACATTATTGCCCTTGTGTGGACAGCCTCACTGAATCACACACAAACCCTTTGAATGCCTGACAATTGAAATGTTCTGGGGATGAACCCTAACATTCAGCAGAAGCTGCTCAGAGGTTTCTCAGTGGGAAAGCTTCCTTGAAAAACAGATCTCCCCCCCCCAACACACACACACACACACACTTGCAAAGTTAAACTGTGGGAGAATGTGTGTTCTAGGTCACAGTTTTCAAGCTAGGCAAGTTGAAGCTTTAAACATGATATGTTCCCTAAAATATGTCCCAGAAACCTCTTGAGTGCATAAGGGTTGCATGGCAGATGACATACTGAGGATTCTGTTAAGGTAAAAAGTTTGAGAACTATTGATGTCGCTTCAATTAAGTGTGCCTATTTTTTTCCTCTTGTCAAATGCTGGAGTGTGTCTTGTTCATACTTTGAAGGTAAAGACCATATATCAGCCGTGAACCTGGGATTCATTGTACTACTTCAAAAGAAACCTAAACAGTTTTAAATAGTGAGGTTAAAAGGATGAAGACCTCGGCGAAACAGTAGCTAATTAAGAAGCCATGCTACTCTTTTTTTAAAAAAAAAACCCCACACACAAACACTTTAGAAATGAGTATTACATGAGGGCTCAAGGTCACAACTGCGACTGACAGTGAAATACCCAAACCAGAATTTACTCCATCTTCTGAGAGGAAGGAAGTCAGCATAAAAGGCCATAGTTATAGAAAGTTATCAGAGGGCAAATTAGGTTCTATGCAGTAACATGGAAAATGAAATTAAAAAGAAACAGAATGCCGTTCTATAAACAAAAATAAGTCACAAATTGTCAAAAGGGGTGGGGGGGGGGCCCTTTTGTGCAAACTTCCAGCATTAACTTCCTCCATTTTAAAACTAATTTTTGGGTTAGCTACAACTGACAATTATCCTTCCTCTTTCTCCCTTGTGTGAGAATGGAAATATCTACTTCAGCAAAGTTAAAAGGTTAAAAGGTTGCATAACCTTCTAGGACAATTATGATATCCAAGGATGCTTTAGGCAGACGTGGATTATCTTCCCCTGTTTATATTTTCCCTCTCTCAGACTGCTTAGTAAACAAGAAAACACAAGGTTTACTCACTTTTCAAAGTCTTGCCAGGATTCAACAGATACAGGGATGAAAATCAGACAGGCAACAATCCTTAAACATTGCATGTATCAAATAGGGATTGCTCTCTGGAGGAGAGCAAAGAAACATCTTCTGCCATCACAGGTAGGGAAAAGAGTGAACAGTGGAAGGAAGGAAGAGGTAAGGATTAACCCACTGTCTTTGTGCCTCCACCAACTTTGCAGGTATGAGATCATAGAGTCCCCTCTATATAGGTTCTGAAACTCCATGGTGCCTTTACCCCAATTTGTGACTTGTCTAGCAATCGTGCATTTGTGATTTTGGCTGCACATCCTCCCACAGCATCCACTGATGGGGTTCATTAGATGAAATTGAAACTCATAAAGAATGGAGTTAGGGTAAGATACTCAGTTAAGAACACAGATTTTTAATATTCCATTATGTAAAATGAACACTATAAATCAGTATATAAGGAAAGCACTTCTTTATCACTTATAAGCCACTGCCAATTAAATTTGAGTGCTCCTTAAAACATAATGACCAGACTCTTTTTGACATTTAGTCTTCTTCAGTGAGTCAATAATTATTGTCTGAGACAAAAATAAATACAAAGCATAATGGTTAGAACCTTAGGTGGCTAGACATTATGCCAAGCACACATAGTAGATGGAGCCAATGGGTGCTAAGGGGTAAGATTCTGGCTTTTCCCCTACTTGTATTCAGAATAATGAATTCTAAACAATCCATATCACATTGTTTTTTTGTGACTGAAGAAAATGGATCAATTTTGTTTTAAATGGAAGAAAATGAATCAGTTTTGTCTTAAACGGTTCAGAAACTATACTTGTTGGTACCAAGGAAAGTATGATTTCACTTCAAGTCTTCCACCTCTTCACTGTTTTTGTTGAGAACTTGATTATAAGCAAAAGTTTATATAAAAGTGCAGTGGTGCATCATTATTTGGGAGAAGGAAACAAATTTTGAGAATTACATGAAAAAGAGAGAGAGAGAGAAGCCATTTAAGAAACTGCAAATGCTACTTAAACTTGTGTGTGTGTCCCTATGTGATTTATAGTACTAAGGAATCATTTTCATTGTGTTGGGCTGCCAATTTTTTCTTCCTGAATAGCTTATTCTTTTCCCATATAGTTTTACTGGATTTGATGGTACACAATTCCCAAAATAACAACGAACTGTTGTGCCATTGATTTGTTTTGCTCTGTATAAAAGTTACAAGATGTTTTACACTATATCACTTATTTACCTGAGTCTTGACTGATAATATTTTCATCTATAGCAGGAGACAAATAGCTTTGTACCAGTGATCTTGCAGTGCTCTGTTTTTTGTTTTGCTTTTATCTCCATTGAACATTTTTCTCCTCCTTCCTTTCATTAATCATTTATAAACGCGCTGTGGTGATTCTACAAAGTCAGGCAGGCATCTGGAGCAAAAAAAAAAAGGAAGAAAGAAGATATGATTTGTGTGCATGTATGTGTGTCCGTTGTGTGCATCTGTGTAACTCGGCTTTTGCTCTGAAATTTTTTTCCTTGCAAAATTCTTTACAAGCAAAATCTAGAGTTTTCAAGCAATGCATATTTATTCACAACATACCTTCCTTCCCCCCACCTTGCCCATCAAATACCAATGGACAGCACCTAAGAGGTTGGCATTCAGAAGAAATACATAGACACACACACTATAATACCTGTTACTCCAACTTTGCAGGCAAATATCTAAGACACAAATGCTTAGGACTATAATATAAAGAGATCTCTTAGGATGGAACTAGGCTGTGCAAGGTAAACCAGACTTTAGGATGCACATTTTGGGGAGAAGAAACTGACATCTGAATGGTACAGAGTACTGAATATTAAAGCCTTGGATTCCTGGCATTGTAATGAGTGTCTATTTGCTGCATCCTCCCCCCCCCCCCGGCAACAAAATGTCCAAAATTCTTTTTAAAAATGTTGCTGCAACCCAAAAAGCAGCTGCATGTATATATTATCCCATGCTTCCCAAGGATATGTTAGCATTCATGGTGATATTGTTGCTGTTTTTTCAGGGTTGTTCCACAAGACGTTGTCCTTCTTTAACTGCTGCTCCAGAATGATGCACTACTACAAAAACCTGCTTTAAATTATACCACCCAAGAAGTCTCATTTTTTTGTGAAAGTTCAGTAATGGATCCTCAGCAGTTTCACATGTCTTGCAAGCAATGTCCTGGCATCAGTGCGGAGGGGGCATGGACTGGGAGGCATCTGTTTGGTGCCGTGTCCCTGGGACCGGTGTGAGCTGTCAGTCAGCGCGCTCAGTTCAGAGGAGAGAGATGTCAGTCAGAGAGAGGCGATGGTGCCAAGTCCACGGCAGCAATCATTAGCAGCGGACACTGTTTCATCACAATAACCAGGTTCGCCAGAGCTCAGGCATACGCGCAGTTGCTCTGCTAAGATTAGAAGTCCGGAAGACTGGGCATTCAAAACGATTAGGACAGGGAGGGAAGAGGAAAATCAAAACTCAGGCAACCACTGCAGAAAAGGTCCATTCTTATCAGCTGTTTCCACTGATGGCCAGCTGGCACACTTCAGGGACAGGAGGTACTTGATAGAGGTGCTGGGCCTTCAGCAAAACTGATGAAATAGGTCCTGCTTTCCATCTCTGCCACTGAGGCAGTCTGATGGGATGGCTGCCCTGGAGGTGACAGCTGAGGGAAAGGAGGCCTGGTGGAGCTAGTCTGTCACAGCAGAGACAATGGAGTGAGCTCTGCGTCCCAGCTCTCCCAAGGCCGGAATGATTGGCCCCAGAGGAACAGGTGTAAATAAGAACTCATAAATAAGAACTGTGGAAAGGATCTGCTTAGCAAGTGGAAAGTTGAGCGTTACCGTATTTGTTCAGGGTGTATTTTATTTCTTTACTTATCAAAACCGTATACCACCCTTCGTCCGAAGATCTCAGGGTGGTTCGCGGCATCAAGTAGAGAATAAAACCACAAAGTGCATAATAAAGTCAAGAAACAAAACAAAACAAACCCAATAACCCTCCCTACACCCACAAACAGGACATAGACTGTTAATCAGCCCAAGGCCTGGTTGAAGAGGAACGTTTTCGCCTGGCGCCTAAATATGTTTAATGAAGGCACCAGGCGAGCCTCTTTGGGAAGAGCATTCCACAAACGGGGAGCCACTGCAGAAAAGGCCTGTCACCCTTCAGACCTCTTGCAGAAGAGGCACATAAAGAAGGGCCTCAGATGATGATTGCAGAGTCCGGGTCAGTTTATAAGCAGAAAGACGGGGGTTTTTTTAGGTATTGCAGTCCTGAGCTCTTTAAGGCTTTATAGGTCAAGACCAGCATTTTGAATTGGACCCTGAAACCAATTGACAGCCAGTGCAGTTGAGTCAAGATTGGCGTTATATGCTGAAAACGTCTTACCCCAATGAGCAACCTGTCTGCCAAATTCTGCAGCAGCTGAAGTTTGAATGTATAACACATCATAATAATCTAACCTAGAGGTTACCAGAGCATAGACAACATATAGCTCTATATGTGTCTGATACCTGCTTTGATGTTCAGTGAGTATATCATTCCAGAATACAAAGGACTGCGGGGTAATTGCTATACCCATCACCCTGTTCTGCTAGAGGACAGGATTCTGTCAGTCTCATAGAGCTGGCACAGAAACGAGCAAGTTTGTCCAAATAAGCAGGAACAAAAAGCATGGGTCAGCTTTGGTCTAGGAGTCTTGGTAGTGGAGAGCACTTGACATACCGGGAGGAAACAGACGAGATGAGAGCTTTTCAAAGAAAGGGATTTTATTGCTAAAAGTAAAAGAAAAGGCAAATTTCAAGTCTGTTGTCGAAGGCTGTCCCAGAAGAAGAGGAAGGCGAGATGTGATCAAGAGGGAGAGAAGAAAGTGAAAAAGTGAAGGTGAATACTGATCTTAGTCTGACAAGAAGCATTTCAAAGGGAGCAGGAGAAGAGATTCTCAATGCCAGGATATAATCTAAACTCGGGGGTGAAACTGAAATTCTGAGACCATTGAGAAACTTTACAGGGCAGGACTATGCAAAGACAGGGTGCAAAAGCGGAAAGATCAGAGTTTCATTTAAAGCCCTGGCCTAGAAAATAACATCAGTCTGGCAACTGAATGGGAATTTCTGGGTGAACAACGAGGACAGGTGACCTTCTCTGCATATGATAGAGAAGGTCAGGGCCAGATTTAGGTTTGATGAGGGCCTAAGCTTCTGAAGGTAATGGGGCCCTTTATATGTCCAGCTGTCCTTTGTCAACATAGGTATCTAAAGCCATTTGCACATATCAAATAGGAGCCTACACAAGACAAAACACTGTTGCTGTATGTAGGTTTTATTTTATTTGTTTTTTATCTTATATTTTGGAAATGTACATCCAGGTTGTTGTTTTTCTTTTAGGTTTTTTTTTGGGGGGGGTCCCCAAGAGAGTGGGGCCCTAAGCTAAAGCTTGTTTAGCTTATACGTAAATCCGACACTGAAGGTCTATAATAGAGAATAGTTGACATTGGGTGGATGTGTTTCATTTGCTTGTTGGAAGATGACACTCACAGCTCTCAGCTATCAATTAATGAGTGGCAATCTGTTGTCCTGATTGCATTAGGATGAGTGGAGAGTTTGACTTCTGCACCTCCTTCTCCTGAGACGCAAAAAGCCTGGATGTTCTCTTGCCCATGTGACTAGAAAGTGGCAACTTGTCTTGCAAACATAGCCTGTCCTAGACATTCAGCTACTGTCAGCTAACCATCCAAGGCATGGCGATGGCTTTGAGACAAGGCAGGGCAACGACACAATGCAGATGCTCTCCATTAACATGCATATAAGCATATATATTTTAAACTGCATTATTTTTATCAGTCTGTAAGGATTGTTGACGTAATCCATAAACAGAAACATCCCTAATTAACAAAGAAGAAAAGATTTTACTTAATTTTTCTCTGACTGAGTCTTTGAGCATATTTAAAAATATGCTACAGTGACAATACTGTGGAGAGCATATGGTGGGGCAGAGCTGTGGGATGTTAGCATCCAAAATGCATATGTAATAAAGGGTTAGCGTTTGAAAGCGCTGTAGAATCCTGTTATTTCAGTTAGTTCAGTTATTAACAGTCTTGTGAGTCTTAACCGTTAGAGCAGCAGGTCTGTTGTGTTGTGAGATGCTATCTGCGTCAGAGTCAGAGTATCCGTCAGTCTGTAAATGTAATTTAGTCTGTAACAGTTTCATGGCACTCGTCACGGTCCTCCATGCGCCAGAAGCGGTTTAGTCCTGCTGGCTACATGACCTGGAGAACTGTCTGTGGACAAACACTGACTCCCTCGACCTGAAAGCAGGATGAGTGCCGCAACCCTATAGTTGCCTTAACTGTCCAGGGGCCCTTTACCTTTACCTAATCTAGGTAAAACGTACTGGCAATTTAAGAAACATCCACCTGCATTGTATATTTAATCTGCAACTGCAAGTAGGTAAAAAAAAAAGGTAAAGGACCCCGCAATGGCTACATCCAGTCAAAGGCGACTATGGGGTTGCAGCGCTCATCTCACTTTTCAGGCCAAGGGAGCCAGTATTTGTCCACATGTGGCTGTGGCCCACACAGACAGCTTTTCCAGGTCATGTGGCCAGCCTGACCAAACTGCTTCTAGCGCAATGAAACACCGTGATGGAAACCAGAGCACATGGAAACGCCGTTTACCTTCCCACCACAGTGGTGGTACCTATTTATCTAATTGCACTGGTGTGCTTTCGAACTGCTAGGTTGGCAGGAGCTGGGACAGAGCAATGGGAGCTCACCCCGTCGCGGGGATTCAAACCGCCAAGCCTCCAAATCGGCAAGCCCAAGAGGCTCAGTGGTTTAGACCACAGTGCAAACCTGCAAGTACACTAAGGACTCAGCTAGACTAGTAAAAGAAAAGGCATTTTATATGTCAGGCACGTCCAACAAGTAGATTGTGATCTACCAGTAGATCACTGGATGTCTGTGGTAGATCACTGCTAGATCACTGGCACCCCTAAAAAAGTTCACCCAAAATTTTCCTCCTCCCTAAAAAAAGCTGAACAACTATGACCTGAAGCCCTAAACAAAATTGGGCCTCCCTCCCTCCTAAAAGAAGCTCAACAAGTTTGACCTAAATCCCAAAAAACAGGGCTTCCCTTCCTTAAAAAAAACTCAACAGCTTTGACCTGAACCCCCCCCCAAAAAGGGGGTAGATCACTACCAGTTTTTAACTCTGTGAGTAGATCACAGTCTCTTGGGAGTTGGCCACCCCTGTTATATGTGATATAACACTGTGGCATCAGATGGCGCTGTGGAGTTCCGTTTTTGCCCACACGATTTCTCATTATAAAGGTTACAACGCATTTTTCGTGGATGTGTCTAGATCCAGCCTAAGTAAAAGTTGTGTGTTCTTGAAACGACAGTGTCTGGCCGAGTTTTTATAGGAAGGAAAAGAGAACTAAAGCAGGCATAGGCAAACTCGGCCCTCCAGATGTTTTGGGATGACAACTCCCAGGACCCCTAGCTAACAGAACCAGTGGTCAGGGATGATGGGAATTATAGTCCCAAAACATCTGGAGGGCCAAGTTTGCCTATGCCTGAACTAAAGGGTCAAATGACCCAGGGCTTTGCAAGTGGGAATTAAATCTAATTCCCACAAGAACTTAGCCGATGATAGGCCCCCTCACTTAACCACCCAGAATCTCTTCTGGGTGAGGAGATGACCTTGGAGGGGACTCATGTCACCATTGATGATGGCAGCTGCTGTAAGAGGCTGATGACCAGCTCTTTCCCCCGGGATTAATATGCAGATTGGATCCACTATGCCAGTCTCCCCAGTGCCTCACCCTCCCGGCATGGTTGATGAGAGGCCAGGTGTGAGATAGGGCCACTCCCCACTCTTTGCCGCTGCAGATCCTACCTGCATGCAGATTCTACATGCAGCTCGGATCACCTCCTCCACTTCACTGCCTACCAGCCCCTTGCTTCCCCCACATAAATTGGTTCAGCGGGATGTGCCTGGGGCCCCGTTCAATGTCCTCCACCTTTTGTTGACTTTGCTAATACCGCAGGGCTACCAGGAAGCCAAAGGCGGTACAGCTCTCCGCAATTAGCAGTGAATGGTGATGACTTCACCTTAGCAACACTTAAAACTCCCGTGTTTTTATGTACTGCCCTGAGGTGGTTGTCTGAGAGCCACTTACGTTTTACATTAATGTCACTTCTGGGAAGGAAACAACGATCTAAAATGTTGTAACGCTTCATTCCGCCCCAAGGTTCAGTGGCGTCCCATGATCACCTGGGATATTTAAGGGCAAGACAGGATTGTAGCCAAAGGCATCCAAGCACTGTGCTCGAAAAAGCTACCCTTGCTTACCTTGCAAATAAAAATAGGGGACACCTTCAAAGATGGGCCGCCAAGCATCTTCATCCTTGTTCTCTTGATGTGGGTTAGAGCCAGTAGCATTTGTTGGGATAACATGTATCTCCTGCTCGGCTAAGTTTGATGAACTGGCACAGTGTGGATGGCAAAAGCAGTGACTGTATGTCCCAGAATAGTGACTGTAGCTATTAGCTCTTTGTGTTGGGAGCTTTCTCTTTTCATTACGTCTGAATATCGTAACTGAGATTGATTACCCTAAAGTGGGTTGAGGTTGATGAGATTACTCTGACATATAGAACAAATGTCGAGTCAGAGAAAGAGGATGAAAAATTGGATTGATAAAGTTGGATTGGTAGCTTGTTGCGGCAGTAATTGAAGTGCCTTGTTGTTGCTGTATTGTGATGGGCTTGGGTAAAATATGGGCCCTCTTGTCTAGATCACACTTTTGAACAATAGCAAACTAAAAATAAAAAAGGAGGCACATAGACGCCTTCATTCCAGTATTTGTTAAGGACACGTTCTAGTCTTGGCTGTCAATGTAGATTCTTGAAAGGCTGTAATAAAAAAATATCTTCATTGTGTTTTGACAGCAGGAAAGCAGGTTGTCTCACCCCTTCAGAAAAGCAAGATGTATCATCTACCGTATATACATCCATGCTATTTTCAGACTCTCACATGTGAAAAATTAGTTTATGTTAACAGTGAATCTTCTGCATGTATACTCAGAAGTTAAGCCTCAATGAAACTAACAGCACTCATGCCCAAGTAAATACCTGCATAGCAATGTACCGTAAGCATTTTAAAATGCCACTGTATGTAGTACATTATGAGTGTCAAGGGGAAGGGGCAAACAGGAACACATTCAGCTGTCTTATTAGTCCCTGTCTACAATCTGATGCCCACTGTCACAGTCCGGGCTGCTTACGAGCGAAGTCCCAGCAAGGAGCGTCGAGACCGGGGAAAAGATGTTAGGCACAAGTGTCCAAAGAGCAGAGGTCCAAGGGTCAAGAAGCACAAGGGAAGAAGTCACAGTCCGAAGGTCAAAGCGCAAGTCACAGTCCAGGGGTCAGAGCACGAAGTCACAGTCAAAAGGTAAGGAGACACACGGCGAGGCAGAGAGTGTGTTACTGTGGCAAAGAGCTGAGGGGAAATGCTGGCCTTATATCCCCTGCCGGCTCTTGCCACCAGGTGCAGCGAGTACCAAGTGGCCTCACCTGTGCAGCCGCGCCCTGCCTTTCTGGAACAAGCCGAAGAGGATCCCAGTCCTGCAAAGCCCTGCTGGTCCCAGGGCCCGGCTCCTGCACAAACTCCTGACACCCACAAACTAAAAGAATTGTGGATGTTGAAGTTTGACCAAGATGTGCTTTTTTGTTCACCAGTTTCAAAAGCGCTGAAGTCTGCAGTGGAACATTTAAGACAAACAAGCAGCCGTGTTGACAGTTCTGTGGTACTGACATGTCACCCCCCTCCATTGTTTTCTGGCCACAAGGCAACAAATTTCTAGGCCCACCATGAATCCCCCTCGTGCGGAGAGGCCAGATATAACCGATCAATGGTCAAATCCACCGACGCAAATTTGCCACTGCATCTTTCTGTTTGTTTGCTTAAAGTATGTAACTTTCCGGGGGGGGGGGGAATCTGAGTAATTTTCTTTTCTTTTCTGAAAAGGGGGCAGTGGGTCAAATAAATTTGGGGACCCCTGTTTTGGATAGATACCCAATACCCTTCTTGAGTACTACAAGTGATAAGTGTAGCCAGCCCAAGTTCTGAAACAAATGTGAAGTAACAATTTGGAATTGCTGCTTTTATCTATGCCTCTGTTTGGACTCTCACTGGCCGTAGGACAATGGACCACTGTCCTCTGTCTGTTTACTCTAATAGGGTTTGTGTCTGGAAATGTACCAGTATAATAGGCCAGCAATCCAGGAGCTCAATTTCTTCTAGAACTTGTTCAAATCAAGTATACTCCATGCAAAGTTAAGTAGGTGTGGTTGTCTTGAATTTAACAGTAAGTACGGTAGATAATCACTGTGTGTCAGGGTGTTTAGGTTGTGAAGAGTTAAGCTATGTGTGCCAATTGTGTCTAGACCAAACTTTTAAATTACACAGCGCTGTGTGCCCTGTCGCTTTACTTTGTGTAAAGAAATATGTTTCACTAGCAATTGGTGGAACTTGTGGTGCTCTTGTGCAACATAATTCATGCTTTCACTGATTGCCTTCATTCTCTCTCTTTATAATACCCCCCATTCTTCTCTTTGTATTGAGGGCATGTAAGAATCACTGCAGCAAATACTGCAAACGGAGTATTCCAAGGAAAATCACTGCCCATTTGTCTTAGAAAGAGGACAAAAAGTACAAGCTGTGGGCAATCACTGCTCTGCTATGCTGTGCATTGTGCCAATGTTAGTACAAGCTACCAAATTCCCCTCCCCAAAACGCCTGTGAGACCAATGTAAAATAAAGAAAACAATGTATTTATTCATTTCCAGTCTTGTGAGAGATTGATATTCAGAACCAAAGATTCTTGAACCTGGTGTGGAAAAAGAATTTGGCGTCGCAGGGATCTCTTCCTTCCCTCTTTAAAGAAAGAATATGCTTCTAGTCCACATGGTTGCAGAAATAAATCATAAATGTGCGAACAGTTTCCTCTGAAAGGTCAGAACAGGGACTTTAGAAGAGGCTTCCACTGTGCAGGAATAAAGAGCATGTTTGTTCTGCATGGTCCCCTATCCCTTCTAGAGGAGCTTAATTCATGACTTCATGCTGTCCCAATTCTCCAGAACCCCTTTCATTTATTTTTCTTCACCAGCAAAATTGTCCCAGCATTTTAAATTCCAAGAAAACCCAATATTCCATTTATAATTAGCTAGGCAAACTTGATTTATCCTTGCAAACGTCCACGGCGTGCACAATTTATTTTAACCTGCAAAATTGTACCACGGGACAAATGCAACCTTGTTAAAATCTTCCATCAGGGCTGGCCCACCCATGAGGTAAAGTGAAGCAACTGCCTCGGGTGGCAAGAGCCCAGGGGGCTGTAGATCTTTATCCCCCCTTTTTCCAAGATATAGATCTTCACTCGCTCCTTCTTCCCCGGCTGGGAAGGCAGTGCCATTTTGGGCCAACCCTGCCTTGCACCCTATTTTCCTGTGTCCTTTGCTGCATTTTAAACATGTCTGCCTGATGTCCATGGAAAGGTCACAACTTCCTTCTGCCCACACACAAACCTGTCAGCAGCAGTATGAAAATGTTATACACAGTCAATCTGCTACCTTTGTTGTTATTATTACCTGCATATATGTGTGTACCTATAATCTCCCGTACAGTCTGAGTCATTGGACTGAAGCCGATTCTCTCCACAACAGGTGCAGTGAAAGAGGCCTGGAAATGTTTCAACAGAGGGCGTGAAGAACAACAAACACGGCAGTCATTATCAGCCAAGAAATTTTGTTTTAGGAAAATTAAAACTGTACACTGTGGCAGTTGGAGTATAAACGGCCTGCATTTGTGTCTTCCCACATCACTGAGGCTCCTGTGCTATGCCTTGTCGTGTACTTAAATTACCTTTGATTTAAGCATCATTGGATTTTAAGTCTCTTAGTAACCTGCCTCGGGATGTTATGATAAATGATAGATAAGAAATGCATTAAGTAGAATCAGTCACAAGGAAGGGTGTTTTGCTTTTTGGACAGTATTTCCTTTTTTTTAAAAAAATGCTTTTCTTCTTAAACAACAACACAGCATTTTATTTTATTTTATTTTATTTTATTTTATTTTGTATCATACCTCACCTGAGCACACGCCCTTTCTTTGAAGTAAGTATGACTGGGAATGCAGTGTATTCTAATATTTCTGTTGGAAGCTGCCCAGAGTGGCTGGGGAAACCCAGCCAGATGGGCGGGGTATAAATTATTATTATTATTATTATTATTATTATTATTATTATTATTATTATTATCATCATCATCACCATCATTATTACAGCTGAGCATCCATTTTTAGAAAAGTTTTCAGCACATCATTTCGGGGCCTTTCAAGATAGCTTCAATTAGGTTTATCTAATTGCTTGCTTGTTTTCACACTGCTTGTGTGAACATACCGGTAGTCAGCCTCTTCTAATAGTCCTATCTATTTAAAGTGACCTAATTATCCAAATGCTCTAGATGTCCCCCCAGGCCATTCAGGTTAATGGGAGTTTCTCTGCATAGCAATTGTCACTTTCCATTGTTATCTCTTGCCAGGTTTTTAAAGGCGACACCTGGAAGCACCTCCTAGTTCTCTGGTTCCATGTTGTACTAGGTGACTTTTTCTGCCCCCCCCCCCATAGCTGCCAAGTTATCCCTTTTTTACAGGGATTTTCCCTCATGCTGAATAGGCTTCCTCGCGAGAAAAGCGAAAACTTGGCAGCTATGCCCCCCCCCATTTCCCTCGGTTACTGTTTTTAGCAATGTTTTTTATTCAGATTGCTTGCTTAGTAACTAACAAATAACTTTGCTATAGAAAGGAGATTGCAGCTAAGCACCAGGGAGAACCTTCTGTGACAATAAAGGCAGTTGGACAGTGGAAGAGACAGTGGAAGAGATGGATTCTCCTTCCTTGGAGGTTTTTAAGCAGAGGTTGATTTAGTTGAGATTCTTGCATCCTAGGAGCTTGAACTACATGACCCTCAGAGTCCCTTTCCAGCTCTACAATTCTGTGATTCAAAGAACTGCCAAGTTTTTAATGAAGTATTTTTAAAAGTATTATTGCTGTCATTAAAATTGGCTAGGATGCCTAAATCAGCCCACTGCTTAGAAGGAAATAGGGTGGAGCAAGTAGGAATGACAGCAAAACGTTGCAGTGTGAAATGCTCCTGTTTTCCTCTTGCCAGTCAGTCAACAATCCTTTCCTCCACAGCACTCCATTCCATTTTCTCCACCTGCCCAGTTTTCCATTTCCCCCTCCAACAATCTGTCAGCATTCTGTGGCTACTGAGCATGCTCAATCCGAAAAGGTCCTCCTCTACAGATGCTCTGTATTTCTGCAAACCTTGGGATTCCGCTAGGCCCGATGCTTCTTGGCACGGGTGCTTTGGCCACATAAGAATCAGCATTCATCTCTGAACTTTGATCAGGCGCTTTAGCCATTCAAGATAATATGATTGCTTCGCCACCTTCATGCAGGTGCCTACCAGTATTCTCGCCTGCAGACATGGGGCTTTGAAAGCTTTTCTCCATTGTTGGCTTCATGACATTTCAGTAACATAAGTTATATTTTACGACAACATAAATCCCTTCTATTGTTAGCCATTTTTATATATGTATGTGTTTGTTTTATGGTTCCTTGGGGCTAACCGTCATTTGTAGCTTTATTTTAGTATTTTGAAACCCACTGGGGGGGGGGAGAGGAGGGCATCCGAGGGGTAGAGACAGCAATGACCTCAATTCCATCTTATTCACACAGAACAAAAGCACGGAAGAGGCAGCCCGCTTCTGTTAGCTTTGTCAGAAAAAGTTCTGCGGCATGAATAATGATACATTTTCGTCCTGTAATTTCTACCGACTCTCCAAATCAAAAAGTTAATAAAGTGAAGGGTGTGTGAAAATGGCTGTTAAAAAAAATATATGACAGGAACAGGTAAGTAAAGGTTAAGATGAAATGTTAATGATGATGATTTCCTCCTGTAGCATTTTAGCTCCTGTCGATTGGGCTTTAATAATAACAAAAAAGAAAAAGCCACCAAGCTTGCTCCTGCTTTCGAAAGAACGAATACTTCCTACTGGTTCTCTGCATAGAAAAGCCACAGCAGAGGTTTTTATCACCATGAGCAAGACGCGCCACTTCTTTTTTTTCCTGCGCAGATATTAAGGAGAGGCAGTCAGAGTGGAAAGAGGGGGTGGGGAGGATAGCGGAAAACAAATTGCACTACTGGAAACCTCACGAATGTCTAAAACAGTTGTGTCTTCGTTCTCTTCTCTATTGTTTCCTGAGCTCTGTCATTTGAATAACCTGTAACCCTTTCTCCATTTCAATCCTGCAGGAAGGCGGTTGAAGTATATTGAAGAGATAAGCCCCCGCCCCCGCCCCCGTTATATATAAACACAAAGTTTTCATTGTAGGGGAATGTGTAAATAGCTCGAAGCACACAAAATTCTCTTGTTCAAACAGTAAAAGCAAAATAATGTTTCTTTCATCTTCTCCCATAGCCTCTAAATTTTAAAATTACTCAGCATGCTCTTTGTTATTTACTCAGTTTTGCATGGATTTAAATTTCCATGGATTCAGCGGTGGGAACACTTCAAGAAGCGTTAGAAGGATACTTGATTCAAAGCGGAAGTTTCGCTTAGCAACATGCCGAGCCAATTTTCAAAAGTGGCATGGAAGAGCCCCCCTCCCCTTTATTTTTACATTACATATTTATACTTTTTCATATCGCAATAAATATTTATATCTGACTTGTTGGCATCCCTCTGTCTTGGAAGACAACGGAGGAATGTGCCTTCAGAAGTGAGGTCAAACCATTGGAGAGTTACAGCGCCTGCTGTGGCTGTAGAGACTGATAAGGGAGAGACATGGGGCAGATGAAGGTTCAGTTCTGCTGCTGAAGATGCACCATGGCGTTTCATCTCTCTGGTCATTCCTCCTCTGGTCACTGCTATAGATGCATGACCTGGCTGTCTCCAGGCACTGAGGTTGTCTGCAAGGGATTCTTACATGGTGGTGGGTGGGCGTTGTCATGTTTGCAGACATCAGTGGGCCAGCTCCCCATAGAGCACATCCTTGGGGATCCTGCCGTCTTCCACTCGGTGTCCATGACCAAGCCAGCATAGACGCCGCTGAGTCAGGAGTGCAAATATGCTGGGAATGCGGGCTTGGGAGAGCACACCAGGCCATTTTTGTAAGTAACACAAAGACATTAATTCATCCTAAGATAAGAGTGCTATTCACATAGAACAGCAATGGTATACAATGGAGATGATAACAGGGCGGCAGCACAGCTTTGGGACTTTTTTCAGAGCAGGTATGATTATTGGAGGCAGTGAGAGATTTTACTTTCTTGGGTTCCATGATCACTGCAGATGGTGACAGCAATCACGAAATTAAAAGACGCCTGCTTCTTGGGAGAAAAGCAATGACAAACCAAGAAAGCATCTTAAAAAGCAGAGACATCACCTTGCCAACAAAGGTCCGTATAGTTAAAGCTATGGTTTTTCCAGTAGTGATGTATGGAAGTGAGAGCTGGACCATAAAGAAGGCTGATCGCCGAAGAATTGATGCTTTTGAATTATGGTGCTGGAGGAGACTCTTGAGAGACCCATGGACTGCAAGAAGATCAAACCTATCCATTCTGAAGGAAATCAGCCCTGAGTGCTCACTGGAAGGACAGATTCTGAAGCTGAGGCTCCAATACTTTGGCCACCTCATGAGAAGAGAAGACTCCCTGGAAAAGACCCTGATGTTGGGAAAGATTGAGGGCACAAGGAGAAGGGGACAACAGAGAATGAGATGGCTGGACAGTGTTCTCGAAGCTATGAACATGAGTCTGACCAAACTGCGGGAGGCAGTGGGAGACAGGAGTGCCTGGCGTGCTCTGGTCCATGGGGTCACGAAGAATCAGGCACAACTAAATGACTAAACAACAACAAATGATTATATCATCTGCCAAAGTAACAAGGTAATTGACAGGTCTTTCTTGCTCTCGCAAATGAATAAGGTAAGAATGAGGCTTTCAAGTTTTAATGCTGTTTGAGTCATAATAGCATAGGAAGTCAAAGAACAAGGCCAGCTTACTCTTCTATGATAGTCACCTGATCCTAAAAAAGAAAAAGGGTATTATGTGATGTACTACAGCTCTTGTAGTGGGGATTGTCGTTTAAAAGAGGGAAGGCACTTGCTGTATAAACATGGCTTCCACTCGAAGCAAAGGGTCGAATCCACCTAACTCATATTCATTGTAGACAAATTGAAAGGAATGGAGTTAAGTAAGTCATGAATTCAATTCCATTGATTTCATTGGGAGTATGACTGAGTTGGATACAACCCATAAAGAAAATTGGCGGGGGGGGGGGGAGCTGTTATGTATTTAGTGGTCTGTGTTTGCCTGAGCTTGAGTCTGGACTAAGGATTCTGAGCCCCTGTGTTCTGATTCGATACATGATAGCCAATCACAGAACATTTCAGGATTTGGGCCTCTGCCATTGGCCCTTAAACTCTGAGTTGTGATTTGCAGCTTGGAAGTTTAGACAGCCAATCACGTTGGGAGTGGGAGTGTCCCAAGCCTTCAGAAATGTATATACAGTAATTAGTTGTGTTGCCCCTGTTGTCCAGTTCTGTTAGTTTGATAAAGGTTCTTGCTGTTATCACTGTGTCTTGCCTCATGGGTACACTTCTCTGAAGCATGGTGGAGCAAAGGCTTGAACATGGACTTAGGCATCCTGTTTTCACATGGAGCAACCAGTTACCTATTGGAAACCTGCAAGCAGGATCCATGTGCAACAGTACTCTCCTCTCCTGCGATTCCCAGCAACTCATAATTAGAGGCATACAGCCTCTGACAGTGGTTGGTAGTCACTGGTAGTCTGATCCTCCAAGAATTTCTATAACCTTTTCCTAAAACTGTCCCAAGGTTTAAGCAGTGCCAGAGGTGGGACTTGTGTCAGTAGGCAGGGAGAAGCATCTCCTTCCATGTAACAGGAAAACCAACACCTGTTCCTGGGTGGATGGGTGTCTTTATTGTACACCTTTAGGCGCCAGGCAAAAATGTTCCTCTTTAACAAACCCTTTGGTTGAATTGTCATCCAATGCCTTTTTAAAATGTGGGGTTCTTTTTTGGGGGGGTTATTCGATTGTTTCTGTTTTTGATTATGCATTCTGTGTTTTTATTTTGCGATTTTATCCTGTGAACCACCCTGAGACCTGAGGGTATAGGGTGGTTGTATATAAATTTAATAAATAAAATAAATGTCTTTACCCTTTGAAATAAGCAGTGTGCATCTTCAGAAGCTAAGAGAATTTGGGCTTCACATACGCTTTACATTTAAAGCAAATGACCTCTCCCCAAACCTCCTGGGAACTCTAGTTTACCTGTCACAGAGCTACAATTCCCTGCACCCTACTAACTACCAAGATTCTTTGGCGGAAGCTATGTGCTTTAAATGCAATGTATGCAGTAGACTTTCACACCCAGATGTTTGGAAAGTTTTATGAGTTTTAATTTGTGTTAGTCTATTTCAAGTGTAGGCAAACTAAGGTCCAGGGGCCAGATCTGGCCCAATTGCCTTCTAAATCCGGCCCGTAGATGGTCCGAGAATCAGTGTGTTTTTACATGAGTAGAATGTGTGCTTTTATTTAAAATGCATCTCTGGGTTATTTGTGGGGCCTGCCTGGTGTTTTTACATGAGTTGAATGTGTGCTTTTATTTAAAATGCATCTCTGGGTTATTTGTGGGGTACTGTATAGGAATTTGTTCATTATAATTTTTACAAAATATAGTCTGGCCCCCCACAAGGTCTGAGGGAAAGTGGACCGGCCCCCTGCTGAAAACGTTTGCTGTCCCTTGGTTCTATTACAGTTATAACTTTCTGTATGTTTAAAATTATTGTTGTGAATTGTTTAGTGATAAAGTTGTTGTTTTATCCTTTTGTAAACCACTCTGAGGTTTGTTTCAACAATCAAGTGGTACAGTATATACCAGTAAATTTTATGAAATAAATAGGAGCAGTTATATCTATGCATATAGATAGAAACACAGAGTGTTTGCTTCCAGAGTGACTTCTGACCTACCAAGTCTAGTGTACATCCTAAGATGAAGTATCTTAGAATTTAATTCAGGGTGTTCTGTAATATTGGCCAGAATCAAGGAACAGCTCAGTCACAAGCACCACAATTTCTAGTTAAGATAGATGGCGGTGGCAGCAGGATCCTGTCAGATTCTGCTATAATTCACTTTAGGTTGAACTAGTGAAGGGCTTTAATGATGTACCTGAAAGACCAGCTGAGCTGGTACTGCGCATCTGTGCATTTCTGTGTTTTTCTGTGCTATGCCCAACATGTGACCCAAATCAGCTTTGGGGCCACAAGCATTAGAACACTTACACCAGGGAGAAAGCCCCACTGGAGGCAATGGGACATAGTTCTCAGTACCCATGTATAGGATTGCACTCTAAGGCACAACCCACTTACCTGACGGTAAGCCCCACTGAATTCAGTAGGATTTACTATCAAATGGATAGTTAGGATTGAAATTTATTTTCCCTTTACAATCAGCAGGCTGGTCTAATAAACTGATACCATCCCAACAAACTTAGCAGCTGTGGGATTGCTATTCTTTCTCATTTTTATGAGTTGGGTCCATTTCTTCCAGAATCTCCACCAGCTCATTCCCTGTCTCCACTCCCAACAGACATAGCTGTGGGATTGCTGTAGAAGCAAAGGACGCATTCCAAACATAGTGCCGCTGGATTGAGCCACTTATAAAAAGAGAAAAAGAGGCACCTGTTTAATTATTTTATTAGATATAGATATAAAGGTAAAAGCTAAGGGAAAGGACCCCTGGACGGTTAAGTCCAGTCAAAGGCGACTATGGGGTTGCAACGCTTATCTCGCTTTCAGGCCGAGGGAGCTGGTGTTTGTCCAAAGACAGCTTTCCGGGTCATGTGGCCAGCATGACTAAACTGCTTCTGGTGCACAGGATCACCGTGACAGAAGTCAGAAATGCAATTTACCTTCCCGCCGCAGTGGTACCTGCTTATCTACTTGCACTGGCGTGCTTTCGAACTGCTAGGTTGGCAGGAGCTGGGACAGAGCAACGGGAGCTCACCTCTTCATGGGGACTCAAACCACCAACCTTCCGATCGAAAAGCCCAAGAGGCTCAGTGGTTTAGACCATAGCTGTCAAGTTTTCCCTTTTCTCGCGAGGAAGCATATTCACCATAAGGGAATTTCCCTTTAAAAAAAGGGAGAACTTGACAGCTAAGGTTTAGACCACAGCCCCATCCGCTCCCTAGATATAGATATTAGTCCCCATCAGTAACTTGCAATGCCATATTGTACATCCGTGGCACCTAGAACACACGGCTCTGTCTAACTCAACCCCACTTGCAATCTGCTTCTGAAATCTTTATTTGGGCTTCCAGTCCCCAGCATACATAAAACAACATTTCTTTAGAAAAGCTATCAGAAGTACATTACTATCTGCTGTTGCTTGGGGGTGGGTGGAGGATGGGACAATACAGTCAGAAACTAAACTCCAAATCACTATATGCCTAAACATTTTTTAAAAAAACCAAAAAAAACCAGCAACACACACTCACATCCCATCATCACACACACTATACACACACACACACACACACACACACACACACACACTAACATAAAAGTTTGAAACTTGTGTGGTTTTTAAAGAAATTATCATGCCATATATTACAGAATCCTCGGGTGGTCTGTGTTGTATATATAAGCATAGCTTTATATGCTGTACATTATCCTAAATTATAACCTAGAGCACTAGACAGTATCTGCATTTTATTTTCTCTGTGTTGTGGTGTGAAGAATAATCAATGTACATATATTCATGGCAGCCTCAACTCTATTAAAGCTGTCATATATATTTTATTCTGGCTCACTACTTCCACTCTTGCTACAATGTAATTTTTTTTAAGAGAGAGATTCAGAGATTTTGACACTAATGCGGCTTTTATTAATTTACTAGTGAAATACCTGTCATTATAATAGGACGTGAGTGGGCAAAAGAGGGCCTGTATGTTGCAGGGGCCTGATGTTTGTGTGCACTCGTGCAGTACGTTTCTATGTTTCCTGGCTTTTATCCTTCATCCTTTTATCCTAGGCTATCTGCTAACAAGAATGCTGGCAGCGGAGGGTCAGAGAGAAGATACCAAACTATAATTTCAGGGAGTAATGCAAAATCCCATGACCAGAATGGTTGCACCTAGCCTCTTGCAATTCCACCAGCACAGAGGGAAAGCTGTTTAGTTATACTCAAGAGAGTATTAAGTGAAGCTCCTTGGATCTTTGAGGAAACGGTTTTAAAAGGTGGCCACATCCAAATCTTATTCCACATATCCTCATCTAATTGGCATCCCAAATCTCCTTCCCATAAGAACCTTAAAGAATGTGAGCTGCGTAATGATTCTTTCAATAATATCTTATACAGTCGTATGGAATCTGGTCTGGAAGTCCGTTCAACTTCCAAAACCAAATTGCAGCTTTCGATTGGCTGCAGGAAGTTCCTGCAGCCAATCGGAAGTCGCAAAAAGCCCCGTCCGACATTCGGGTTCCAAAAGAATGTTCACAAACCGGAACAATCGCTTCCAGGTTTGCAGCGTTTGAGAGCCAAAACGTCCGAGTTCCAGGGCATTTGGGATCCAAGGTATGATTGTATATTTGAATGGGAACAAAGACTGATACATAGAAAGCGAGTTTTACCACTTTGAGCAATTTTTGCCATGAATGGATACATATGGATACAAGATGGTCCACCATCTTGATTCAAAATGGTTCCCAGCATCCAAACATCAACAAAGACTCCCAGCCTGACATCAGGAACCGTCAGGCTAAGTTTGGTGAAGATCTCTCAAGAGGCAGTCAAAGCTATGGCAAATAAAAAAGTAAAAAGTGAGCAAAGTCACACCAAAGTTATGTTTGGGTCCACCATCTTGATTTAAAATGGTAGCTGGCATCCAAACATCAATAAATATCATTTTCCCCATTTGGGAAGACCTCGCGTCAAGTTTGCCAATGATATCTCAAGAGGGGGTTAAATCTATAACAAAGAAACAGGAAAAAACCATTTCCCAACATATATGGTAGATAGAAGCCTGTTAAGTCATGATGCTAACTGATATAAATATTTTATATTCACTATTCAATAATATAGCTCCTTATGTTGTTGTTGTTGTTTAGTCGTTTAGTCGTGTCCGACTCTTCGTGACCCCATGGACCAGGGCAAGCCAGGCACTCCTGTCTTCCACTGCCTCCCGCAGTTTGGTCAAACTCATGTTCGTAGCTTCGAGAACACTGTCCAACCATCTTGTCCTCTGTCGTCCCCTTCTCCTAGTGCCCTCAATCTTTCCCAACATCAGGGTCTTTTCCAAGGATTCTTCTCTTCTCATGAGGTGGCCAAAGTATTGGAGCCTCAGCTTCAGTATCTGTCCTTCCAGTGAGCACTCAGGGCTGATTTCCTTCAGAATGGATAGGTTTGATCTTCTTGCAGTCCATGGGACTCTCAAGGAGAGTCCCATAGCTCCTTATAATATTACTAATATTACTAATTACTCATTTTACTAATTACTAATATTACTAATGCAGGACCTTATTTGCTTTAATGGTTACAGTAAATCAGAGGTTTTCAACCTTTTTGAGTCCATGGCTCCCTTGACCAACTACATTCTTTCTGCGGCACCCCTGTGGGGCTCAGGAGCCCAGTCATGTCCCCCCTTGCCTGCAGAGCTGGCAGCTCCTTACCCCCTTTTTAATACCCTCAGCGCCTGCTGTGGCTGTAGAGGGTTCCCTCAGCCTCCTCTCTTCTCCCCTCTCCTTAGGAGCCCTCTGAGCAGCACCTGCTGCTGCCCCTAGTCTCTGAGCTGCCCTGAAAGAGAGGTGCCTCCTCACACTGCCCCACAGGGGCCTGGGAAGCACCCCCTGGCCAGGTCCAGAGGCACCATTCGCCTGAGGAGCTTGCAGCTGGGGCTGCTGCAACAAACAGCTGTGCAAGCCTTTGGGAGGCAGAGACATGAGAGGGCATCAGAGGAGGGGGGAGGGAGGGAAGAAAGAGGGACAGATGCCAGTGTTGCCTGTAGCACTCCTGACTATCATTCAAGGTACCATGGCACATTGGTTGAAAACCACTGCAGTACCATGTTGTGATGTCTTATATTTTGTGGTATCCCATGGTGTCAAGTTAGAAAGCAACATTTTCAGAACCAAGTAAAATGTGACTATAAAATTAGTGTCTCGCTAAAATTACTCAGCACGTAAGTCCAGGACTCAAAGGTTTACACTGACTGCCCACACTGGGCCTCTGCTCTCAAACATTCAGAAAAACACGTACCTAACCATTGTGAACGTCCTCTGATGAAGGTGCTTCCATCATCTGCATAAATGCAGGTGATCAATCTATTCCACCTCCACATCTTCAAACACACACATCCAGCATTGGAAAGGAAGAGCCTATTTGTATGGATAGCATTTTGTTCCCCTTACAGCTATATTAACAGAACACATAAAACTAATTGTAAATCTTGTGGGTTTGTTTTAGAATCTTCTCTTGCAGAACAGTTTGTATGATTTACAGATCACTGCATCCAGGGTGAGAGAGTGCCTATATTCCATTAGAATATAACATTTAAAGAACAGTGAAATTGTAAGCTGTGTTGACTGCATTTACATATCCAACCTTTCCTCCAGATTGCTCAATGCAATAGAATGGCTGCCCCCTCCCCCATGTTATCCTTCTTTATAACAACCCTGTGAAGAAATATAAACTGAGAGGCGGTGATTGGCTCAAGGTAGTGAACTTCATGGGTTAGTGAGGATCTGAACTTGGGCTTCCACACTCTCAGTCAGAATTACGCTGGTGGCTGCTACCTGCTGGGGCTAATGGAGTGAAGAACACAGCTGGGCAGCTAACAGCAGCTGGATCTAAGGATAGGCTGGCCAATGTTTCCCAAACTTGGATCTCCAGCTGCTCTTGGACTACAACTCCCAGCATCCCTAGCTAGCAAGACCAGTGGTCATGGATGATGGGAATTGTAGTCCAAACGCAGCTGGAAACCCAAGTTTGGGAAACAGAGACTGTAGACAGTGCTAAACTAGATGGCTCGATGGTATGATTCCATACAGTATGCAGTGGTTTGCTATGTTTCTATGGATGAATTAAAATCAGTGCAGGGACTCGAATAATTTTATGTCTTTCTTATTTATTTATTTGTTTGTTTATTTATTTATTTAATTTCAGTGCTGGCCTTCATCGTACTGTAGATCTCAAGGTGAAGAGAGAGGGGGGGAGGAATGAAGGGCATGCTGAAGTGCTTTCTACGGATTGGTTGTAGGCGTTGGGAATGAGCCCTTTATGAAAATTGCAACAAAATCTATTTCCCATTTGACCAGGTGTTTCCAATCTCAAAAACGGTGATATCTGGAACATTGAATTGTCTTGTGGTCCTGCCTGAACATGAATTTTCTATGGGAAATTGCTTGAGAAGGGAAGTTTTTCCCTCTTTTTCTCTCGATGGATAGCTCAGCTGCTTAGAGCAGCGTTTCTCAACCGCTGTTCCGCGGCACACTAGTGTGCCGCGAGACGCTGGCTGGTGTGCCGCGACGTGCCGCGACGAGAAGGGCGATTTACATTGTCACGTGCCTGGCGGCCGCCAATAATCAACACTGACCTGCCGGAAAGCAATATTTCTCCTCCTCTTTCCCAAAGCTCAGTGCAAACGACTGGAGGGTGGTTTTAGAGTCTAGGGAGGCCCCCTAGGGAGGTGCGCTCCAGATCTGCCGCCGGCCCCCCTTAAGCCGCATCGAGGTTGCTCCGCCTCCCCTGCCTCCTTCGCCCGTCCTTCGCCATGGCTGCGCGGCGGACGCTGGGCTTCGCAGTCCGGAATTACTCGCAAGCAGCAGCCAAGGTAACCTTTCGCCTTTGAGCCGCCCCGCAGCTCCCCTGGAAGTGCGCACGCCCTTGTAATCCGGGGGCAGGCAGAGCCTTGCCTGGACTGGAGAGGAGAGGAGAATTGGGGGTCTGAAGGCTTCTCCCCTCCCATGGGGCGGCAGGAGGGAGATTAATTTCCTCCTTCCTATAGTCAATATAGGGCGGCACAGAGTTAAATTTTTTAACTTTTTTAATGGTGGTGTGCCTCGTGATTTTTTTCATGGAACAAGTGTGCCGTGGCCCAAAAAAGGTTGAGAAACACTGGCTTAGAGCATGGTGCTAATAACAACAATGTTGCAGATTTGAACCCCATATGGGACAGCTGCATATTCCTGCACTGCAGGGAGTTGCTCTAGAATTCTAGATGATCCTCAAGGTCACTTCCAACTCTATGATTCTCTCTCTCTCTTTTTCCAGAATGTGATGGGATAAGGGGAAGGTCACAGCAATGCCAACTTCAAGTCGGAAGGCAGGTGGAGAGTGGGGGGGTGGTTATAACAGAGGGGAAAGTAACAGGTTGTTCTAGGGTTGGATTGGGTTTGGTTAGGTTCTGGGACTGGTGGGGTTGAGGGAACAAGCTGCTGTTGGTGGGTCACTTTCTCTTTCTCCAAATTGCCATTACCGGTAAGCCACACTTGCAACATTTTAACTAGGATACCAATAGCAACAAAATAAAATGCAACATTTTAGTAGAACTACCCATCTTCCACAAGAAACAAATTTGCAGCAGTGGAGTGCTGTATGAAATAGTATTATCTGTCAATAAACCAAAGTGTGCATTCGCCACAGCCGTAACTCATTTGCAATGAGCAGTGTCAGATAAAAGAAAATCAAAACTCCACTATAGCTTGAAAAAAGTCCTTGATTCCATTTCAGTCGTTTTGTACTGAAACAATAACTTTTAAAAATTGATATTGGATACTAATAAAAATATTGAACCCCAAACTTTTTATGGCGTGTTTATCTGTAAATTACTGCAGCTCTTTTTAAACAAACAAACATTTTATCATCATGCTAATGTTTGTTTGGATTTGTGCCCAAAGGTCTTTAGATGAAGGACCCTTTAGATGAAGGTTTTGAACGGGGGTAATTCGAATAAGATCTATATAAAGTACTGCATAAGGGTCTGGTGACTTCTGTTTCAGTGTATCTGAAGAAGTGTGCATGCACAGGAAAGCTCATACCAATTACAAACTTAGTTGATCTCTAAGGTGCTACTGGAAATTTTTTTTTTTGTATCTATTATTTGATTATTGATGTATAAAGCTCCCGAATGTGTTTTGCATAGTTGACTTTTTACCTCTACCTTCAGTACATTGAATTTTACAGTATTTTATTGCTATGGCTAGCGGCTGATGCAAATGAAGATTCTTCTGATCTGATCTCTTGGACAAGCCACCTGCCTTCGCTTGGGCGCGGGCGCTTCTGGGGAGGCGAGGCTCACGGCGGAGTTTGGCGCCGGGACATTGCGAGAAGGTGCGCGCACGCGCGGGAAACAGCGCCAGAAAGGCTCCTCTCGGCGCGGCTGGGTGAATGAGCGCGAAGCTACGGTGTCTCCGGGAAGGGAAGGAGCGAGTGGAGCCGCGTGCGAGAGAGAGAGACTCGCTTTGCTTCCTCCAGCGATTGATCGCGGGACAAGAAGAGGGGAAGGCGCCCCAGTGTCCGGTAAGCCACGCGCAAAAGAGCTCGAAATGGAATGCCGCGGCGGGCGCGGGCTGGCTCGCTATTGGATAAGGAGTTTTCTCCCGCGCGTGGGAGTCCTCGGCATGAAGCTGTGAATGGCGCTGGGAAGGTGCGCGGTGGTTGTGGTTGTGTGTGTGTATGTGTGTGTGTGTGGTTGCGGTGTGAACTAGAGCGAAGGCAACACCCGGCTCTGTCTCGCTGGGGTCTCTTGGTCTGTTTCGTCGGAATTCCCAGAGTGAAAAAAAGACGCGATCCTAAAGGAGCGCGCAGGGGCCTTGCAGGGTAAATAAGTCCGCTTCGACGCCCCTTGCCCCCCTTCTCTTTATTGGAGTGTTTCTTTTTAAAGCGCGCAGGTGGACTTCGCTTTTCGTTTAATTGCAAGCTTACTTGCGAGGATCGGGGGTGGCAAGTCGAATGAAATATGTGGGGGAGGGGGCACGTGAGCCCTGCCCCGCACAATCGATCACGTGACTAACTGAACGGCAATGCCCATCAACTTTTTTGGGGGAGGGGGCTCAAATATTTTATTGGGGTGTCGCCGGCTCCTATGGTGGGGACTCCTAACTCCTTATTAGGCACTGCGTCCTGGAACTAGGATGCGTGGTAGTTTACTCCGGATCCATCAGCCTGATGATGGGGGTCACATGCTGTGCTTCTGTTCTGCCCCGATTTACACCAGCGGAGAGGGTGGAGTTGAGACAGAGAAATGAAACGGGGAGGGGGGTTTATAAATCAGGCATTGAAGAGACGGGTTTTGGAGAAAGTGGGGGGGGGAGCGCTCGCTTTAAGAAATTGAGTATCCGGCCCTAGTACAGTACTGGCTAATCCTTGGGACGGGAAGGTATTTCTTGCTATTAAGAGCTGCCGCCGCCGCCTGCTCCTCAAGGTGCCAACCGGCCATTAATTACTTTCAGCTGGTGGGGTTCCAGGCAGCCCCACCCGGAGGAAGGGGCGCACATTCCTGGCACCAATCAGCTAATTCCATTTACCTCCGCGCCGTTCGCTCCCGTCAGAATATTCATGAGCGGAGGAAGGCGCACCAGTGGCGGCGGCGGCGGCGGCGGCGGCTCGGGCACACGGCGGCCGCTCCGAACAGGAGCAAGCAGGCAGCGCGAAAAGAGCAGCAAAGAAACACGTTCTATAGATAATAATAATGTCCACAACAGCTTTCCTATAGTCTCCTGTCCCCAACTCACTGGGGCCGAATGAGCCTCGCTTCTCCTCCCGCCACTGACCTGAGGCGAAACCGTGAGACGTTCACCTCAGTGGCAGAACCTCTGAGGGAAAGCGAGCGCGGGACTTTTTTTTCCCGCGACAGGGAGCGGGCTTTTCTCTCTTTTTTTAAATTTCATTTCATTTTTCTCTCGGCCGGAGAAAGCTGTTACAGTATTTCTTTTAGGCAGCGCGCAGGTCGGCCTTGACGCGCGACTGACTACCCAGGGGCGGTGGGGAGGGGAAGCCCGAAGGAAACTCCTGACGAGCCGCTAGAGGGAAGGGGGGGAGGACGCCCTGGCGTTGGTCACAGCGACGCCGGCGGGCAGGCGGCGGCGGCGGCAGCGGGGAGCCGAGCTTCGCGGCGGGGGCTTCTGGCGGCTCGAGGCGGCGGCGGCGAGCTGGAGTTTGTGTCGGGACCTTGCGAGGAGGCGTGCGGCAAGGTGAAGGAGAGAGAGGCGCCCTTGCGACGGCGGGGTGGCCACTCGCCGGCTCCTGGAAGGGAGAGGGGGAGAGAGACTCGCTTTATCTCCCTCCAGTTTATCCCGGGACGAAAGGAGACGGCGGCAGCAGCACCACCTCGCCGGGTAAGTGACGCATGACGACTCTCCAAGGGGCGCTGGGTGTCGCGCGATCGTGCCTGGGTTTTCACGTGGCTGCGGATGGAACTTCCTCCTGCGCAAGGGAGAGATCCGAGCGTGTTTTTAGGGGGAAGGAGCGTCCAGGCACCGAGATCCCTTTCAGTCTGGTCCCCCTGGCTTCTTGCATGTTCGGTCCGAAGTTCCCGCCGAGTTACAGGGCGCTCGATCCCAAGCTTAGGGAGACGGAGTAGTAGCGCGGCGGCGGCTTACTCCGGGTTAATAGAGAAGCTGTCACCCTGGATCTGACCCAAGCTGGAAGGTTCAATGGACGCATCCAGGTACCAACGCTTGGTAAGGGGTTGCCACCCTTTTAGCGTCGTGTTCAAAGCAGGGACCGTCCCCCTACAAGTTTGTGGAGGGAGGCACAACTAAAAATAAGAGTTATGGGGGATGTGTGGAGGAGCAGAAATAGAGAGGAGGCTGGACTCGAACCATTGGCTTCAAGTTGGAGAAAGGAGATTCCAGCTAAACATTCGGAAAAACTTTCTGACAGCAAGAGCTGTTTGGCAGTGGGGTGGAGACTCCCACCAGAGGTGGCGGGCTCTCCTTCCATGGAGGTTTTTGAAGCAGAGATTGGATGGCCCTCTGTTGTGGATGCTTTAGTTGAGATCCCTGCATTGCAGGGGGTTGGACTAGAAGACCCATGGGGTCTCTTCCTACTCTAAGATTCTATAAGCACATGTCTAGAATGCAGGAGGAAGGAGGAGACCCTCTGGTGTGGCTACAGTGGCAATTCAGATCTGGAATTTTCTAGCTCAATGACAGAGCTTTGGAAGTTTAACGTAACTCGGTGGTGCAACTGTTTTGAGAAAATGGGAGCTGAGTTCTGCATCAGTGGGGAAAGAGTGGTACTTGTGGCAAGTGTGAGTGGCCTATTTGGGGTATTTGGGCAGTGGGCAGCCCTTCCATGGTCAGTGGAGACATTTGCTACAGAAAGACCTCTGCGAGGGGGTGGGGGAGCACAGGGGAGCTTTATAAAGATGGAGACCAAACAGAGGATAGTAGGAGCTGTACACATTAAGGATCTAAAAACAGGAGCCTGGTAGGTTTTAAAGAGTGTTGCACAAGACAGAGTAAAGCAAAGATTCATCTATACACAGAGAGCTTTTGCAGAAGTTGTGAGTTCTGTTCAGAGAGACTCTAAGGAGATGGGGGATCTTTTACCATGCCAGGTCCTTAACCTTTATAAGTGACAGTATGGATAAATATGCAGTGATCTGTAGCAGAACATCACTTTTAATTGGAGAGGCGGTCTGTAGAGGAAGTGAATTGTGAGAACACTGAAAGCAGGTTGAGAAGCATCAGGAGGACAAAGTATCCTAAAACCTCAGTTTCACTGTAAATAGGTAAAAATTAGTTTTTGTTTTGTTTTGTGTGCTGTAAACAAAGTGAATGATTCTCTTCCTTCTTCCCAGAAGAGGTTTGTGTTCTTTTCTGACCAGCTGAATTGGTCACATTTGGCTGGTCATGGATGTCCCTTTCATATGGCACTTCAGATTCAGGAATCTGCCCATTTTTGTTCGTAGTATATATGAAGGAGAGAAAGAGGTGGAGAGGATGGAGTTGAGGTAGAGAAAATAAATGTTAAAAAGATACGGAAGGAAGAGATCCAGTGACTGGGACATAAATCAGGCAGAATATATGGGGCATTGATGAGAATAGTTCTTTTCACTCCTTTATATATATATTTTTTATAAAAAAGTGCCTACTTTAGAAGAAAGAAAAAGAAGACGACTGATTATTGGCATCCAGCACTGAAACCAAGGCAGCTGATGCTGAGAGGAGCCAAAGGGTGCAGTTCTTCTTAGTTTAAAAACAGCAAGGCATTCTTTGCCAAAGATTGCTGTAAACACTGAATAAAGATTTCATTGTGGGTTGGTGTGACTAGAATAATTAGTCAGTTAATTGTTCATTCTGATTCAAAGGTGCAGTAATCGGCAATACATAGTTTTTTTAAAAAAAAATAGCAACAAGTGAAAGAGAAAGAAAGGCAAGTCACTTACTTGCAATATTTATCACTTATTGTCATATTTACCATCTGTTATAGTGTTATAGAACCCAGAAAACCGAACTTGGTGGGTTTTTTTATTTCTTTCAAAGGTAAATCTTGGAATGCAATGGGATTTTTTTATATATATAAAAAAATCTTGCATCTACTCCCTTTCAGTTTGACGTGACAGTTCTGTTTCTCTCTCTCTTTAATGGAAAAAAATGCAAAGGTGACTATAGAATGAACATCTTAAATGGATTGACTAATACCAATTAATATATTCTTCTGTGCTCACTTTATTGCCAACTCAGCAGGGATGAAAGCTAATTGTGCCAGCTTTTGTGCTGCTCTGACACTCTTCAAGCAGGCTTGCTAGAGTGGAGCTGTAAGCTGGGTTTTTGTTTTTTTTAACACTGTAATTATTGTGTCTGGAGCAAGTTACATTACCAAAAAAACATTGCTCTATCAACTGCTCAACTGGCATTATAAAAAGTTTTTATAGTATTAGCTATTCTATGTGACTTTATGCAGAGTGTGAAATGGTTGCTGGTGCCTCAGGATGACTTTAAATCATGGAAATTATGAATACTTACATAGCACCATAAATGTGCATAGTGTTTTATAGCATAAGGTGTGTGTTTCTTTAAAACTAGTCCCGACCCTGAGGAAATGTAAAAAGACAGAGGAGAGGTGAGAAGAAAAGATCATGAAGGATGGATGTAAGAAAAATCAGTTAACCCATAACTGCAGTGCATTCCTATGTGCAGAAGTAGGTGTATTCAGTGAGGAGAGCAGAGCAATCCTTACTCTGGCCCACAGAATAGCACAATTGGTAAGGGCGTGGAGCTGACAATGCCAAGGCTGCAGGTTCGATCCTCATAAGGGACTGGTGCATATTGGTTGGACTAGATGATCCTCAGAGTCCTTTCCAACTCTGACTCTCTGAGATTCTATGACCAGGAAACAGCAGGACAGAATGGAGTTGTGGCACCTTGTCACTTGCACCAGCCAGGGCAGAAGGTGGAGGCAGTTGTAGCCACCCTTTTTTTTGTTGCACCACCCCAAAGCTGGAGTCATATGTTAGTATCCAATGGATCTAGCTCCGCTCTGAAATACTCTAATGCCTCATCAGTTACTGCTGGAGGGGGGGGGGCACTGGTGGTAGCACACTGCCTCTGCTGTGGTTTCTTCAACGTGCAGCATGACAGTAGATTCCCCTGCTTGTGTGATCCTACCCAGCAGTGCAGACTGGGGGTTAGGACTGCAGCCTCACTCCCCAGTTAAGTATGTTTAAGACCGCAGCTTTAGATGTGATTGGAGATGGTGACTTTTAGGGGGTGAATAAGCAAGGGCGTTTTGCTTTCGTAAAAGGTGGGCTTTAAGGAAGGATTTAAAGGAAGCGACAACTTGGGCTTCATATAGTATATTGTTACTTCCTGACATTCACTGAAGGAAAAAAACCCAGCAGTGTGCTGGTAGCCTCATCTACCTTATAAGCAATAACTGTCATCTGTCTGTGGGCATCAACATGGCAGTACAAGGCTCTGGAACCATTTGACCAATTTGCAGAAAGAAAGTGTCATTCAAAAGTCCATAGCCTGCAGGCAAGTCATGCCTTTCGCAAGCTTAATTATCCCCCTTCTTAATATAAAACCAAATCTGCTTTCATGGAGAGCATGTTTATTTTGGATACAAAAAGTATATCCCACCTGTTTTTCAGAAGGATTTCAAGGCAAAAAAAAAAGACAACAGGAATTTGAATTCACAGTTCAAACACATAAGTCAAAATGCTAGCATATAAAATAAATCAAAATATTAGCATTTAAAACAAGGCCACAAGAAGAGTTTGCAAAACACCCATCACAATTAAAAGTTCAAAATACCAAGGGGGGGGGGGAATAAATATTCAGCCAAAGGTGTTTTTAGATAGCCATGTCTTCATCAGCTTTCTAAAACAGTACTGTGAATGGGCCGCCACACAACTCACATGGTAAGGCATTCCACAGGGATGGAGTCACTACAAAGTAGGTCCTATTCTTTGTCATTGCCAAGTGTTCCTTGTGGTGGTGAGGTTACTGGAGCAGGGCTACAGAGGATAACTGGAGCATGCAGGCAGGCTTATATAGAAAGGGGAATTCCTTAGGGTATACAGGTGACAAACCTTTAAGGCAGGGGTCAGCAAACTTTTTCAGCAGGGGGCCAGTCTACTGTCCCTCAGACCTTGTGGGGGGCAGGACTATATTTTGGAAAAAAAATGAATTCCTATGCCCCACAAATAACCCAGAGATGCATTTTAAATAAAAGAACACATTCTACTCATGTAAAAACATGCTGATTCCTGGACTGTCCGCGGGCCGGATTTAGAAGGTGATTGGGCCGCATCTGGCCCCCGGGCCTTAGTTTGGGGACCCCTGCTTTAAGGGCTTTAGAAGGCTAACACTAGCACCTTGAATTGAGCCTGGAAACAAGCCAGCTATCAGAATCCCAGTTGCAGCTTTTTGCTTTGCAAGAGCACCCTCTAATTTGAAGGTTACTAAGGCATGAATTGCTGTGAAAGAAGTCTAGCTTTGTTAAGAAGGGTTGTAGCTGGTGAACCAGCCAAAGCTGAAAGAAGGCACCCCCCACCAGTGACACTCCTTGCCCATCTAGGAAGAGTGCTGAGTCAAGCTACAAACCTGACATTTCAGGGCAAATGCAGCCCCGTCCAGGAAACATTGTAAACCCCAACCTGAATCAGATGGTCTCCCTAACAGCAATACTTCCGTTTTGTCTGGAGTCAGCATGTTCCACCCCATCCTTTGTCATTGACAAACTACAGTTCAATCTTTCAACTGGCTCCCTGGTATCTGATGGAAATTAGGACGTTGGCTGTCAGCAGAATACTGATGACCCTTGGAACCCATATATCTGGGCGACCTACACCAGTAGTTTCTTTTAACAGCACAGGGTGGGGGAGATGAAGCCTATTGGCCAAGAGGAAGAAAACAGTCTCCCAGCATCACCTTCCTGCTCCTATCTCTCAGAACTGAGTGGAGCCAGATGGATACTTTGCCCCTAATGTCTATTGAAGACAGCCCAGGAGCATATAACAAACAGCAATATCAAATGTTGCTGTAGTCTCCCAGTCCATCTTCCAATGTAAACCATCCCACCAGAGGCACCCAAAGCAGTTTTCATGCAAAAACCAGACCAAAAGCCAGACGCTGGAAGGGATCTAATCAATTTCATTCAAAAGTCCTTTGAGTTGTACCACCAAAACCTACTCACCAAGCTTGCACCTTATAGTGGGCAATAGTTATTCAAAAAGACAAAATATGTGATTTTTTAAAATTTATTTTTTTACAAAACCCTCCCTTGTGGAAGCCTTTACTACTTCGCTAGCCAATGTGTGGACTTGATTTCACCAACCAGGATGAGTAAGGCTCCAAGGACATAAGTTATCAGTCACAGATCTCTAAGGATCCACATTCTAGGGGCCAACAAGTTGGAAGGCATCCAACAAAACACTGCAAAGAGAGCCCCTAGCCTCCTCCAGAACTTGGTACAGTGGTACCTCGGTTTAAGAACAGTCCTGTTTATGAACGATTTGGTTTACGAACTCCGCAAAACCAGAAGTAGTGTCCCAGTTTGCAAACTTTACCTCAGTTTAAGAACGGAATCTGAATGGTAGAAGGGCACCGGCAGTGGGAGGCCTCATTAGGGAAACAACGCCTCAGTTTAAGAATGGTTTCGGTTTAAGAACGGACTTCCGGAATGGATGAATTTCATAAACTGAGGTACCGCTGTACTGACAAACTATCCCCCCCATTTACATTACTAAATGTTAGATGAAAAAGAGAAGGGATCAAGGAGAACCTGCCCCGATAATTTGATTGAAAGGTGGGTTGCAAACCTTAACAATAATTTTTTTAAAAATGTATAGCATGGGAGAATCGAAATAAAATGGCAGTTGTATTAACAGAACCATTTGCTAGTTTCTGGTGGCGCTGTGGTCTAAACCACTGAGCTTGCTGATCAGAAGGTTGGCGGTTCGAATCTGGTTCGAATCACAGCAACGGAGTGAGCTCCCGTTGCTCGGTCCCAGCTCCTGCCTACATAGCAGTTCGAAAGCATGTCAAAGTGCAAGTAGATAAATAGGTACCGCTCTAGCAGAAAGGTAAATGGCATTTCCGTGTGCTGCTCTGGTTCGCCAGAAGTGGCTTAGTCATGCTGGCCACATGACCTGGAAGCTGTCTGCGGACAAACACCGGCTCCCTTGGCCTATATAGTGAGATGAGCACTGAAACCCCAGAGTCGCCTGCGACTCGACCTAATGGTCAGGGGTACCTTTATTAAGTATGTACAAAGCAAGGTCGATGTGGGTAGAAATGGATGCATATGATCGCAGAATATCTTGTAAGCAAAGTTTCTTTTTAATAAAATAAAATAAATGGGATTGTTTCAAAGTGGATGTCAAAAATCATAGAATCATAGAGTTGGAAGAGACCACAAGGGCCATCCAGTCCAATTAATCTGTAGTATGACTCAAGTGAGCAGCAAGATTTTATGCCAGGGATTAATTTGGCTTTCAGTGCAAGTTCAGAGAGCATATCTATATATCACCTCTAGATATATAGTATATCTCTCTTAGAGCCACAGTTGTCATACCTGTCACTGCCATGCATTAGAAAACTGGGAAGAAGTCACCAGTAAGGGAAAGAACTAAGAAAGCCTGCAGGCACACATCCACCTTGCAGCTGGGAAATAAGTTTTATTATTGTTTTTGAGTGCGGCTGAACTTTGACACTGTTCGGTATGCTAGAGAATTGGGAAAGCCACAAATTGTCTTGGGAATAACTCCAGTGTTTCCTTCATGCTTTTGGCCCGAAGCAACGAAAGCAGCAATGCACACAGTGTGACCTGTATATTCAGAATTCCACAAAGCTCGTGAAGTTTTCACAAAACAATGGGTTGTCTGATTATAAGAAGGGATATGAAGCATGTAGAGAAGAGATAAGCCCTTTGGAAAATGAACCATACTGCCATTTATCTGAACTGCTATGTTCAAATGGGTAAGAGGGGTAGAACTGTGATAAGGGACAAAATTAATTGTGTGTGTGTGTGTGTGTGTGTGTGTGTACGTGTGTACATCGTATTTGGAGAGGAAACTTGGTTGGGTTTCTTGCTTGTTACTCATTTTGTTAAGTGCAAACTGTTTCAAGACAGTCTTCTGCTCAGTGTTCTCTTCCCAAAAAAGCCAAGTAATCTGAATCAAGGTTGTTGTTGTTGTTGTTGTTTGGGGGGGTTAAACATAAAGTACAGTGCATGCCTTGGGCTGCACTCCTAGCCCCCTGTTTAGCATGGCTGAAGAGGGTTAAGGTTAGATGAATGAATGCTACCAAGTTCATTCCCATTCCATCTGGGGTGGGAGATGAGTTTCTGCTGCAGAGGCTCCTACCATGTCTGTTGAAAGAGCAGCCTCCCACCAGCAGGGTTCCCACCAGTGGTGGTTGCCATTAAGGTCCCATAACATAATGGTGTGGACAAGGTCATAGAATCAAATCCATCTCTCTTTCCTGGAGAAGAGCTGGGGAGGCTAAAAATAAATGTGTCCCCCTTCCCCTTCTTAGGATTGGTCTCCCGAGTCTGTATGAGTTTTAACCTTGGACACTGTGCATGTCTATCAGCTATGGAAATACGTTTCCAGTGGGCATTTCTATCTCTTCCTCTCTTTTTGATTTGATAGATGGGGGGTGACCCCATCACCAAAACGTTAACAAAGGTATGCTTTTCTAATAAAATAATAATCTTAAATGATAAAAAATGAAATTATATTCTATAATATATCTTGTCTCCTCTCAACTGAGGAAGAGGGCAGAAGTCCCTAACTTGCTGTCAATGGCTGAAAAATAACAGAGGAGGTTAATCCTTAAATATGAGGTTAACATTCTGAAATGGGTGGTGGAGTTGCCTATATGAAAATGCCTTTCAGGAGGTTCCACCAAAATGTAAACTGAGACTTCCCGTATGTGGGAACACATCTGATAGTGCTAGGTGATATACCATCCAAAACTGGTTTGAAGACCATATTGTGATACTGGTTTCATAATTTTTGACCCGGCAATTTACCACAAATTATGATGTGTGTGTGTACTGTGCAACAATCAAACCATGAAGTCAGCAAATGCTTCTCTCAATTCCCTGCAGCTCCTGTCAACTCTGCCAGCTCAGCTCTCCCCTGGCTCATGCAGGGGGAAGCAAATCAAAAGAGCAGACGCCTGCAAAGATCACGATGTGGGAAAAACTGTGAAGCCAGCCAATGCCTCTACATAGCTCCATCCTTATTTCATACACTGTGGTATATCACAATGTTTAGCTGGTGATATAATGTGATACTGAAAACCAGATATCACCCAGCCCTAGTTTCTGACCACTTGAATAATAAAAAACGAGAAGGGCATATGGATATCAGTTTCAATTCGGGATTCTCATAGGCATCTGGTTGGCCACTGTAAGAGAAGGGTGCTGGACTAGATGGACAAACGGTCTGATCCAGTAGGGGTCTTGTTATGTTCTTATCAGCATCAGCTCATTCCAAGCCAATTGCATGCCTTCTGTCACAAGACACTGCATTTAGCTTGGAGTGGCTCTGGGAAGCTAGCACAGGCTGGCATTCTTATCTCAACCCCGTTCGAAATGGGCTAGGATGCTTGAATCTCTATGATTAAAAGGAAAGCCTTAAATAAACGTATCCTATTAGAGAACTTGGTAGCAGTGCCTTTCTTTGGCACAGGGCGGGGTTTTCAGTTTTCTAGGCCAAAGTACTTGCGCAATTTGACAAGAACAGAATACTGTATCTGAATAAGGTACTGCTTGCTTTGCTATAGTTAACCTTCAGTTAATATGACCGGGCTGCTCATGATGCTTAGAGTACCAGATAAAAGGATAATCTGCTGAAAGGCTGAGTGTTGTGCCATGTGTTCAAAAGGATGCCATGATGAGAAATCTTCAGTTTATGAGCGATTCTCCTACGGTATATCGCCAATCACACATTGGATGCTAGGAACACTGACAGAGCTGATCTCCTGTTGGAACTGATTCTAGCCTGTTCCCCACCTCTCATAGATGATCAGCATTTTTAGTTTAATTTCATTATTGGTGCATTTTTAATGTTTCTTGCTTCCCTTTCATGCCCGTTGTTTTTTTGTTTGTATTTCTTGTGTTGAGAAGTAGTTCTGAATGCCTTTTGAGTAGCAGAGTGAGATAGAAATAATTGTTGACATGCATCTGTTTTGAGAGACAATGGAAGAGTGTGTCGTAGGGGGTGAAGTCTAACTGTTGGAGAGTTAGTGTCTGCTGTGGCTGTAGCAGTGGTGCCAACCTGAATAAAATACTGGGGAGGGGGCACTGACCCCCTTCAGAAGGTCACTGGAATTGCAGATGGAGGCCAAAGTCAAGAGAGTGCAGTCCAGGGCGAGGCCATCCAGCCTGGTAGAGGCTGCATCATTTTCCTCCCTTGTCTGATCCTTCTGAGGTCCAGGCAGCCAGGCATCGGGTGTTGGAGACAGTGCTGCCCAGGCTGGGGCTGGCACTGAGAGGCTGGACCATGGGGCTTGCTGGGAGACAGTGGCAAGGTTATTAAGGATGAGGTTATTAAGAAGGCAATGTGATGTGGCACAGGAAAGGAGGTGGTCCTTTTGGTATATTGAACTTTGCCTCTGGCATTCTTCCTTACTTAAATTAATACCACAACTTGAGTCTTTTTTTTTGTCACCCAATGCAAGAAGCAGCACTAAAGACTGGTTAATTTATGTGATTTTTCCCTGAGGTATCTCTGAAGAAGAAACTTTCACACCTAATTATGGTGCAGAGATGGTGGTATATGAATGTTTCTATTTAGGAGGCGGTGCAGAATTCTCCCCTGAGATTCCTGTTAGCTGTCCTTCAAAGGTACACCCATGCCTCTTGTAAGGGCAGAAAATAAGTAGAAAGCCAACATATTGACTTGTACTGGCTGAGTTGAAAGATTCCTGACAGCCCAAAGAATTCTTTCTAGTGCAACTGCAAACTTAAGGCAAAAAGCTATTGGGTAATTTTGGGCAACTCTGCACATTTTGGGGTTTAAAATGGAAGTTCTACCTACCTTCTCTTCCTTCCTACCTATTCTGAGGGAAGAGAATGTAGCTAGAACTTACACATTTATCCACGTTAAGCAAAATGTTTGGCACCAGCTTAGCTACAGGAGTTGCTGGAAGGAGGCATACAAGGTGCCATCCAACCATCTTAGATCTGTGTAAGTCCACTCCAGATTTGTGTAGGGTTTACTCCCTAGCCTTTTCTTCTCCTAAAGGTGTCCTGCAAGGCAGTTGAGGTTTAGGATCAGAGTTTTCCTTCTCCTAGATGGGCTGCCTTTCCAGGTTGACGAGCCCCATCTGCCCCTCACTTCCCTGTAGAAACCACCTTCTTGACCATTGGACCCACTGTTGGTCTCATCTGCTCAATCCACCAGAGCCTGTCTTTGCATGCAGGGAAAGTCCCCAACTCACCAAGGGTTTGAGACCTATCAGCCACTCTCACCTGGTTTAGCAGGACAGTCAAAGCTGTTCATGGGGTGTGGCCACTGTCAAATGTTTCAAGGAGCCACAGGCAAAAGCTGAGTGCAGGATGGGGGTCCAAAGGTGGACAAACTACCCCAGAAAGAGTATGATGTGATACTACCCCTCCCCTAACAGACCACACACCCTATCATGTCTGCAGCATCTAGGCACTAATTTATGGGGAGAGTTTGTCTCTTTCGTTCTGGATAAATTTTAATTTAATTACTTTTGTTCCTTTTTGTATGTGTGATGTTTGATGAAATTGTGATTGATGTCCAACTTCCAACTCTAGAATTCTGTGATTCTGTGTATTTTGTATTTCTATATGTACTGATTTGTAGTGGCTTATAGCTCTGAGCAATGAAGAGTTGTTTTGGAAAGAGTTTTAATACTTGTTTCTGAAATAGCTGCAACTTAGTACCTATAAATAGTGATGATGGAAGTGACATGCTTAAAAGCAGTGATAATCTTTGCAAAATCACATTCCGCCATGAATTATATATACAGTTCACATGCGAGGTGTATCTGCATTTACCTATGCCAATAAATTGCAGCATTTAGTTCAAATGTATCTCGTGCAAAGAAGGGGCTGAAATGTTCAGTACATCTTCATAATGAGATTGCTTTGTCAAAGGCATCATTGTTATTCATGACAAGCAGCCTCACAATCACATTCCATTCCTGTATGTATTGCATCTCAGGACAATTATGGCTAAAATACTGCCTGTGTCAACTAATTAAAGGGTAATTAATAAAGCGATAATTTTATTCCATGGCAGCGTCTACATCTGACAGCAGAATACACTGGGCAGATGGCTGAATGGTCAAACACGACAAATTATGATTGCAGCAGTTGTGCGGAACATCTGGGAACAGTATTGGCCATTAACCCATAAGATTTTGAGGGCTGATTCACAATTTACTCTTTGTACTTGGGTGTGGATAACTGAATACAAAACACATTTGCATTGTTTCAGTTGTGAATTGTCATTTTCCTCTACAATATGCAAAGTAAGGGCTGGAGTTTTTCTGATTGCCACTTTCATTTATAGTACAGAGAAAAGCAATGCAGATATATGCACCATCCATAGCAGATTCACTACCTCATATATTGGGTGCTCTGGATGACAAGCAGTTACCATCTCTGCCTTGATTGCTTGCATCCAAGTCTGTGTCCTCCTTACCAGGAACAAGATACAAAATCATAAAAAAAGCACATGGCCAGCTGATCTGCCAACATTGTGGGGAATGTTTGTCTCCAGTTCACTACTGAATGGGAATGGAGGCAAATGAGGGCATTGTGAAATTCTCCATCATATGATCTGGTACTACAGATGGATAACTCAGTTGGTTCGAGCGTGGTACTGATAATGCCAAGGATGCAGGTTTGATCCCCGTATGGGATGGCTGCATATTCCTGCATTGCAGAGTGCTGGACTAGATCAGGGGTCAGCAAACTTTTTCAGCCATGGGCCGGCCCACCGTCCCTCAGACCTTGTGGGGGCCGGACTATATTTTGAAGGGTGGTGGAATGAACAAATTCCTATGCCCCACAAATAACCCAGAGATACATTTAAAATAAAAGGACACATTCTACTTATGTAAAAAAACGCTGATTCCCGGACCATCTGCGGGCTGGATTTAGAAGGCGATTGGGCCGCATCCAGCCCACAGGTCTTAGGTTGCCTACCCCTGGACTAGATGGTCCTCAGGGTCCTTTACAGCTCTATTATTCTATTATTGGTTTCATCTGTATGCATAAGTGCAACAAATCACCACCTAGGGACCAGTCACATGGTGAGATCCATGCTTAGGATGTTGTGAATCTGTGGCTCAACCAGCTGATAGCCAGCTCAGTTGGCATTTAATCTCCAACTCTGACTCATCCACAGATAGGCCAGTGTAATTTGCTCATGCTGGCTGATCTGGAGCTGAGCCAGGACTCAGTTGACTGAGCAGAAGCTGGTGTAGGTCCCCCAAAGGAGGGAATTTTTTTGGGCAGGACCAGAGAGAGGGGACTTAGGCTAGATCCTAAGCCTGTTCAGCTCAATCGTGTGGCCTGGCAACACTGTGTAGTTGCCACTATTTTGAAGGCTTGTTTTCCCTCTGCCAGGGAAGAGCAGAGCAGTCCCACTGCTGAACAGTGTAGCTTTAAATTGGCTTAATTTATACTGGCTTGCATTATATCAGCTTCTCATGCACAACGTTGCTCCCCCAGTGAATGGTTGTTTTTACCGGGGAGGTACAATCAGCAGTTTTTGCGCACATCTGTATGTGGTGTGTGCTGAAATCCTTCTTACTAGGATGAGTATGGGACAGGCAGTCTATCACAAGGGTGAGAGGACCCATCAGCAGATATGATAAAAAAAAAAACCAGAAGTCCAAAATAAGGTCAAAAGACACATTGCTTATTTGTTTCTTATCTTGTTTTAGGTAAGGAAGGCGTGGCAGGAACAGGGTTGTTTTGTTTGTTTATAGAAACATTTATAAATTGCCTTTTGGTCCTTTATAAGAACCCCTCAAAGAGGTTGCAACAATAAAGATACAAACTGGATACAATAAAAGCTAAGCACAATAAAACTAGTATAAAAATGTAACGAAGAAAAAGAACACCCAGTAAAGCTAAGATACAGTTCAAACCTATTTAAAACCAGGTGAAATTAAAAATAAAATAAAATGTATTGACAGCCCACCTACAAACCATCACCGAAAGAGCCAGTCAGCTGCTTGGATGCAAATCATCTGTTTCACCTCTTGAAGCTTATAGTTCTGTCTCCTTTCTCCTCTCCCACCAATTCTTGTCTCCCCCAACCACCTCCTTTCTACTGATGCCCTCTAGAGACAAACCTCTGAAAAGCAATCTGGGAAAAGACTGTAGCTATATGGATCCAGCAACAGACTATGGGAAATTAATTCCATGTAAATATTGATCTGTATTCACCCTCAAGGTAAAGAGAGTATCTTTACTGCAGAAGCCATTTGATATTTTGACTTTTAAAAATAAAACTTTCAGTTTGTTGTTACAATGCAAACTTGTAACAACACCATCCAAAATTTGTGCTGGATGAAGAACTTTCATTTATGGCTTTAAAAATTTTATCCATAAAACTTTACCAACTTGGCTAAATGCCTCAAGAGGGTTTCAGTTTGTTAATCCACTGATAAAGATCACTAGGTACATATTGACATGAATAATACTGGAGGAAAGGCGATATTTTTTTCTCATTTCAAGGCTGTGCAGATGAAACAAACTTTTCACACAATTCCAATAACAGTTCTGTTCAGACTTAGCTTTTATGCTGTAATACAAACACAAAAACTGAGTAACTTTAAAAATGTGAGATCAAGCTATGCAGTTAGATGTGTATTTAGGCTTAGAATCCCTGCATTACTTTTTAGTGGGTTATTTACTTTCATTTATTTAAATAAGCAAGCGCTCTCCATGGGGCTTCCAAGCACACACACAAAAAATGAATGTTTGTAATCCCAAAGATATAGACCAGAATGCATTTACACCTTACATAAATTGTGAAGAATTGTGATAGAATGAAGAACATTTTTATTTATGTTTTGCAGTGCGAGGGAGCAAGTGAGTTGACATGTTTCAACGAAAAAGCATTGCAACGACACCTCAATAATAGGGCAAAATTAACCAGCCTCCTAGTGGTGTAAAATGGCACTGAAGCATTTCTGAAACAAAGCTAAGCTCTTGAGTAGTTTAGCACAATCATAAAAATTAAGTGCCAAATATCAGTCAGTCATGGGTGCTTCTTGGGCGATGCTTACATATAAAAGTTAAACTCTGTAAGTTATTTACACCCCTCTCTTCTGTTCCTAGTGCACTCAGAGTGGCTTCATAGCATTATAAATACAGAATAGATGCAAAATAAAAAAATTCCTTCAGTAGCACCTTAAAGACCAACTAAGTTTTTATTTTGGTATGAGCTTTCGTGTGCATGCACACTTCTTCAGATACAGTGAAATAGAAGTCCCCAGGCACTTATGTAGAGAAGGGGTGGGGATGGGGAGGGGAGGGGGGATCACTCAGAAGGGTGGTGGAAGTGGGTGATTGACTGACTGATAGCTGTTGATGACCGAAAACGACTGCAAATGGTTTTGCATGAAAAAGCAAGGGTTGAGATGGCTGAAGATCACTTATCATGTATAATGAGATAAGAATCCGATATCTCTGTTCAAACCAGGTCCCTCCATGGTTTTGAGCTTGGTGATAAGTTGTAATTCAGCAACTTCTCTTTCCAGTCTATTTCTGAAATTCTTTTGTAGTAAGACAGCTACTTTGAGATCTTGTATAGAATGTCCTGGGAGATTGAAGTGTTCTCCTACTGGTTTTTCTGTCTTCTGGTTCCTGATGTCAGATTTATGTCCATTTATCCTTTGGCGTAGGGTTTGGCCTGTTTGTCCAATATAGAGAGCTGAAGGGCACTGTTGGCATTTGATGGCATACACAATGTTAGAAGATGAGCAATTAAATAGTCCTGAGATGGTATATTGGATGTTGTTGGGGCCAGTAATGATGTTGTCCGGGTGTATGTGGCAGCAAAGTTGGCATCTGGGTTTATTGCAGGCTCTGGTACCAGTGTCCATGTTAAGTCTGGTGGTTGTATTATTGTGGGTGAGGAGTTGTTTAAGATTGGGTGGCTGTCTGTAGGCAATGAAAGGTCTTCCTCCCAGAGCTTGAGAAAGGGAGCTGTCATTGTCCAGGAGAGGCTGTAGATCTCTGATGATGCGTTGTACTGTTTTAACTTGGGAGCTGTATGTGATGACTAGTGGTGTTCTGTTATTTTCTTTTTGGGGTCTGTCTTGCAGCAGGTTCTCTCTAGGTATCAGTCTGGCTCTGTTGATCTGTTGTTTAACTTCATCAGGTGGATATTTTAGTTCTAAAAAGGTTTGCTGTAGATCTCTTAGGTGAGATTCTCTGTCTGTAGAGTTGGAACAGATGCGGTTGTAACGTAGGGCCTGGCTGTATACGATGGATTGTTTGGTATGTTTGGGATGGTAGCTAGAAGCATGTAGATATGTTTGTCGGTCAGTTGGTTTTCTGTATAAGGTGGTGTCTATACGTCCATCCTGTATTTTTATAGTAGTGTCCAAAAAATGTATTTCTTGCATAGATTGGTTCATTGTTAGGTTGATGGTGGGGTGAAAGTCATTGAATGTCTGGTGGAAGGTTTCCAGGGTCTGTTGTCCATGTGTCCAGATAATAAAAATATCGTCAATGTATCGCAGGTACAAGAGAGGTTTGAGTGGGTAGGAGTTTAGGAAACGTTGTTCTAAATCTGCCATGAAGATGTTGGCATACTGTGGGGCCATGCGGGTGCCCATGGCTGTGCCGCTGATCTGGAGGAACAGGTCATCACCAAATTTGAAGTGGTTGTGGGTAAGGACAAAGTGGCAGAGTTTGGTAGCAAAGTCCGCTGTGGTTTTATCTGAAATGGTGTTCCTTATGGCTTGTAAACCATCATTGTGTGGGATGTTGGTATATAAAGATTCCACATCCATAGTGGCTAGTATAGTATTGTTAGGAAGATTGTTCAAAGATTGTATTTTCCTCAGAAAATCTGTGGTGTCACGTACGTAGCTGGGAGCACTGATAGCATATGGTTTCAGAACAGAGTCCATATAGCCGGAAACACCCACTGTAATGGTGCCAATACCTGAGATGATGGGGCGTCCTGGATTTCCTGGTTTGTGTATTTTGGGTAGAAGATAGAAAGTTCCTGGCCGAGGTTCCGCTGGTGTGTTTGTGAGGATCTGCTCTTGGATGTGTAGGGGTAGCTCCTTGACAATCTTGTTCAGTTCTTTTTTGTATGCTTGTGTGGGGTCTGAGTCCAATTTCATGTAAAAGGCAGTATTGGAAAGTTGTCTGTGGGCCTCCTGGATGTAATCAGTTTTGTTCATGATGACGACAGCTCCAGATGCAGAAATTCACTTATCAAACATGATCATATGTAACCCCAGAAAGCAGGTTGTAACTACTATTAAAAGTTGAGTACAGTATATGGTTTTAAGCTCTGCTTAACATTTTCATGTTTATTTTTTCTAAATTGATAAATAAAAACTTTTGTTTTTCTCACCATTTCGTATCTTGGACATCATCCATAGACATACCTGAAAACTGGAGCTTGTGTTAGGGCCATCAGCGGGCACACAGGGCTACCAGTATCTTTGACTAGAACATTTTGAGTAAATTCTTTCTTGTATAAATGTGGTCCTTCCAAACAGATTGTTCAAACCACCCAGAAGACATCAGTGAGCAATTGCACAACTATCTAACAAGTGAGAATAGATTCGAATGAGGCCCAAGTCAGCAGTATGATAATACTTTTGCTTCAAAGAAACTTAAGTTGGGAGTTAAACATTGCTGCATTTGCATTGTGGCTGAGCTAGTGCCCTCATTCACAGATAATACTAAACCAAACCATGGCTGTGTGGCTACTTCATTCCTCTTCTGGTTCTGCCTCTGCTGCACCATCTGGAGCTAAGCCATGGCTTGGCTTAGCCTTCAGTCTGAACCTGGTCTTAGGCTTCGTCTCACTCCAGACAAATAGTGAGTTGCAGCCAAGGCTTGTTTCTGGCAAGCCGCTGCAGCAGTAATGCTTCATAGACAGTTCTATCCATATTAGTGTATACTAAAATAACAATCTTGGAGCTTCTGTAGCATAGTGGGTAAGAGGATAAGAGTTGGGAAAGATGAGATCTCTGCTTCAGATTTTGCCACTACCATTAGCCTACCAGCAGGCCTAATTAATTTTCTCTCGGCCTCAGTTCCTTAGCACCATCTCTGCTATTTGGAGATTAAAAGCAAAACAAAACACTTCCCTGCTTTACAGGGTTGTTGTGGAATTAGAAAGAATGTATGTGAGACAATATGAATACTCTGAGGCACTGTATACAGTAAACGTTAACCGTGATTATTAAAAGTTGGGGTTTAAAGCTACAAAGGAGATTTAAGAGAATATGATGTTTTGCTGTTGAACTATTTAAGATTTCCTTAACTCAATTTCATAGTTTAAAAACAACAAACATTCTTGTACATGTCAGCACATAGAAGAGCAAATCTTGTGATATATAATGGCGAATAATGAGCCAAACACCATTTTAATAGGTGCAATTGTCGTCATTTAATATTAAATTAACAGAGCACTGGCAAAGCATTGCATTAGAAGGGGGAAGCATATTATTTTTAAAGAGGGTCATGTTATAAAAATGAAAAGGATATTGCTCAAAATGGGTTAAGAATCCAGCAAGATTTAGAATCTGTGTTTTTCATTCTGTCCCATCAAGTGGTACTAAGCCTGCCTGCAGTGTTTTCTGCAGTGCTTTGCACTGTGGTATTCTAACATCTTCATAGCTTCTCTTGGAGCAGTACTTTCCAATCCTGAACAACATTTTTAGATTTAATCCTACTGGCATGCATCATGTGCATTGACCCATCGCATAGATTCATCTCTACAGAAGTACTGCTGCTTCCCCTGCCTGTGCCACCCCCCTGCCACCATAAGAGCATAAGAAGAGCCTGCTGGATCAGGCCAATGGCCCATCTTCCCATTCCCAGCATCCTGTTCTCAGGATGGCCAACCAGATGCCTGTGGGAAATGTGCAAGGACAAGAGCACACTCTCTCCTCCTGGGGTTTCCAGCAACTGGTATTCAGAAGCATACTGCTTTCCATATAATGCATTCACATCAACTTTCTGGATCCCATAGTTACGTGACGCAAGCAATGTAGACCAGCTTATACAGGGAACCCTATCTACCCTTACGCCTCAAGCTATTAGCTGCAAAGCATCATGACATCCATTCCCTTCCCTTAATGAAATAATGGCATGTTCAGATGCAAAGCACACTGAGTTTTAATGAACCCACCATGGCACTTGTGGGTAAAGGGAGGGTAATAAATCGTAATAATATTTTGACAATTTTTATTCCTAACATTTGGAAGAATTTAGACAGGCAATGTACATTCGCAACTGCCAGTCCAGAACAGCTCTGGAATGCCTTCTACAAAAACAACCCACATAAGAAAATGGGATGTCCCTTTGTTACATATATTTTGATGGTGAAGGCACTGAAGTGAATTGTCAATGCATGCAGCAGCCTATCCTTGAAAGTGATGACAACTGAGAAGCAGTAAATGGTAGATCCATGGCAGCCTACAGGCAGCCACCCAACTTGAAATTAGTCCTGACTGGCAATCAGATGACGGCAGGGACATATCGTCAATAGTAGAGACAAAATGGTAAGATTCTGTGACCACTTCCAACTAGCAAATCTTCCTCAAGTTGCTGGGGTGGCCACCCCGGCCCAATTGATTCATCCACTCTTCTGATGAACCAAAGCGGCTGTCAGATCACATTCCTTATTAAATGGTCATGGAATTCTATTATCCTCAAGTCACAAGACCCGGAGGTGAACCAAAGTAACAGCTATGCCCTTTTAAATGCTGAGAACACTGTTTCAGGGCTCAGCAAGATGCCAGGGTAGCCTGGCTGCAATAATCTATGTTCTGACAATTTAAAGGTTAGATTAGATTACTGCAATGGACTCTGTGTGGGGCTGCGCTTGAAAATGGTTTAGAAACTGCGGCTAGTGTGTTGTTGTTGTTGTTATTAAGATTTATATACTACCCTTCATCATAAGATTACAGGGCAGTTCAGAACGAAGAATGCAGTCATGCATTTGTGAACACACTTGAGGCATGTTGCTGACTTTGGCAGAGCAGCACTGCTTGCCTGCATATTTCTGAGGCCTCATCCACTCCATGCATTTAAAGCACTCTAAAGCCACCTCAAGAGGTGGATCCCCAAAGAATCCTGGGAGCTGTAGTTTAAGGGTGCTGACCTCACAGAACTACAATTCCCAGCACCATTAATAAACTACAGTTCCTGGGTTTCTTCCATGTCCTGAAGTGGAATAAGAGTGCTTTAATTGTATGTTGCACATTCAGAGCACCTCTCCTGGTACATAAACCTACCCAGACCATTTGGTTTTTGTCTGAAGCTGTTCTCTGGGAGCCCTTGGAAAGAGATTTGGAGGGTGGCAACAAGGCCTTTTTGGTTGTGAATCCCTGTCTGTGAAATGCTTTTGCCAGTAACATCCCAACCTGCTAACCATCATCAGCATCCTTTAAGCACCAGGTTAAAACCTATCCTTTCTCCCAGGCATTTGGTACATTATTTCAGGCTTGCTGATGGCATATAGAGGGAAAGATTCTTCCTGCTTAAAGGTTTTTGTTGTTTTTCCGCTGGCTTTGTTCAAAAACTTTTATTGAAATACTGTACAATATTTTATATGCTATGTCTTCTAGGCTTTCAACAATTTTGTAAGTTGCTTTAGAAACTTACAAAATGGAATTAAAAATGGGAGCCCCCGTCTCCTCCCAACAGTGTTGGAGGAGGGGGAACTTGTAAGCTAAGGGTTCATGGTGGCTTATCCTCTTAATACAGGCTTCCTCAACTGCAGCCCTCCAGATGTTTTTGGCCTACAACTCCCATGATCCCTAGCTAGCAGGACCAGTGGTCAGGGATGATGGGAATTGTAGTCCAAAACATCTGGAGGGCTGAGGTTGAGGAAGCCTGTCTTAATGCTTAGCCATGTGAAGATGGACGATGCCTTATCAAGGATGTCCAGCAGCAGTTTCAGGCAGAGCAGTTCATGTTTAAGAAAATTAATGAAAATTCACAGATCTGGCATAAAAAGCAGAAATATCAACAAGTCCACGAGTGAACACTTTAACTTTATGTGGCCATTCATTCACAGGCTTCCAAGTAGCAATCCTCAGAGAAATTAATTCAAGGGGATGGATGGTTCGTGAAGTAGTGGAACAAGAACTGATAGAAAATTTAATGGTGTGAACTAAGGCTTCAACAGAGATTGAATTTCTCTCTCATTATAAGAACAGATGGAAGAAATTAAGGTGTATCACTTTAAGATGAAGACTCCGCCAGCAATTCCTTTTAAAATTCAAACAACTGCCCTTCTATGCTCGCTGTTCAATCTATTTTAGCATCTAAAAAAGATCGCGCTCCTTTAAAATTTAATGGATAAGTCTGCAATTATTACTTCTGAATAGACACGCATAGGATTGCACTGCACAAAGGGTAGGCAGGAAATCGAAAATTGTGGAAAGAGAGGTGGGAAAGGGACCCCTTTAATTTTGGAGGATCATGTATTTCCTCTATTAGTTCCCCACTAGTCTACCTCTCCTAGCATTTCTAAAAGACCGACAAAAACTGACAAGGGGAAAAAAATAAGATAAAGAAATAGTATTTTTTTCTAACCCAGAGTCTATGACTTTCTGAAGAACGTTGTTGTTGTTGTTTAGTCGTTTAGTCGTGTCCGACTCTTCGTGACCCCATGGACCAGAGCACGCCAGGCACTCCTGTCTTGCACTGCCTCCCGCAGTTTGGTCAAACTCATGTTCGTAGCTTCGAGAACACTGTCCAACCATCTTGTCCTCTGTCGTCCCCTTCTCCTAGTGCCCTCCATCTTTCCCAACATCAGGGTCTTTTCCAAGGATTCTTCTCTTCTCATGAGGTGGCCAAAGTATTGGAGCCTCAGCTTCAGGATCTGTCCTTCCTGTGAGCACTCAGGGCTGATTTCCTTCAGAATGGATAGGTTTGATCTTCTTGCAGTCCATGGGACCTGAAGAACGTTAGAAAATGCATTTAAGAGATGGGGTCTCTGGGAAAGAGATCATACTATTTCTCAAGCGGCCATTGTCTGATGCTTCTTAGCAAATCTGGACTTACAATAGCAAACAAATGAAAATAACTCATTTTAAGCATTTATCCAAATAAGTTTATTATTGAATTGTCTTAATATTGACATGAGCGTTCATGATCTGTAGAATACTTTATCTCTTCAAGACTTGCATTGTAAGATCCTTGCAAAATGCTTCTCAGTGGCTTAGCGCTTGATGGTCTGAGACCAAAACTAATTAAACCAAACACAATTTCACTTTTTCTTTGGGTTTTTTAAAGCAATACCTAGTTATTTCTAGTACATACGTTTACATTTTGTTGCAAAACAAAAATCTGATCCATGACGAGCACAAAGTAATCAAATGATATTAGTAAGCAGTAGAGGAAAAATTATTAAAACCTGTAACCTTTGAATGTGCATTGGTGAGTGTTATTTTTGTGAGCATCAATTGCTAAAAAGTAGCAACAAGATTTTTGTTTTGTATTCATTTCTTTGTATTGATGCAATGATACCCTAGTAAAATTTTGTTTAGGTCAGCACATAATCCCCCCCCCCATCTTGGTTTGTTCGTAAAACTGAGAAAATAATAATGGATTCACTTCAGACAGCTGCTAAGTATTCTGAACTTCAGCTTCCCAGCCCTAAATATTTGAGTCTACATTTGAGGCAGCCATTGTACATGCGCAGGTGACAAGTTCATTGCATGGGAGTTGTGAAGGCCTGCAGGAATGAGGAAACAAACTGGGGAATGCATATTGGGTTAAAAGATGCTCCCCGTCAGGTGTGTATAGCAATGTAAAAATGCAGCTTGAAATGCAGCAGGGCAGGCGGAAAATGACACTGCTGTGTTTTAAACCATTAATGTGTACAGCCCAAGACCCAGGTGGCGCTGTGGTTAAACCACTAAGCCTAGGGCTTGCTGATCAGAAGGTCGGTGGTTCGAATCCCTGTGACGGGGTGAGCGCCCGTTGCTTGGTCCCAGCTCCTGCCAACCTAGCAGTTCGAAAGCACGTCAAAATGCAAGTAGATAAATAGAAACCGCTACAGCGGGAAGGTAAACGGCGTTTCCATGTGCTGCTCTGGTTTGCCAGAAGCGGCTTTGTCATGCTGGCCACATGACCTGGAAGCTATACGCTGGCTCCCTCGGCCAATAATGCGAGATGAGCGCGCAACCCCAGAGTCGGTCACGACTGGACCTAATGGTCAGGGGTCCCTTTACCTTTACCCCAAGACCAAGTAGGTTACTAAGAGAGTAAAGTGAGTAAGAGTAAGGTCACCATAGCTTCTGTCATAGAGCTTCATTATGCTGATGACAACATAGTGTGTGCACACTCAGAGGGTGACCTCCAAGCCATCCTAAATATCTTTGCAAAAGCTTACAAAAAACCAAAGTGCTGCACCAACAAGCACAAAGCAACCCCTCTGCAGCACCACAAATCCAACTCAATGGTGTAATGCTGGAAAATGTCAATCACTTCTGTTACCTGGGCAGTTATCTTTCCACAAGGGCTGACATTGATGCCGAACTCCAACATCACCTGAGCTCTGAGAGTGCAGCTTTCTCACGATTGAAGTGCAAAGTGTTTGAGGACCAGAACATTTGCAGGGAAACCAAAATGCTTGTTTACAAAGCTATGGTACCACTAACCTTACTATATGCTTGTGAAACATGGACACTTATAAACACTATCTCCAACTCCTTGAAAGATTCTATCAATGGTGTCTCCAACAAATTTTACACATCACTTGGGAAGACAGGCAAACTAATATCAATGTACTGGAAGAAGCAGAGATCACCAGTGTCTAAGCAATGATTCTTCAACGTCAACTTTGTTGGACTGGTCATGTTCGGATGCCTGATTATCATCTGCCAAAGCAACTACTCTATTCCAAACTTAAAAATGGAAATGTGGTGGTTAATAAAAGAGGTTTAAAGATTCTCTCAAGCAAATCTTAAAAAATGTAGTATAAACACCTGACAATTGGGAAACACTGCTCCAATTGGAGAACAGCCTTTACCAAAGGTTTCATGGACTTTGAAGACACTCAAACTCGGGACAAAAGGGAGAAGCAAGCTAAGAGGAAGGCACATTTGGTAAACCCTCACCATGATCAATTCCCGCCTGGAAACCCATGTCCTCACTGTGGAAGGACATGTGGATCCATAATTGGCCTCCACAGTCACTTACTGTTAAGACTGTGTTCATGGAAGACAATCTTATTCAGCTATGAGTGATGAAAGAAGAAGAAGAAGAAGAAGAAGAAGAAGAAGAAGAAGAAGAAGAAGAAGAAGAAGAAGAAGAAGAAGAAGAAGAAGAAGAAGAAGAAGAAGAAGAAGGTTTCTGTCCTATTGTATTTAGTGGAACCTCTCTTGAAAATTGAAAACTGAGTTGACCTGGTTTACATAATATCACATACTCAGGTTAAGTACAGTTTAATTAGCAAACTGCCAACTCTGATCCTTGAAAAAAACCTATACTTATGTGTTTAAACAGCGCAGCTGAAACTTGAATTCTTGCTCTCATTGCTTTGCCTCCCCAGAGACACACAACTATTCCTGGTGGGGAAGTGTTTGCAGCTGGTTTTTGGTGTGTGGAGGTACAATCCCATATTCATGCTACTGTGATCCCAGTGGGTAAAAAAAACTCAAACTGTGTTATTCAGGGGTGGGTGTTCCTGTGGTTTCTCAAGCCGCATTTTGACGCACAGAGAGAAGTGGTTGTTGCATGAAGCTGCCTTCAGCTTGGACTTTATCCTTAGTCAGAAAGGGAGCAGGGAAGAAGAAAATTGAGGTGAGGAGGAGGAAATGCTTGCCATATGTCCTGATGGTGTAGGAGGTAGCAATTTCCATTTTGCCTCAGGTGATGAAGCTGGACAGGGTGTCCCTGTCTCCTGCCACCCATCAGGTGCAGATGTGTAGTAAAATGGTCATCTGTGTTGGCTCTTGATATCCTGCAAAGTTGCAAGAAAAATCTTTCTGCACTTTTGCACTCAATCAGATATTTAGGGAAGTTGTAAGATTCTCCTTGAAACTTTGTAGGAGAATACAGAGCTGCTTCTATAGATTACCCAAGTAGCCCTCTCCAGATGACTGGTTTATCAAGTAATTATTAAAAGCAGACTGCAATAAATTACCTATCAGAGTAGTAAATTACTACAGTGAACGCTCGGGTTGCGAACGTGATCCGTGCGGGAGGCACGTTCGCAACCCGCAGCGTTCGCAACCCGCAGCGCCGCGTCTGTGCACACGCGGGTCGCAATTCTGTGCTTCTGTGTTTCTGTGCATGCACGAGCACTGAAACCCGGAAGTAACTCATTCCAGTACTTCTGGGTTCAGCGCGGTGCACAACCCAAAAATGTACAACCTGAAGCGTCTATAACCCGAGGTATGACTTTACTTGGTTAAAGAATAGAATAGAATAGAATAGAATAGAATAGATACTTTATTGTCATTGTACATAGTATAATAGTACATACTGTAGTCATCTCTGTTCACCCAAATATGAGATGGATTGGGGAAAACAACTCAAAAACAATAAGTGTCTCAGAAGCTCATATGAAAGCCTTTTTTTTTTTTGTGAAAAGATGCATACCATCAAAACAAGTATAACCCATGTTAGACTATTTTTAAAATATCTGTACAGTGGAACCTCGGTTTATGAACACCTCGGTTTATGAATTTTCAGTTTATGAATGCCGCGGACCCATCTGGAACAGATTAATTCACTTTCCATTACTTTCAATGGGAAAGTTCGCTTCAGTTTATGAACGCTTCAGTTTATGAACAGACTTCCGGAACCAATTGTGTTCATAAACCGAGGTACCACTGTAGACTAGAGCCTTTGCTCACCTACACATTTCCCCTGAGAATGGAGGAAGTAACTTTCCAGACATTGAGATAAGCTGTGCAGTACAACAAGACACTTCCTCCTTTATTCCAGCATTACATCTGCCCTGATTCATAAGGCTTGCCTTACAAGCTTTGGAGTGACAAAAAATGGCTGTTTGGTCTTTTTTTTCCTCCATCAGAAAAAAGCTTTTCTAAACAGCTATACATTCTACCATAACTCTGCTCAGATAACATTTTAAGAACATTCTACGAGGCAAAGGATATTATTTCAAGAATAAAGTAGTGCAAAGTACTACTAGACAATATTGACTGTATTACATTGTATGTATTTACAGTATATGGCTTCTGTGCAATGTTGCTTTTTGTTGCAAGAATGGTAACTCTGAAGCCAATAGGAAATACTTAACACAAGCATTGGACCCCACCATAGAAAGAAGACAGAAATGGTCCTTAGCTTCTGGCAGAATAGAAACTGTATTTCACAATAGAAGTAAAGTCTGCAAGTTGACACACAGGTGCAATAAATCAGGTAACTCTGTAAATTATAAAACTACAAAAACCTTTCCTTTCCCCCTCACCGCTCTGCTTCCTAACCCTTGAAGGAAAGCAGGAGATGACCACCTCATGCTTCTGATTCCAAGTGTTGGTATGTTACACAGGCTTTCTCTCCATATCCCACTCGATTGCCACATGGACTGTTTGTTTGTTTGTTTGTTTGTTTGTTTGTTTACTTACTTCGTTGTGGCATTTATATGCTACCCAATTGATTGTGTCCTCTGGGCAGTTCCAAAATTTAAAATCAATAGAAAATAAATACAACCAAAGGAGAAAACGTTCCAGCACGGGGGGGGGGGATCTCAACAAGTGGTTCTCCCACCCAATTTGAAACCATAGCAGACCTTGCTTAGCTTTGCAACTGTGCTACCAATATTTACTGCTGCACCACTACTTTTTTTTAAAAAAGGTAACAAAGTTGCCTCTTTCCTATTTACTCCTGCCCCAAATTTCTTATTTTTGGTAGGGGCTAATAGTTTCATTGTGTCCTCTTGTCTCATGCTTTGATTCCATCTTCACCAGTTAGGATGAAGATTCCCCTCCATTGACCTAGGGGCATAACTTGCAGAGCCTGGAAATCCTTGCTCTTCCTGTCATTCAAGGTCACAAAGACACATGCTTATGTCATACAAGGTCACAAAGGCACATGCTTATATACACCCAGAGGCACAGATGGAAAGGAGAAGTTGTACAGGATGCTGCCGAAAGCAAAGAATATGCAACAATGGGCATTCCACAATCCTAAATTCAAGAGTCAGTCAAAGTAGGCACATCCCATTTTCTCTACAGTCGGAGGACATAATGCACCTAAATGGGCTGCAGTTTGTCACTGCTACTTTTATAGGAAGAAATCCATGAATTTAAAGAGTTGTTGGCATTATTTAGGTCTATGTGAATACTATACTCCAAGGAACAACATATGCCAGTGCCATATGTTGGGGAAGAGTGTCAACCAATCAAACTGTCTTTCTTGGTTACATTTTAGAAGGGGGAAATCAGTTATTCTTGATTTGGGCTGGTTTACTGCAGTTAGAGTACACTTGAACTTGTTTATCATCTACCAAATTAGGTTGCTTGAATATGTGGGAATCTGTTACAGGATGAGATACATTAAATGTGTGCCAACTGGAACCTTTGCTGCCTCTTCTTCTTCTTCTTCTTCTTCTTCTTCTTCTTTCTGGCCCCTTGTGAAAACTGCCTCTGATCATGTTTGGTATGCCTATCTTTTGCGTAGGGAATGCTCCCTTATCTATCCACAGATTGTGAAGGCATGCCATGACACCTGCTGTTTTGCCAGTGGCTTTGGGGGGGGTGTATGTGTGTTTGCATTAACTTCAGTTCACCTGTTTATCCTGGGGTGGCTATGCAGGTGCACTGCTGTAGATGAGAAGCATCCTGTTAACAAAGAAGAAACCAGTCCCTTGACTTGAAAGGGGGAAAGCTCACAATTTGTTCTGGGCTGGTTGGTCCATCTGCACTATGGTAGCTGGAAGACTAACAAAATGGTGCCAGCCACTGCTGCTTGCTTTTGAGGCGACATCTGCACCAGATATTTAAAGCACTACTATACTACTTTATATGCCTGTTGTCTTTAGAACTGGATATGGAACAACTGATTGGTTCAAAATTGGGAAAGGAGTACGACAAGGCTGTACATTGTCTCCCTGCTTATTAACCTTATATGCAGAATTCATCATGCGAAAGGCTGGATTGGATGAATCCCAAACTGGAATTAAGATTGCCGGAAGAAATATCAACAACCTCAGATATGCAGATGACACAACCTTGATGGCAGAAAGTGAGGAGGAATTAAAGAACCTTTTAATGAGAGTGAAAGAGGAGAGTGCAAAATATGGTCTGAAGCTCAACATAAAAAAAAACACCAATATCATGGCCACTGGTCCCATCACTTCCTGGCAAGTAGAAGGGGAAGAAATGGAGACAGTGAGAGATTTTAATTTCTTGGGCTCCATGATCACTGCAGGTGGTGACAGCAGTCACGAAATTAAAAGACACCAGCTTCTTGGGAGAAAAGCAATGACAAACCTAGACAGCATCTTAAAAAGCAGAGACATCACCTTGCCGACAAAGGTCCGTATAGTTAAAGTGATGTATGGAAGTGAGAGCTGGACCATAAAGAAGAATGATCACCGAAGAATTGATGCTTTTGAATTATGGTGCTGGAGGAGACTCTTGAGAGTCCCATGGACTGCAAGAAGATCAAACCTATCCATTCTGAAGGAAATCAGCCCCGAGTGCTCACTGGAAGGACATATCCTGAAGCTGAGGCTCCAATACTTTGGCCACCTCATGAGAAGAGAAGACTCCCTGGAAAAGACCCTGATGTTGGGAAAGATGAAGGGCACAAGGAGAAGGGGACAACAGAGGATGAGATGGTTAGACAGTGTTCTCGAAGCTACAAACATGAGTTTGACCAAACTGCGGGAGGCAGTGGAAGACAGGAGTGCCTAGCATGCTCTTGGTCTATGGGGTCACGAAGAGTCGGACACAACTAAATGACTTAAACGACGACGATACCACTTTAACAATCATGGCTTCCCCTAAAGGATCCTGGTAACTGTAGTGGGGGGAAATCCTCTCTCTTTACATTCTTAGCATTTCACCATATGGCTTATTACTCTTGACCAAAATGTAGTGGCTACATTTATGACATGGGGATCTCTCTTTCCTGGCATTTGATATTTCCTTTCAGCAATACACAGATTCGTGCTCATTTCCAGGTCTTCTATACTTAGCATGCAAATCCCCTGGTAGGCAAAAACAAAAAACAAAAAACCGACTTTGTGGCTGTTCTCATTGGTTCCTGTTTTCTCATTCCCTGTAGTCTTCTCATTGCCTCCCTTGTAAGATCTCAGTGGGTGCCAGATGGTGCTTGCTCTTCACAGCTTAGTTTGGTAGGTATATTTGTGCTTTACGCCGAACCCAGCTTCATGTTTCCTGGCTGCAGCCCAGTTACCAGCTTCTTTTGCTAAGACCAAAACCTAATATGCACTGGTTTCCTGACCCTGGATCCTGTCCCAGACCTCCAGCAAACCTGACCTTAGTTTGTCATTTCTGATTTCATCTATTCTTCGCTCGGTTCCTAATGTGTTTTGCAATGTGTCACACAATGACTCAAGCTGTTGCAGCACATGTTGGACAGCATGGGTAGAGAAAGCGGCATTGCCAACTCAGCTATGTCCACATAATGAGGTCAGAAAAGTGCAAACCTACATTCTCAAATTTTGTATCCTCTGCTGACCTGGCCATCAACAGTATTCTAACTAATTTGCTATAGAAACATTATAAAAAGTAGGGATGGGGGAGCATAAGCCAAGTGGTGTGAAGAGGTCCAAGTTAATGTTCATGAAAAAGAAAGGAAGCAGAAAACGTAACTTTTAAAGAAAAATATTTTTTTGTATTTGTTACTTGTAAGTTAGTAAACGTGGAGGAGGGCATATACAGTCTTAGCTCGGAAGTCGAACGCCTTGCGAGTCGAACGTTTTGGCTCCTGATTGCCGCAAATCCGGAAGTGAGTGTTCTGGTTTGCGAACTTTCTTTTGGAACCTGAACATCCAATGTGGGTTCCACTGGTTCCGATTGGTTGCAGGAGCTTCCTGCAGCCAATCGGAAGCTGCACCTTGGTTTCTGAACGTTTTGGAAGTCGGATGGACTTCCAGAACAGATTCCGTTCAACTTCCGAGACACGACTGTGTATGAAAATCTATCATTCTGGAGAGACGGTACGGAAGTATAAACATGATGATCAGGGATGAGCAGCTTGTCCATCACTGAATGCTACTTTGGAAACTATTGTGTGCATGTGTAGATATTAGTTGTTTGGAGAACAGATGCAGCTAGAAAACTAGCACTGGCTTGTTTTAACCTATACTACAAAGGGTGCCATAACAAGTTTGCAGTGCTTCCTCCACGCAAGGAAGCTGACCTGCTACCACCTATGAAAGCGGGGAGAATGAAACATTTGTTTGGAGCACCTCTAGGTGACAAGGAATTGCAGGTTCATGGAATGAGTGCAGGGATTCCAGTGACTGCATGGAACTAGTAGTGCTGAGCTGATAGCATTGGCCCAGGTTTCTTTGGCAAATTGCAGGAGGAATTGCAAAAATAAATTGCTTCCCGAACTTGGTAAGAGGTGGGATTATTCTACTAAATTTGGCTGCTAGAGTTGGAGGCAGTGGCCGTTATCTGAATAAGGAGCATTACAAGCTGGCTGAAGATTGCAGGTCTGGCCTACACATGAGGCAAGGTGAAGCGACCGCCTCGGGTGACAGGATCCATCGGTGCAGCAGACAGCTGCATTGTACTCCTTGGAGGCTGGATCTGCCTTGGCAGCCCCTTGATGCTGCCTCTACAGCAGCATCTCAGCAAATAGGAGTCCCTGCTGCTCTCTTCCCACCCCTAGAGAGGAAATGGTGGTGGCTGCCCTCTGGGGTCCCCTGGGCTCTGCATCCACCTGGCATGATTCAGAGTGGGGGCTCTATTCCCCATGATGGCCTTTCATTCCCACTTCAACTGTTGGTTAAGGCTGATTTCATTCCCATCCCTTGTTCCCAATGCAGATCACTCCCCCCTTGTTCCCTGGTGGGAGGGGAAGGAGGCACTATCTTGTGGTTCATCTCAGGTGCCAAAATGCCTTGGGCCAGCCCTGGAAGGCTATTGTTCCTTTTATTTATTTTATATAGAGAGAATCCTCACACCTAACACTCCCCTCTGTATTCCAGGGGAGACTGCCTGCAGAGTCTTGGGAGATCAATGTGAGGGTTTTGGTTTTTAAAAACATTAGAAGGAAGACCACCCCTTGCAACTTGGTAGCAATGATTAAGGAAAGTGCCGACCCAACCCCTCTCATAATATTTCACCAAACTCTGCCCCCCCGGCTGCCCCCAGCAGCAGAAAAGTGACTGCCTCTTTTATTGGGGGTGTGTGGTTAGGGTGAAACTTGTTTGTTTGTTTTTAAGTTGGTTAATGGAATTTGGCACAGCATTATATGGAACTGCACACAGGCAAATGTGCAGGCTCTGCACCACCACCCTCCAGCATAAAAATGCATCGGGCTGCTGTAGGCTAGGCATTTATTTATTTATGCAGGCTGGTAAATTTTGAGGGCATATTTTCAAGGCTGCTTTGGAGCCTGCTTCTGATTTTAACCCTTTAAAAATGGCATTGCATTTATATTTTGAACAGTACAGTTTCTTCAGTGGATAAATGCTTGTGTGCTTGCACATTTTTCTGTTCCTCTTGCGCATTCAGGGCAACCATTCCCCGTGCTTTTAGTACAAGCGCATACATCTTCGCAAGACATAATGGGGGAGTGAGAGTTGAAGGGAATAACTGGATAAACTCTACAGCTGTCTTTTCTGGTTGTGGCAGCAAATTGGTCTTTCATTGTAAGGAGATGTTAATTTCAATCGGAGCTCTGCCAATGTTGAGAGGGAGCATGAAAGGAATTCTTCATTATCTTTATCAGGACTGCTGTCCCCAGGGACAAGCTCTGAATCTTCAGATCACATATGGCAAGAGTGCTGTGATAAAATATGCATCAATAAAAAAAAGAGTTTGTGATTTACAATAATAAAAGAGAGGAAAGTTTTTAGAGCCTGCAGTAATTATCTCAGACTTGGCCATGCTTCTTCCCACCCCCTCCCTTGGTCGCCTCCCCCCCCCCCCCAGTTTTGTGATTTGTTAGTTTTATTATTTTTCCTCCCTGACCCCGCCCCCGTTGCTAGGCTTAGGTATTGTAAGTGGGAATAGGAATGACACTCCTGTTCTCAACCTTTAACAGGTCCAATGATGTTTCAGCATGATTCACACTTCACTAGTGCCGGAAGAGAAGAATTTGACGCAGCTAGTTCCATCAAAGTCCATGAAGCCAAACTTGTCATAAATCAAAGCATCTGATGTACTCATTGTTTGGGGTTCTACAAAGAAGGCACTGATACTCTCTGTGTATTGCTGAAGGGATTGTGCAGTTTCAGGGGATCAGCCAAGGCTGTGGCAAACAACCCACCAAATATGGCATGTGGCCCACTGATGCACTGCAACAAATTTCCTGCCAATCTCCGTGTTAAGGGCTTCATCTGGAAGGGTGCCTTACAGATTTTCATTTCATTTTGTATGTGTTTTTATTGTTTTACACTGTTGGGTGACTTTAAGTTTGAGAACATTAAATGACTCCCTCCAAAATATGGGAATGATCCCATCAAAATCAAGAACTTTGAAAACTCATTAGTTTCAGTGGGTTGCCTTCACAGTGCAATCCTATGCATGCCTACTCAGAATCATAGAATCATAGAGTTGGAAGAGACCATAAGGGCCATCCAGTCCAACCCCCTGCCAAGCAGGAAACACCATCAAAGCATTCCTGACAGATGGCTGTCAAGCCTCCGCTTAAATACCTCCAAAGAAGGAGACTCCACCACACTCCTTGGCAGCAAATTCCACTGTCGAACAGCTCTTACTGTCAGGAAGTTCTTCCTAATGTTTAGGTGGAATCTTCTTTCTTGTAGCTTGAATCCATTGCTGTGTCCGCTTCTCTGGAGCAGCAGAAAACAACCTTTCCCCCTCCTCTATTTGACATCCTTTTATATATTTGAACATGGCTATCATATCACCCCTTAACCTTCTCTTCTCCAGGCTAAACATACCCAGCTCCCTAAGCCGTTCCTCATAAGGCATCATTTCCAGGCCTTTGACCATTTTGGTTGCCCTCTTCTGGACACGTTCCAGCTTGTCGGTATCCTTCTTGAACTGTGGTGCCCAGAACTGGACACAGTGCTCCAGGTGAGGTCTGACCAGAGCAGAATACAGTGGTACTATTACTTCCCTTGATCTAGATGCTATACTCCTATTGATGCAGCCCAGAATTGCATTGGCTTTTTTAGCTGCTGCATCACACTGTTGACTCATGTCAAGTTTGTGGTCTACCAAGACTCCTAGATCCTTTTCACATGTACTGCTCTCAAGCCAGGTGTCTCCCAGAAGTATGACCCACTTTTTTAATGGGACTTATTTCCAGGAAAGTACATATTATCGGGTCGGCTGGGGGCTAGGACGACCCCCAGGCATATGACAGGAACGTTTCCAGCCTGTATCTCCCGTCAGCGTACAGCTAGGGAGTTCCAAACCACTTCCCCGACGATTTATAGTGACTCATGCCTTGGAGACACTGAGCACACATCCAGAGTCCAGCAGAGATAAAACACAGTCAGAGCTAGTCTGGGGTTGTAAGCGCTAAGCTACGTTTATTAAGCATAAGGCAGAACAAAAGAAAACAAGTCTCCTCTCTCTCATCTTCCTCGGAGAGAAGTCAGAAGTGAAAGCAAAAACAAATGGAAACAGAGTACAGTAAACATCCGCTCCGTGATTCCAGCAGTTGGTGCTGGAATGCATAACACAGACATGTGATAAACCAATCCTACACAATATCTGCACAGTGAGAGGAATAGAAACCCAACACATATGTATGCATAGGTTTGCAGTTTAAAACATATGCTTAATTCTGTCCTACAGAAATCAACGCGACTTCACATCACAGTATGATACTCAACTAAATTTTACTCAAGAGTAGACTAATTGAAATCAATGGACCTAACTTTGTCATGTTCATTAATTTCAGTGGCCCTACTCTTAGTAAAAACTTAATTAACACCCACACTTAATTTTTGGATCATACCCAGTTATTTTCAGTTACTGACTTATAAGTAGGGATGCTTAATGCATTTAACAAATTAATCCAAACTTATCTTTATGACTACCCGAAGCTAAATAACAACAAATAATATGACTGATCCGCTTCTTCCCTTCATTCTTTTTATCGCACAATGACCGCAAAGTAGTTTCCTGTATATCAAATAAAGTGTATTATAAAACACAATTAAAATAGTGCTGCAATATGAAGAAATCCAAACTGAGAGCAGTCTAAACAAAACCATCAGTTGTGTAATTCTCTTTTAGAGTTTCAATACTATCTCATATGATTTACAGTTTCTGCTTGAATATCCCTGTTGCGTTTGGGTGGCTTGTAAAACAAGCGTTGTTTGGCCTTGGATTCCTTAGGGAGAATTTCAAGCCAAAACATGCATATGGTCCTCGAAATCCATGTCAGATGGGGATCTGCATCTCTGCTTCTAACCAACTGGAGGGGGCTTTGTTTCCTAGCACAAAAGACCAAATTCTCTCTTTAATTCTATCAGTGAAATCCAGCTGATGGTTGCACAGGATGCTTCGGGTTGTGCGTAATTTTAATTTTTGGCTTTTGTTTTATTTCTTTTCCTTTTGGCAGATTACTGGGGAAATGCTGCTTTTATTGGTCAAATCTTCTTCAAACAATGTGCACATAAAAAAAAAATTGCAACACTAACCATTTATGTTGTCAGATATGATATGCAGAGGGACCCAGATGGCGCTGTGGTTAAACCACTGAGCCTAGAGCTTGCTGATCAGAAGGTCGGCGGTTCGAATCCCTGTGACGGGGTGAGCTCCCGTTGCTTGGTCCCAGCTCCTGCCAACCTAGCAGTTCGAAAGCACGTCAAAATGCAAGTAGATAAATAGGAACCGCTACAGCGGGAAGGTAAACGGCGTTTCCATGTGCTGCTCTGGTTTGCCAGAAGCGGCTTTGTCATGCTGGCCACATGACCTGGAAGCTATACGCCGGCTCCCTCGGCCAATAATGCGAGATGAGCGCGCAACCCCAGAGTCGGTCACGACTGGACCTAATGGTCAGGGGTCCCTTTACCTTTACCTTTTATGATATGCAGAAGTGCCAACAAATCTTTTAAAACCCAAACTACAGACACTGACCTTAGTTTGTCTTTCCTTGTTTAATCTATTGCTTGCATTCAAAGTAATATATTTTGTAACATGTCGCAGAGACTTAAGTTACTTTCTCCACAGAGACCGAAATGTATTATACCTGAATTATGTAATGGCTAGGAGGCTTTGTGGATGTTTATGCAGCAATGTGGAAATAAAGAACAGAAGGCTATGCAAAAGAAATCAGCGCTTGATATTTGGAGCCCTACCTTGAATTACTTTTGCTCCAAGATGATCCCATGGTAAGGCTGGCATCGAGCTTTTAAAAGCAATGTTTGTAAATTCAGGGGCCAGACAAGGTTACTGTATCCCCAAAACTGCAAAAATTGAGCCTCTAAAGGGGAAAGTGTATCTTACAAGAAACATGGGACTCTTCCTCTAGGCAGTGAAAGCAAAATTCCAGTTAACACAAAATAATATGTCACTCTTTCCATCCCCAGATAGCAAAATTCAAAAATACAATATTAAAAGGAGTGGGGTAATAATAATAATACTGTAATTATTATTATTATTATTATTATTATTATTATTATTATTATATTTATTTCTACCCAGCTCACTCTGGGCGGTTAAAAAAACATTAAAACATCAGTCATTAAAAACTTCCCTAAACAGGGCTGCCTTCAGATGTCTTCTAAATGTCAGGTAGTTGTTTATTTCCTTGACATCTGATGGGGGGGGTGTTCCGCAGGGTGGGCACCACTACCGAGAAGGCCCTCTGCCGGGTTCCCTGTAACTTCACTTCTCGCAGTGAGGGAACCGCCAGAAGGCCCTCAGCGCTGGACCTCAGTGTCCGGGTTGAACGATGGGGGTGGAGACGCTCCTTCGGGTATACTGGGCCGAGGCCATTTAGGGCTTTAAAGGTCAGCACCAACACTTTGAATTGAGCTCAGAGCCAATGTAGGTCTTTCAAGACCGGTGTTATGTCGCCTCGGTGGCCACTGCCAATCACCAGTCTTGCTGCTGCATTCTGGATTAGTTGGACCTTCCAGGTCACCTTCAAAGGTAGCTCAATCATGTAGCTTTATGTCAGGAGTAGTTAAACTGCCTGTCCCAGCCAGCATAATCATTAGTTAGGGGAGATGGGAGTTATAGTCCAAAAATATCTGGAAGGCAATGAGTTCGCCTCCTTTGCTTTAGACTAGGCACCCCCAAACTCGGCCCTCCAGATGTTTTGGGACTACAATTCCGATCATACCTGACCACTGGTCCTGTTAGCTAGGGATGATGGGAGTTGTAGTTCCAAAACATCTGGAGGGCCGAGTTTGGGGATGCCTGCTTTAGACCATACTGAGGGCTGTAGTCACATCACCTGTCACTGGTCCAAGCATGAAGAATCCAGACCCCTACAAATGTTGTTGGACTACAAGCCCCATCAGGCCCTGCCAGCATGGTCAAATAGTCAAGAACTATGGGAGTACAGCCACTTTGGGAATGTTGAATTGCATGCGCTGAACCTCTATGCATTCGTTATTTTATTTGTACCCCGCCCATCTGACTGGGTTGCCCCAGCCACTCTGGGTCGCTTCCAGTAAATACAAAAACATAATAAAAGTTTAGTAAAAGCTTCCCTTTACAGGGCTGCCTTCAGATGTCTTCTAAAAGTTATTTACCTCCTTGACATTTGATGGGAGGGTTTTCCACAGGGATGGTGCCACTGCTGAGGAGGCCCTCTGCCTGGTTCCCTGTAGCTTCACTTCTCACAGTGAGGGAACCACCAGAAGGTTCTTGGAGTGTGTCCAGGCTGAACAATGAGACTGGAGGCACTCTTTCAGGTATACAGGTCCAAATCTGTTCAAGGCTTTAAAGGTCATCACCAACAGTTTGAATCATGCTCAGAAACATACTGGGAGTAAGGTCTGAAAAGAGTCCACACCCACCACCTACAACTGTCTGCAGGCATCCTGGCTGTTTGAAGAAGCCTTAAATATGCAACTGGTACTTGGGCGGTACTCTTTTCAGACCTTATTATGAATTTGTGGCAATCACGTGTGTAGTCATGTTGTCTGAAGGAGGCTTGTGTGGCCTAGACTTTGTAGGGAAATGTATACCGCAATTTGAATTTTACAGGGGTTTTTTAATGATGCATGTGTCAGCTTCATGGAAATGTAAAGTTTTGCCTGAACCCAAATTATTTCATCGAAGATTTGATACCCAGTGCAGGTAATTTATCTCTCCACAAATGGCCAAAGGGTTTTATTACATAATTGTGTAATGATGCTTATTGCCTACTGGCAATCAAATTATGTTTCTATATTTTTATTATAGAAATTCAGGCTTCCTCATACTGTCAGTGTAAGGGGAATGTGGGGTTCCTATGAGTTTAATAGGGGAGAGTTTCTCCATCCCTGAGCTAAAGAATGGACATTACTAGGGACTTCTATACAGATGAAGCGAAATCCCAGCTTTCCATCTGGTTTGCGGTAGTTCTTTCAGATGCTACCCAACAACACACCTATGCAATTCACTGAAAGAGGGTCTTTGCGATAACCACAAAAACTACATATTCCAATAGCAAGAACACTGTGCATTTCATTCTTCCATAGATCTTTTACACTCTTTCTTGCTTCCTATGGCAATAATTACCATACAAATGTGCTCTTATTGAACTCCTCACTTTGACTCTAGGTTTTAAAAATACATGACATTTTCATTTTCACTGACTATATATTAAATCACCTAATAATGGAATAGTTTGTTCAGTTTCTAGGCAGTAGCCAGCTGCTGTGCTCAAAATTATCTCTTTTGATAGACCATTATACTTATAAAGGTCTAGGGAGTCGTTACATGGCTAGGTCACAGAGCAAAGTCTAGGGCATGTGATGTAGTAGGGCGGCCATACGTCCAGAATTTCCTGGACATATCTGGGATTCATCCACCAAAAATAACGTCCAGGCAAAATTTTAAGAAATCAACAACTTTTGCGTCCGGATTTTCACTTTTTAAAATATGGCAACCCTGGATGTAGAAGTCTTGCAAAAGCTATGACTGTGCACCAGCTTTTGAGAAACCCCAGATCCCAAATTGAATCTGGCTGATTTGGGTTGATCTAGGAATTTTCCCAGAGTGGACTGAGGCAGCTCCAGGTCAAGTCCACCTGGAGTGATCAAAAGGCATGGTGGTTGAGTGACCATTTGTTTAATCTGGATTTAAATCCTAATTAAGCATGCAATGTGCAGTGAGGGGTGGAGACGCAAGTATAGTCTCTCGCCTGCTCTTCTTCCCCCATTTCCTGCCATCAAGAGTCTGGTCAGTAAGTGGCTGGGAAAATATATGTTGTGTATAATGTCATTCATCTTGCAGAATAAAGATGGAGTGTAGATTAATAAATAGGTGAGGTATCATTAATTGAATGTTTGGAATAGTTTTTTGAACCCCATGCACTAAAGCTCTTGATTATTTGCTTGTTACTCTTCGCATTTCATTATTGTGATAAGTTATTGTCGGTGCAGATACTACTAGTCTCTGCATTGTGGGTGATGAGTTCTGTATTTACCAGCAGCCTAACTTTATGTGCAAGGAAAATACTAGGATTTTCATTTCAAGTTCCCTATACTACTTTGGAGAGATGCACTAGCACTCAAAATGTTAAACTGTAATACACAATGTGGTGATAAGAGGCTTGGTGGGTGGGTGGAATTCTTGACCTGGTTAGTATGAAAGAGCAATGAAGAAACAGGAGACAAAAGAGCTTTTAGGCAGAGAAACAAATTAGAAAATGGTGACTTTTCAGATATGAAACCATAACTTTTCTTAGTCCTGTTTGCCAAATAGCCACAGCACACTTCCAGCTCTGACCTAAGTTAAAAAAATACACCTTTTTATTCTAGAATCAATACTGTGCCCTAATCTGTGAGTGATGGCTTGGTGTAGATTGTTGATTTCATTTATAAGAAAGGTCTATAAAGTTTTATTCAACCTTTCTTGAAGCATGCTGGGCGTATTTTTTCTACCCGCCACAGAGAACATCCCCCCTAATAAAGATATTTTATTGAGTAGAAAGAAGTCTGTAGTTTACACAGTAAAGAGTATGCCTTTCTACTATGTGATGTCCTATATAAAATGGTCTCTCACAGTCATTCCATCTGCCTTATAAATTGTAAAAGATTAGGTGGATTGCTCTGCTTTATAACACTTGACAATATCAGTAGAAGACAAACTGGACTCTCTTTCTTGGAATGGGAGGAGAACAAAATGGTTGCATTATTTCATGGAGGAAGTAAATAGATAAACAGTAGGATTCTATCTTTCCATTTTATTTGCTGGCCACTGTGACCAGAAACATGCATCTTTAAATGTTAAACATGGACATTTTATACCCAAGATTACCATCTATTTTTACTTAAGCTATTGAAGTGTCTTCTTGGACCAGCTAATATGATAAGTTAGCATGAAATATTAAAGGGTTTTGTGTGATGCATTGCTCCTTTTGTGCTATTATATTCAAATGGGACCTGCAACAAAATGTTGAAGTCCTCCTTTTCGGGATACCAGGCATTCCATTTCCCCTCCCTCCTGGTTTTCATTCTCTACCAGTTAGTCAGTACTGAACCCTCTCAAGCCATCATAGGAACATGGCAAGTTGCCTTATACGTACTGAATCAGATCGTTGCTCTCTCTTGCTCAGCATTGTCCACACTGACTGGCAGAGGATGTCTGGGGTTGCAGACAGGTAATATTTACCAGCCCTACCTGGAGATGCTTGGGGTCGAACCTAGGACCTGTTTCTGCTCCTCCCGCTTCAATAATTTTCTAGTCCTGGGAGGCAGTGGAGCATATCTGCCAAGTCTCCCGTTTTTCACGGGGAAACCCCTGTTTTTAAAGCCGTTTCCCGCTGGCAGCCCGGATTGAAAAAATTCCCGGAAATCCCCCGGATTTCCTACCTGCCAGGGAGGCTCCATTTTGGGTCCTGGCGCCGCCCGATTTCCGGTGCCCAGACATGGGTAGCGCGGCACCGGAAGTTGCATCTACGCATGCGAAAATCGGGTAGAGCGGCACCGGAAGTTGCTTCTACACATGTCCGGACATGCGTAGAAGCGACTTCCGGTGCCGCACTGCTGCTGATCCCACATTTTCCAGCGGGAGACTTTTTCCAGCGGGAAGGCCTTGACTCTACATTAGCCCGACCTATCTTTTCCTCCACCTGCACCTGTTCTTTGGTCTCCAATCCTACAGCTTCTACTGCCTCTGACTCTCATATCCTGTCTGTTACAGGCTCCCCCAGATCACTGATCCCTTATTCCAAGCCAATCTCTAACCCCACTTCTCCTGTTGCCCTCTCATCAGTATCCTGCCACCACTCCTCAGTGTTCAGCCAGGCAGGGTTGAGGCACCTGTGGCTGTCGTCACGTTGCTGCACTACAACTTCCATCATTCCTGCCCATTGGCCATGTTGGTTGGGGCTAATGGGAGTTAGAGTCCACCAACAGCTGGACAGCCACTGGTTCTCTATCCCTGTAGGAAGCCATGCCATGGATGCACTTACTACACCAGCATGCTGTGATGGTGCAATCAAGCATGTCTCTTGCATCAATGAAGCCTTCCAGATCTGTGACAGGGTCTGGTCTGGCAATTGCTGCCATGGGCTTAGCAAAATTTTGTAACTAAATTCTAGCCTGATCCCCCCTTCTTGTTGAATAATCTCAAATGCCTCAAAATAAACAATTGCAACAGTAGGTGGATTGTCTTCCTGATTTCACACTGCTAGAAGAGTAGCTTGAATAATTCATATGGCTGGTTCGATTTCCAGCACTAACAGAAAAAGAAATCAGGAAATTGTACCTGGCAGATACGGTGGCACCTAAGTTTGCCTAAAGTGAAATTTGGAGGTCCTTGCTGGGATTCAACATGTATAGATTATAAAGGAAGCAAGAAAGAATTACAATAAGACAAGCTAAAACTTAAATCCTGCACATGGGAGTAAGCCCAATTGAACTAAATCAGGCTTACATCTGAGTAAGCTGCATAGGCTTGCAATGCTTGGGGAAGAAAGGGTTCTACACTTTCCTCACCAAAATATGAGTGTGTGCTCAATGCAATGAGCTCCTGACCCTCAGGGAATTAGTACATTCCTTTGTGGAGTGACTGACCTGAAGGAGCTGAAAGAGGCAGAGAGGTTGGTGTATGAAACCTTCAGGGTCATGAGGATGTCACTCTGAGGAAGAGGGAGATGATCCCTTATAAAGCACCCATTCCTCTGGGGATAAGCAGTTATGCTTCCATGCCAAGGAGACTCTCCTGGCAAGGGGTGGAGGCAGTCCTGGTAAAGCAATCCAGTCATTACGGGCATGGATGGCTGAGAGTGTGATGGACCTGCAGACTGCATAATGACTTGCTTGCCTGGCCCCAAGGGTTGCTGACGTCATGCATAGTCATCTAGCTAGTGCTGGGGATGAGTTCATGGTACATGCCAGAACCAATGATGTGGAGGAGATGATGGAAGCAAAATTTAGGTAGGAGGTTGGAAGCCAGGGCCTTCAAGGTAGCCTCCTCTAAATGTTGCAAGTTCCACGCACAGGGAACAGCTGTGGGTCATCAATGTGTGGGTGAGGCAGTGGTGTTGGGATTAGATTTGTTAGGCATTGGGTAAGTTCTGGAACAAGCCAGGGCTATACAAAAGAGGAAGGTTCCTTTTGAACCAGGACAGAACCTGACTTTTGGAACTTAAAATAATAAAAAGTGGGCAGAAACAGAGGAATGTCTGGTTTGGAGCAAATCATCAACGAAAGCTGAGGATGAGAATGTTTGTGATTATTGAATGAATGAATCTTTTTTTGCACCAGCCATTGGCCATAGCAATAAAACAACAATACGATATACAAAGAATAGAACTAAAAAGTCAATTATATAAAATACATTTTAGGGTTTCGAATCAATAGTCAAATAGTGGATCTTATTCTGATTGCCCCAAGTAAAAACCTTGCAACCTTTGCTGTCACCTGCTCATCTTGATCTGCCAAGAGGGAGGACACTGTGGCAGTGGTTGGGCGACTTGGAATGGACACTAAAAGTGGGGTGATAATCTCATTCCCCAAGTCTTTATAAAGAGTGCAAGCCAGAAGGGCATGCCCCACCAATTCGGTACTGCCATCTCCACAGGGACATAAGCGTTTTTCTTGTGGATCTGTTGGAATCGTCCCTCAAATACAGCCGAGGGCAATACATTCAATCTTGCGAGTGTAAAAGCGCTTCTATATTTTAGAATTGCTAGGTTATGCAGATAGGGTGCCAGAGAGTCAAAATGGGAAGGTGGAAAAGTCAAAACATGGGCAAAAATTCCTTATTGTGGCCAAGTTGTTCTGACGCTCGATATCACTTTGGCGCTGACAAATTAGGCTGTTAGCTTTACTAAAACCCAAAGTGAGTAGCTGTTGTGGTGATAAACTACAAGAGTGAAGTTTTTGATAGACGATTTTAGTCCAGGCGTTCTTGTGACATGTGACAATCTTATAGCACCAGGGATATTAGACCGGGGGGGGGGGGATTTGAGTTTAGGCGAAGCCAATAGTTAAGTGTCCTACGCCAGATCCGTAATTCTACCAAGGATAAAGATTAGCCTCTAGGCGCAATGATGCATTTGGGACACAGGGTGGTACGGAGAAAATTTGCCTTCCGTAGATCCAAGGTGAGTGCCTGTCCAAATCTGAGCCCCATATAATAACTGTGCTAGGGGTTTAGCTTGGACCACTTCCAGGACTGATGGTATATGTTTACCACCTTTTGTGTGGGAAAAGTGTGTGATTATTCAAACGGGGAGAGAGGTAGAAGTAAGCAGGGACACATGACTGCAGTTCAGAGAGGCCCAAACACCACAGGGTAATGTGCATATCCCAAAAGCATTTGGGTTTGAACTTGCAGTGGTGGGCTAGGAATGAGACCTTGGGGGTCATAGTGGATAGCTAGATAAAGCTGTCTACCCAGTATGTGGCAGCTATGAAAAAAGGTGAATTCCATGCTAAGTATCAAGCTAAGAAATGGATTGAAAATCAAACTGCCCCATATCACAATGCTGTCATACAAATCTGTGCATGTGGAACGCTGTGTACAGCTCGGATAGCCTCATCTCAAAAAAGGATATTGTAGAGCTGGAAAATGTTCAAAGACGTACAGCCAAAATGATCAAAGGGTTGGAGCAACTCGCCTGTGGGGAAAGGCTGCAGCATTGTGGGCCTTTAAGGAAAAAAACGGTGAGAGACAGGGTAGAAGTATGTAAGATTATCAATTTTTCCGCCTCTCTCGTAGCGCTGAAACCTGGTCCCATGCGGTGAAGAGGAATGTTGGAAGATTTAGGATGGAGACAATAATTAAACTTTACCATTTGCTCCCCCAAGTTGTAGTGATGGTTACCAAATTGGATGGGCTTAAGAGAAGGTTAGACAAATTCATGGAGACTAGTCGTGGTGGCTATTGTTCTACCTCCACTTGCCAGAGGCAGTAAGATTTTGACTACCATTTACTTGGAATCAGAAGTGGGCAGGATGCTTGCCGTATCCCCACAGGTGTTTTGTTGGCCACTGTGAGAACAGGATGCTGGACTAAGTGGGCCTTTTGCCTGATCCAGCAGGGCTCTCCTTGTGTCCTTATGTCTAATCTTGTCGTATAATGTTAAAACACAACAGAATACAGTTGGATTTACAGATTAGATTCATAAAAATGCAAGTAAAAGCAGTTCCTAATTTTTAAAATTTAAGAGCTTTGCTATGATACGGGGGGAAATCATTTGAGATTTATGTCAAATGATTTCCATGTGAGAGGTGACTGAGAATAATAAGAGGGCTTTGTGCTGTTTAATTGGGGGGAGGGAATGGTTCCTGTCTTCTTCTCATATTAAACCCAGTGATGTGTACCCTGGAGGTTTCACCTGTTATATTTGGTTGGAGATATTCACCTCAGAAGAAGTGCTTCTTGGCAAAAAAAAAAAAATTAGTTCAGGTATAGCAAAAACACTGCCTAAAGTGCAGTTGAACTTTTTGCATGAATTCCCTTTCAAAAAGTGAGCAAATTCAGCATACTTCAGTTAAAATTGACCTAAGGCAACTCTTAACATATGCGGGGGGAAAACTTCTGAGACAAACTTCGGGAACAAATCTACCCCTCCAGGATCACTTGTGCCAAAGAGTTGCTACATATTTTAAGTTTGCTCACTACACACAACTGTCGCCTTTTTAAAATTCTTTTTCTTCTTGTGTTGTGGAAATTCCCTGGTCATTCCTCCTAGACAGAAAAACCTATTCAAAGGACTAAGGGGCATTTGGAAAGGCACAAGTTACCATAATAAATACATTAGCTTTACAAAGCAATAAAAATATAGAACTTTAGTGCTTAATAGCATAGTTTCTGGGAAGTACCTCTGCTTTTTGGGCCCCAGCAACACTCAGTTTAGGGGTTGATTCTAAAACGATAAGGGTTCCCTGCAAACAAAATGAGGCCCATGTTTCTTATGAGCCGCTTAAAGTACCCAGATAGCAAAATGGATAATATTCATACCTTATACATGCACCAGCTGGCCAGCTAAACCTAGAATGGGTCACCTTTGTCATTATTCATCCTATTCCAGAAAATCAGGGGGCACTGGGAAGCCTGTCTCTATATGCATTCAGCCGGAAGATCATCCCTCACTTCTGAGGCATAAATACTGGTTGTATCACTTAGATATTCAGCTGGTATATACTTGAGATAAGAAGTATAAGCTGATCTTAGTCACTTGGGGGAGTTTATGCCCATCTGAGGCAGTAAGATTATATAATGCTGCTTACCTGGCCTATTTATAGGCAGGAACTTTAAAACAGCTTGCCTTGAACCCTTGTAATATTCAGATACAGTGGAACCTCGGTTTATGAACACCTCGGTTTACGGATTTTCGGTTTACAAACGCCGCAGGATGGAACGAATTAATTCACTTTCCATTACTTTCAATGGGAAAGTTTGCTTCAGTTTATGAACGCTTCAGTTTATGAACAGACTTCCAGAACCAATTACACCCATGCTTCGGGTTAAGTATGCTTCAGGTTGAGTACTCCGCGGACCCATCTGGAACGTATTAATCCACTTTCCATTACTTTCAATGGGAAAGGTCGCTTCAGTTTATGAACGCTTCAGTTTATGAACAGACCTACAGAACCAATTGTGTTCATAAACCGAGGTACCACTGTACCATGTATAAGTTGGTTGCTATTGTCTCTGAGGATATGGTATGGTTATAGCCATATAAGTGGGGAGAGGACTTAATTGCTTCTGTTTTCCCTACTCACTACCTCATTTCTCCACTTGCTCTGTGCAGTCCACAAGATGTCCTACTGCAAAAAAACAAAAACAAAAAAAAACCTTCAATTGGGATTGACAACTCCTAAGAGTCTTGATTCCTGTAAATCATCTAATTAATTTTTTAGTGACTTCCATATAAATTCCAATAGAAACCATAGCTGTCAAGTTCTCAATTTTTTTTTAAGGGAAATTCTCTTATGCTGAATAGGCTTCCTTGCGAGAAAAGGGGAAACTTGACAGCTATGATAGAAACATGAGTGGTATTGGGAGTCGCTTGTTTGGTTAGGTTATTTGTAAGTCAATTCAAGGCAAGGTTACGGTAGTATTCAGATTTTGACATAGAAGCATCACATGCACCAAAAAGTGCTACTAAAGAGCTTATACTTCTTATCTCAAGTATATACCAGCTGAACATCTAAGCGATACAACCAGCATTTATGCCTCAGAAGTGAGGGAACTAGAGCATAGTCAATGGGCCGCTTCTTTCCTACCAGATTCAGATAAGAATTTGGCTCTTTAGTAGCACTTTTTGGTGCATGTAATGCTTCTATTCAGAAATTGTGTAAGGAGAATGAAGCTTGAAGGACTGGATATTGCAGAAATGCAAGGAGAAATGAGAAACAGACCCCAGTATTAGCAAGATATAGTGGGCAGCAGAACCTATTAGGTGTGCACAATTTATGACCTACATTCTGAAGGCAATCCACTAGCTATTTATGGCAGCCCACCAGAGGCTTGCTATAAAGCCCCTGTTTTTGCTGCATGCTTGGGACTGTGAAGTGCAGGAAGCCAATAAGCACCTGGCATGCTTTTGGTATGATGAGTTTAAATTTCTGAAGGCCTGAACTAGACCTAGTATGAGGATGAACTGTGACCAGGAGTCATTGAGAAGTATGGGAGACAAGTCAGAGAAGCCAACAAGATGGCTGACTGGCCTGAGGTGCAGGTACTAATTTATTGGGGTTTTTCCTGTTCCCATGACTTGGTTCTGCCCTACACTGTACTCTGTATCATGATTTTATGCGGAGATTTCCCAGAAATAATTTAGGACTGGGTACACATTGCTCCAGGGACGCGGGTGGGGCTGTGGTCTAAACCACAGAGCCTAGGGCTTGCTGATCAGAAGGTTGGCGGTTCAAATCCCCACAACGGGGTGAGCTCCCATTGCTTGGTCCCTGCTCCTGCCAACCTAGCAGTTCGAAAGCACGGCAAAGTGCAAGTAGATAAATAAGTACCGCTCTGGCGGGAAGGTAAACAGCATTTCCGTGCACTGCTCTGGTTCGCCAAAAGTGGCTTAGTCATGCTGGCCACATGACCTGGAAGCTGTACGCCAGCTCCCTTGGCCAATAAAGCGAGATAAGCGTCACAACCCCAGAGTCGGTCACGACTGGACCTAATGGTCAGGGGTCCCTTTACCTTTAAACATTGCTCCAGTGCATTCCTGCACCAGGCATTTGAAGCCGAGCACATATTACATTAGCCATAATCCTTATGTATCCTGTAGTTTCTTGAGAAATACTCCTGTTCAGTGTATTTTCCCTCAAACCAGCTTCCATCTAAGTTGTAAAAATCAGCCGAAGTCAAGCTGAGGTGTGCACATTGAAGATGTTTGTTGCATATGCACAGGTGACAGCTTCATTGAATAGGAGCTATAGGGTGTTGGAGGTGTGGGGAAACAAATCAGGTTCTGTGCATCAGGTGAAGACATCCTCTCGCCATCTCTGGGGGTGGAGAATGTGTGTTGTCTAGTGTGTGTTGTCTAGAATTCCCACTCGTGTGTGTTGTCTAGCATTCCCAATCTGCTTTTACTGTAGCTTTGTGTTCCGTTTTTGTGAATTTGTTTCTCTCTCTCTCTCTCTCTCTCTTTTATGAGTGATGCACATTTGCAGTCATGCAAAGCCAGCTTTGAATGGGGAATTAGATTAATTCTGGCAAGTTGGAGAACATTGTATACTTAATGTTAGGATATACCCAACAGGTCTCCAAGGTGCTGAACAACCTGGTCAAAAACTTTAAGGGCTGTTCTTTCATACTACTGTGGGCTATTCAAATGAAGTGTTATATGTATATGCCAGGTGAACAGGGCTAGCTCCAGGTCTCTCGAGGTCCTTGGGCATGGGCTATTAGTGGGGGCCCTGGCCCCTCCCACCTCAACCCCCACCCCTCCCTCTTGGCCCTACCCCTTTAAATGAAAATAAAGAAATCAGATGTGATATGGCATCCCTAGTGTACTGCAGTTCCTGTGGTAGGTATCCGTAGATACTAACTGAATTATTCCTGAAAAAACAACAAGTCAATAATTCTGTTCCATGAAATTTATTCTCTGCCCTTCAGGCCTACAATCTAAAAGGAACAATATAAAAGACAAAGGGGATGGGAAGGAAAGAGGAAACAAGCAAACTCATGGAACAGTTCTTAAAAGTTACACAGCTCGATGTGTATAAATAATGAGCAGCTTGCATGGAAATAGTTTAAGGAGTAGAGGAGGAGCAAAAAAAAAGCTGAGCCTATGTACCATCTCTTCCTCTGATGTAGGCATTTAACCAAACTAACCTCGGACAGATGTAATCACTTCTATGATCCGGCTTCCGGTTTCTTGCAAATACTTGGGAGGACTGTTGAGAGCACATCAGGCTACTCCTGTTTTCCCTCTCCTTCCTAAAGTACAAAATACTTCATCACCTTTCCATTTGATTCGTGCGGCATGCCGGAGTGATAGAAACGGATACAAATATAGATTTAGGTATAGAGATGACACAAACTGTGATTTACAGGCTGTTGAAACCTCTGGACTTTCTGAAATAGCTTTGCGATGTCATCTTCAGGCTGTCCTCTCTGACTTGCTGTGCTTGATTCTGTGTCTTGAGGCTTCCCCTTTGCTAATCATTAGCTTCAAGGGTTTAGCTTTCAGCTTGGCTCTTTCCATTTCTTTCTTGCAGCTGTAGGCATGGTGCTATTATTACCTTCTTCTTCTGGGCTTGGCCTTCTTTCCTGTGACTGTCGGACTGGGCATTTGCTCTTTCATCTTTTTCATCTTTTCGATTTTGCCTTGTTCTTTTGCTTTAGGCTTTGACTCACTTGAACATTTAAAGTCTGCATCTTCACAGACTGGACACATTTCACCATACCACTTGATAGACGTCTCAAAATCCTCTACTTGAAACACTTGGGGTCTCCTTCCCATGCCCTGAATTTTGATTTATTTATCTGTTGATTTACGTGATTTATATGCTGCCCTTTGCACAAGCCACGAGGCAGTTTACAGCATAGGGCTATTTCCAATGAAGTCATTATGGTCACACAAAGACTTCCACTCGTGCAACAGAATTTCCCCTCCTCCCGTGCCCACCTAAATCTGCTCCCAGAGCAGATTTGAAGGAGGGGAATTTCCATTGCACAAGCACAATGCCCTTATTACCGGTAGATACAGCCCAACATAAATATGATAAAAAGGAATTCATAAAAGCAACCCTGTCCTTATTAATACGCAACAAATAATAAATAACACACTAAGTTGCAATTACTAATAGCCTCAGCAAACTATCCAGAGGTGGGAAACCTCGGCTCTGTGAGCCAGACTTGCTCCACCAGGAGTTAAAATGAAGCTTGTTTCCCCAAACCACTTCAGCTTTCCCCCATAGCTGAAATATGTGACATCAGGTGTGGGGCAGGTAGAGATGTGGCTAAAGTAAAGGTAAAGGGGACCCCTGACCATTTGGTCCAGTCGTGACCGACTCTGGGGTTGCGGTGCTCATCTTGCGTTATTGGCCGAGGGAGCCGGCGTATAGCTTCCAGGTCATGTGGCCAGCATGACAAAGCCGCTTCTGGCGAACCAGAGCAGCGCATGGAAACGCCATTTACCTTCCCGCTGTAGCGGTACCTATTTATCTACTTGCACTTTGACGTGCTTTCGAAATGCTAGGTTGGCAGAGATGTGGCTACCAGTGTGCAAATGGGAGCCTTAAAGCGGGATCCTGATTGTTATTGTTGTTCTCCCTTTCATTTCTATACCACAAATAAAATCTCAAAGCAGTGGTGTTCTCCTTCTCTAATTAGGTGTACATTTTACTACGAGCGAGTCTCTTGTATCAACACTGCAACTCTTCCTGCAGATGCTCTTTGTTTATTTAAAAGGTCTGCTGGTGCTGTTAGCTTCTTGTCATGTCAGACTCTGTAATCCAGTTTGTGTGCAGTATTAAATTATGGGTGACATGTGGACAGCTAACTACTAGTTTTTGCAAAATTAATGTGGATGTTTACCAGTTGGCAGGTTCTTCTGATACATGTGCCATGCCATGCGCCTCTCTTATGAATCCTGTAGTTGATGTTAGGTGTTTCAACTGATGTTGTACAATAAATTTAAACATATATGCATTTCCTAAAATTGTGCCATCTCTGGCACAGCAGTACTCATTGTTATCTTTATTTATTTGGATCGGGGGGTCTGCAATGGAACGGGAAAATCAAAAGAATTTCGCTTGGCTCCCTCCTACAAACAGAAATGCATTTCCACTCATGTAGGACTTCTGTGGATTCCAGCCTGTATCTTTGGGTATTTTACATCGTGCTGTTACGATGATAATAGTATTGTTATTATTCACCCCCAGAGGTGCACTCCATTGTCTCTTGAGACAGAGGAATGCCAATAGCATTATTACTATTCACATGATTTATACATTACGTGTTCGTTGAATTGCACATAATCTCAGCAATATTTACACCAGTCCTGAAAGTCGGAGCAGGTTGGTCAGAGCAGGATTGTCCCCATATTACATATCAAGGACTGAGGCTGAGAAACGATGGCTTCTTTAAGGCCACCTAGTGAGCTTAATCCTAGAGGGATATTTGAAGTGGAGACTTCCCGGCTCCTACTCATAGCTGTTGTGTTACACCAGCTCTCTTTTTATTTCTTTTCTTCCACATGAATTAAACCAAAACTGATTGAATTGACTGTGTGGAAAAGGCCTGAAACACTCCCTCACTTGGACTGTTCTTTTCATGGTTATTCAGCAGCCCCTTGTGACTGCAGGCAACTAGTAGGGAAAAAAATCCATTGCCTTGCTTGCATCAGCTACTAGAGCTGTTTTGCCTGGCGCTTCAAGCAAAGAGAAAGATACTGGGAGGCTAGGCTTTAAGCTCTTTGCTGGCGGGAAGCAGAAAACATGGGCAGGAAGCCTGACACATATTCATAGTATTGATAAAGACATGCAGCATTTCTCTGGGAGACATTTTGAAAACCTTGGAACTATTTTTGGATCTGTTGGGAGTCGCTACTGGCAGATATTTCCTGCTGGGTTGAGGAAAGAGGCATCCATCTCTGTTACGTAGGAAATAAAGCATAAGTATTTAGCGCCACTCACCTCGCTTCCTCCTTTCCCAGACATAGTATGTTCTTTCCATCTGGCACAAATCAATGGAGAGCAGACGGTGATTTACAAACACTTGAAAACCACACAGTGATGGCTCGTGTTGAGCATAAGGCTGTGTTGTGCACAGAGATGCCAGCGGCAATTTCTTGTGTAGTTAGTGCAGAGTGAATGGAACTCCCTGCATCCTCACTTCCCTCCAGCACATCAACCCATCACCAGGTAGAAAGCTCGTTCCAAGCATACAGTACTGCAAATTCATATCCGGTTTATATCCATTTAACTATCAAGGCTGCCACTCTGGGGATCTTGGGAATCGTCATCTGCTGAGTATGCTGGCAATTTCATTAGGGATACAGTGGTACCTTGGTTCCCGAACGGCTTGGCTCCTGAAAAAATCAGCTCCCAAACGTTGCAAAGCCAGAAGTAAGTGTTCCGGTTTGTGAAGGTTTCTTATGAAGCTGAATGTCTGTTTCGGCTGTCAGCATTGTTTCCGGAGCCAATCAGAAGTTTGTGTTGGTTTGCGAATGTTTTGGAAGTCGAACGAACTTATAGAACGGATTGCGTTCGGGATCCAAGGTACCACTGTACTAGTCTTAGCCCATCTAATGGAACTGGGCAGGAATCCTTATAATGAAGGAATCACTATCAAATAAATCCAGGTAACACTCCAACAAATGTTGCAAAGCTGGTAAAGACTTGGGCAGGCACATTCTCTCTCTCTCTCTCTCTCTCTCTCTCTCTCTCTCTCTCTCTCTCTCTCTCACACACACACACACACACACACACACACACACTTTTCTGTATGTGTGTGTGTTTTGCAACTGACACACAATATTTTATGATTATTGAAGGCTACTGCACATCCTCAGTCCTCATTGGTCTGGGTTTGTTTTTGCTTTTGTTTTTTTTAAGAAAAATGTGCACTTCTATATACTTTGGGGTTCTTACCTCTGAGTTGCCAAGCTTTGCTCCAGTAGTGTCAGTGCTCAACCACCTGAGTACACTATTAGAAATCTGTGGTGGCTAAGACACTGAGCTGTGAATTAGGAAATTCCTAGTTTGAATCTTGGCTGTCTCATGGGCCTGAACAAAATAAAAAAAATCCTTCCAGTAGCACCTTAATTCTTTTTCAGCATCACTGTATGCAGTGTATGGGGAATATGTGTGAAGTGGTTTGAATGCTCTATTTCAGTATATATCTGTAGCATAGATATACCCTCTCATGTGTTGGTTTTTAATGCTTTGTTTTAATTGGTGTAAAATAATAGAATGAAAATTCCCTGGATGCCTATATCCAGGTTTTGGGCAAATACTTTCTTGGTGAGAGAGCCCTAGGAGAGATTTAAAATCACAAAGCATGAAGCAGAGTAATGCATGGAAATATCACCTTTTAAGTTTCCTCCAAAGTTCCCCTTACTTCCCTTAGCATGGAAAGAGACCACATGTTTGGCAAGTTAAAAATAGTTGACTTACAAAGTCTTTGAAGGTGCTTTCCCATACAGCAGCAAGAAAACAGTTTAACTTAGTTTTGAAAAGGTAAGAGTTTCTAAATTATTTGTATAGAAACACAAAAATGGCTTGCTAAAGCCATGCAGTCTAATCTTGAAGGGCCTTCTTGGTAGTGATGCCCGCCCTGTGGAGTGCCCTCCCATCAGATGTCAAGGAAATAAACAACTCTCTGACTTTTAGAAAACATCTTAAGGCAGTCGTGTATTGGGAAATTTTTAGTGTCTGATGTTTTACAATTTTTTGTAAGTGGATTGTATTAGTGTCTGATGTTTTACAATTTTTTATATTTGCTGTAAGCCTCTCAGAGTGAGTGGGGAAACCCAGCCAGATAGGTGGGGTATAAATATAATGATGATGATTAGATTCTATTTAGCTCAGACGTCCTTTCTGGTCGGATTCAAATGGTGGAAGAGAATGAACAAAGGCTTTGGTAACCCTTCTTCCCAAAGTGAGGAGGCATGACCTAGTCTGGTTGGACTGCTTACTTTGTGGCAGGCATCCCCAACCTGTGGCTCTCCAGATGTTTTGGCCTACAACTCGCATGATCCCTAGCTAACAGGACCAGTGGTCAGGGACTATGGGAACTGTAGTCCAAAACATCTGGAGGGCCAAAGGTTGGGGATGCCTGCTTTATGGTCTTAACCCCTTCGTGTATTAACTAGAGCTAAGCATATACTATGAGGCTGATATTTATCTGACATGATGATGATGATGATGATGATTTGGGCTCCTTAAGAAAAAATGCTATTGTAAATTGAGAAAATGAGAATAATATGAGAAACTGTGTTGCTACCTCTTTCCTGAAGCAACCTGCAATTATTTACGATCGTACTTAACAAATAGTCCTAGTAATTGTTGTGCTTTGTTCTAACAAAGAACAAACTAAGATATTCTTCACTTTTAATGAGTATTATGAGAATATCACCATTTTATGTGTTAACATATAAAAGCCTGGGGACTTTTTTTTTAGGTTCGTGATTTAATTTCAGATGAACTAATATTTTGCTTTCATGAACATGTTATTTTCTCACATATACCCATTTCCCTATTTTTAAACATGGTGTAATGTGAACATTTTAATGTATTATTTTTGTATGCTTCATAACTGTAGTTGAAATTCAGTTTGCATCAATGGCTTTGCAGTGTGGCACCGATGTAGTTCAGCTTCCAGTTGTTGACCCAGCAAATATTTATTTTGAATTCTAAACAGAGCTAAAACATAAATATAAAGCTAATTCATAAAGTTAACAATTTAGACTGTGCATTCTGAGACTTACCATATTTTGGATTATTCATGTTAAATCCCAGCAAGTTACATTTTAACGGTGTTGAACAAAGATGTTGAAAACTGATCAGGATGGTTCTTCTGAGTGGATTGTATAAATGAGATAACAATCACCAGTGAGAATAAAGCAAACAATGATAGGAAGGAGGGGGGGGGAGTAAGCAATTTGAAAAGCTTCTGAAAATTCACTTAGAGTCTTACGTGTCAGGAACCATTGCGCTTATCATTTGAAATCAGACTCCCTGCTTTATCTCTGCTCTCTATCAGCTGTTAGACCTTGGCAATGAGCAAACAGCTTCTGAAAGATTGTCGGTTTGTAGCCAGTGCAGGCAAAGCATCCTTGTCAGGAGTGGTAATACATGTCGACAAGCGCACATTAATTTTAGATTATTCTTTCTGACAAGGCTGTTGATTTGGAGGTTTGCTGCAACTGTTGGTTTAGGCAGGCATGGAAGGAAGCTGGAGGCATTAAGAAAATTCAAAAGAGCTTCTTCGTTTTGTGTGGTGGGGAGACACATTAGTACCCTTACGAAAAGTCTTCCTAAATTTGTTAAGAGTTAAGCTTTGCACTTGGAAAAGTGAAGTGAACTAGAGGTGTATTTCAAAGTCTCAACAATGCGGAAGAGGTAACCATGGCAATTTATCCTATTCAAGTCAAGAAAGCAGGAATGGTAACATAGTGCCCCCCAATCTTTAAAAAGAAGACACTTCAAATATCTGGAACATACATGCGCATGTTGCTTTATGTGTGATGGAAAGGCAAGGGGAAAAATCAGTATTTATATCTATTATATTTATTAAACTATGATATTTTTTTTCAGACTATAATACCAGTTTGTTTGTCCACCAGAAAAAGAAACCAATACTCCTCTTGAAGTGCGGGATACACTCTCAAAAGGGGATATGTGATATGAAAAATCAGAGAGAGATGCTGAACCTGAACTAATATGGTTCATTTTGTTTTGTGTGGTTGGCTGGTAGCTCTGGGTGGGCATGTAAAGAGCATCTAAGAAGACCATTGTGGATAAAATGAGCACTACGACATGCTTCCACACCAGCTGCACAAATAGTCCTCTCCTGCCTCTAAGATGGAGGGAGAAATTTGGGTCAGTTCACAGTTTAATACAAACCTATCCAATTCACATTTCTTCAACAATACACTGACTAAAATGCAGCTCTGTCAAAAAAAAAAATTCACTTCCCTAAATTTTGAAGTGCAATATTCCAAACAAATAATGTGTGCAGAAATGCATGTATTAGGGAAAGTGTGCATAAAAATGCATATATTCATGCTTTCCTTGAGAGATTGTTTCCTTGGAATAGGGGGAGGTTCCATCTGCCTTGAAGAAAGTGATGTGTGTTCCATTCTTAAGGGGGCCTTTTTTTTTAGAACCAAGAAGTGTTCAACAACTATCGCCTATTGGTGACTATTCCCTTTTTGGCCTTTTTGGCAGCCCACTTTCAGGCATGTTTGGAGGAAACTGAACATCAGAATTCATTTCGGTCTTATTTGAGGACCAGTCTTGGCCCTGAAGAAATGTTGGTCACTCTGGCTGATGACATTTGCCAGGACAGAAATGGGGGAAGGAGTGTGATCCAGCTCATTCTCCATGACCTCTTGGCAGCTCTTGACCAAAGTGTCATTGTAGAAAAATGCACACTAATGTCTCAGGCAAGAATTTTCGTGCAAACTAAACTTAAGATGGGGGGAAAACCCCAAGAAACTCAGGGGGTGGGGAGAGACAGATTTTGTCAGTTCCTAACTGTGACTGTGTAGTAAGTTCCTAGTAAGTTTGTTGCACATTGGACTAGTGGTTGCAATCCAAAACTACTTCAGGCAAGCCCATGTGTTTAGATTCCAGCGGGGGGGGGGATCTTTGCCAGCCCTAATAGGGTTGAATTGGGACTTGGTGTATGCAAAATACATGCCAAACCAGCAAATTATGGCCCTTCCCCTAATGTATTTGACTATTCAAATGGAAATAGAGCTTAGTTACATGCAAGTCTACTTTCTGAAGGCTGGAAGAATACTTGGACTTTCCTGCTACCTTCCCCAGCTTGATGCTCTGCTTGAAGAATAAACATTGAATCCTTTGAGAAATGCATCCAACTTCCTGGAGCTGAGTGTTCCGTATTTCATGATATCGAATCTACTGTCAGCTTCTGCTTATATGCTGCCTTACTGAGTTTCCTCTTATTCATTTGCTTGGGCAGCCTTGCTAAGATTAAATAAACTCTGGGGTTTTCTGGCATTTGATGTTTGGTAATTTTATTGGCTGCCCTTAATCATCTCCCCCCCCCCACTCCCCTGGTCCAACTCTTTCTTCATCAGCTCAGTATTGGAGCTGGAATTCATTTTAATGCCTTAATATGCAAACACATTTGTGACAAAATTGACTCAATATTTAAACTTGTTCAATTTCAAACACATTTTATGCTTCAGCTGTTTCAACTTGTAGATTATATGAAATGAGATGATTCAAAAATTAAACAGGTTTAAGCATTCAGTCAATTTGCCTAAATACTGTGTGGCATTTGTTTTTCAAAAGTTTTCTCGAGTTCTTTGTTCTTACTTCACAATTCTTGTGCCCGTCTTATGAAGAGAGCTGAGGCAGACCTGGCTTGTTCAAGTGCTTCAATTACAGAGCTGACCCTTGCTGATGACATAGTTTCAGGGCCGGCCCTACGGCAAGGCTGGGTGGCGCAGGGCGCCAGGGCGCCAGATATGCTTAAGACGGCCCTGTGTAGTTTACTGTGCTATGGCGCTTGTGGAGCGAGCCCTGAATGGCAGCTAGTACCAGCTTCGGCCCATGCTGAATTCAACATTTTGGGTCTTGTGATGCTGTTACCACTACTACCCCATGTCCCTGCCTTTCTTAGGAGCACATCTCTCACAAGTCCCTTATTGTGTAGCATGCCCTGCCCTCAGAAAGACTCCATCTGCTTTTAAGAGTTGAGTGGAAAGAGCAGAAGGGCATTTTGCAGAGACTGCAAAAAGGAGCAGTGCATCTGAAATAGACAGGTACCCTCAAATTTGTGCCCAAAAAGCAATATATATTTATAGGAACATAAGAAGTGCTGCATCAGGCCAATGGCCCATCTAGTCTAGCATCCTGTTCACTCAGGGGCCAAACAGGTGTCTATGGGGAAACCCACAAGCAAGACCCAAGCACAAGAGCACGTTCCCCTCCTGTGGTTTCCAGCAAGTGGTATTTGGGAGCATTGCTGCCTTCAACCACAGAGGCAGAGCACAGCCATCATGGCTGGTAGCCATTGACAGCCTTATCCTCCATGAATTTGTCTAATCCTCTTTTAAAGCCTTCCAAGTTGGTGGCCATCACTGCCTCCATGGGAGCAAGTTCCATAGTTTAACTATCTGTCATGAATCTTCCATACAGAGCCTAGTTTGCACAACACAGTAAACTAAACCAAGAGGTGCCAACATGAATAAAATATTGGGGGGTGGGGGCAGTAGGTAAGCCCTGCCCCACATAATCGATCACATGACACGGTGCACGCACACCATTTGAATGCCAATGGCCATCCACTATGTGGGAGGCTCAGCCCCCTCAAGTATTTTATTAAGGTGGGGGCTGAAGACCCCTCAGCCCCTAGGCGTTGGCTCCTATGAGCCAAACTGTCATTTCCCAGGACTGTGCAAATGTGTAGGCTGCTAGAGAAGAGCTCACAAGTGCTTTGCTCCTCTCGAGTCCATTTTGTTCCAGCACAGAGCTAGGCTCACCATCCAATCCAAAAACATGAGAATGGGAATGGCGTCCTGATGTCCTTCTACCTGTTTCCTGTGTGTAAAAGTGCCTTTGGTGAGCGCATGCATTTCTTGAATTAACAGGCAAGTTTTTATTTTATAATGCAGTGGATCAGCTATGTGGTTTGCTCATTTATGTGATAAGTGGTGTGTAGTGTTAAGCACTTGCATTACTAATTTATTGCATATTAAATTATGTGCTGTGATGAATTCAGGCAGGGTGTATATTATATTGCCATTATGTGATGTGCAGCTTTGTAAGGTAGCCTGAATTAGGAGGTGGGGGGAATCCCACATTTTAATATTTTTCTCCAAAATAAGCAGTGGCCCTGGGGATCCACTGTTTGCCTTGGTGATCTGACTGATTAAAAGAAAGCAGAAGTTGATGATTATTGCTCTCAGAGGAGGCACAGATATAGAAACACACTGACTCATTAAGTGCCTGTGTTCACCCAATCATGGGCAGAGTTTTTGACATTAAAGAAACAATCATAATGAAAAGAAATTACTGGCCCATGAAACAATAAATGAAAATTCTCATTTATATTTCATGATAGACTCTGAAGCAGACGTGTTTGGGTTTTTTTAAATGCGTGACAAAATTGAGTATAATAACTTGCAGATCTTAAAATCTGTTTGGCCTTAACCTTTTTCAAACCTTAGGGGGATCAGTCAAGCTCACCTTGCTCCAAAGTAGTAACCCCCTCACCTATTTCCCCCTGCAAAAGAAGGCGCATATCTGCTGATTAGAAAAAATCTCACTTTCTGGCATTTTGCTCCAAAATAAACAATGCCTCTCTGAGATCCCCTGTTTACCAATTTGATCTGACTAGTAGAAGAAAGTTAAAGTTCATTATTATTGTTCCGAGAGGAGGCCCGGACATAGAAATATCTCTGAATACCTAAGCATTTAGCATAAATTGATGGCAAGCAGATATTCATATTTACAGCTAATAATTGCTTTCCACTCTTCTGTGCAGTTCAGATACTTCAGCATTTAGTGTCATAATCACTTAATTTTGAAAGGTACATTGCACGTGGAGACCTGCACCAGATACCTGCGATCAGGCGTGGCTACCCAGGCACCTGTCAATTTTATGTCTAGATAAGTGTCTCCCTCCCTTTTCAATTTCAGAACAAAAACAAAATGTAAATCCAGCTCCATCTGTGAGACTGTTTGTCTTCCTGCTTATATATTTTCTCCCGCTGCACACTTGTTTGACATCTAACGTTGTATTTAATTTACTTTTTCCATTAGATCAGGCATAGGCAACTTTGGCTCTCCAGATGTTTTGGAACTACAACTCCCATGATTCCTAGCTAACAGGGGCAGTGGTCAGGGATCATGGGATTTGTAGTTCCAAAACATCTGGAGAGCCAAGGTTGCCTATGTCTGCATTAGATTAATCCTTGCATCCTGTCCCTTACTGATGAATCCAGTCTTCTGCAAAAAAGGGGGGGAGTATGAATAGTGACGTAGAAAAGTGCATGAGAGTTCCAAATGTTTAGAGCCAGTGGGCAAACGAAATGCATACATTGTTAGATTTAAATTTCAGGGGAAGGGATGCAGCTCACAGCATTTGCTCTGCATAGAGAAAGTACTAGAATCAATCACCAGAATCATTCATAGGAAGGCCTGAGAGATACCTCATCTGAAACTCTGGAGAGGTGCTGCCAGTGATGGACCAGTGGTCTGACTCTGTATAAGGCAGCTTCCTATGTTCCTATTATGTCCCAAAACAGGGAATTCTGGCTTGATGTCAGTTAACTCACCAGGATCTGGGTTAATAGCCAGTGTGCTATGTGCTATGGAATAGTTTTTAACCTTCTGGATTTATATCAACCTTGAAACACTTTGAAACCCATAAATCTTGGAGATTCGACATTTTAGAATATGTTTCGACCTTCTGTATTAGACATGACAGCTTCCTCTGTTCCTATGTTAACCTTTTCTTAAAAGTGAAGCTCATTTTATGCCACAAAAGTGACTTCCCCCTGCTCCCCAAAAGTTGTGTAACAATTGGAATGTGGGTTTTGTTTTGGGAGGGAGCAAAAATTGTAGGGTGTGTGTGTGTGTGTGTGTGTGTGTGTGTGTGTGTGTGTGTGAGAGAGAGAGAGAGAGAGAGAGAGAGAGAGAGAGAGAGAGAGAGAGAGAGATGCAACTGCTAGTTTTTTTTTATCAAGTTAAAGCAGCCAGGAGCATTTAGTTTGAGTGACTGAGGCTACAATCCTGTACATGCTTGCCCGGCAATAGGTCCTATTAAACTTCACAGGACCTACTTCTGAGAAGATATTACAGTATTGAGCTGAAAATTCATGCATTACACCATGCACATTTGAACTTTTATCTTTCTTTCTTCGCACTACTATACCATGCACTCGGGTGCATGTCTATATTCAGTATTATGTTGCACCCAATGCAGATAACATGTTGGTAAAAGAAGCAGCTGGATTGATGGTACCATAATCATGCAAACTACTCATTTAAGTCAGTTTCAGGTGTATTTACTTTGTCAGATACTCTGAAGCAGAGGTCCGCTTCAACCTTATAACTGTTGGTGACTATTATGGCAGTTGGTTCCACAGGGAAGGCAATGGATTTTTAAAGGGATAAAGGTAAATGTAAAGGGACCCCTGACCATTAGGTCCAGTCGTGACCGACTCTGGGGTTGCGGTGCTCATCTCGCTTTACTGGCCGAGGGAGCTGGCGTACAGCTTCCGGGTCATGTGGCCAGCATGACTAAGCCGTTTCTGGCGAACCAGAACAGCTCACGGAAACGCTGTTTACCTTCCCGCTGGAGCAGTACCTATTTATCTACTTGCACTTTGACATGCTTTTGAACTGCTAGGTTGGCAGGAGCAGGGACCAAACAATGGGAGGTCACCCCGTTGCAGGGATTCGAACCGCCGACCTTCTGATCGGCAAGCCCTAGGCTCTGTGGTTTAACCCACAGTGCCATCCCTTTTAAAGGGATAGATGACCAAAATTAGCTTTAGTATGTATAATGGGACATGAATCCAATATCTCTATTCAGACCAGGTCTCTCCATAGTTTTTAGTTTGGTAATGAGTTGTAATTCAGCAACTTCTCTAAAAAAAATTGCAATAAGACAGCTGTTAATTGATCCTAAAGGTGCTACTAGAATTATGTAAAAATATTTTTTTCATCTTTCATCTTGTTATTTATTATGACCTTTAAGTCAGTGTTTCTGTTTCATATTTTACTGGTGAAGTAAGATTGTTAAGAAATATGATTAAAGCAAGTTAAGACACATATATACAATGAGATGGTAAATGGTAAAACCATTGATTCCTTGCATTAACCTGCCACGTGTAAGCAAATTGAATTTTTCCTAGTTTTATTTTTAATTAGCTCATGCTGAATCCTTATTTTCATGTAAGGAATTGGATAATGCTCTCTATTTGTGCCTTTAGAGTCTTAAAGACAAGCCATCTGACCCAAGACATGTTGCTATTGGACTTAATTAAAGCAAAGCACAACCAGAATTCTTAATAAAAGTAGGTTTTTCAGTACTGATGAGACAGCAAGATGAGAAAACAGGCCTGATTCCTGAAAGCTGTCTGTTTTCTAACCTGTATCAGGCATTCTTTAGCTATTTCTGCCTGAATGAACACAGTTTGGAATACAGTGAGGTAATAAGGTGAGCTAATGAGTACATTATTAAACAGAGACAAAAAAGGAAAAAAATTTGGTTTTTTTTTTTAAAAAAACACCTCAAAGATTATAGAAATGAAAGGGAGAAAAATGACTTCTCAGTTTTGATTTAACTAAAAAATGAGAAAGAAAGAGAGAAAATGAAACTTACAGGGAGCTGCCCCATATATTGTATTCAAAAACAGAAGATAATGTGTACACTTCAACACCTTCTGCTACCTTTCAGAAAGCTGTGTCTACTCACAATGAACTGAGATCTTGCTGTTTTTATGTTGATAATTGCAATGACTGTGCCATACAGATTTTTGAGAGAGTAGAGTATTCACTATCGTAGGTACTATTCAAGCCTAATTCTGATGTAGGAGGTATTTTTGATAGGGTGGTGGTATCACGGGGGGGGGGAGAACTATTTCCCCACCACGACCCACCAGCATTGACACTCTACCCAAAAAGACCCCCTGGGCTACAATTAGTCTGGAAAAACACCCTTCTATTGGCTACAATAGGGCTTTTTTCCAAGCCTAATTGCCATGGGAAAAGTGGGTGCTGTAGGCCACATGAGCACTTACAGGTACCACAGTGGTATAATGCTACAAGTGGTCAGGTAAATAAGTGCAATATTATGTTCACACGGGGTGTTCAGGGCAAATTAAGGTATGTACAGTCCATTTCTGATTCAGTATACTTCAACGTTCTCAAGAGCATGGAACCGGTTTACTTGTGGGGCCAGATATGCCCACTGGATGGCTTAAAACTGCAGAACTGGCACTTTTGCAAGTGCCATATAATACTCATTCCCAGCAGCGTAGCTAGCTGCCTGATGTGCGCATGCACAGGAGGCATATAACGCGGCGGCGCGGCAAACCCTGCGAGCAAGCCGCGGAGTGAGGCAGTCTTGCTTGCATCGGGGCTTCTCCTCGATGGCAGTGATGCAAGCGAGACTGCCTCACTCTGCGGCTTGCCCGCGGGGTTTGCCGCGTTGCCGCGTTGTATGCCTCCTGTCCTGCCTGCTGCCCCCCGCCCAGCCTCACCCCCCCATTACTACGCCACTGTTTAGGTTGATCTTAAGTTGATCTTAAAGTGTGGTGTCAACTATGCTCTGGAGCTCTCTGCCCATTAGATATGGCCAAATTTTTCCATTTCAATTTCTCATTTTCCCATTCTTAAATTCAGTTCTCTGAATTCTAAAAAAAGAACCTCATCAGCCCTTATTCTGCACATTTCCCCTAACACACACATTTTTGTATGCAATCTCCACTAATATAATGCATTATATCCATTTTTAATCGTACTTTGTTGAAGCTAAATCCTTCGAAGACAGAGGTCCTCTGGCTGGGTCGGGACGACATGGGGTTGGGGGGCCAACTCCCATCTCTTGCAGGGGCTCAATTAGTGCCAGCGCTTTCTGTCAAGAGTTAGGGTGTAATCGTTGACGCCTCCCTTTCCACGGAGGCACAGGTTGCAGCCACAGCTAAGGTGGCATTTTTCCATCTCCGCCGTATCAAGCAGTTGGTCCTTTACCTCTCTCACCCTGATCTGGCCACAGTGATCCATGCGACGGTCACCTCCAGGCTTGATTATTGTAACTCGCTCTACGCGGGGCTGACCTTGAAGTTGACCCAGAAACTCCAGCGGGTGCAGAATGCCGCGGCGAGGCTCCTTACAGGGTCCCGGCCGCGGGATCACATTAATCCAGTGCTTTACCAGCTGCACTGGCTCCCGGTGGAGTACAGGATCAGGTTTAAGGTGCTGGTTTTGACCTTTAAAGCCCTATGCGGTTTGGGACCCTCGTACCCACGAGACCGCCTCTCCTGGTATGCCCCGCAGAGGACCTTAAGGTCCACAAACAACAATATTCTGGAGATCCCGAGCCATAAGGTGGCTAGATTGGCCTCAACTAGAGCCAGGGCCTTTTCAGTATTGGCCCCAACTTGGTGGAACACTCTTTCACAGGAGACCAGGGCCCTGCGGGATTTGTCATCTTTCCGCAGGGCCTGCAAGACAGAGCTGTTCCACCTGGCCTGTGGGTTGGATTCAGTCTGACCCCTGTGTTTTCCTCCCTCATGGTTTGGATTTATGGACTACTTAAAATGAGGCTGCATTTTAAATTTTAATATTGTATTTTAATCTGTATTTTAATTAATTGTTTTCTTTTCTTTTATGTCTTATTGTAATTTTATTGGTATTAGCCGCCCTGAGCCTGGTTTTGACTGGGGAGGGTGGGGTATGAATAAAAAATTATTTATTATTATTATTATTATTATTATTATTATTATTTGTACATTTTCTTCACAATACATGGCTGGAGAGCTATAGCACAATTCAGGAAAATGTGGACTTCAGAGAACGGCTCAGTTCTGTTCCTCACATTGTTTCAGAAAACACCTGCTAAAAACTTCTTTGTTCCAGCAAAGTCTAGCCAGGCTTTTAGTAGCTGGATAGCTGAGTTGGTTAGAGCATGCTGCAGATAATGCCAAGGTTGCAGTTTTGATCCCCGTAAGGGACAGCTGCCTATTCCTGCATTGCAGGGGTTGGACTAAATGATCCTCAGGGTCCCTTCCAACTCTATGATTCTATGTGTTTTAAAATACTGGTTTTATTTTATATTTCCCTTTTTAAAAAATGTAACTTTTTTTTTAAAAAAAAATGGTCTTCAGTATCATTATGAAGCAAGTCAGGGAATTCCTGTCATGGGAGGATTTAGGTGCCCCCCCCAAAAAATTTCTGTGGTATGGGAAAGCATAAAAGAAGGAGATTAAATAAATCGTGTGGCATAAATTCAGGCAAAGCATACCTGTCAGTATCTTAATTAAAGGGAACTTGGGGTCTTACAAAGTCTACTCAGCTGGGCGAGGGAAGCACTGACTAGAGGTGAACATATCAGATTCAAGTGTCTGTTCCAGAGCTCTGTGTGCTTTCTAACACACATGTGAAACAGGTGTACAGGTGTGTTTATTTCAGGGGTGTCAACTTGAACAAAATATTGGGGGAGGCTGGTAAGCCCTGTCCCCACACAATTGATCGCATGATGAGGTGCATGTGCACCATTAGAATGGCAGCACCCATCAACTTTGGGGAGGTGCAGCCCCCTCAAATATTTTATTGGGGGGAGTCAAAGACCCCCTCGGCCCCTGCGAGTTGGCTCCGGTGCTCCATTAACTTCTCTGGAGCAGCCAATATGAGGCATACACAAAGCTGACGCTTTGAATTTAGGTAGAGGCATACATTTTATCTGTATAGACAATATAGAAATAGAATATAGAAAATACCTAAAGGCAGCCTTGTTTAGGGAAGTTTTTAATCTGTGATATTTGATGTATTTTAATGTTTGTTGGAAGCCGCCCAGAGTGGCAGGGGAAGCCCAGCCAGATGGGGCGGGGTATAAATAAATTTATTATTATTATTATTATTATTATTATTATTATTATTATTATTGCTGCCATTTACTTAATCCTTTCAGCCAGGATAATCCAATAATTTGAAAGCAGGTCAGTGCTGCTCGTGGATGTGCATTGTTCACACATGGACTCAATTTAAGGTGCTGTTTTTTCACCATGCAGGTTCAAGACAAGCTTGGGGCCCAATATACTGCCCTCTCCCTTGTGGGCTGCCCAATGCACTCTGGTTACCATCTGAGAACTTGCTCTGTATGCCTAATGGACAGGGACTCCCTAGGAGCACGGCCTTTTCAGTTGTGGCACCAACATTGTGGAATGCCCTCCCACCAGGCCCCGACTTTATATAGCTTCCAGTGATAAGCTAAAACCCGGCTTTTTGTAAAGCATTTGTGCTGAAATGTTATGAATTGCTAAGGGTCAGCGTTTGGTGCTTGCTTTCCACCAGTTTCATTCGGCTGATTGGTTTAGATATTTATTGTGTAATTCTTGTTCGTTTGTGATCATGTGGTTTCATTGTTGCTGTTGCATTTTGTGGTCTTCTATTGATTGCTACCCACCATAGGTACTTGGAGCAATTTTTTAAACAAAATATAAATATGCTATTACAATTACTACATGGCGACTTTGTCTATATAGCATTTAACACATGCAATCGTAGCATTGCATGAGTGGTACCTCGGGTTACAGATGCTTCGGGTTACAGACTCCACTAACCCAGAAATAGTACCTCGGGTTAAGAACTTTGCTTCAGGATGAGAACAGAAATCGTGCGGTGGCCATGCAGCGGCAGGAGGAGGCCCCATTAGCTAAAGTGGTACCTCAGGTTAAGAACAGTTTCAGGTTAAGAACGGACCTCTGGAATGAATTAAGTTCTTAACCAGAGGTACCACTGTAATAGTGTTAGACAGCACTAATGTTTGTGCTGCTTTGTACAAAAGCCATAATTTTTCAAGTAAGGAGGAGAACAATAACTGAGGGGGGGGGCTGTAATGTAAAGCCATGGAATGTGAAATTTGAACTGGTGACATCTGAGCTCACATTTCTAACCACTGCACAACACCACCATCAGTTTTCATCCATGACCTCTGCTTTAGTATAGTCCGATAAATTGCTGAAGTCATTAATACATCTGTTCAGTTATGGTAAAGGTTGTGTGGCTAGGGTTTGAAGCTCTTTAAGTTTTCAAAGACTAGTGTTTTATTTGAATTTCACAGTCGGTTCTCTAATGTTTCAGGGTAACATTCTTCTGGAAATGTGTATGTGTTGGTGTTAGAATCACTATACTAGGGATTCAATGATCAAAGTATTTTTTAAAATAAATAAATAATTGAATACAACCTGCCCTCATGCAGATTTCTTTTCATGAATATATGTGTCTTTGTCAGTAATGGGTATTATGGATAAATTGCTTTTCCTCTGTCCTATTCTCTGTTCTGTCTATCATTCTGAAAGTGCAGGGGAAATGAAGAAGGCATATTGATCTGGGATTTCTCTTGTGGATTAAAGGGTTTACATCCCACCTAGGCTTGACCTTAATCCAGGAAGGCAATAATGCCAAATTCATGAAATGAATTATGAGTAGTCCATCACCTCACAAAAGCATAACTAGAGCTAAACATGCGTGCTATTGCTATTTGCGGGGTGGAGAGGACATTTTGTTAGGTTTACACACATACAAACTTTTCAAACAGCCAGTTGGAATGCAAATTTGTTCCTAGATTATGCTCACCTGACCGGGGAACAGCCAAGAATAGTTAAAAGGGCTGCAGAATAAAGGAGCTCCTTTGGAGGAAGGGTGGGATATAGATTGAATAACTAATAAATAAATAACAATTATCTGGAGCCCCCTCCTTTCCTCCTGTTTGTTTGATAAATTGGGAGTAGAAGGTTTGTTGTGGGCCATGTAAGATTAGGCAGTGTGCCAGGATGTAGCCCAAGGCATGCAGTTTCAACATGTCTGAACAATAAATATTTTTTAAAATTTCGAGGCTATGCATACTGATCAGAGAATGTCCATACTGCCCACAGATTGTACAAAATGCAGTCTGCATATCTGTATTCCACAAAGCCTGTTGGAGATTATGCATAATAGTGAGAGAGTGTACAAAAGTCAATACATTCTGTTGGAGTTGCTGCAATGGAAACACTAATCTGGACCTTGCGTAGAGTAGAAAAGAATTTGCTCTCCACCACAAGAATGAGTTTGAAAGCTTTAATGCAGAACAGTTTAAAACATTGCAAAATACAAAGTAACACATTGCTCTTAAACAAACAAGCAACGAGGTCCAGTCCTTAATTCAGTTCAATAAACTTTTTTCTCTCTTTCTGGTCCCAACTTGCTTGTTCACCATCATGGAACTTAGCCACTACTGCTGTTGCTGCGGGTTCACTGCTGATGCCAGGATGAGTCATGAATTAGCCGAAAGATTGAAACTGAAGCATCCAACCTTTGCTGTTGCTTTTGCCACAATGAAACCTCCTGTGCCTTATGCAAACTTCTCTTTGCAAAATGCTTTCAAACACAGTGCATACAAGCATTGCATTTTATGCACTTATATATTTAACACATTCCCCAAGGCCTGCTGGGAATTATGTATACTGACCAGGAAATGTGCACAGCTCCATCTTCCAGGAATGAATATGTGGCACCTTCTTCATGAAGTGTACACAATGGCTGCTTTTACACACATTAACTGACCAACTCACATTCCCCTTAACACAACCTGGCTGAGTCACATGATGATCTGGTACATAAGCTACCCACATGAATGTACCACATTCATTTTTAGTCTTTGGCATTCATAGGATAACAGTGTAGAGCTGTTACCACAAGTCCCACAATTTAATAAGAGCTTTTCTTTTAGTTGGTTTGATTGTGGCTTATTTAATCTGACCTTTCCTGCATTTTTTGAAAAGTTATCCTGTTGCGCTTACATCCTTCAAGGATTCTCATCACTCCCAATGCTGAGATAATTTGAGAGTTGGGATAGGAGCCCAGCACCCAAAAAGGAAATGGTTGGCATGAATTTAAAGTTGTACATTATTTTTCAGCCCAAACTTAAAGAGAATCATTAATTATTATTATTTTCCGAATGTGAATGAAGATTCTGTGAAAGATCATCTCACTGTAGGATGCCTATAAAATCATATAAAAAGATCTTTCCTCATGGGTAATTATTCAAAATGTCTTTTAGAGCTGTCACCACGAAAAGGTCATAACCAGAAGCCATACAGGGATATCTGGCTTGCTGAAGTTATAAATAAAGAGAAATGGTAGCATAGCGTATATGCCTCTGTATGAGAACTGCTGCTTTTTATGTATTATTTACTTCCACCTATTACAGCTGCACAGAAAAGTCCCCTTCAGGTTGCGGGTCCCTATTTTTGCTGTAATAGATGATAAATGTGAAGGGTATTGAAGGTGAAAAGGGTAAAATTCTAGCTTTACTATTAAAAATATAGAAATATAAAGCTGTTCTCTTCTCAATCAGACTGGACTTTTCGTTGCCTAAATGTTCCACCAGAAGTTTAAGAGCTGTTCCATAGACCACACTTAGATGAACTCCAGCCCCCTACTCCTATATGGTGAGGGAATAAGTGGGCGTCAGATATTGTGATACAATCGCACTTCCTCTCTGCTAATGCTTTTCGTGAGTTCCTCAACTCTTAAGCAAAGTGGCCAACCTTATCCAGGACTTGCAGCAGTTCTGCAGTTCATTTAAGGAATCTTAAGTAAGGTGGCATTCTACCTTTACCTTTAAGTAAGGTGGCATAGTGAGGTGGTGCTGTGGAGCTGCTCTCATGTCACCGGTGTTGTTGCTTCTTATCTGGATGTTGTGGGGGCAGAGTGGTGATGAGGTCAGGGCTGCAGAGGTGCACCAGCAGGAGCTACAGATTAGCTATGCTGGTGCGACCACACAGCCCCAGCTTTGCTGCTACCCTGCCACACACCCCACACCTTCCAAGTAAGTGCCAGTGACTGAGGTGTTCAGAGGCTGCCTCTGCAGTTCCTGCACATCTCTTGCCTGAACTGCAGGAAGCCCAGGGTTTAAGGCTACTGCAGGATAAGGTTGCCAGCATGGACAAGTTGCTTGCAGGAGTGTGGCTTGTCCACATTCTGGTTTGGCCTTCCTGGCTAATAATGTTTAGCAGGAGGGAATGGCTCCAGGAGGTAACATATGCCTCCTTGCAAGAGGAGATGGCCCTGAATGCCTTGTAAGAGGCAATTGTGAGCACACACTTTAAAAACCCTCATTGAAAAAAAAACAAGGCATGTACTTTTGTAAACCAAGAAAATATTTATTATTATTATTATTATTATTATTATTATTATTATTATTATTCCTCATTGGATCCAGAGGATTAAAACAATTGATCACAGATATTCCCTTTTGGGCAAGGTGGAAGAGTTGCTTCAAGACACTCTCAAATGACGGGTTATTTAGATCCATTTCAGCCTGGTTCCAGGCCTGATTTTGGCACAAAAACTGACTGGGTCACTCTGGTGATTGATGCATGTTGGGAGAAAGAGGGCAGTGTAGCTTTGCTCATTCTCACAGACTTCTTTTAGGCTTTAGGTGATGACCACAGTGGTCATCGCTTTTTGATTGCTTGAAAGCACAGGGCAGATTTAACATAGTGGCTTATCTTAAGAAAAAGCCAGTGTCACAACAGAAATTTGTCTCCATAATTTCAGTTCATTCCTTTTTAATAATATGCTAGCAAGCAGTCTTCACTTTTAAAAATTAAAATTATTTAAAAACAGTATTTTTGCTTGATAATAGTGTGTAAAATCACGGCTATTATTTGTAGCAATTTGCTGCTGCTTCACCAAGGATATGGATCACTGGTTTCACTGTGTTCCATGACACTAAGCAATTTATTATTATTATTTTGCAAAATTGTAAATGCACTTTTAAAAATTTAAGAACTTGCAAATGCACAGCTTCCTGGAACAGATCCGTCAAATATCTATGTGAGTACTTGATAATGCTGGGTAGTTCTGCTGAAATTTGGGGATTTGTAGGAAACAAGACACTTGTTTAAACTTCAAAAATAAGTGATTTAACTATTGTTAATAGCTAATCAGCCCTGACAGGCTTTGCAATAACAGTGAGTGTTGAGTTAACATGTACAGAATCCAACATCCATTTTCCACTCATATTGTGCTATATTGGGGACACGGGTGGCGCTGTGGTCTAAACCAGTGGTCCTCAACCTTGGGCCTCCAGATGTTTTGAGACTACAATTCCCATCATCCCTGACCACTGGTCCTACTAGATAGGGATCATGGGAGTTGTAGGCCAAAAACATCTGGAGGCCCAAGGTTGAGGACCACTGGTCTAAACCACTGAGCCTCTTGGGCTTAATGATTGGAAGGTTGGCAGTTTGAGTCCACGCAACGGGGTGAGCTCCATTGCTCTGTCCCAGTTTCTGCCAGCCTAGCAGTTTGAAAGCACACCAGTGCAAGTAGATAAATAGGTACTGCTGTGGTGGGAAAGTAAACAGTGCTCTGGCACTCGTCACGGTCCTCTGTGCACCAGTAGCAGTTTAGTCATGCTGGCCACCTGACCTGGAAAGCTGTCTGTGGACAAACGCTGGCTCCCTTGGGCTGAAGCGAGATGAGTGGCACACCCCATAGTCACCTTTGACTGGACTTAGCCATCCAGGGGTCATTTAACTTACCTTTATATTGGTTGACTTTTAACTGTTTTGGTTAATCTCATTCTGAAGCCTCTCAAAGCACTATTGGTTTGATCTGCATCTTTCATCTCTTAATTCATTATAGAGTAGTGAAGAAGTTTGTACTAAAAATAGCCTCCTAGTTTGATTCTGAGTTGTAAAGTTCACTCCTTCCTGTTAAAAGTAAAATGGGAGAAATATTTTTTAATGAAGTTGCATATTAGTGAGATTTGTACAGACCAAAGAAAACAACTTAATCTTGCAATAACAGCACTGATTCGTGGTAAACTTGTATCTGCCATTGATGCCACCACTCACGCTTAAAATCTCCCAGGGCAGATCTAAGAAAACTGCCTTGTTCAACAGTTAATTCCAATCACATTTGGAATAAGAGAATTATTGATGAGCTTCACATGAAAACAAACATGCATAGCTTGCAGCAGGAAATATCATTAGAAAAACATATGTCACTGGAAAGCTAGTGGGGAATTTAGTTAAGCTGGAAGTATTCCTTAAAGATACTTTTGTGGCACAATCTGCAAAAGCACTTTGTTACTGAGCTTTCATGATAACAAGTGAGCTATTATTGGAGGGGAAGCCATGTTTGAAGAAACACATTTATACCAGGAATGCGGAACTTTCAGATGTTTGCCCCAGCCAGAATGGCCAATGGTCAGAGATGATGGGAGTCACTGTCTAGATACAGTCTAGCAGAAGGTCGCAGATTCCTCAACCTTGATTTATAGCCGTGTCATTTGCTAGCCTGTGATTTTTAATTGCTTTCCCCAAACCATGATATGAACAACAGGGGAAGTCAGAAAAGTCACCTCAGCTGATTAAGATACCAGGCAGCTTGAAATTCTCTCCTAGGAATGGTCTGTTTTCTTATCTTACCTGATCTGGATTGGAATCCTTGTGTGTACTAGGTCTTTCAGGACTGGATCGAACTAAATAGTTGTGCTAACAGGCATCCATGCAATGAGTCCTGCTAGTTCACTGGGGCTTTCCCCCTCCTCTATGCCCTGAAATCAGCTTGGATACGTGAGGGGAACCCTCAGAACAGTGCATGGGGGAAAAGGAGATCATTCCATCTAGCAACCAGAAAGACTTGTGCTGACAGAATGAACATATTAGCACAATGTTGACTTCCATCCTAACCCATTACCTTCATTGCAATCCAAATCTGAATTGAAGAGCAAATTACTTATAAAAAGCATTTCCTAATCAACTATTGGGGACCCAGGTGGCGCTGTGGGCTAAACCACTGAGCCTAGGGCTTGCTGATCAGAAGGTCGGCGGTTCGAATCCCTGTGACGGGGTGAGCTCCCGTTGCTTGGTCCCAGCTCCTGCCAACCTAGCAGTTTGAAAGCACGTCAAAATGCAAGTAGATAAATAGGAACCGCTACAGCGGGAAGGTAAACGGCGTTTCCATGTGCTGCTCTGGTTTGCCAGAAGCGGCTTTGTCATGCTGGCCACATGACCTGGAAGCTGTACGCCGGCTCCCTCGGCCAATAATGCGAGATGAGCGCGCAACCCCAGAGTTGGTCACGACTGGACCTAATGGTCAGGGGTCCCTTTACCTTTACCTTAATCAACTATTAGTTGAGCTTTCCGTTCTTTACATAGAGGATGACTCACAATTGACCATGCAGCTGAAAACTCCATAGTACAGGTTTTGTTTTTTGTTTTTTGTTTTTGTTTGTTTGTTTGTTTTATAAAGAAAGCTGGGTTTTCTTTATAAAGAAAGACTGTCACAAAAACTGTTTTGCAAACTGGAATTTGTCTTTGTGGTCTTTAGCACATCATCATGTTTTTGAACAAAACTTCACATCCAGCTTTCAGGACTTGCATTGAACTAATCTTTTATTACTTTTCGAAATTCATTACGCTTTCATCATGTGGTAATGAAAATGATTTGAATTTGAGTTTTGCCTTCCTCCAGAGACGTTAAAAAAATAATCTAAAACCATAGGCCTCATTTGGGCAATTAGCTTCTTTCCAGACTGCTTTACAAACACAATCATTTTCTGTGTGAAATTCACAAGTCACAACAGATTCTCTCCCCCCCCCCCCCGGAAGGTCAAAGGGTTTCATTCAAGTGGTGGCAAGCTTAAGATGTGATCACACCTTTCCACTTTTTTGTTTGCAGTCTGTGAGAGACAGGAGAGAATTTTCCCTAGAATGAGTATGGTTAGAAAAAGAAAAATTCCTCCATACTTGAGATTGTTTGAGTAACTAAACAGAATACAATGTCTAAAGAAATAGGAAATGTAGTAATTCATTCTGTTCTGATGAAAGTCTTTTGAAGTGTGGACTTGAGAGCCAGTGTTAAGTGTGGGGAAGTAGTCTGGGGCATAACCTTTTGGGGGATGAGGAAAATTACCCCAATCCTCATGCATGAAGGAGGCCACATCAACCATGGCAATCAACCATATAGTTTGGCATTGCCATACTGTTGCCCCCTTTCCTCCGCCTTGAATTCCCGGTAACGTAAGCACAATAAGCTTCATCGGGAAAAACACGCATACATTCCTTTATTTTTATGTGCTGCTTTTCCATAGTCCAAACTACCGGTATGCTCAAGTCAGCTCACAACATTAAAAACTCACAATTACAACATAACAAAAGTAGTCATAAACAATAAATAAAACATGTCCAAATTGAGCACTTTCCACATAAATCTTGTCTAAAACTAAGACACAAAAAGTAATAGCAATAATAGCAACAACCCTCCTCTCCCCACAACAATACCCCCTAAACAATATACCAGCCAAAGAGTCTGTTCAGCAATTGTAGCTATTGTAGCTGGAGTCAATCAGGACTCTGCCCTCCCAGGCCAGTTGGGAAAAAGGCCTGCAGGGCAGGGAGCAGGAGTCACAACCATGAACAAACTCTGCTGTGGGGTGGTCATATCTTTTTATGTACTAGCTAAATTACGTATATTAGAAACACATACACACACACACACACAAAACACACACACAAAGGAGTTGGCTGTTAGTGTACCACCAGTTAGTGTACCACCAGTTAGACTTACAGGGCAATCTTTTGCATGTCTACTCAGAAGCAAGTCCCACTGAGTTCAGTGGGAATTTCAGTTCATACAGGACTGCAGAATTAATGTTTCAGGAGTGGAGTCAGCTATTCCAACACCTCATCAAGAAAAATAGCAATTGGTCCTGTTTCTCTACTTTCTGGAGGAGTCAGGAGGCTTGACAGAGGTTTGTGCTTTAGCCCAGGTGTTAAATGTTGTATTTTGAGGCAACCTGGAATTTTAGTGTACCAAGCATGCTTTCATTGTTTTCATATGCCCTTAACACCAAAAACAGACAGTGGCACTCTGTAATCTTCAGGCACTTTGAGATATCTGGTTCAACCTCTTTAGGAAAAAAATAAAAATAGAAGTTGTTAGATCTCATGGTAAATGACTAGGACAATAAGGAAAACAACAATTTCATTTCAATTTATGTGTATTAAGATAGTGTAATAAACAATCTCATCTTCATTATCTCCTTTTGACAAGGTTTATGTTGTGACAAGTGTGTGCATGATATTAGTCATATGTAGGGAATGGGGAAGAAATTCAGTTCAGTGTGCATTTAAAGCCTGAGCTGTCAATTTCACACTTTCAGAAACCCTATGTGAACTGAAACACAGCTAACCTTTGAAAATCATACTTATCTGAATTTTGGTGCCGTTCTCCACCCAAAACAATGTTTACAAAAATGCATATATTAGGGGAAAGTGTACATAAAAATGAAGATATTAGTGAAATGTTAGGGGGGGTGGGACACCCCCCTGTCACCATCCTCTATCTGGCTCTGTCTAGCAGATTCAGAATGAAATGCTTTGAATTACTTTCTTTTGACCCCAAATGCTCAGAAAAATGTGTCAAAATCTTCAGTCATTTGAAAACTAGAATATATTTTTTAAAAAAATTAACGTCAGGAAGTGACTTTCATGTGGTTAACAAGTATACAGTCATACCTTGGATCTCAAACGCCTTGGCTCCTGAACCAATCGGCTCCCAAATGATCAAAACCCTTAAGCAAATGTTCCAGTTTTCAAATGATTTTTGGAAGCCGGACGTCCAAAATGGCTTCAGCAGCTTCTGATTGGCTGCAGGAGCTTCCTGCAGCCAATCTGAAGCTTTGCTTTGGTTTCTGAACGTTTTGATAGTCAAACGGACTTCCGGAACGGATTCCGTTTGACTTCCAAGGTATGACTGTATTTTGCAAATAAACTGAATAAGCTGAACTACGGTATATCATTGACTGAAGCCCAAGGGCTTTCTGCAGTATAAATAGCCTATGGGAAACTTCCAATCATTCCTAGATAGTCCCTGCAGGTGTACGCTCTCAGGAGAAAATGCCAGAAGCTGTTAGAAGCATCCAGAACTGAGTTGCCTGTGAAATGATTGGCCAGTTCATGGAAGATACGTCTATCGCTCAGTTGGGTTGCCAGTTGTAAAACTAGAATGTCCACAACATCATCCAAGTGACATCAGTGAGCATTTCAATTTCAAACATTCTGATTATTTCTACTTTTAGTTAAGTATTTTTTATTTATTTACTTGATTTAGGGGGGGACTGCTGACCACCTGACCACTGAACACACACACACACACAAGCTACGCCCATGACCTCCAATGGCAAATGAATGGATGAATCAAATGACCTTGCTTGTGAAACAACAGGGAGGGACAGAAGTGAAGAGACATTACTATCTCATTTCTTCAAACAGGATGCCATTGCCCTCCCCCCAATTCTTGTTGAATTAGAGATATCCCTCCTTCTTATCTAATTAGCTGGATTCTGACTGGCCTCGCAGCATTTCACCATCAGCACAGATAAGTATTCCTCACCTGAAAATTCAGAGCAAGCCCTACCCATCTCCAGGGCACTGGGCTGCTCAAAAATGAAATGAATTTGAGGCTCAATCTTCCAGGCCACTTTTGGCAGCAATGCCTGACATTGGTTGCCTCCTCCTTCATCTCCGCAAAGCTCATTTTTGCTTAAGAAACACATCCTCCATGCTTTAAATGACTCATCGTTGGCATGCCTCTTTGTTAAGAGTTCCCAAAGCTTTTGCAACCCAACAGAGTGAAAAGTTGAGAAACTGTGATTGTAATGTCTCCATGCTCTATATCACTGCACTGTACTCAAGGCAGCTGACACCTCCAGGCTTGACATGAATTTATTGTCATGAGCAACTTGCAGAGAGCGCAGCAAATAAGCTGGAGGAACTGATAACATCTTGTCAAAACATCCTCCAGAACTTGGATATGTCCTCATTCTGAATGTACCCCTGAAATGAAAGGCAAGCCATATCACCTGAAGCATTTAAGCTGGCCTGACAACAATGTTTTGAAAATAATCCAGCCTGGGGAGGGATAGTCCCCTGTGATTCTGAACCTTCCTGGATAATGATAGAAAATTCAGAAACCACTAAGAAATTCTACCTACATTTTAAAAGGTACAATGATTTTCTGTACACTTTCCTTCCCTGTCTTATTAATCAGTACAGCTCTCTAACACTATAAGTCTCTAACTAATAAAATGACACTCTAACTAATGATATCTCTGTTACACAGTAACTCTCTAATGCAGTGGTTCCCAACAGGTGGTCCGGGGACCCCCAGGGGTCCGCGAGCTATGCCAGAGGGGTCCGCAAGATGCTATTAGAATAAAAAATATATTAAATATATTTCGTATGATAACAGATTTTTTGTTTTGGCCGCTTCCTGCATGAGCAGAGTCTAGCGCAAAACTAGAATTAGATAGAGGCAGTAGTTCTGCTGTATGCCGTTAGGTGGCGCTTTACAAACACTACTGTTTTGCAAAGAGGCAGCGCACGCATTCTACTAACGCTCACCTCCCCAAGATGCTTTGCGCGCGTCGGCTTCATTTGTGCGCTACTGCGCAGGTACCCTGTCTTCTCCATTCCCCTCCCTCCTCCCTGGCGCGCACTGCCTCTTTGCAAAACAGTAGTGTTTGTAAACAAAGCGTTGTTTTTCGCGGAAGCTACAGTTCGCGTAGTTAAAAATGGACCGTTGGTTAAAAAGTGGTTCATCGCATTAAGAACTGAAAATTAAAACTAACTGTATACTGATGGAGTACTCTGTTGTAACTGTAAAAAACGTATAAATATAAAATATAAAAAGACTCTTAATTTGGCTCTCTCTTTTTAATTTTAGGATTAGGAATTAATGGGGGTCCTTGTCACAATAGTGGCTCGATGAGGGGTCCTCGAGAAAATTTTGTTGGGAACCCCTGCTCTAATGCAATAACTCCCTGACTCTTGTCTTCCTCCCTCTGCTTCCTCTGTCTTCGAACTCCCCTCAAAGACTTGCTCTCACCAAAGACCTGTGGCAAGTCACCCAGCTGGATGATGTGTCACAATGAAAGCTATGTTACTGTTACTTAGCAACCTTGCTCAGCATTGGTCCTCTTAATATTAGCTTTGCATAGCTTTTAGTGGATCTTTATTTTTATTTACCTAAAAGAACTCTAGACCACCCTTCTTCTTGTGATTCCCAGGGCAGTGTCCAATCATAAAAATATGATATAAGAAATCAGCATAATATCCTTCAAACAAAAATAACACTGAGAGACAACCCCAATACAAAACTGTTGAAGTAGGACGGAGGACAGCCACACAATCCCTGGGGAAATGAAAATTGCGTAACCTGGTGACAGAAAGATTGTGGTGTAGTTAAGTTTTCCATATGTGCTTTCCTTCATGAACATCTTTGGCTTTGTAAGTGCCATCATCTGGTTTCTGCCTGCGCATGGAGATATTAAAACAGTGAACACATTTTTGCATGTTATAGGTTGATTCTCTTTGGCACCCAGAATACTTTGCATTTGATGGGTCTGCGACTGTTGCAATAGTGGTTTGAAGACAGTTTACAGCAGGCATGGCTCTCCAGCTGTTTTGGGACTACAATTCCCATCGTCCCTGACCACTGGTCCTGTCAGCTAGGGCTGATGGGAGTTGTAGTCCCAAAAACAGCTGGAAGGCCAAGTTTGGCCATGCCTGGTTTACAGTAAAGAATTGTTTGGAACTTTTCCAAATAATACCACAGCTTTCTATTCATATTTATTTCATTAAAAAATTATATACCACGTGAATGTAAAAAATCAAAATCAAAGCAGTTTATCTACGTCTGCCCAGGAAAGGTACATGTCTCAGTGATGAAGCCACATATATTGCATGCAAAAGGTCTCAGCGTCTCCAGGTAAGCCTCCACCTGAAACCCCAGAGTCCTGCTTCCCACCAGTGTAGGCAATGCTGGTTTACTGAGCTAGATCAGTAAACATCTGGATCAGCATAAAGCAGCTTCATATATTCCTGTCTGCTGTCTTCAAAGTTTGATTTTAGTTGCCCCAACAAAACACCAGTGTTCCCAGTGTCTCTGTTCTTTTCAGTACAATTTTTTTCTTCACAGAGTTTGCTTTCAAACTTCCATTTTCTGTGTTAAATCTGTGTTAAATCTGTGTATTTAACTTCTGCATCTTCCATTCTTGTACTCCTATATATATATATTACTTGTTAGTCAATAAACAAGCACAAAGTGCATATCATGTCAGATTTGATGGGCAGAAATCCCCTTTAATATGTGTGCAACAAAATTCTCTGTCTGTTCATACTGTTCATTATGAATCTCCTTTTGCATGTTTGAAGGTGATATCCAGTCATATCATGAAACCAATTAAAAATTAAAAAAGTACAAAACAACTGGAAATGGGTTTAAAAACAATAAAAAATTAACACCTAAGGGAAGAGATCTTTTCATCCAGCTAGGGAAAAAAAATAATGGAAAGCCAGAGATTTTACATACATATACCTTAGTTACCTAACATATGCCAGTTTTGTGTGTATTTTATAGTTGAGCGTCAACAATCCACTACAAAGTAGCACATAGCCCTTGGACACTTTGCCAAGCACATGAACTTTCTCAGTATGTGCATGATCTGGGAGCTCCTGACCTCCAATTGGAGCCCTGAAGGGGGGGGGCGGAATTTTTATTTGATTCATTATCCTCACTGAGGCCTTGTTCTCACAAATAGCATATGAGGTCATAAATCTGTGTCTGAGCTGTACCAGTTCAGACTGCCAGTGTGGGTTCACATGAATGAACACTGTCTCTGAATTAAAAATCAAAAGTAAATCACGGTCAGCGAAAACTGGATATCGGGAAGAAGGATTCTAGCCTAGCCATCTTCCTGACGTGCTACCTTTATTGTGTATTGCAGTTCTTTCTTTTTTCATAATAATAACATTCCATTATGTGGATTTGAAGTGGTCAAGGCAAATACATGCATTTAGCAACTGAGGTGCTGCTAGTGGCTGGAATAGCATTCCAAGAGAAAAGGAATTGTCTGAATGCTGTTCATTTGCTTAATATGACCATTAACCATAATCATCCCCATTCCTTGTTTAATGCTCAACTGCATTGCCAAACAAGCCATTTTCTCTTTCAGAAGTTCATTTACGGTTTCTTTGAGGTACAGGTTCAGATAAGGCTCTTGGTATTCTAAATCAAACTATAATTATAAAGCATTGTCAAATTTCATAATAAGGTTTGGACATTTATTTTCATTAGTCTATTAGATCAATTTTGATTATCCTGGGTTTTTTTTGGTGGAAACAGTAAAAGCTGGTTAGGTAAAAGCTGGTTAGATACTCTGAAGCAGAGGTCCGCTTCAACCTTATAACTGTTGGTAACTATTATGGCAGTTGGTTCCACAGGGAAGGCAATGGATTTTTAAAGGGATAAAGGTAAAGGTAAAGGGACCCCTGACCATTAGGTCCAGTCGTGACCGACTCTGGGGTTGCGGCACTCATCTCACTTTATTGGCTGAGGGAGCCGGCGCACAGCTTCCCAGTCATGTGGCCAGCATGACAAAGCCACTTCTGGTGAACCAGAGCAGCACACAGAAGCGCCATTTACCTTCCCGCCAGAGCGATACCTATTTATCTACTTGCACTTTGCCGTGCTTTCGAACTGCTAGGTTGGCAGGAGCAAGGACCGAGCAACGGGAGCTCATCCCGTCGCGGCGATTTGAACCACCAACCTTCTGATCGGCAAGCCCTAGGCTCTGTGGTTTAACCCACAGCGCCACCCCCGTCCCAAAAGCTGGTTAAAAGCCATTACGGTAATTACCAACACCCTAGCCAAAATTTAGTTTTCCTGAGAAATTTCCAATCCTCCTTAGAAGTAATGAACCAATAGATGATGTTCATACTGGACAATTCTTTTCTCAGTTATAATACAATGTCCCTTAAAAAGTTTCCTTCCAAATTCCCTTCTTCCCCCTGCATAAGAAAAAGACCACACAATTGGTAAGTTTAAAAAATGGTTTGCTTACAAACTCCTCAAAGGTCAGGTTCATGTGCTTCAGAAAAGTTGCACAGGCGGTAAAACTTAATTTAGTTACAAAGTGGTGAAAGTTTCAATATTATTGGTATAGGAACACAATTTTGGCTTGTGAGAGCCATGCAGTTGAGCTGAAGCAACCAGCTCAAACCTCTTCACATGCTAAGCTTCTCAGGTAGACTGAGGAGAACAAAGGCTTGATTACTTAGTTCCTCCAAAGTGAAGTGGACATAGCTAAGCCTGGCTGGGCAGCTTACTCTGTGGTATTAACCTCTTCATGCATTAATTAGACTTACAGTAAGCATGTTGGTTATATGAGGCTGGTTATCCCACAAGTCTCAGTTAGTTTCATGAGACTTATTCCCAGGTAATGCTGTATAGGTTTACAACCTTAGTCCTAGGTAAGTGGCCATAGGATTTGACCCTTATTAGAGGGGAAATCCATCTTTTAAAGTACTTGAGGCTGCAGCCCTATACACAATTAACAGAGTAAGACTCACTGAATTCAGTGGGACATGTCTGACTACATATCCATAGGACTACTCTCTTATTAGCTTAAACCAATAGCCATTTTTAACTACTGTGGTACCTCTGGTTAAGAACTTAATTTGTTCCAGAGGTCTGTTCTTAACCTGAAATGTTCTTAACCTGAAGCACCACTTTAGCTAATGGGGCCTCCTGCTGCCGCCGCGCCACCAGAACACAATTTCAGTTCTCATCCTGAAGCAAAATTCTTAGCTTGAGGTACTACGTATTTCTGTGTTAGTGGAGTTTGTAACCTGAAGCGTTTGTAACCTGAAGCATTTGTAACCCGAGGTACCACTTTACTGTTTTAATTTTTTATTTTTTTTTACTTCCCTGCCGGGAAAAAGAATTCTCCCAATAGATTATACAATACATATATTGTATATTTTGTAACCATAAATTAAGGCAACAGTGTAGATTTATAGTTAGATAAAAAGCATGTAATGTTATAATAGAGCTTAATATCCAAGTGTTATATTAAAGCACCTTAAGAGCGTACCTAAATTTTATGTGTGTTGACATAAAAGAGAATGTGGTTAGGATCAAATTTTAATAGTTTAATTAATGTGATCTATTTCTCTCTTCAGATTATTTTCCTCATAGCTGTTTGAGTTTCATTTCATTATTTCCCATCCGGTATGCAAATAGATTTGATAGAAATGTCAAACAAAGTGTCCTTGTGGAATTGCAAATGATAGTGAAAAGGAAGACTTGGTCCTTGTAGGTCTCTATATTGCAGCGTGCTTGGATGAAGGAGGGGTTTCAGAGATGAGCTTCAGTTATAGTAGTCTGAGGATGTGGACAAATTGCTCGGGACATACAGCAGTGGTGCAGTAGAGCAGGGACAGGAAGGGACACTTAGTTCACAGCAGGGACAATGATGCCATCTCTTAGAGTGCTATTTGCCAGTCCTCTGCATTCCTCTGAATTCTTACAGAGGAACCCACCAAATAAGCTCAACAAAGGAAGAGGCTAATTGCATCAGTATGCAATTGCTATAGGTCCTGAAGAAAACCAAAGTCCTTTTATTATGACCAACCCAAAATGTTACACAATAGTGAGAAAACCGAAATTTTTCATCAGGCTGGATGTTACAGGAAAGCAGGAGGAGAGGTGTGAGAAAAAGGTAGCTTGGTAATGAAGCTGTAAGGTATGCATTGGTCTAAATGCATTTTTGTTTTATGTTCTTAGAAAGGGGCATTGCTACAGGGATTGACATGCTTGTTCAGAATTTATTGCTACATTCCTGGGATGTAGCTACATTCCTACCACTTGTCCACATGACTCTTTCCTTCTTAATTGATCTCATGTAATTGAAGAGAGAGAGAGCCAGCTGAGTTTAAGAGGTAATTATTGCCTCATTATGAGCAGGACTGATCATTTATTTATTTATTTATTTGATTCCATTTATGAAGTGCTTCCCCAGTGGCGGAGCTTAATGCTCTGGCACCGTGGGGCGGAGAGCAGGTGGGGGCGTGGTTGGCATGCTTCCTGGGGTGTGGCACACCACCTGGAGGGGTGTGGTGTGCTGCCCAGCGTGGGGGAGGGAGCAGCCACAAGGGCACCCCACTGGGGGCAGTGCGCTCCCCCTGCGCCCCTCTTCCTCTGCCAGTGTGCTTCCCATAAAACATATTGAAGTTATTTCGCAGAGAGAACACCATCATTTATAAGGAGGGATCGTGTCCGTACTCCTTATAGAGCCTGATTTGGACCTAGATGGTTATAACAGCTAACAACCTATCTCAAATTGGACCAGTGTATTTGAATGGCTACGACACAACTCCATAACCTCTGCATGAAACTGATTATCTGGACCCATTTCAGTCTGGTTTTATTGTCTGCTCAGTGAATCACCTGAGAATCATCAGGAAGTGATGTTGGTGGTCTTGGCTCTGTCAGTAGTTGTAAATTCTGTTTGGCTATGGTACCCTTCTGGATCACCTGTCCAGGAAGCAGGTAGAGGGCACAGTTTTATGGTAGTTGGATCCCTACCTGATTGATAGGTGGTAGAAGGTGGGATGGCAGACATTATTTTGGATTTTGCTATTGTGTTGAGCAGGTTCTATGCTGTCGCCTCTGCTATCCAATATCTGCATGAAATGGGAGATGAGAGAAGGTGTCCATAGTTCTGGGCTGAGGTGTCTATGTTGATGACAACCAGCTGTATTTCTCCTTTACCTCAGAATCAGGTGGGATCCTATTGTGTTGAACATGTACTTTGACTGGAGGAAGGCTAATAATACACAAATCTTACCATGCAAAACAGAGATGCTGCTGTTTAACAGTTCAGTGTTTTTGGGAGGTGGTGTTACTAATTCTGCACAGGGCTTAAGGAATTTGGTGGGTTCCTTAAGGAATAAGCTTCTTATTTGAGGGTGCTACTTGGATGGCCAGATGGTGTCTGTAGCATGGATGGCCATCCATTGGCTTAGGCTGGGTTTCCAGTTGCAGTCTCTCCTGGATAGATCTACCGGTAACCAAACAGCACCCATCTTTAAAAATGTGATCTTGCCTCTACTGCACTTCCAGACTCAATTCAATGTGCTAGTTTAACCTTTAAACCCCTAATTTACTTGAGGCAAGGATACTTAATAGACCATCTTCTCCCATATGAACCTGCCTGAAACTTAAGACCTGCATTAGAGTTCCTCCTTTAGTTACTCCTATAAAATGAGGTTAAGTGGGTAGCAACTGTATGAATGGCTTTTTGGGGGTGGCATTTCATTTGAAGAATGGGCTTCCACGAGAAGTAAAAGGAATTCCAACTCTTCTGTCTTTTAGAAAATAATCTACTGAGCATAGCTGCCAAGTTATCCCTTATTTTAAGGGATTTTCCCTTATGCTGAATAGGCTTCCTCGCGAGAAAAGGGAAAAGTTGGCAGCTATGCTACTGAGGTGCCCTTTCTGTTCACCAAGACCTTTAGTGTTTTGTTTGCCTTTTTTGCTTGCTTGCCTTTTTATAATTTCTATTATTGTGTTGATTTTGATTTAATTTGAACTTTACTTCTCTTCCATTCGGGTTTTTGTGTACAGTACTTATTGCCCTTGTTGCTGCCGTTTTATAGACTTGTTCATAAGCCACTTTGGATGTTGTTTCAACAGAAAAGCAGGCTATAAATATTTGCAGTAGTTCACAATGAATACAGTTGTGCTGTAATAATATTTACTTAACAATGCATGTGATTATGTTGTAATAATATGTAAGTGTTCTGAATGCGAGAGAGAGAGAGAGAGAGAGAGAGAGAGAGAGAGAGAGAGAGAGAGAGAGAGAGAGAGAGAGAGAGATGGTATAAAGCAGTTTCTTATTTCCTAACCTAAAAAACTGAAATGTTTTTGAAGTTCCTCCTAGAGGAGCTACTCCAACCCCTTTATCATTTCGGCTGCCTCTTTTCTGTATCATTTCCCAGCATTATGATAAACAAGAAATGTATGCAATATTCCAAATGTGGCCACACCAACACCAGTATAAAGATGATATGATACCTACTGTACATACTACAAAAGGAAATAGGTACTTCTTCCTAAAGGGGGATATATTTGCCAAGTCCTGAACCACTTATTTTGCAAAATGTAAGCAACTCTTTATCACTTCCCAAGGTAACCTTACCTATCTCGGAACTGTCCTCTAGCATCTAAGGGAAATAGGGCAAGGGTATGGCCCACTACGAGAGGGTGGTAATGTAGAACTGAATGTCATTGAAGGAGGAAAAATATGCAGTCATGCCGTTGTTTGTACTGCCAATAGAGTGCTTAAACTCACAAGATCAGCAAGTGCCATAATCAAGAAAGAAGTAAAAGCTTCTTGGCTGGGATGGAATGATAGAAAAACAGACACCAGGAGAGGACTCATTGAAATAACTTCCACATGATGTCACTGGCCCCATCTGCATGTAACAGTAAGCCATATGGCTTAGCATGATCAAGCCGAGTGCTTGTTTGTTGTTGTTAGCATCTGTCTGTCTCAGGAGACAGTGGAAGAGTATGCCTTTGGCAGTGAAGTCAAACTGTTGGAAGGTTGTAGTGCCTGCTGTGGCTTTGGAGTCCAATATGGGAGGCACATACTTTAATTGCAGGTGGGACGGATGAAGGCATCTGGTTTTGCAGCTACAGGTGCACCATGGCTTTTCTTCTCTCTGCACTAATTCCTCCTCTGGTCACTGCTCCGGGTACATGACCTGATCGTCCGTCTCTGGACCCTGCTATCATATGCAAGGGAATCCCATACAACAGGGTTTGTGTTGCCAACCTTCATGTCACGTTTACAGACATCTTGGTCTGCCAACAGACCTAGTAGCAGATTGGCACTTTATTGACCATAGGCTGCCTGGTTTAAGGAAGGCAGTAGCTGACCAGTGACACACGATGATCTCTCCCACCAACTAAGGCAGCCCATAGGTCTCGTACCTTCTGCCAATCAGGTTGAGCTTATAACTCATAACTGCTGCCTCCCTCATTGTTTTTGCTGCATTTGCAGCACCAAAGTGACTTCTCCGGGACACAAGCCTTGGCAGTGTATATAGAAGTCCTGGGCTGCCCAGGCAACATGACCCCTCTCTCGGTCTCACTGATTTGGTCCAAAGGAAAGCAAAGCAATACATTTGGTGCCAGCCTTGGTGCAGGAGTTGCTGGAAGGGGGCATGCAAGGCACCATCCAAACGAGTTAGGGACTCCAGATTTGTATAGCAATTACTCCTTGGCCTTTTCTTCTCCCAAATATGTCCCACAAGGCAGTGAATATGGATTATTCCTCAGGTTTTACCCCTGAAGACTTTCTCATGAATGAGTATCACTGCAAGGCAGTGCAGGTTTAAGCTCAGTTTTCTTTTTCCTAGGTGGGCTACCTTCCCAGGTCAATGAGCCCCATCTGCCCCTCATTTCCCTCCACAGCACATGCAGTGACTGCCTTCCTGTCCTTTGGACCCACTGTTGATCTTGTCTGCTCAATCTGCCAGAGCCTGTCTTCACATGCAGGGGATAGACAAGCCCCCAATTCACTGAGGGTTTAAGACCTACCCCAACCTGGTTTAGCTGGCCATTCCCAGGATGTGGCTCCTGCTACAAGCTACCAGCTTCTAGGAGCCACAGGTGGGAGCTGAGTGCAGGGTGAGAGGACCAAAGGTGGAAAAACTACTCCAGAAGGAGCACAACATGTCCTCCACCAGAGGCACTAACCCTCCTCTAACACCACATGCACTCCATCATGTCTGCAATATCTAGGCACTTTGTTCTGGAGAAGTTTTATTTTTATTTCTTTTTGTATGTGTGTTGTTTGATAAAAATTCCTCCTCCTCTAAAACCCCATACACCCCAGAGTGCTTGCTTATGCTGCTTAAATTGTGTCTGCTGTGTTCCAGCACTCATTGTTAGTTTTACTTGAAACAGTTCACAAGAGGAAGCCAAGAACAAAACCTTGGCTTTTTCTGTCATGGTTTATCTGTAAAGGAAACAACCCATGAGCACTAGTTCACACGTACTGCTAGGCAAACATGGGTGTCTGTATCCTTCCCACTTGCCCAAAGTAGAAGTGGTGCAGAAGTTATTTAAATAAGGTGAACCAGTGTGTTCCTAGGTAAACTGTAATTCTCATGACTAGGGCCCCAGTTCTAAAATTTGCATAATTATAGTATCAAAATCTTCCCTTTGTCACCTTCACACTGTTATTCTCCCATAGTAAAATATGCCAAGCCCTCAAATACACTGTTTGCTGTCACATGTTACATGAAATAATATTAAACCTGTTGTGGGTGCCTTAGACAGTTTTGAATGGGTGGATTCTTAGTTAACCTACAAGGACACTTTGATATTCTTCATTAGATTGCAAAGACTGTAGATTTGATTTGCTCGTGATGCAATACCATTTCACCCATGAAAAAAAACCCAGCATGTCCACAACAAGACTCAGCTCTAGCTGTATCCAATCTATTTCTACGCTATATTGTTACCAGTTAAAATTGGGCTTGTTCTTCAGTTTCCCCCATTTTCCAACTGAAAGGGGAAGGGAACAGATAAGCTTCATTTTAATTTGTTCTGGCAATTATTGGAAAGTTCCCACTGTGAGGGAAGCCATTGCCTATTGGTGTGGAAGGACGCTCACCCATACAGGACCCAAACAAAAGGAGAAGCTGCTTTTCTACAAGTGTATTCAGGCATGTATCGACATATTGGCTAAAGAACCAGCCCATTCGAATCCTAATGGGGAAAAGAGAGAGAGAGAGGGAGGGCGAAGGAAAGAGAGAGGAGAACCTTAAAAAGAAAAGAATAAAAGCTATCAAGTGAGAGCCAAAATTGGAGAGATGAACACAAATTGTGAGCTGGTGTGATGAGGGTAGGATCCGTTTTGTGTATTTACTTCCGTAGATTACTGTAATGCTTTTGTATGTTATTTATAGATAAATGGACTATTCTATTATTACTGATAAAGGTTACTGTAACATTAATTTGAGAGTGTGAATAGAAGAAAAGTCTGTTTGGAAGGCAGGCTACAAGTTGGCTCCTTCCATTTTTTCTTTCTTTCAACATCAGAATTCCACATTAATTCAATCCTTTTAAAAGCATATGTAAGGATAATATATTTCTGAGCTTTCTAAAATATAATTCTGGCAAAATCCAAGTATTTTACTTTATTGAAAAGCCTTGAAATAGTCAAAAGGTGAAGCAAATATATTGGATGATTATGAAGAAAGGAACAGGTTATTTAAGAAATCGCTGAGGCTGCAGTTCTTTTTAAATTGGCATGCGAGTGCTGTTAAAAAGTGTGATGACAAGGGTAGGTTTTTCCTTTACAGCTCCCGCCCCCACTTCCTCTTCTTCTTCTTCTTCTCAGCTCTTAAGTAAAAGAGTGGGGGAAAGGGTTTTGCCAGTGAAATCACTTTAAATTCTTAGTTTGTTCTGTTTCTGCTTGAATTCTCCTTACTTTTTCCTGTGTTTAGCAAGTTTGACAATTGGTTCTAGCCATATGACATCCCAAAAGCAGTTGTTAGGGAGAGATGTCAAAGTTAGGTTCATGACATACAACTAACAGGCCCCCACTGTGCTAATAACATACATTTCAAAGGAAAATCAGTGATGTGAACTGAAAACTAACAAACAGAATATACCTCGCTAGGAAAGTGACCTCTTCCAAAGGCTTCTGAAGTGACAAGTGAAACTTCAATCAGGCACCTTGTTTAGAATGATAAGCATTGGAACTGTACCCTTTCTGGGGGGTGGGGAGTTTGTACTATTCTAAAACAGTGCAGTGCTTCCTGCCATTGTAACTTGGTACTGCCTCTCTCTTCCTATAAACAAACTATTTCAATGGGAAACCAAGAGTGACTCGACCCTCTGACTATCTCTTGGTCAAGTTGTGCAAACAGCAATGATTCTGGCAGGGGAAAGAATTTTATGAAGCAGTTCCCCCCACCCCCAAAAAAGCAAGAGAAAGCCTGGATGAAATAAAGTTTGGTGCTGATGTTAGTGGCTGGTTTGTTAAAGCTTCCAAGAGCCTGGAGGGGAGCAAAATAAACCAGCTCAGTCCACATTGTTGTTAATGAAAGATTTCTCAGGGGGCATTATTTAATTAACAACACTTTGAAAGGGAGTCGAGCTGAAATGCTACATTTAGTCAAGCTGGACAATAATCAGAGGCATAGCAAGTTCAGGTGGTACCCGGTGCAGAATTTATTTGTCGTCATTCTCCCCTTCAACGACTCAGGGATAGGCTTGGGAGTCGCGGCTGGCCGGCGTGCCAAATGCCACCCCTCTCTGAGATGACACCCGAGGCGTTCCACCACCACCCCGCACCCCCCCTTCCTACGCCTCCGACAGTAATGCAACTTAAATTGTAGCTACAGAAACAAGCACATACTTGTTTCAGGCTGTGTGTTTGTAGGTACATTTTTTATACACGAGAAGAATGGCCAAATGCACTTAGAGGGCTGAGTTGTTCTGTTCAATAGATGTGGGAAAGGCGGAATCCTTACCGTATATGTGCATCTTCTCAGGAAGGGGTGATAAAAGTTGCATGCTTTGACTTTCCCCTTTCTGCATAATTGTTAGTGGCAGAGGTGACCTGCCTCTGCTGCACCTAGTCTCCCATACTGCAAGAGGGCTTTTCTGCTATACTGACTGCAGAACTAACTACTGCGCAGTTTTCAGTCCAACAGTTTGCTACTGCTGTCTCATCATGAGCGAAATGCAGAGTGGTGTAAGCTATTTTCAACTTGGCTCACGGGCTTGTATAAAGAATTCTTGGGATGCCCCAGTTCATTCTTTTTTTTTTCCCAAGTCAAGGCGGGTAGCTGTTATCCTCATACATGCATTATTCATTCCAAACCATCTTGTCATAAAACGGTGTCCTATTGTTCTCATCCGAGTGGCTTGGGTACCATCAGCATCTTCCTTGTGAATGGCTTCTGTATACCTTGCCTTGTGGCCTGCTGTATTCAGCATCTAGCTAGCGCTTCAAGCAGAAAAGGAGGCAAAAAAAAAATATCAGAATAAAAATTCTCTTGTAGCTTCAAGATTATATTTCCTGCCTGAGAGAAGGGGGAATCTTAAATTACAAATGAAACACTCTTTTTCTATCTTTTCTCATATATATATCTTTCTTCTATGGGTTAAAGCTACAGTGTGATGATAAAAGGAGAGAATTGCAGAGGCTCCTGCCAGAGAAGCTGTTGAATGAAGTATCTACCTGTAACCTCAGCTGCAGCAGTAAGTGACAGGAGCTCAGAGGAAAGGCCAACATAGTGACATCAGTAAAAGAAAAAGGAAGGTACGATACAATGCTATTTTTGTATGGCACGATGTGCTCTGAATCCCTCCTTTTTCCAGAAGGCAACTGGCTGAAATTCTGCCAGCTGTCCAGAAATAAATGGCTTTGGATATAAAATCCAAAAGAAGCTGCAGATACAGTTTTCCTTTTTAGCAAGTTAACTTTCATGGAAGCTGAGTTTGTGTATATTTGTTTAAATGTAAGTTCCACCATCAGTCTTGTGCCCAAGTAAGTGTGTTCAGATAACTGCTAAGTTCCTGTTACGGTTTGAAAAGTTAAGTGTGAGTTAATTTCCCTTTTTTTAAAAAAAATCTAAACAATACCTGAATTGAAACTCTTGTGTTATGATCACTTTAAGGTCTGAAATTTAAAACATGAATTAATTGGAGCTTGCTTAATTAAATGGAGGCTCGTCCATACTTTCAGATAGCCTGTATGTATTCCACAGTTCCATTTACAATTCAGATGGAGGAATTTGAGGCAAGTTAACAGTCAGTGGTTGGGACAAAGTCTTTCTGCTTTGGTGTGCTAGGGGGCTATATATAGGAATCAAATTAGATGAGCCAAAGTTTTATTTAAAAGCTGGGATCCAGTGGTCCCTATGCAAGTAGAAAGAGACTCCCACTCGTGAAACAAAGGTTCTAGTTTTGGTCAATTCCCTTTCCTGTTTCACTACATAAACCACATTCTGTGCTGTTTCAAACCTCAGAGCATGGGTTACTGTGGCTAGTTTCTCTCTGCCCAGGAGGGGCAGCAGTTGGCATATCAGCCTCACCTCATACGAAAGGCCCCAAACCAACCAGAAAAAATCCACAGGGTAGTCTGGAAGGATGCATGGTGGTGGGGAAGTATTGCTTCTTTACCACTCTCAGGGGTTCTGGGTTCCTTCAGTCTCACTTGTATGAGCGCAGGTTAAGTATCCGTACTTCTTCAGTTTTCCACTGCCACCAATTCAATCAGGATGCTTTCAAAACCTCCTAGAAGCATGCGTAGCAATTTCAGAAAACGGGGACTGGACAAAAGAAGATCCCAACTGGATTATGTTGCAATGGCTGAACTTGTAAAAAGAGTGCCTGCCTTCTACTGTAGATTTAGATTGATTGCAATGACACAAAAAATTCTCCATCTTGCCTTTTGAGTTTAAAGAATTATTTAGCTCACTTAACATCAAAGTAGTCCTTCCAAATAAATATCTGAGTGTTATTTTATCTTGGGGCATGTCTTGTTATGTAGGATATAATCAGACTGATATGGTATTGCATATGGAAGTGTGCTTGCTCTTTTGATATATGCCTCATAGCAAAAGAAAAGAGGGATCTATAACAATGTATGTATTTCTTTGAAGAGAGAGACAAATTACAATGACTGAATGGAGCCCTGCTATGCTAATTAAATGTTAGACACTCGTCTAGTCCTGACATACCGAAATAAATATAAAGCAGTTCAGAGAAATGTTTTACTTTCCTATAACTTATGTTTTAGATCTCAATGTGTTATTTTTGTGTCTGTTCCTACACTTTCCCATTCAGCTCATGGTAACGAACAGAAATTTTAAAAACCTGGTCAAAACATAAAAATGTAACTTGCAATTAGATTTGTCTTGGTTTTGTTTAATATTTTTTTAAAAAAATGGGAGGTGTTTAGGAACAGACTTTGGTTATGACATAATTGCAGAGTTAGGAGGAGTTCACCAGTAAGGTCACTGGATGTGCCCTGCCAGTTCCTAATTTTTAAACAGAAGATCCAATTAAGGGACCAGTCTCATTGGACTATAAAACCAGTGGGGCAAAGAGCCTGAGAAGACAGTCCCTGAGGGCTGATTCACACACATATACAGTGGTAGCTCAGTTTACGAACGTCTCGGAAGTTGAAAGCTTCAGTTTTCGAATGCCAAAAACCCAGAAGTAACTGCTTTGGTTTTTGAATGCTTTTCGGAAGTTGAACACACCTCCTGACTTCCGTATTGAGTTTTCTGTAAGTAAATGCTGCCGTAAGTAAATGCTTCGGTTTTTGAACGTTTTGGAATTCGAATGGTCTTCTGGAACGTATTACGTTAGAAAACCGAGGTACCACTGTGTGTGTGTGTGTGTGTGTGTGTGTGTGTGTGTGTGTGTGTGTGTGTCGTTTCTGACCACTCAATATTCGGATTTATGCACTTAAAGATGCAGGTGTGGATTAAACTGAGAGATGTACGCAGGCTTACAGTGCAGAAAGGGAGCTTAAGAAAGGAATCCAGTAGGAGCTTGTATGTATAAACAGTTGACTAATGATGAAGCTTTGCATGTATGATTGAGCCAGGACAGATCATGCAGTAGAAACAGAACTTTCAAATCAATTCATATCACTTCAGACACATGTGTTTGTTAATGGAGTCAATTCACACAGTGAACAACCAAATGGTGAGGATCATGAATGGGTGAGCCAGCCCTTCATAACTGGCAGCTGAATATGTGAATGGACTCCATTGAATAAGATGGCATAATCCAACCTGTCAATAAAATTTAATAATAATAATAATAATAATAATAATAATAATAATAATAATGCAAAAGTCCAACCTGAGGTGCTATTGCGATGGCTTCTATCTCTTTCTCACACAGCCATTTATAAATGACATGTGGATGCATTGCGAAGTATCCCAGAAGTTTGTAAAGTCCTGTACAACACGTTGTTTATCATTTATTTGATTTATATACCACCCTATCACTGCACTGAAAGGTTTATAATAACTTAAACTTAAAGAGAGACTATTGACAGTAACAAATTGTAGACATCCGCTAAAAATCATCAAGTAAATGAACATAGTTAAGTACTATGTGTGATTTGCGGCCCATCTTTCATATTTTGACAGTGCCAACTTCCATGAGAGATTGAGAAGAAAAGGAGGCTCTTTCATATCTGAGAGACAGAAGTGTACAGAAATATACTGTATATTGATTCACTTCTAGTCAAATATTGAGATAAATACATTCTAGATAATGCCAGTGCTGCTGTCTAAACCCAGGGCTCATGCATAGCATCATTTTCACACAGTAAGATTTGTTGTTGTTGTTGTTGTTTAGTCATTTAGTCGTGTCTGACTCTTTGTGACCCCATGGACCATAGCACGCCAGGCACTCCTGTCTTCCACTACCTCCCGCAGTAAGATTACAATTGACTAACTGTGGGAGAGAAAGGTTAGTGATCTTGTGAATCCACTGGCGCGTAAGGCTGCACCTCATTCAGCAAATTAGTATAATCAGCAGAATTAGCAAGTACAACTTTGTCTTGATTTTCCTATTTGAAGCTAGTGCAGGCAAGGTGCTATATATTTTGATACTTTCACACAAGAAACTCTCTATGTGTACAAGCATAGCAAGCATAGCAAGTTTGCGAAAGTAAGCCTGATATTTTGTCCTCTTGATTTCAAGCAGTTTTGTTGAAAGGCCTTGCAGGCCTTAAGTGAAATAAGGATAAGACTATAGCCCGTGATTTTGCACAAGCGTTGTTGTTTTGAAGATACAACTCTGTTTTCTTGTAATGTTTTACATACCCTTATGGAAGTTCTTTTTATTCTTTTTATGAGGCCTGCGATATTCAATCAAGGTCAGTCTACTATTACTTGAACATCATTACTGGCATATAAATTAATCATATCCCCATGATTTCTCCATGTCCTGAAGAGATAGAATGAATTTGTTCTATCTTTTTGCAGCTTTTGCCCCTCTTTGCCTTTGCTCATCTGAACAATTTGCTAGTCAGATAAATTATAATTATATTTCATAATTAGGGACATAGTATTTCTTAAAGAGTAGGGATGCGGGTGGTGCTGTGGTCTAAACCACTGAGCCTCTTGGGCTTGCCGATCAGAAGGTCGGCGGTTTGAATCCCCGCGACGGGGTGGGCTCCCGTTGCTCAGTACCAGCTCCTGCCAACCTAGCAGTTCGAAGGCATGACAAAAAGTACAAGTAAATAAATAGGTACCACTCCAGCGGGAAGGTAAATGGTGTTTCCGTGCACTGCTCTGGTGTCGGTGTTCCGTTGCGCCAGAAACGGCTTAGTCATGCTGGCCACATGACTTGGAAAAACTGTGTGCAGACAAACGCCAGCTCCCTCGGCTTGTAAAGCGAGATGAGCGCCGCAACCCCAGAGTCGTCTGCGACTTGACTTAACTAACAGGGGTCCTTTACCTTTACCTTTATTTCTTAAAGAAGAGGCCCAATTCAGATGTTACAAGCTGTTGGAAGCATGTGAAAAATGGAGATTGCACTTTAATCCTGACACTATTCATAAACATTTCCAAAATTTAGCACCAACGAAGGAGCAAGTACTGTATAAGATTACAGTTATACCTCATGATACGTCTGCTTCATGTTGCGTCTTTTCAGATTACGGACGCGCCGAACCCAGAAGTCCCGGAATGGGTTACTTCTGGGTTCAGCGCATCTGTAACCTGCTTGCATGCGCAGAAGCACTAAAACGCGCTTTGCGCATGCGCAGAAGCGCTGCATTGCATCACACACATGCGCAGATGCGGCACTTCATGTTTTGGCCTTTTCATGTTGCGAACGGGCTGCTGGAACGGATCCTGTTCACAACATGAGGTACCCCTGTATAGCAAAGAGATTGCAATCCCATGCATCTCCTGAGTAGAATAAAGCCCCATTTAACTCAATGGGACTTCACTTTTCCAAAACTAGCCTAACCTTCTCTAATACTCAGGGTAGAGGTTATGTTGTTAAATTGCTTGCTTTCAGTTCATATTACTTAGAAGGGGTGGGTGGGATGTCAAACATTCAATAAAATACATATGGTGGGGTTTTTTTATAAAAAAACTCAGTGCTTTCATAATGCATACTTTGATATTGCTGTGAGGAAAATATTGTGTTTAGGAGTTTTCAGCTCATCTTTCACAGAGATCTCAGCCAGCCCTTGGAAAGGAAGGAATCTTTTCTGAATAAATGCTACATCTGTCTAATAAAGATGATCACTCTAAGGTTTACTGTAATAAACCATTAAGGCAGCTTACAGTGATCCGGACGTTACAATTACATGTCCAGAGTGATTCCACTCAACACAATGGTAATTGATGGAAATAAAGCAAGCCACTAGGTGACAAACAAGCAACTAATGTTTTCTGAAAGGGGGATTAAAGACACCATAGCTGTAATTAATTATAGGCCCAAAAAACCCAACCGCATACCATTCTATTAAAGATTTCAGAAATCAGGGCATTTTACCTTGCAAACAAAGAAGTCTTGATACAATGTCCACTATAGACTTTTTCTATTCATTTCTACTGGCAATACATTAGGGAAGATTAGGGCAATTATTAAGAGGCCTGTCTACGTATTATCCATCCCTTACTCCGAATAAAAGAAGCTTGCAGCAGTCACAATGGAACAGGAGGCGTTTGTTGCTTTTCCCTCAATCCACATTTTAAAACACAGGCGGAGGAATATTTTGCACCCTGTGGGAAAAGAAACAAAAGAAGTTGTAGCTATTGAGTCTGATGGAAAATGGTTTGTTAAAAGAAAACGAGAATATTCTGTATTAATGTTAGTGCCAGGTTTCAAACTTGAATCTGTTGTCTATTCCCTCCTTATCCTTAGTGCCACTGATATATTTATACGTGCTCAAATAAACTCCTCGTTAATGGCATGGCTATTTCTATTGCATTCTTTCATTGTTTTTGTGAAGACACCGGGGCTGTAGAGAGTTGAAGATAGAATGCTTGAGGTCATCATTGCCCATGCCATGCCTACTCACGGAGCTGTTATCTCTAATCAGTCAGGCTTTATATATTGTACCAATGCTTCAGATACTTGTAAACCCTCTTTGACTGGAGGTAACATTGGGTCAAAATAAATGAGTGTGTACATCAGAGGTAATGATGGTGTTACCATTTCATCATTCTGCCTTCCAACTCTCAAAAACACATTATTTGTGCCCTTGTTTCTTGTGGCAATCCAGCTTGCCATCTGTGTCTTCCTTCAGTAGTACCATTTTATTCGGTACAGTACATAGATTGGTTTAATGCACGCGTCATCTCTGGACTACTTTCATAGTTAGCTAATTTACTATCCAGTTATATTTCTAGTGAATGCTGTAGTGGAAAAAATGTAACTACCATTACAGGTGCAATCCTATAGCCAATTGTCCACAAATAAACTCCATTTTAACACAGCTGGGTTTATTTCTGTGTAAGCATGCATAGGGTTAATCTATTAAATCTTCAAATATGAAACATTAAAAAAATAGTTGCGTAAAGTGTATAAATGATGAAGTGTACAAATAGAGAGGGATAATAGTGAAAATCTCAGGTAAGTAGACAGTACTGTGCAAGAAATATTCTCACAATTCTTTTTTGACAGCTTTCCATTTAGTGTGTGCATGTTTCATTTCTCCAGCAAACTTTGTTTAGCTCTGTGAAATCCCATGAACTGTTTCTGTTAGACAACAATCACTACAGTTCAGATTCTTTGTTATTGGATCCCAGTTTAGTGTAGGGGCAACTAAACTGTTTGATGGGTTTATAAGTAGGAAAGTGCCTTATACTAAGTCAAACGTTGCTTCATCTGGCTCAGTATTGTCTAAGGACAATGAAGGGTTTTAAACAGGTGAGGGAAAGAGCTGGTTTCAAATTTTTGCTATGCTATGGAGCTCAGCAAGTGACCTAGGGCCAGGCATGGTCTCTCAGTATAAGCTAACTCACAGGGCAGTTCTGGGTATAAAGGGGGTGACTAATTCTGCAGTGCAAATTAAATTCTAAAATAATTAACAATCCTGAGCTCAGTCACCACCAGTTAATGTGACTCGCCTTCAGATACTCTTCAGAGTATAGCTCTGTGCAGATGTTTAGACCTACTGAATGAATGTTTGTGTGGTGGGGTGATGGCAGGCTCTACCCCACCACCATAAACACCTTTTATCACACACCTGCAGGTACAGGTGTGCCTTAACTTCCAACAAGTGTATGCAAGTTGCAGACATGCAATGAAGCATGCAAGTGGTGTCACCCATGCCGTTCCTCAAACACTTGGAGCCCAACAAACAGTCACCTGAAAGGAGCTTAAGAATGTGACTATGTGGTCTCCTTTGGATTTATGTTTGGAAGAAAATGCAATTAAATGCCATTTTTTAGAAAAGAAAGAATGCAATACAGTAATCCACACAGTATTGCTTTGATGTTCCATGTTCTCATGCAACCAGCATGCACATTAATTAATACCTTGTTTATATTATACCATATTTTTCCATGTATAAGACTAGGTCATTTTATTAAAATATTATGCTAAAAACTTGGGGTTGTCTTCTACACAAATAGTGGAGAGGTGGGACGGGCGATTGGCGGCTGCCAAGAGCAGGATATTGTCTGCGGCTTTTTTGCGGGTGAATGGTGGGTGCTGCAAAGTCTGCTGGCTATTGGCTGCTGAGGCAATTGGGCGGGCGATTGGTGTTTGCTTTCGGCAAGCATGCAGATGATTGGTGGCTTCGCTGATGCGAGTGCAATTGGCTGTCGCGTTCCTGCGGGTGAGTGGTTTTCAGCAACCCCCCCCCCCCAAAAAAGCTCAACAAGTCTGGGCAATCCACCCCCCAAAAGCTCGGCAACTGTGGGCAATTTCCCCCACCCCTTTGTCTCTATTTGGAGTCCCAAAAAAGCAAAATACAGTATATTGGGAAACTATTCTATTGAGAACACACATTTATTGTGAACAAACTTCATGCATTCCCAGCTTAAAACACTTGTGCTGTTTTAACAACAACAAATCCACACAGATGGCATATGTGTGTGTATATATATATATATATTGTGTGGCCTTGGGGGAAGACATGAAAGGCTGTACAGCACTTATCTTTGGCAATGAAAACAAGCCTGGGTTGTGGCATATTCACACTGAAGTACATTGTTATTTCTTATAGTTTGCAGCCTTGACTAGGTCAGTTGTATGGTACCTCACACAGTTTTCTTCTAGAGTGGGGCCACCATTGAGCTGAAGGAGCAAAATGCATAGATTTTGAGGTGGCATTTGAAGCTCCCTTCAATTTTTGTAGCATTTTGGACCGTTGTGGGACAAAAGGGGTGAAGGTGTCTTTATTTCCTTTTCCTTTATTCTTTTAGCCAGAAAGACTGCTGTGAAGGCCATGGACTCGTATTTCATATTCCCAGAGGTCCTTTGAAGCCTGGGTATAAGAACAAGGTAGACAGTTCAGTAGCACCTCAAATAGTTATACATACACCGAAAGACTCTTGTTTCTTTTTCTAGTTTGATTTCACAGACAGCCGAAAATGTTCTTTATCTTGCTAGCTAATAGTATTCCTTCATGGAGTTGAGGCAATCAGCAAGGTCAGGACCGGATAGTATAGATGTCACTTCTAGCTAGCCGTTATAAATGTCAGTACCAAGAAGAGATAAATTAGCTCTTGGGTTACCACATATTGCAGGCATTACAGGATGAACTGGCATCAAACTTCGCATTGCGTTCCCTGCACCTGCCCTACATATAAATGTAAATGCATAAAATAAAAAGTCAATACATTTGCACAACTTGAAGGCTCGCTTGTACCTGCAGGTTATGAGATGGGGATAAACTGTTGGCAGGTTTACAGTTTCAGAAATAAAAGTCATCTCTTACACATACACACACACACACACACACACACACACACCCAAGGAAACGTTAGGTAGTTAGCAGATCTGAGACCAGGGCTGCCACCCAGAGAACCTTTCTTTCTCTTTAGCAGCTGTGAAATGAAATAAAAAATTCCTTCAGTAGCACCTTAAAGACCAACTAAGTTTATATTTTGGTATGAGCTTTCGTGTGCATGCACACTTCTTCAGATACGAAAAGCTCATACCAAAATATAAACTTAGTTGGTCTTTAAGGTGCTACTGAAGGAATTTTTTATTTTGCTTCGACTCAGACCAACACGGCTACCTACCTGTAAGCTGTGAAATGGTGAGGGAAGATGTAGCAATGGCTTCTTCTGTCACACTCAAGCCCCATTGTAAACTCTGCCCACATTTCCTTCCTGCTGGCCTGGGTGGAGAGACAGGCAATCAATGGTGGGAGAGGTTCGTGCTGCACCATTCCTTGCAGGTATATGATTCATTGGGTTGCCACATGTAAACCCATGTAGCCCAAAGTTTAAGATGTTGTGCTGTATTCCGCTGGACTGGTTTTTCTGGGCATTAATGTAAGATAACCAAAATTAATGTAAATTTCACAAAAGCATTCAGGCTCGTGTAATGAGGTCTTTATTTCTTCTCTGAATGTCAGGCATATAACCATCCCAATATCTAATAACAAAAAAAAACTTTTAAAAAAACTGCCCCAATAACAAGCCCTGGTTAAGAATGGTTGCAGCCAATGACATGGTGCCCTCTGATGTTGCTGGACTACAACTCCTATCACCCCTGGCTATTAGCCATGCTGGCTGGGACTGACAGGAGTTATAGTCCAACAAGATCTGGAGAGCATCCTGTTGCCAACCCCGGCCTAGATTGCATGTGCAACAAACCTAATCATGGCTCATCAGGCAAGTAGTGAAGACATTTTTTTTTTTTTAATCTTGCCTGGTGTTTGGACTCGAGTTCCTCCCTTCTGCTGGTTAGTTCTGTTACACTGTTGTTTTTAATGCTTTCTGCTCTTATCATGTAGCTGGGCAATTAATAATAGATGCTGCTCTGTTTTTAAATGTAAGCTACCTTCAGGCCCCCTTTTTTAGGTCAGAAAGGCAAGATGTAAATGGTGAACAATAACCAGGTTCTTTCATAACCATCCTTCGTAAAGCCACTAGAAACCACGACTTCAAGCTCTGTTAGTGTCACTGCACAGAATGAAAATCTAAAACATAGTCAATGCCAACGCAGAAAGGGAGGGGGGCATTCTCAGAGGGAGGGAAGGAGATAAAGCAAACATACCCACCTCTGGTCCCTGATTTGCAAAGCATGATCTCCAGGGAGATAGAGTTCCACTACTGCAGGAAAACCAGCATCCTGGTTCAGCCTTTCAAATAAGTCTGCAAAGGCTGCTAACCTCCTTGCACACATTTACCTGTCTTAGTTGTGTGCGGTACACTAACAACCAGCAACAAAAAAACAAACCAGTTAGAGGTCTATTGATTGAATTGGTTGAGTGGGTACATGTGGAGTAAGGCAATCTCATAGGTAAACTGTTCCCAGCCTTCCCTAACCTGGTGCCCTCCGGATGTTGTTGGACTATTTCTCATTGTCCGTGACTGTTAACTATGCTAGCTGGGGCTGATGGGAATTGTAGTTAAAAACATTCTAAAGGGAACCAGGTTGGGAAAGGGAGATCTCTCTACTTTAACAGAACTGTTTTGAGGATTACGAGTTAATGCATGTGGAGGTTTTATTTTATTTTTTTAAATGTATTTGTCAGAGGGCCTGGTATGGCTACTCTAGAGTAACGACTCCAGCATGGTCTTTTAAGGTTTTTATTAAGTGCTGATTATTTACAGTGTTCAGAGCAGTAAAAATGCATCCTTAAGGTGAGGTGTCTGAACTCCCGAATGGCGATTGGCGCGTTTTCTTCCAGCACCACAGCTTTGGCAGACCCAACCTCTTCCCCCTACGTTTGCGTCGCAATTCGGGAGTTGGGGGAATTGGCCTCCCCCCTGTGCGTCCTACTTCCTGTCCCACCTGCGGCCTGGGCTCCACAACCTTGCCTGAGCCTCGGACACCACTTCCTGACTCTCCGCTGGAGGCAGAGCTCTCCTTACTCTCTCCCGCGCTTGGGGATGGGCTGGAACTTAAGATGGGAGGGACTTCCCTGTATCCCTCGTCCCTCACATCCATCCCCCTCCCAGGCTCCTCTCCCCCCCTTCCTAGTGGCTCTCCGCTTGCTGGGGACGAGTGAAACCCCAAGAAGTCTGTGGCATCCGAGCCTGTGGGTGTAAAAATTTCCCCCCAATCCTGCGATCTTTCTCCTTCCCCCTGAGAAGACGGGAATCCCAAGAAGTCAGTGGCGTCAGAGCTGGTGGGAGTAAAAATGTTCTGCCAGTCCTCTCCTGCCTCTGACGTCGTTGACCTCGGTGAAACCCACACCTCTTCTTCCGTGTCCTCAAATTCCGCTTCCCCTCTCCATGGAGAGCTGCTGCCTGCTATCCCTTCCTCCTGCCCCTCCCCCTCTCCCTCCCTTTCCATGTGCCAGGGCTTGGGCCTGTGGGGGAACAGGGCGTGGAACTCTTCCACTAAAAATTCCTCAGGTACTTCTGTGGCCGGTATCCACTCATTGTGGGACGGCGGAGTGTCCTCCCATGCTATCAGGTACTCCAGTCCTCTCACCCCTCTCCTTGAGTCTAAAATCTCAGTTGCCTCATTGAGCTGTCGGGCGTCTCCCGTCTCCCCCCCTCCCTCTGGAGGCTGATCGCTGTCCCTGAACCTGGTACTTTCCCTGTACGGCGACAGCAGCGATCTATGAAACACTGGGTGCACTCTCATGTCCTCCGGCAGTGCTAGCCTGAAGGCTACCGGGTTGACCTGTTGCGTGACCGTGAAGGGGCCCAGCCTCCTGGGTGCTAACTTCTTGCATCGCCCCCTGGTGGGAAGACCTTCCGAGGATAACCAAACCTTGTCCCCCACCCTGATGACCTCTCCCGGTCGCCTGTGGCGATCTGCCCCCTTCTTGTACGCTTCCTTGGCCCTCTCCAAGTGTTCTCTGAGCTGCTGGTGCACCGTCTCCAGGTCCTCTGCCCAATCCTCTGCCTGTGGGCCCTCTTCCTCCTCCTCCCCCTCCCTCTCCGGGAAAGATCTGAGGTCGCGCCCGTAGTTGGCCTTAAAGGGCGACACCCCTGTGGAGACGTGCACCGCATTGTTGTAGGCAAATTCTGCCAGTGGCAGGCGATCCACCCAGTCCGTTTGCCTCTGGCTGACGTAACATCTCAGGTACTGCTGCAGAATGGCGTTGACCCGCTCCGCCTGTCCATTGGTTTGCGGGTGCCTAGCCGTCGACAAGCTGACCTCCACCTGCAGGAGGTTCATGAGCCGCCTCCAGAACCTGGAAACAAATTGGCGGCCACGATCCGAAATAACCCTTAAAGGCAATCCATGCAGTCTGAATACGTGGTCAACAAACAGTTTGGCCGTCTCTTCTGCCGAGACCGCCCTGGCACACGGTATAAAATGGCACATTTTGGACATGAGGTCCACCACCACCAACACTGCGGTCTTGCCCCTGGACGACGGCAGGTCTGTGATGAAGTCCATGGACACTACTTCCCACGGCCTGTGCGGTGTGGCTAAGGGCTCCAGCAAACCAGCTGGTGGCGCTCTGACCACCTTTGCTCGCTGGCAGGTGTCACATCCCCTTACATAATCCCGAACATCCTCCCGCACCCCTGGCCACCAGAAGTGTCTCATGACTAGGTGAGTGGTTTTGTCCCTTCCAAAATGACCCGCCGTTGGGTTGTCGTGCATCTGCTTGAGGGCCTTACCTCTCAGCTGTTTGGTTGGCAGGTACAGGGCTCCCTTGTAAAAAAGCAAACCCCTCCTTTCCTCAAAGTCTTTGGCCTGCTCCCCCCCCCTCAGTTCTCTGAAGATGCGGGTGGCAAATTCATCAGCTGCTGTCAGTGCTGTGAGTTCTGCCTCGCTCACCACTGTTGCTCCGCAGGACCATGCTGATGGGGGGAAAATATGCCTGGGTGCCGGTGGCAACTCCTCCTCCATGTACTCTGGCTTGCGGGAGAGGGCATCCGCCCTGACATTCTGCTCTCCCGGGATGTAGTGGATGGAGAAGTTGAAGTTCGAGAAGAACTCTGCCCACCGTATCTGCCGCTGGTTGAGCACCCTGGCAGTTCTCCAGAACTCCAGGTTCTTGTGGTCTGTGCACACCTGGATGGGGTGCTTGGCGCCCACCAGGAAGTGTCGCCAGTGCTGGAACGCAGCGTGGATCGCGAGAAGTTCCCTGTCAAACACTGTGTAGTTGCGTTCCGGCTGGGTCAGCTTCCTGGAGAAGAAGGCACAGGGTCTCCACTCTCTGTTGGCGTCCAGTTGCAACAGAATCGCTCCCAGAGCCTTGTCCGAAGCATCTGTCTCCAGGCGTAGGGGCGCATCCTGCACCACGTGGAACAGGTGCTGGTCTGAAGCGAATACCCTCTTGAGGCTTTCGAACGCTGCTTGCGCCTCTGGTGTCCACCGGAACTTCTGCTTGCCTCTCAGGCAGTCGGTGATAGGAGCCGTGACGCGAGAGAAGTTCTTGATGAACTTCCTGTAGAAGTTCGCGAAGCCTAGTAGGCGTTGGGCATCTTTGCGCGTCCTGGGGCTGTGCCAGTCCAGGATGGCCTGCACCTTGTCCTTGTCCATCGCCAGCCCCTTGTCTGACAGCTTGTAGCCTAGGAAGTCCACTTCTTTGGTGTGAAACTTGCACTTCTCCAGCTTCACATACAGGTGGTTGTCCTTCAGGCGCTGCAACACCTCCCTGACATCCTTCACATGCTGCACTGGGTCATTGGAGTAGATAAGGATGTCATCCAGAAAGACCAAGCAGTTCTTGAAGAGGAGGGACCCCAGGACGTGGTGCATGAAGGCCTGGAAGCATGCTGAGCCCCCTTGCAACCCGAAGGGCATCACCAGATATTCAAAAGAGCCCAGAGGCGTGAACATCGTGGTTTTCCATTCATCACCCTCCCGGATCCTAATCAAGTTGTACGCCCCTCTTAGGTCGAGCTTGGTGAAGATCTTGCCCCTGCGTGCCGCTGTCAGGAGATCATCCACTCTGGGCATGGGGAAAGCCATTGGCTCTGTCACCGAATTCAGCCGTCTAAAATCCACCACCAGACGGCGCTGTTGCGTGTCTTTCTTGTCCACCCAGAAGACCGGGCTGCCCCCTGCTGCCTTGCTTTCTCTGATGAACCCCCGCTTGAGGTTCTTGTCGATGAAAGCGCGCAGATCCTCCAGTTCCTGATCTGACATGGCGTACAGCTTGGCTGGGGGTATAGTTGCCCCTGGCACCAGGTTGATCTGGCAGTCAAAAGGCCTGTGTGGGGGTAGGTGGTCGGACTCCGCTTCGCTGAAGACCTCCTGCAGGTCCCAGTACGGCTTGGGTATTGCCTCACCCCCCTTGACGTGCATGGTGGCCACCGTGGCTATCGGAGGCCCCTCCCCTGGTTGGTGCTGCATGCAATGTTCCAGACAAAAGTCCGATCCAAAAGTGATGCATCTCTGGTGCCAACTTATGGAGGGGTCGTGGCGCGTCAGCCAGCTCATGCCCAAGACGATGGGGGGGTCTGAGATGGTTGTGACGTTGAAAGCCAGTGTCTCTGAGTGCCTTCCCACCGTCATTCTCATGGGGGGGGGTTTGATGCGTGATGGCCCCTCCCAGCAGCTCTCTGCCGTCAATGGTGGCCACGTGCAGGGGAAAATCCAGCTGCAGAAGTTGGATCTGGTGCTCTTCCGCAAAGTTTCTCGAGAAGAAGTTGGCTGAGGCACCACTGTCAATTAAGGCGAGGACTGTCAGGGGATAGCCATTTGGGAGCGTGAGCGTGACTTCTAGAACCACTCCTGCTCTGGGAGGGGTGGGCTGGCTGTGCTCCTCTCTGTGCGGGTGGGCGGGCGGGGGCTGTTGTCTGCTGACTGTGCCTGGCCGCTCCCCCTTGTCTCCTGCAGCCAGGCTGTCTCGTTTCCCTGCTGTGGTGCTGCGTCAGCTGGGGAAGGTACAACCGTTCCCGCCTTTCCTTGCCACTCTCTGCGATGAGGGCAGTCTCTGACGCGATGCCTGGGGGAGTTGCAGAGAAAGCAATTCCCGCCTCTTCCCTCCTTGCGTCTTGGCGCCGCCGGGGTTTGAAAAGCCCGCGCGCGCGCTCCTCCGATCTCCATCGGTTCCGGCTCTGGGCTTGGCCTGGGCGGGTGTGGGGGCGGGCCCTGGGGTGGGGTTTGGTGATGTGGTCTGTCCTGGGAGCGTGGGAACCAAGGTTTTGCTGCGCGCGTCGCTTGTTTGTCATTCCATCTGGATTCCTGTCTCACCCCCACCGCTAGCGCCGCTTTGCTTAACTCATCCATAGTTCGCGGTTTGGGACCTCTTGCCAGCTCATCCTTAACGTCTGCGTGCAAACCCATGTAGAAGGCTGATTTCACTGGCTCACTTTGCAGATCCCACCCCAGTTTGTGCACCAGCATGGTGAATCTCGCCCAGTAGTCCCTAACTGTCGATTTTCCTTGTGTTAAGTTATGAAGCTCCTCTTTAGTGGCCTCCATTTCACTGTCACTAGCGTACATTATTTTTAAAGCTTCTAGAAATAATTTTGCGTTCTTCATGCAAGGATTTTTTTGCGCGATGAGCGGTCTTACCCATTCTCGGGCGGCCCCCGTCAAATGCTCTATGATAAAGGAGACTCTGTGCGCGTCATCTGGGAATTCTGCTGCATGCAATTCCAGCGCATAATTTATTTCTGTCTCGAATCCTAGGTACTCCCTAGGGTCGCCGCTAAACTTGGTGACTAGGCTCTGTCCCCTTCTCACTTGGACTAGCTGCGGCTGGGGCACCCCCCCACCTCTAGCGGCTTTCTCCTCTTCCAACTTCTTCTGTAGGTCCAAAACCATCACCCTTAGCTGTTTCTCAGTCTCCTCTTTTGTCCTCACCTGGTCCACCAGCTTGTTCAGCTCCTCCTGCGCCCCTCGCGCTTCCTCCTGAGCGGCATGCAATTGCTGCTGTGCGTGCGCTGTGAGGTTCTGCAGCTCCTGCTTCGCTGCTTCGGCCTCCAGCCTCCAATGCTCAGCCTCTTGAGCGCTCATCGCTGCACTCCAAAGTAGCCAAAAAAAAGATTCGGGAGTTGCTGTCAGAGGGCCTGGTATGGCTACTCTAGAGTAACGACTCCAGCATGGTCTTTTAAGGTTTTTATTAAGTGCTGATTATTTACAGTGTTCAGAGCAGTAAAAATGCATCCTTAAGGTGAGGTGTCTGAACTCCTGAATGGCGATTGGCGCGTTTTCTTCCAGCACCACAGCTTTGGCAGACCCAACCTCTTCCCCCTACGTTTGCGTCGCAATTCGGGAGTTGGGGGAATTGGCCTCCCCCCTGTGCGTCCTACTTCCTGTCCCACCTGCGGCCTGGGCTCCACAACCTTGCCTGAGCCTCGGACACCACTTCCTGACTCTCCGCTGGAGGCAGAGCTCTCCTTACTCTCTCCCGCGCTTGGGGATGGGCTGGAACTTAAGATGGGAGGGACTTCCCTGTATCCCTCGTCCCTCACAGTATTTATTAAAGATTTTCAAACAACAAAAACGTACAAAAATACAAAACACAAAAAGAAAATACAAAACACAAGAAATACAAAATACAAAAATACAAAAACAAAAATTCTAATTTATAACCCTTATTTCTAATCTATTGACTTCCTCATTCCACCTTCTTCTGCAATTCTTTTCATGTCATCCTTAGTAAACTCTAAATCTTATATAAACTCTAATTATTACTTTAATATTACCTTATTTCTCTATCTTTTACATCTTATCCTTTTACACTCTATCTATATCTTACTTCTTAATTAAATTATCATTATCTTCTAACAATACTTATTTTACATCATTGTATTATCTACATCTTCTTTGTATCTCCCTCACTTCCACTGATTCTAATCTATTATACGCTTATTCTTTAAATAAATGTTAAATTTCTTCCAATCTTCTTCCACTGCTGCTTCACTCCGATCCCAGAGTCTCCCGGTCAACTCAGACAGTTCCATAAATTCTATCAACCTCTTCTGCCAATCATCCACTGTTGGTAATTCTTCATTCTTCCAATTCTTTGCAAGTAGAATTCTTGCAGCTGTTGTGGCATACAAAAAAAAGTAACACCCTTCCTAGGTATTTCATCTCCCATTATCCCAAGTAAGAAGGCTTCTGGTTTCTTGGTAAAGGTGTTTTTCAACACTTTTTTCAGTTCATTATAAATCTTTCCCCAGAAGTCTCTCACTTGGGGGCACGTCCACCACATGTGGAAGAAAGTTCCTTCTTGATTTTTACATTTCCAACATTTATTATCTTGTTTATGATAAATCTTAGCTAACTTTACCGGAGTCAGATAGCATCTATACATCATTTTCATCAAATTTTCTTTTAGCACTGTGCACGCGTTAAATTTCATATTATGCTTCCATAACCTTTCCCAATCTTCCACCATGATGTTATGCCCATAGCTGCCAAGTTATCCCTTTTTTACAGGGATTTTCCCTTATGCTGAATAGGCTTCCTCGCGAGAAAAGGGAAAACTTGGCAGCTATGGTTATGCCCTACATCATTAGCCCATTTAATCATTACACATTTTGTTTGCTCATCTTTCGTATGCCATTCCAACAATAAATTATACATTTTTGACAAATTCTTACTTTTTGATTCTAACAATTCTGTTTCCAATTTGGACTTTTTCACTTGAAAACCAACTTTTTTATCCATTTTATACATTTCATTAATTTGATAATGTTGTAACCAATCATTTACCTTGCTCTTCAGTTCCTCATATGATTTTAACTTCATCTGATCACCTTCACATGTGGAGGTTTTAAATTAGGCTTTAAAATGCTATGTGGATGCTGGGTTTTTGCAAGTGTATGCTTTCGAATTCACTTCGGGGGGGGGGGAATAAGCCAAATGAATTGCAAATTGGGTGCATTGTAGTGTGGTATATATTTGCCATCTAGTATCCTTTTAGAGAAAGTTTGCAGGAAGATTCTCACCTTATGAAAGTCGCTGGCATGGCTTTGTACAACTCACCTTTAGGAAGAGAGAGACAATACTATGCATATGGTCCTGTCAGTATTCCTCTGGGATTTATAGGACAGAACTTTTCTGTTATTCTCTAAGAGGTGTTCTTCCCCACTCCCCCACCACCACCACTTAAAAAAAAGAAAAAGAAAGATGAAATGCTTTGAATGTTGAGTGAAATGAGTTGCTGATGTGTCCCAAGAGAGCCTGCTGACTGATCTGTGGTTGTAACTTTGTGACACTGGATTGTGTTCTGAGTTAATGTTTATGCACCATATGGTGCATTGTCAAGTTTCATTGTATTTTTCCAGGATATATATATATATATATATATATATATATATATATATATCCAAAAACCTAAAACCCAGTCTCTTTCAATAATGAAAACAAATGCCCCAGGACACATTTTTTAAAAAGAAACTCACACTAATGTACAGCAGCCATCCAGCCAAGACATTTAGCTCCCGTATCCGATGATATGAGAACACCAGGCAGCAAGAACAGATGGCATGGGTGGGGTGAAGGTGCTTGGCTGACCTCCAAGCAGGTGAGTCGCTGCTGCTTACCAAGAGGAGCAAGGCAGTGGGGAGGGGATGTCAGCGCAAGGGCACTGGCAGGAGCATTTCCGCCGCACTGACCTTTCCTTCCCAGTAAGCAGCAGCAGCGACTCACCTGCCAGGAGGTCAGGTGAGTGCCTCTGCCCTACTGTGCCATTCATAATTGCCAGGTAGTTGTTTTTGATGTGAGAAGGGCAAACACCATCTCTTCTTTGCCAGTTTCCATCTCCCAAATTTTCCCCCACTTGTCCTGCCACTTTCTCTGGGGAAACTTTCTGTTTATCGTTTAATTGGCGGGGGTGAGGTGGGGGGTGTCAATCGGGTTTTTCCTGCAGATTGATGTTTGTTCTGATTCAGTGGTAAGCAGAAAGTGGCAGGACAAATGAAAACCACTTGAACCCACTGCTTAGAAAGCACAGGACAAGCAGGAAACCTCTCCAACCTGTGCTTTCTATGCATTGGACAAGTAGGAGTGTGTCTGAGCCCTTAGTTAAGATAGGAGTTCTGGGCAAATATGCACAGGATTGCAGTCAGTTCAATGTGACTTTCAGGTTAGCATGAAAGCTTCCTTTACTCAGGAATCTTCTTCTTCTTCTTCTTCTTCTTCTTCTTTTTGGCGATCACTTGTAGGCGAGTAAGATTTTCTTCCATAAACATGGTTTTAACAATGAGTCCGTAAGTGACTGTGGAGGCCAATTCTGGATCCACACGTCCTTCCACAGTGGGGACATTGATTTCTGGGGGGGGGGGAGTTGATCATGGGGTGGATTTGCCAAGCCTGCCTTCCTGTTAGCATGTTTCTCCCTTGTGTCCTGAGTTCCAGTGTCTTCAAAGCCCATGACACCTTTGGTAAAGGCTGTTCTCCAATTGGAGCGCTTGCAATCAAGTGTTTCCCAATTGTTGGTGTTTATACTACATTTTTTGAAATTTGCCTTGAGACAGTCGTTAAATCTCTTTTGTTGACCACTAGCATTACGCTTCCCATTTTTAAGTTCCGAATAGTTGCTTTGGAAGACGATAATCAGGCATCTGCACAACATGGCCAGTCCAACGAAAGTTGATGTTGAAGAACCATTGCTTCAACACTGGTAATCTTTGCTTCTTCGCCTGTCTTCCCAAGTGATGTGTAAAAATTTTCCGAGATACCATTGATGGAATCTTTCAAGGAGTTGGAGATGACAAGTACAGTGGTACCTCGGTTTATGAACACGATTGGTTCCAGAAGTCTGTTCATAAACTGAAGCGTTGATAAACTGAAGCGAACTTTCCCATTGAAAGTAATGGAAAGTGGATTAATCTGTTCCAGGCGGTCCGCGGAGTACTTAAACTGAAGCGTTCATAAACTGAAGCGAACTTTCCCATTGAAAGTAATGGAAAGTGGATTAATCCGTTCCAGACGGGTCCGCAGAGTACTCAACCTGAAGCGTACTTAACCCGAAGCATGGGTGTAATTTGTTCCAGAAGTCTATTCATAAACTGAAGCGTTCATAAACTGAAGTGAACTTTCCCATTGAAAGTAATGGAAAGTGAATTAATCTGTTCCAGATGGGACCGCGGCGTTCGTAAACCGAAAATTCGTAAACCGAGGTGTTCATAAACCGAGGTTCCACTGTACTGTAAGATATATCTGGCAAAACTTCTCCAACCCCCAATTTTCCAACAGCTACTGGTGAACTTATTTTCGCAAAATGAACCTAAAAAGTGGCACTGATCTGTGAATTTACCTGGAATTTGGTGTGAGGAGTACCAGCTTTTCCTATGGCATAGCACAGTGACATAAGGCAGTGTATACAAACTCCTTATTCTTCTGGATGACACTTAATACACAGTTTCAGAACCATCCTGATTGGATGGATTGGACTGGTGACATTCAAAAGCATGGGATATTGCAATTGATTCCTTTACCCATCCAGAGCTCGGGGGAGGGGGTGCTTTCCAGGTTAGAATTACAGGACAATGGCGCAAGCATTGAAGAGTAGGTAGGACAACTGCAGAAGTAAAGAAAGCATGAAAATTAAGCCCTTTAATGAAGAAAAGTACTTACCCCCTGCTCTCAGTTTTAAATATCACAACAAATTAAAAGGCAAAATAAACAGCTCACTTGAAGCATACTCTGCACTCTGCTTTAATTTCTTCCTACTGTGTTCATTACCAAGCTGTTTGCTTTCTTTAAGGCAGGATAAGGATGGGAGAGGAAAATCTTTTTAGAAGAAGTCATTACACACGGAAGTCAATCTCCACTAATGTATTCCTGCAACAGGGAATGCGCAGCTAGAAACTGCTTGCTATGTAAATATTTAAAAAAATCAAATCTAAGTATAGATACATACATATGCAATTTTATAAATTTGATTGCATCCCTCTTTCTCCTTCTTGACTCAGCCAAGCACATAAACCCTTCTAATTCCATCTTGCTTTTTCTCGCAAAGCCAGCCTGAAGCCCATAATGTTCTGCACACAGATCCAGGCGAAGTATTCAAGTATTGGTAGCAATTGGAGATTCCCTCTCGATACAATCAGCAGCTTTGGAGGAGCAGCTTTAGGTGGGACTGTTGGGAAGACTGTTTATCGGGAAGTTTGAACAACTCCTGTTCCATCTTCCCTGCCACCAGCACACAACACAACCCCAACCTGATCGGGCCCTTCTGCATCTGCCACCTGCATTTCTAAAAGCATTCACATTTGTTTGTTTGTTTATTTATTTAGCTAGTTAGCTAGTACGCTGCCCTCCATCTCAGGGCAGTTCACAACACAAATATACAAGATAATAAAAAATAGAACAAAAACAAACCAATAACTCTGCTCCTCTCCGCCCTCTGTATCACTAAAATAGAGCTGAGATAGTTTTAACATTCAAACTTTCCCTAAATATCAAAGTGGTTATTCATCTAAGTAAAGGATGTCCAGCACTTGTGAAACTGAAATTAATGAACCTAAGTGAATCGTGTCTATTAACTTCTATGGGCCTAGTCTAAGGACTACCGTAGAATACCACCCACTTTTGCCAGAATGCATGTGTGTTGATGTGGCAGGGGTAGAAAGACTGGGGTGTAGAGGTAATTTTGGGGAGTTCTGTTGAAATACAAGTGCAGGCACTTGGGAATATATATATATATATATATATATATATATATATATATATATATATATATATATATATAATCTCCAGAAATATATAACCAGTGCAACTGGTGGCTTCTGTTGACATTTGAGTGGGGAGTTCCAGCACAATCCTATATATGTCTACTCAGTTGTCATCCCTATAGGGTTCAATGGGACTTGCTCCTTGATATACAGGGTGATTCATAATGAAGTATACTGTATACTTCATTATGAATCACCCTGTATTTGTATAATGTCAACCCTAAATATATGAAATGTATGTATTTATTTGAGGATGATGGGGCTGTGACAAAAAAAAAATACAAGAGTATTTGAACTGAAATGATTCTTCCAATATGGCACTCCTGATTCCCTCCTGGAAATGGCTTTCACACACAGAACTGGTGCCCCACCCCCCAGTCTCTTGCCTTCCATTGGAGTAATAGTGGTGAAGCCTGCTCTGGGTCTGATGCAACCACACTGGTCACAGCCCCCTAGAGCTGCCTCTACCCACCAAGCATTCCTATGAGGGTGGCAGGACTGAGAGACAGGATATCAACAGTTGTTGTTGTTGTTTAGTCATTAGTTGTGTCCGACTCTTCGTGACCCCATGGACCAGAGCACACCAGGCACTCCTGTCTTCCACTGCCTCCCACAGTTTGGTCAGACTCATGTTGGTAGCTTCGAGAACACTGTCCAACCATCTCGTCCTCTGTCGTCCCCTTCTCCTTGTGCCCTCCATCTTTCCCAACATCAGGGTCTTTTCCAGGGAGTCTTATTTTCTCATGTGGTGGCCAAAGTATTGGAGCCCCAGCTTCAGGATCTTTCCTTGATATCAACAGTACAGCTGAGCAAAATTACTCCAGTTACAAATTGCACCAAAAAAATACCGCGTTGCTTTTTTTTTAATAATATGTTTATTGATTTTTTATAACAGACAACAAATACGACAAAAATAACAACAACAACAAAAATTCAAAATACAAAAATACAAAAACACCAGAATACAAAAAAAATAAAAAATAAAAAAATTCTTATTTCATAATCTCACTTTTTATCTCATCTAATGACTTCCTCGGTCCTCCTCCTTCTGTGTTACAATGTAAATCCCTTTTAGTAATTTCAATATCATATTAAACAACTAACTTTACTTAAAAATTGACTTAATTCTATATCTTATCTTCCTTGATATTTACCTTCTCTACTATTCCATGTCTTTCTACATACCTATAACTACTTCTAACAATACTTATTTCTTAACTTGTTATTATCTACAACCTCCTTGTATCTCCTTCACTTCCATTGGTTCTACTCTCTTATAAGCTTATTCTTTAAATAAACTTTAATTTTTTTCCAGTCTTCTTCCACTGTTTCTTCAATCCGATCTCGAAGCCTCCCGGTTACCCCAGACCATTCCATATATTCTATCAACTTCTTCTGCCATTCATCCACTATTGATATAATTCACATTATTTAATCATTGACTCATTATTTGTTTCTACTTAACCTCTAATTTTCCCCTTAAAATATTCCAATAATATGCTAAACTATTATTTCTATCCCATCTGATATATTAAATTATAAACTCCTCTCGTCCTAAATTATAATTCCAGCTATACCATGTCTCATTCCTTAACCCTTTCCAGTTCAGACCTTGTTAATCCGTCCTAATTATAATTATATATTCCTTTCATCCCACCCCCGCCCTGGCCTCCAGCAACCCAGACCACCCTCCCAATCTTCCATTCTGTAATTGCTTCCCTTTAACTTTAGCATCTACCTCGCACCCAATTTTTTCCTCCACCTCCCCCCCCAATATGTCTTGTCTTCTATTTGGGCCCCGCCTCCCTTCCCTCACCAGAGAAGCACAGACCCATACCCATTCTTCATCTTCGACCTGATCTCCCACTCCCACTGGGAGATCAGAGTCCCACATTTCCTCTTGTACTGATGTTTCTTGGATCAAATCAGCCTCTTGTGCAACTTCTCTCACCAACTGCAAAAAAGAAAATAAAGAATATGCCTTTCCCCCCATACCAAATAAGGCATGGATTATCATTAATGGTTAGATTCAATTCTATATAATGACAGACCTCCCAGTCCAAAAGATATGTGATCATGATCTGCAGAAAATGGGCAAATTGGAAATACTGTAGGAACTGATGCTGCTCATCCCTCACACGTGTTTACACCCTCCCTTAGCAAAGCTCTAATTCATCCTCTACCATACAGCATAAATGCAAAAGAGTGCCTTTATTTTTTTTATTTTTAAAAAAACTGATTATAGGATTGTATGTTGTTGTTGTTGTTTAGTCTTTTAGTCGTGTCCGACCCTTCGTGACCCCAGGAGTGTATGTATTGACCTATAATTGCTTTTTACTACCTAACTAAATGGCTATATTAATCATGCATGCATGCAGAGTGCATCTTACCTTTGCTCTGCTAATTAATCAAAACAACTAAAAATAGTAATAATACTGATGAAGGAGCATGATCCTATAAGGCTGTTGGGTACTCTGCATCTAATCCGCACCGAAGCACTGAAAGTTTCTCCCCCAAGTTACTGCACCAGTCTGCATTAACATGCAATGGACTGGGTATTTGGCAGGAATAAGCAAATAATACACACACGAGACAGATGATTTTCAAAAGGCTTGTGTAATCCAGTTAATCAAAACCAATGTGTACTTATGCCCTTTCCAATAAGATCTCCTCTTGATGAATGCCAAAATAAATAAATAAATAAATAAATAAATAAATAAATAAGCAGTTGTTTTTGTGTGAAGGCAGGTTCTATTTTTAAGGAATGAGAAAGGCTTTTTATTAATGTATGGTAAAATGTATATCTTACTGTATTTTAATAGGGCAATCCTATGTATATTTACTTGGAAGCAAGTCCCACTGTGGGGCTTCTCACAGGTAAATGTGCATAGGATTTCAGCCTTCATCTAGATGACCTCCAGAAAAATGGAAGGCTTTCCTCTCCCTACTGAGAAAGATTGGTGGTGTTAAGTGCTGCTGCTGTTTCTATGGCGCTTTTCGGTAGATTGGCCTTGTCAGCAACTAGATTTCATGGGGAGCAACTTTGTTAATGGGCTCAAACATCCAAGGCTAAAGCCATAAGTCCTGATCCTTGGCTCCCATAATCCAATAGTTCCCTTATGGCAAAGCTCATCCCCACCGTTCCCACCCTTTCACATCCTTCCCCAATCTCTAGAATGGCAGAATAGCTGCTGCTGGGAGAGCTGTCATGGAGGCTAGGTTTTATGCTATTTTTATCCTGTTTAGTAAAATGCATTAATTCTAATTGTTTTACAAAGAAAAATTAGTAAAGTGTTAATTCCTGTTTCCACGATATTCCAAGTTCATAAATTAATTCAGGTAGAGAAGTCTGCTCACCCTCATTGGTGGGCGGTGTTGCAGCCAGGCTTTGGAACACACAAGTGCTCCAGCAAAGAGCAGGACTGGCTGGATGCCGAGGAATGGTGGGAGGCACCAGCTGGGGGACCCCAGGGAACCCCCATGGGGGAAAAGAATGAGAGCCGGGGGGTTGGTGGTGGGACAACAATGCGTGGTCAGAGGGAGCAGACTGGGAGGAGGAGGAGGAGGTGTCAGAAACTGGCAGCTGCTGTTCAGGATGCCAGCCAACTGGTCATGCCCTTATTCTGGATACTCCGTTTCATTCCCCCCTCTCCCCTACTTTTCCATCTTTTCCCACAAAAGGTATTTAACATTCCACACTCACAAAGTATGCTCAATCCTCACTGAGCTCTGTTGTTGTTGTTGTTGTTGTTGTTTGTGTTCCTAGATAGATAGATAGATAGATAGATAGATAGATAGATAGATAGATACTGTAGATGATAGATAGATAGATAGATAGATAGATAGATAGATAGATAGATAGATAGATAGATAGATAGATATGATAGATAGATGATAGATAGATAGATAGATAGATTAGATAGATTAGATAGATAGATAGATAGTGCTTTTGAAAACCTTGCTAATTCGCTCCTCTTGTGCATGGATGGTGCTATTCTGGCTGCATAAGGATTCATGCACAGAAAATGATCTTATAATTAGTAGATAAGACTGGTTTATACTATTGATGAATGGAAAGCCCGTAGAGGAATTATATGCCCAGAATGCCTTGGAAAAATGGATTTCCATTTTTAAAAAAACCTCAGCCACAACAATTTGCCCTTGCTCAGTACCACAATAGAAGAATCTGGTCATGCTAAAACTCAGATGTTTCGCAATTAGCTTTACTGGCATGAGCAAACTGTTTCCAGTGAGAATGGGTTTAATGCTTGATCATTTGTTTTCTTTATTATCCTAAGCTTTGCTGACGATCACAGATGTTCAGTAAACAAGACTGCTTGCAAGATGGCTTTAAGCAGAACCTCTGGTGACTCATATTCAAAGATCATTTTGCCATGGGGATCAGTAGAAGGGTTGATTGCAAACCTTTGAACAAGTGTCTGTTGGGAACACAAAGAGAACAGTCCGGGCCCATCAAAGCTGATGGAAGTTTTGACATAGATTTCCACAGGAGATGAAATACAGCAGCCTATATATCCATAGCGATATCAGTATCATCATACTTAAGAATTTTGATAGTACTGTCAGTAAGGGAATCTGTGAAACTCACTGACTCACATCGCTGACAGGAATATCAAAATTCTTAAGGCGCTTTCACAACAGATAGAAAGCTGAAACTTCATGCACGCATGGCTCAACATACCTTGCTTACTCAAAAAGTCTGTAGATTGGACATTTCTACCTTTCTCCCTCAAAATCCAGGACACGAATTCTGCCGCATGCCACCGTACAGAACTCTCTCCCTGAGTCACAGACAGAATGTTGTATTGTAGGATCTTCATCAATCACCCATGAAGCAGGAGAGGAGAAGAATTCCAGGTGGCATCCAGGAATGCAAGCTAGTTGTTCCAGAATTACTGCCCTTCACAAAACAAATTCAGCCATGCTCAATATTGTTTGCAATCAACTCCTCTCTAGACATTGGACTTGGCTGTCACTTGAGGAGACAAGGCAACATCTGGACTCCCTGCGTGTCTCTCTCCTGCCACCTAATAGCTTATAGAAGCTGTCAGAGAACCCTACATGGAATGCTGTGGTAAAAAGCAGTATAATGCCTAGGGACAATAGGATGAGTGACGAGCATATGCACTTGAGTATGATTAGGGATGTGTGAGATGAAATATACCAACTTTATTGTCCAACTAGCCTACAGACCTTTCCAGTTCTGCATTAAACAACAGCTGGCCAGATAGGTGCTTCTGGGTGCTCACAAACAAAACATGTCCCCTCTACTACTTTCGCCCTTGCATTGAGTACACCCTCAAGATTCCTAACTCCTGCTGTAGATACCAATCTGTTTTTGAAAGAGCTGTGTGTCTGGGAGGTGAGGGAAATGGATACAGAGAGGCTGTGGGGAGCAGCTTGGATCTGTGGATGTTCATAAGTTCCCACTAATATTTACATATTTTTGCACATCATAATCATTTCATAATAGCCCTTGCTTCTGTTATGAGTTCAATGAGCCTGGCTGCATCTCCTGCTGCGTGTGAGGGGTTTTTTTATTTTAAAAAAATCATCTCTAGATAAAAACATTAAGCGGTCTGTCAAAACAGCAACCTAATTTCACAACGGAGAGTAGAGTGAAATCGTAATAGGCTTTAAAGACTTTTTTTAATAAAAAAAAGATCAATATTAGGCTTTCTAAAGAATTTGCTTGCCCTCAAAGGACACAAAGGGCCCTCCCCTCCCAAAAATGAACTTCTGAAACACACAGAGGATGTTTGCTAACTGCACTGACAAGAGTAGCGAAGTACATTGCCACCTCATTAAACCTAGCAAAACAGGGGAAGAAAAGACTGCTACAAAACATGGCCTGAGTGAGGTCACCAGCTAATCTAACTTCATGACAACAAAAGATCTTTGACTGATGAGAAAGTCTCCTCTGATGGAGGTCAACATTCCTTGGTCTAAATGAGTCTTTCAGGCTCAAGGTGGAAGGGGGGAAAAAGTTGTTCGCTTGACTCGCTGAGGCATATGCTACGGTAGCATGTGGCTATCAGCATCCTGAGACCTTTTGTGACAGATAAAATGATTAACTGACTATTCAGAATTCTAGAAATGTCACATTAGCTGCGGTGGCCAACTCCTCAGAGAGCAGGCAGCAGAGTGTGAAGCCTGGCTTGAAGCAGAGGAAGGTTGGGTGCTAAAAGAATAAAGTGAGAAATAATTTGCAGCTGCAAAAAATTGAATCAAAGCATTGGAGTGTGTTTGTAATATTTGTGTGCATGCATATACATGTGAAGTGACATGCAGAATTTTGCAGAAGGATGCTGGGTGGGAGGAAAAAAGGAGAGTCAAATCGGTATCTATTATAACTTTTATGAAGTGAATCCTCCTCCGAAATACTGTCAGTGCTGTCTGGTCATAAATATTTCTCTCAAAAATGTTCTGTTCACTCAAGCCAATCAATTATATAGTGAGATCTGGTACCTACCTTAGCATACTGCCAGAGTCTTCCTTTCTAGCTAATCAAACATTACCTTCATTTGGGAGTGTAGTATGCATGCTATAAGCAAAGAGCCTTCCTTTTTATGGAAGAGGATTACCTTGTTATCACAGTTTTATGAGAGGGATTAAATAATGCAGTGTTTCCCAACCTTGTGCCTCCAGATGTTTTGGGACTACAACTCCCATCATCCCTAGCTAGCAAGACCAGTGGTCAGGAATGATGGGAATTGTAGTCCGAAAACAGCTGGAGGCACAAGGTTGGGAAACACTGAAATAATGCATGGAACATATTTCTTTCTCCACCCCCACCCCCCATCCCCACCCCCTTTTTTAAGAAACTATGCTCTCACAATTCCTTGATGGAAACTTGAACAGTAGGGTTGGTGTTTGTTTGTTTTTACTTCACAGGAAACTACTGTCCTTAATCTGGCTGGCTTCATATCACTGAAAGACTGCCCTTGGGAGTTTCAGAGGCCTTTCTGTTGGGTGTTTTAAAGGACCCGGCTGCAACTTTTGGAAACAATCCTGGTATGGCAATGCGAACTTCGTGTGAAATGGATAGAGCCAGGAAGTGGCTCGGACTCAGTATATCTTTAAGTTGTTGCTTAATGATGAACCTCGTTACGGCTGTGTTATCTGGGAGCAGCAGACCACCCAGCAAAGGCCAAGAAGGCAGCCTCTCGGACAACTTGCTTCTGCATCTGCGAATGAAGAGGAGCTGGGTGTGGAACCAATTCTTCGTTTTGGAAGAATACACTGGAACGGATCCTTTGTATGTGGGAAAGGTAAGTGGCATGGGGGGATCAAGGTGTCGCTATATTAAAAATGTGTATGTAGTACTTTATTAATATTATTATTATTATTATTATTATTATTATTATTATTATTATTATTATCACCATCACTATTAGTAGTAGTAGCAGCACCCTGCGCATCTGACTGGGTTGCCCCAGCCACTCTGGGCAGCTTCCAACATATATAAAAACATAACAAAACATTGCACATTAAAAGGCTTCCCTATACAGTACAGGGCTGCCTTCAAATGTCTCCTAAAGGTGTCGTCTCCTTGACATCTGATGGGAGGGTGTTCCACACGATGGGTGCCACTACCGAGGAGGCTCTGTGCCTGGTTCCCTGTATCTTCACTTCTCGCAGTGAGGGAACCTCCAGAAGGCCCTTGGAGTTAGATCTCAGTATCTAGGCTAAATGTTGAGTGTGGAAATGCTCCTTCAGGTATTATCCCTGCTTCATTTCAGATATATACATACAGAGAGGGGGGGGCTGTGCCATGGTGCTCAGCAGCTTTACCTACAGCCTCACCTGCTAGCAGACCACCCAACTCTCATCAAATCCCACACCACTATCCCGTTGGACCAGCGATGGGGAACATTTTTGTTTCATACCCTATGGGCCAACTTTGACAGGTGGGCAGAACAACCCACATGTCAATCACATCACATCATTGTCACATGATTAACAGGCAGGTTGCCCTGCCCAACTCCCATTGGAGGTTGAAAAGGGGAAGGGTTGCATAACCTGCCCTGCACTGACCCTTGCAACCTTTGGCGACCCTCCCCCTGCTTTTCCTTTCCACCTTCGATGTCAGGGGTACAAAGGAGTGTGAACTCTACCTACCTCCCCAACACTCCCCAATGCTTCAAGTGCCCCCTAGACCTCCTCAGCTTCCAATTCCATGTAGATCTTGCCAAGTCTCTCAGCTGCTCGCATTAGATTTTTGCCAAAAAACAAACAAACCCACCCACAGCACTTCCTTTAGACCTACAAATGAGGTGGAGATGGGTGTCAGCCGGCAGCCCAGGTGAAGAAGAAGAAGAAGAAGAAGAAGAAGAAGAAGAAGAAGAAGAAGAAGAAGAAGAAGAAGAAGAAGAAGAAGAAGAAGAAGAAGAAGAAGAAGAAGAAGAAGAAGAAGAGTTTGGATTTGATATCCCGCTTTATCACTACCCAAAGGAGTCTCAAAGCGGCTAACGTTCTCCTTTCCCTTCCTCCCCCACAACAAACACTCTGTGAGGTGAGTGGGGCTGAGAGACTTCAAAGAAGTGTGACTAGCCCAAGGTCACCCAGCAGCTGCATGTGGAGGAGCGGAGACACAAACCCGGTTCCCCAGATTATGAGTCTACCTCTCTTAACCACTACATCACACTGGCTCTCCCGTGAGGGACAGTTGCAACAGGCCAAGGCAGCTCTCCCTCCACATTCCCCCTTCTGCTGAGGCTGAAACACTGTCACTGGTGAGGTGGTCAGTGGCGACGGCAGTGGTAGAGCAGGATGTTTGCTGTGGAGCTGCCCTGTGGCTTTCCTGGGCCACCTGCCACTGCAGCCCTCCATTGCTGCTGTGATGGTGCAGCTGTAGTTTGCAGTGCCAAACTGCTGCCTTAAGCAAATATATAATAGGACAGTGTCCTAAGGACACACACACACATTTCTCCTGAGGATCTTCCAATCTAAATTTTGATTGCTGGAAGTGACGAGGGTAAAAGGATGGGTATGCACAAATGCACTTAGCTTTGGCTCTGGGGTAGGACTAAGAGGCAAAGCCAAAATCTCCATCCAAGAGGTGGTTTTTTGAGGAGGAATTTGGAAGAAGAGCAGATCTGGCACCACACAGGTTTTCCAGGCTGTTGTCCTTCAGGCGGTGTATCGGTGGAGACCTAATTTATTTCAGTTCCTAAGAGCTTCCGACGGGTGTCACCTTGAGCTGTGAATAATGTCTGTTTTGAAAGGCTATCGATGATTTGCTTTTTTCCAAAAGATCAGCACTAACAATTATCTGGTGTAATTGATGTCACCCTTAGAAACTCCCTGGCAGTCTTTATAGGAAGTGCTCCGGGTTCAGAACATAGGCAGGTGATATTGATACAGAAGGGATTGGTTGAGGAGAGAGAGGGAGAAAGGAAGGAAGAAGTTGCAATGGCACAAGTGGGCATGTTATATTAAATGTGCAGTTGCAACAGAAGACAGCATATTGTGGGATAACTCACCACTGTCCTCGTGTCACTGCAGTTTGCATTTCCCTGCCCTTTAGCAGGAGCAGGCAACCATGTACAGCAGAACTAGGGAAACTCATAATGTATTGACATCCCAATTTGGGCAAGTTGTCCTAGATCAGGGGTGTTATGCTGTATTGTGTTTTTACTGAAATTCTACAGTTAATGCTGAATTGTGTTTTTAATATTTGGTTGGAAGCCACCCAGAGGGGCTAGGGAAACCCAGTCAGATGGGCAGGGTATAAATAATAAATTATTATAATATTATTATTATGTCCAACCGGTCGATCGCGGGGTGTCTATGGTCAATCCTGGTCAATTGCGGGATCCTCCTCTCCAAGTTTGGCTCATCCACCCCTCCCCCAGAAAAGCTCAACAACTCTGGTCAATCCAATGGGTAGATCACTGCCAGTTTATTTATAGTGGGAGTAGATCGCAGTCTCTTGGAAGTTGAATGTCCTTGATATTACAGAGCCATAGCTGCCAAGTCTCCCGCTGAAAAATGCGGGATCAGCAGCAGTGCGGCACCGGAAGTCGCTTCTACGCATGTCTGGACATGGATAGAAGCAACTTCCGGTGCCGCTCTGCCCGATTTCTGGTGCCCATACATGGGCAGAGTGGCACCCGAATTGGAGCCTCTGGCAGGTAGGAAATCCAGGGGATTTCTGGGATTGGGAGAACAGCGGGAAATGGATTTCCCGCAAAAAACGGGAGACTTGGCAGCTATGTACAGAGCATGCAGGCATGAATAGCTTCCACACAGAGCAGAACAGGAGAAGAGAGTGCCCCCCCCCCAAAGAGCCCCAACCCCTGACATTGCACTTGCTGAATAGGTAGGTAGGTACTGTTAGGTAGGTAGGTACTGTTGGAGATGCAGAAGAGAGGCTCATTCTGTGGTTGAAAGGTTAATTTGGTTAATGTTGAAGTCAACTAGCCAAGAGGGGGACTGTTGCAGGTGTGGCTTAGCAACCAAGCAGGGCCACATGATATTCACCAAGGTAGTACAGTGGCCTGATTGACTGTGTAGTTCTGAGGGAACTTTGCCCCTGTATTTTTGGTTGAATGTAAGAAAGTAAAAACCTCTCTATTCATTTCTTTTTCAATTATACACTGTTTTTGTTCAGTTTTCCTTGGTAAGGTGTTATCAGGGCTTTTCTCTCTGGAGTCTGCATTATTTAAGTGACTTTTATAACAGGTACAGCATGAATTTCTCCAGGTAGGAAAGCCTATAATGCCCGAAAAGGGCTTTTGGCAGTGAAGTGTCTCCTCAGAATGACTTCTTCATGCCTATAACTCAAGCTTTCACCTTTTCGTTTTCCTTTTCCATCTGTGATGGCTCTTTGGATTCAAGTTGGCTTGAGTTTGTATGTCGTGGATTAAGTTCCGACTTAGAACAGCAGTATAAACACACTCAAAATGTAATTTCAGTGGCACATTATATAAAACAGGCAGTGGCGGGAATTCTCAAATGGCTAACAGGCAGCAAAAAATAAACACAATATATGATAGCCTGAATCACTAGTCTGCACTTGTCTTTTCATGAATGTCTGCATTCTTGCGACAGTAAAAGTCAATTTAGTTATATTACTTACAATATTGCTTTTCTTGGCTACATGCAAAGTTGAGAATAATTTTCCACCTTAACTTTGTTTGAGACCTGGAGAAAACACACTTAACTGTGTTTCCTATATTACTTAGAATATGTTTTGGTCAAAGGAAAGCCAGGGTATGCATTCGGGTTTGTTTGTTTTTTTGCCAGACAGCTTCAATTTGTACCTTCTTGACATCAAAGTCTACCAGCTTCCATTCTTATCTCGTAGAACACTGGCGTGCTTAATTACTTTCCCCCATCATTCTATTCTTATAACAACTATGCCCCTAGAACCTACATCGTTCGTAGTCCATTCTTGTTTGACGTTTGCCAGAACAATAATCTAATAAACATTGCACTCTTATTATCAGCACATCCTGGGATCAGAATATGAACTAAAATGATAGTTGCTCTCTCTATATATACTATCAATATGCAAGGGCTACTTTAAGCATGGGCTTGGGCTTGGGAATGCCAAGTGGGATTTGCCTATGTGAAATTGGTGTGTTTTTTTTTGGAGCCTGCAAAATCATTCAGAATGAAAATCATCCTTTACTGGTGCCCCCCCCCTCGCCCCCAAAGAAAAATTATATTTAGTGAAGTTATGTGAGGATATACCAGAGTGATATACCAGAGTGCTTTTCTTGTTCTCCACTGAGAGAACTGTGTGTCTTTGCACGTGAGAAATACAAATCACCCTGTGAGAACTCCCAGAATTCCTCAGTGATATGCTTTGCATGCATAATATATCGGAGTTGCCATAGCTCAATGACATTACATTGTATGCGTAAGACCCTATGTTCAATCTTGGCTCCTCCACTTACAAGGATTTCAGGTTGCATGGCTGGGGGGGGGGGGGAATTAGATGAGCTGATGGCCTCATCAGAGGAAGAGCTCTCTCTGAACTTGCAAAACTCTTAATTTATCTGGATGCATTCAGTACTGTGTCAATGGCTGGCTTAGTTAAAATGAATATACAGTGCTTTTAAAGTTTCTCAGTACAAGAAGACAAATCTGATCATATTTCTTAATGCATCCTATGCTCTCCTCAGATTACTTCCCAAGTGGTCTCATTGATTTTAAATTCTGTTCTGGGGCAGATCAGCAGTGTCTATTTGCTTTAGTTATTAAGATGCAGCATCTAAACCTTCTAAACTACTTATATCTGTAAAGTTCAAGTATTTTCTAGGGTGTGTGTGTGTCATACTGACTTTTTAAAAATTCACAGATGGACTCTACTATGGAATCAGAATTGCTCTAACAAGCAATTTTGTAGATAAGCATGCATGAATTTATTTTTTGCAAACATAGCTTTTCTCGCCATTTTGTAGCAATACCTGTGCATGCAAATAAAGAACGTTTGCTAATACTGGTAAAGAAGCTCATCCAATTTTTTATTTTACCAGCATTTTCATTCAGCACTAAAGAATTTAACCCTAAAAGCTTCGATACTTCTAAAATACAGTTGATACCAAGCTGCTTATCATATATCATACTCAAAAAGCACATCCACATTTTGATAAAAACACTTTCTTATTGTTTCAGTGCTGCTGTTCAGTGTCCTTCATTGCCGCCTCCTCCTTTGTCTCTCAGCCTTTGGCCTCAATTTACTCACAATGATATTGGCTGTGGTGGTGACACATATAATTTTGTCAATAATACCATGGTGTTAAATCTGACATGATACTGTCATAAATACTCATGAAGTCACGTGGGTTTCCACAGTCAATCATATTAAAGAACAGTTTGAGCAAAGGAGAAGAGGGGAAATGGTATCAAGAAAAATTGCTGGGACATGCAGGTTCCAGGGTGCCTTGGTGCCCTTTCTAAATTCTGAAGCACCCTGGAAAATGTACCATGGATTCATGACCCTAGGATGCTGCAATTTCAGTTTCAGATGACAGGAAGTAATGAAGCTCTCCCGGTCATTGCAGGTGATGCCTGCCACATTTGTGGCAAAGAGAACAGATAGCTGTGATGTGAGAGAGTTATGGCAACAGCATGAGCTTATTAAGAGCCAAGCCTGGACTTTCTTGAAGTTTGAGCTTAACATAATTAGTACAGGGACAAATTCACAAGTTCACCATTGCAAGCTCTCCAGTTCCAAACTGCAAAGTCATCGCTAATTGTAAGGCACTGTATCCTACACACAGGGCAGTTTGTATTCTAATGTATCTTGTGGGGCTATATAGCACCACAGATTCACAACCTGTGTCTATGCCGCCAGCTAATTTACTGCAGTTTAGTTTGCTGGTTCAAAATGGGATGAATTTGCAATGAGGAGATAAACAACTGTGAGCATAGCTCTCCCTGGCTGTAATTTCCAGCACCGTTTGCAATATGTTTTGCAGTTGTTTTAGTGGACCAGGATGTAGGGTAGTGTATTTAGGCACTTGAAAAAAAACCAGTCCTGTCTCATCTCTGTTAATAATAATGCCATTCTCTCATCCCCATAGTCAAGTTTATGGCACTTCCAAGGGCGCAGGAACACACTTGATAGTTACAACTGAAGGTGAGAAAGACAGGGAGAAAGACAAAGCTTGCACATTTCTCCCTTGAGTTTCATTCAGGGGTGTCTTACCCATAGAGGCTGGTGGTGCATGGCTTCAGGGCACCACGTTCTGGAAGGTGCCAGGGAAGAGGCGGAGGCTGGATGTGGCGCCCCCCAGCATCAGCTCACCGCCCTCGCCCGCCTCCGCCATGCCACACCGAAGTAACGCTGCACCCGGAGCTTCCGCCTGCTGTGGCCACCATGGCACAAAGCGGCCAGCTGAGCCGGGAGCTGCCACGTCCAGCCTCCACCTCTTCCCCACCAGAGGAGCTGCCCTCCAGCCACAGCCCGCCTCCTCCAGCCCCGCAAAGCTGGGCGCATCGCCAGCAGCACTGTCCTCCCTAAAAAAAGGTTGGCAACTCTGGGAAAGGGATCTTCACACCACAGCGCTGGATATGCTTAAGATGGCCCTGGTTTCATTTTATCAAAATATTCCTTAATATAATAATTGCCTTGATGAATGAGACCTGAGCCCATCTAATCTACAATTTTGTCTCCAACAGCAATGATACAGCACTCCTAAGCAAGACATGGTGGCCTTTCCCTTTTGTTAGCCCTAGGATCTAGTATTCAGATGTAGACTGCTTCCCACTTGGCATTTTGATGCACGGTTGCTGCCACCAACCCACATCATGCTGGTCATGCTTGGTTCAAAAGATGCATGACATCATTGCAGTCAATGTTTCCCTTCACCTATTTCCATAGAAGGTAGAGAGGAGTGCTTAACATAAACAGAATGCATCATCATAAAAACATGGGGGGGATATGGTTTGGGGACAGCCATTTTCCTTGCTGTCAGGTCCAAAGTTGCTATGGATTCTGTTTTTGGAAGAAGATGGCAAAACTAAATCTAGGAATGGAATACAGATCTCCATCTGTGCCTTGCACCTGCTCCTCTTTTTTTCTTGATACTATAGCCCAGATGTTCATGATTTGAACTTTAGAGCCAGTTCTGCTTGGCTGAACTTATAGTTCTGAATATATCTGTTGTTTTTCCCCCCATGAACTTATTGATGACCAAACACAATGCTCAGTGGTTCCATTTGCAGATTGAATTCATACAACAGCAGACATGAAGCATGGTAGAAAGAGAAGTAGCTTGATGATAAAGCACAGATACTGCATGCATAAGATTCTTAGTTTAATATTTCATCTCTGTCTGAAACCTTGGAATGCTGTTGCTAGTTGAGTTAACACAAACCAGTGATCTGACACAGTATAAGGCAACTTTCTAAAACTTTCATATGCAGCCTATCTGGTAAGGAAAGGTGCAGACCAAAGGTGATGTTGTTTTTTTAAGCACCTACTCTCATTCTGCCTGAACTCAACCAAACTTTCTTGTTTGGAACACAGACCTCATATTACACTGCAACCCTGAGAGTAAAATGCTGATTCTCCTTTCTTATTTCGACATTTTAGTCATTTTGATCCATTCATTGCAGTGGCAATGAGCTTAGAACAGATTCCTTAGCTAAACAGAAATATATGGAGTTTCCTAATATGTTTCCTCAATCACAGCTGCAGTATTGCTGATTCAGGCTGCGACCTACACAACATCTTCTGAATTCAATAAAAGCAGGAGCAGGTTTTATGTAGGCCAAAATCAGGACGTTGACAGGTTGGGAAGAACAACATTCCCCAAAGATTCATTGAGTCATAAGGTCAGGCCTTCTGCTTGGTGAAACTTCGCATTCACCTCTTGCATTCATTAAAGCCCCACTGACACAGAACAGGCTGATCAGAAAAGAGGCGTGATGCAGTCCATTACTATTATTTTAATCAGGAAAATTATCCAGCACTTTTAGCACTATTCTATTCTAGCACTATAGAAATAAGACTATACAAAATTATTTTCTTTCACATTGCTTGGTGTGTGTTTTTCAGCATCTCTGTGGTATGCTGTGTTTCCATAATGTACAATTGGTATGGATTTACCTCTCACGCCCTTTTCTATATTTCATGTATTCTGGGCAGTGTGCTCTTCTAAGAATACGTAGAAAGCTGTCATATAGTAGCTTATTATTAGATGAGATGCAAAGGACTGAGCATCCATTTTGCCTTTACTTCTGGCATACTTCCACACATATGCACACACAAATTGGACTGGTGCCAGCATGTAGACAATCAAACTAGCAACCCAAATGAACCTTCCCAGGCCTTGATATCAGCTCAAAAGTCCCCCATCAAGATTGATTAGACTGGTGAACACTAGAGACCAATTTCCTAATGAATTAATTTTCATACATTCAATTTGCACATGTTAATTTATAGGTTACAGCTATTCTGGATCCTATAATACCACTCAGATGGTGGAGTTGTTCATTTGTTTGTTTTCCAATACATAGTAGGTTTTTAAGGGGCATCCTAGCTAAATAATGGGCACTGGCAATAGGCCTAACAAGCTTGTAATATCCCATGGGTTTTTGGAAATTGGACTTACTGTGTGAAGGTACCTTGCAACAGGCCTGCCCTAAGACCTGGATACAGCAGGGGTCAGCAGAACTTCATCAGGTGTGCTATAATATATATTTATGAACAACTGGACAGCCACTCAGCATAGCAGCTAACCAGGCAAAATTAAAATTCCCAACAAGTTCCTACTTGTTGAAGGGGACCACACCCCGCTTGGAAGGGGAATTTCTGCTGCAGATTAGTCATTTCTCTTAGGCAGGCCACACAAATCTGTGTTTGCTTTTCTGCTGAGTCTGGGAGGTGGGACTGTTTGAATCACATTTTATACCAGCCATTTTACTCTTCTAGGTTGTTCTTCAGTAAAGCACTTCCATTGTACATGAGCATGACTTCCTCAGTTATGGAAAATTTCTGTGCATTCGTAGAACTCCATCAAATGGCTCACATGCATCCATGAGAATTTGCAAGGTAGTACTGAAGATTGGTCCAGGCTAGCATGAGCCCAGAAGTCTTCTTTTCTTCTTTGGCGATCACTTGTAGCCAAGTAAGAGTGTCTTCCATAAACACGGTTTTCAAAAGTGAGTCCTTAAGTGACATTGGAGGCCAATTTTGGACCCACAGGTTTTTCCACAGTAGGAACATAAGTTTCTGGACAGGAGTTGATCATTCTTGACAGCCATCTGTCAGGAATGCTTTGATGGTGTTTCCTGCTTGGCAGGGGGTTGGACTGGATGGCCCTTGTGGTCTCTTCCAACTCTATGATTCTATGATGATGAGGGTTTGCCAAGCATGCCTTCCTCTTAGCACGTTTCTGCCTTTCGTCCTGAGTTTGAGTGTCTTCAAAACCCCGTGACACCTTTATGAAAGGCTGTTCTCCCATTGGAGCACTCGCAGGCCAGAGTTTCCCAGTTGTCAGTGTTTATACTACATTTTTTAAGATTTGCCTTGAGAGAGTCTTTGAACCTCTTTTGTTGACCACCAACATTACGCTTACCATTTTAAAGTTCGAAATAGAGTAGTTGCTTTGGAAGACGATAATCAGGCATCTGAACAACATGAGCAGTCCAACAAAGTTGATGCTGAAGAATCATTGCTTCAACACTGGTGATCTTTGCTTCTTCCAGTACACTATGTACTACTATGTACTACTAAGAGGGAAACTGCACTTTCCAGGAGGTGAGGCAATGCTGGCATAGGAAGTAGCTATGTCATCGATTCCCCCTAGGTGACTTCAAGCCTACCAAAGCATTGTGAAAAGGAACTGTGCTGAAGCTGGCAACCCTCCTAAAGCAATGAGATAATGTCGGAACCTGTCGCTAAAAACCTGACCGAACGCAACAGTTCTAAGAACAGGAGAGACGGACATTTGCAGCCTCCAACCAAACAGCATGATAAGCATTACTGTATCTCTGGCTTCTTGACATTTCCTAGCATGGCAACAGTTGGCTCACTGAGTGGCAGGAGGCTGCCTTCATGTCTGTTCCTAAGCGATCATCATGCTTGAATGGTCACCTGATTTCACTGTCAGGGCCCCTGCTGATGCTGCCTTAATGACATGGGAGCCACTGGAGCATGTGGTTCACAGAGTGTGGGTTAATCTACTGTGTTGCGTAATAAAAACAATTGAATAACTCCTTTGTTCCAAGCTTTTTCAAGAAAGGGTGGGATACGGATGTGCTTGACACCTTTTCTGAGCCACTACGTCAGAGGACACAAGGCCATGTAGGAGTAGCCAACAGTGTTTGTGTTCCCAAATCACTGGCACCGGGATATGCTCCACCCACAATAATTGCATTTTATATTGTGATTTTCCTCAAAAAGGACTTCCTGGCTTTCCTCTCTCTTCATTTAACCCTCAGAATCACCTTCTGAAGTAGCTTAGGCTGACAGTGAATGGCCCAAGGTCAATTAGCAAAACATCATGGCTGAGCAGGGATTGGAAACTGGGTTTCCCTTATCCTAATTCAGTACTCTAACAGTTCCATTACACAGATCTTGTATAGCTGGAGTTACTGAAGAACCAGAAAAATAAAAAACTCTGCAACCTTTCCAACCTACAAGCCACCAATCAAAACAAGATCAACAACATTGTCAATCTTTCACAGCAAACACTCAGCCCAGCTGAGGAATCCGTCCTTTCACGGGGGCTATCATTCTGCCCTGCCAAATCCCAACACATGATTCAGTTCTGCGGGGACCTGGAAGCATTTTTTCGCCGCTTACGCCTGAGGGAGTATTTTCATCACACCCAAGAACAAGACAAAGTAGAACAAACTACATCCCCACAACACAACACCTCTCAACTTACTGGGGAACAACCATCACCCTCCAAACGCATCAATGAACAGAACATTGACCACCAACTACCACCGAAAAGAAGTTACACAAAAAGGGACTCCACGTGGACCCCTCCTGATGGACGCAATACCACACTAGATCTGTACATCGAATGCTTCCGCCACAGAATCCAAACGGATGTGACCAGAAAACAGCATCACTTACAACAAAATCTAAACCATGCTGAAAGGAGAGCCATAGAAAATCTCAGGAACAACCCAGACATTATAATTAAAGAGGCAGACAAGGGTGGAGCTGTCGTCATCATGAACAAAACTGATTACATCCAGGAGGCCCACAGACAACTTTCCAATACTGCCTTTTACATGAAATTGGACTCAGACCCCACACAAGCATACAAAAAAGAACTGAACAAGATTGTCAAGGAGCTACCCCTACACATCCAAGAACAGATCCTCACAAACACACCAGCGGAACCTCGGCCAGGAACTTTCTATCTTCTACCCAAAATACACAAACCAGGAAATCCAGGACGCCCCATCATCTCAGGTATTGGCACCATTACAGTGGGTGTTTCCGGCTATATGGACTCTGTTCTGAAACCATATGCTATCAGTGCTCCCAGCTACGTACGTGACACCACAGATTTTCTGAGGAAAATACAATCTTTGAACAATCTTCCTAACAATACTATACTAGCCACTATGGATGTGGAATCTTTATATACCAACATCCCACACAATGATGGTTTACAAGCCATAAGGAACACCATTTCAGATAAAACCACAGCGGACTTTGCTACCAAACTCTGCCACTTTGTCCTTACCCACAACCACTTCAAATTTGGTGATGACCTGTTCCTCCAGATCAGCGGCACAGCCATGGGCACCCGCATGGCCCCACAGTATGCCAACATCTTCATGGCAGATTTAGAACAACGTTTCCTAAACTCCTACCCACTCAAACCTCTCTTGTACCTGCGATACATTGACGATATTTTTATTATCTGGACACATGGACAACAGACCCTGGAAACCTTCCACCAGACATTCAATGACTTTCACCCCACCCTCAACCTAACAATGAACCAATCTATGCAAGAAATACATTTTTGGACACTACTATAAAAATACAGGATGGACGTATAGACACCACCTTATACAGAAAACCAACTGACCGACAAACATATCTACATGCTTCTAGCTACCATCCCAAACATACCAAACAATCCATCGTATACAGCCAGGCCCTACGTTACAACCGCATCTGTTCCAACTCTACAGACAGAGAATCTCACCTAAGAGATCTACAGCAAACCTTTTTAGAACTAAAATATCTACCTGATGAAGTTAAACAACAGATCAACAGAGCCAGACTGATACCTAGAGAGAACCTGCTGCAAGACAGACCCAAAAAAGAAAATAACAGAACACCACTAGTCATCACATACAGCTCCCAAGTTAAAACAGTACAACGCATCATCAGAGATCTACAGCCTCTCCTGGACAATGACAGCTCCCTTTCTCAAGCTCTGGGAGGAAGACCTTTCATTGCCTACAGACAGCCACCCAATCTTAAACAACTCCTCACCCACAATAATACAACCACCAGACTTAACATGGTAAAATATCTCTGTATTTTAGAATTTCTGTTTTGTTGGAAGCCGCCCAGAGTGGCTGGGGGAACCCGGCCAGATGGGCGGGGTATAAATAATAAATTATTATTATTATTATTATATGGACACCAGAGCCTGCAATAAACCCAGATGCCAACTTTGCTGCCACATACACCCGGACAACATCATTACTGGCCCCAACAACATCCAACATACCATCTCAGGACTATTTAATTGCTCATCTTCTAACATTGTGTATGCCATCAAATGCCAACAGTGCCCTTCAGCTCTCTATATTGGACAAACAGGCCAAACCCTACGCCAAAGGATAAATGGACATAAATCTGACATCAGGAACCAGAAGACAGAAAAACCAGTAGGAGAACACTTCAATCTCCCAGGACATTCTATACAAGATCTCAAAGTAGCTGTCTTACTACAAAAGAATTTCAGAAATAGACTGGAAAGAGAAGTTGCTGAATTACAACTTATCACCAAGCTCAAAACAATGGAGGGACCTGGTTTGAACAGAGATGTTGTTGTTTAGTCGTTTAGTCGTGTCCGACTCTTCGTGACCCCATGGACCATAGCACGCCAGGCACTCCTGTCTTGCACTGCCTCCCGCAGTTTGGTCAAACTCATGTTCGTAGCTTCGAGAACACTGTCCAACCATCTTGTCCTCTGTTGTCCCCTTCTCCTAGTGCCCTCAATCTTTCCCAACATCAGGGTCTTTTCCAAGGATTCTTCTCTTCTCATGAGGTGGCCAAAGTATTGGAGCCTCAGCTTCACGATCTGTCCTTCCAGGGAGCACTCAGGGCTGATTTCCTTAAGAATTGATAGGTTTGATCTTCTAGCAGTCCATGGGACTCTCAAGAGTCTCCTCCAGCACCATAATTCAAAAGCATCAATTCTTCGGCGATCAGCCTTCTTTATGGTCCAGCTCTCACTTCCATACATCACTACTGGGAAAACCATAGCTTTAACTATACGGACCTTCGTCGGCAAGGTGATGTCTCTGCTTTTTAAGATGCTGTCTAGGTTTGTCATTGCTTTTCTCCCAAGAAGCAGGCGTCTTTTAATTTCATGACTGCTGTCACCATCTGCAGTGATCAAGGAGCCCAAGAAAGTAAAATCTCTCACTGCCTCCATTTCTTACCCTTCTATTTGCCAGGAGGTGATGGGACCAGTGGCCATGATCTTGGTTTTTTTGATGTTGAGCTTCAGACCATATTTTGCGCTCTCCTCTTTCACCCTCATTAAAAGGTTCTTTAATTCCTCCTCGCTTTCTGCCATCAAGGTTGTGTCATCTGCATATCTGAGGTTGTTGATAGTTCTTCCGGCAATCTTAATTCCTGCTTGGGATTCATCTAGTCCAGCCTTTCGCATGATGAATTCTGCATATAAGTTAAATAAGCAGGGAGACAATATACAACCTTGTCGTACTCCTTTCCCAATTTTGAACCAATCAGTTGTTCCATATCCAGTTCTAACTGTAGCTTCTTGTCCCACATAGAGATTTCTCAGGAGACAGATGAGGTGATCAGGCACTCCCATTTCTTTAAGAACTTGCCATAGTTTGCTGTGGTCGACACAGTCAAAGGCTTTTGCATAGTCAATGAAGCAGAAGTAGACGTTTTTCTGGAACTCTCTAGCTTTCTCCATAATCCAGCGCATGTTTGCTATTTGGTCTCTGGTTCCTCTGCCCTTTCGAAATCCAGCTTGCACTTCTGGGAGTTCTCGGTCCACATACTGCCTAAGCCTGCCTTGTAGAATTTTAAGCATGACCTTGCTAGCGTGTGAAATGAGCGCAATTGTGCGGTAGTTGAAGCATTCTTTGGCACTGCCCTTCTTTGGAATTGGGACGTAGACTGATCTTCTCCAATCCTCTGGCCATTGCTGAGTTTTCCAAACTTGCTGGCATATTGGGTGTAGCACCTTAACAGCATCATCTTTTAAAATTTTAAATAGTTCAGCTGGAATATCATCACTTCCACTGGCTTTGTTATTAGCAGTGCTTTCTAAGGCCCATTTGACTTCACTCTCCAAGATGTCTGGCTCAAGGTCAGCAACCACACTACCTGGGGTGTACGAGACCTCCATATCTTTCTGGTATAATTCCTCTGTGTATTCTTGCCACCTCTTCTTGATGTCTTCTGCTTCTGTTAGGTCCTTACCACTTTTGTCCTTGATTATGGTAATCTTTGTACGAAATGTTCCTTTCATATCTCCAATTTTCTTGAACAGATCTCTGGTTTTCCCCATTCTATTGTTTTCCTCTATTTCTTTGCATTGCTCATTTAAGAAGACCCTCTTATCTCTCCTTGCTGTTTTTTGGAAATCTGCATTCAGTTTCCTGTATCTTTCCCTATCTCCCTTGCATTTTGCTTGCCTCCTCTCCTCCGCTATTCGTAAGGCCTCGTTGGACAGCCATTTTGCCTTCTTGCATTTCCTTTTCCTTGGGATGGTTTTCGTTGCTGCCTCCTGTATAATGTTACGAGCCTCCATCCATAGTTCTTCAGGCACTCTGTCCACCAAATCTAAATCCTTAAACCTGTTCCTCACTTCCACTGTGTATTCATAAGGGATTTGATTCAGATTGTATCTTACTGGCCCAGTGGTTTTTCCTACTTTCTTCAGTTTAAGCTGGAATTTTGCTATAAGAAGCTGATGATCTGAGTTACAGTCAGCTCCAGGTCTTGTTTTTGCTGATTGTATAGAGCTTCTCCATCTTTGGCTGCAGAGAATATAATCAATCTGATTTCGATGCTGCCCATTTGGTGATATCCATGTGTAGAGTCGTCTCTTGTGTTGTTGGAAGAGAGTGTTTGTGATGACCAGCTTGTTCTCTTGACAGAACTCTATTAGCCTTTGCCCTGCTTCATTTTGAACTCCAAGGCCAAACTTGCCAGTTGTTCCTTTTATCTCTTGATTCCCTACTTTAGCATTCCAATCCCCTGTAATGAGAAGAACATCCTTCTTTGGTGTCATTTCTAGAAGGTGTTGTAGGTCTTCATAGAATTGGTCAATCTCACTTTCTTCAGCACCGGTAGTTGGTGCATAAACTTGGATTACTGTGATGTTAAAAGGTGAACAGAGATATCGGATTCTTATCTCATTATACATGATAAGCGATCTTCATTATACATGAAGCGATTATACATGAAGCGATCTTCATTATACATGATAAGCGATCTTCAGCCATCTCAACCCTTGCTTTTTCATGCAAAACCATTTGCAGTCGTTTTCGGTCATCAACAGCTATCAGTCAGTCAATCACCCACTTCCACCACCCTTCTGAGTGATCTCCCCTCCCCATCCCCACCCCTCCCCACCCCTTCTCTACATAAGTGCCTGGGGACTTCTATTTCACTGTATCTGAAGAAGTGTGCATGCACACGAAAGCTCATACCAAAATAAAAACTTAGTTGGTCTTTAAGGTGCTACTGAAGGAATTTTTTTATTTTACTTCGACCCAGACCAACACGGCTACCTACCTGTAACCAGTTCCATTACACATTACATTGTCCATATCCTTTCCAGGAAGGACAAATGTTGCATTGAATCACTGAAGTGCTCTAAGTGGATATTGGTGTTTTGTTGTAGCTGCTGCAATCTTCGAAAAACACAACTCTCATAGACCTTGATGGAATTTACATCTAAGTCCACATCGTAAGTATTGGGGTGTGAGACTTTCCTGCTCAACTAGTTTCTTGGCTGTTTTCTTCCTATTCCCATAAAGGAGGTTAAACAAAAGAAGCAGGCAGGTTTTCGTAGGCAGGGAATCTTCCCAAGCTTTTTCTTACTGTTGCCAGTTGTGGTCCTATAAGCCATTTGATTAAGCCTCGGGTGATTTTGCTCTCAATATTTTTCAATTATTTCACAAGGCAAAGGTGTTTAGCAGACTTGTAACTAATTGAATCATTCTTCTTGCCTTTTGTAAAATATAATTGATACTGCATTTTGCTTGTCTATGTTCTGTTGCTTCCCAAATTATCAATGCCTACTCAGAACTAATTAGCCGCCATGCAGTGTGTTAATTCGCTAATTCCCTCTAATATTCTAGGGTGCATTATCATCTGCAGCAGCTGTGCTAGAGTGTATGATTCAGATGTTCCAAGCTGCTTACCCTGCCCTATTCTTTTACAGTAGCTGTGTTACAACTTTTTCATTTCCTAATAGTTAAGCTGTGTCTTTTTTTCCTGCAATCACCATGAATCTCTATGAAATCAATTCACTGCCATAAGGCTCCTTTCCTGCTTTAATTTAATCTTAGGTTAATAATGAAATATTAATTTGGGGTGTGGGGCCATCATAAAATATGCAAAGAAGCAGTTGCTTTTTGTATGAAAAATGCAGGCCAACTAACGGTCTTATTTCTCTCCTAGACATTAAAAAAGAAATGTGTTGTGCAGTATGAGAGTTCACTAGCTAACGGCCTTTCAAGTTTTGTGGCATGGGGAAATGGAGTGGGGGTGGGATGTAGAGTCGCAGTCCTTTTTAGAGTGGCTATATGCCCTGCTTTGCAGAGTACTGTCCTCTATTTGTGGCAGAGAGAAGTCCAGAATTAGAGGAAGAAGCTGAAGCAGGCGATGAGGAAGGAAGGAGGCCAAGTGGAAGAGATTAGTCAGGCTGGTGGAGAGCTGTTATGAAAGCTCCCATCCTCTGTCTCCCAGAACCAGAAGAGGGTTTCATGCAGTTGAGGTCTCCAATTGCTTGGAGAAAGTTATGGAGAGGAGAGGACTTAAATAGTGGTGCGGGGATGGGGAGTTTCAGTCTCAGCAATTGATTCATGGAGTAAAACCTACCAGGGATGGGCTGCTGTGTTCATTAAGCCTGTGTTCATTAAGCCTGACACTCAGCCAAGTCTGTGAAGATTGTGTTTTTGTAAATAAAGACTTAACTCCAACTTTGATCGGTGTGATTTACTGCCAGCTCACTCTTTGACACACATAACACTGAGAAGGATATTGGGCATGTTTTGCCCCAACCATAAAGTTGTTCCTAAGTGCAGGGCTTCATTTCCCCCCATAGAAGTGAATGACAGACCTTCATCAAACCTGCTTACTCTTCCTAGGGAGTTTTGCCTCAACTAAACCCCAAGACTGCAACCTGTTTACTTTGTCCCACAGAACCAAGACAGGAAGAAGCAGCTTGTTCAACTAAAACACATGGCACACTAATGATGATGGTGGTGGTTGATGGCGGGGATGATAACCAGAAGTTGTTTGCCTTTCTCTACCACAAAATCAAAATGTCCTGAACCAAATGCATTAAATAACTCTTCACATATACTGTGAGCTAAGTTCCAACTACATATGGTTACTCTTTGCAGTTGCATTCTGATATGGACAGAGGAGATGGATCCATCAGATATATACTGTCGGGAGAAGGAGCAGGCATTGTGTTTACCATTGATGATGCAACTGGAGATATCCATGCCATTCAGAGGCTGGACCGAGAAGAGAGATCCCAGTATACTCTAAGGGCTCAAGCTTTGGATAGACTGACTGGCAGGCCGATGGAGCCGGAATCTGAATTTATAATCAAAATCCAAGATATCAATGACAATGAGCCCAAGTTCCTGGATGGGCCATATGTTGCTTCGGTACCAGAAATGTCACCAATAGGTAAGTGGGACTTTTGAGAAACCTTTGGCCTTATTCCAGCTCCCTAGCAGAAAGATTGCAAAAGGAAGGGTGGGAACTGGGGTTTACAGTCTAGATTATAAATTCAGCCTATGTGGAGCGAAGGATGGTTATAAAACAGTGATTCCTAGGTGGCAGGGAACCTTCTTTGATCTGTCTGGTTTTTCCCTCAGCCTATACTCTGTTTTTCCTAGCTGTGTAGGGAGGAAACCAGGAAATGTATGACCCTTAAACTTATCGTGAAACTTCCCTCCCTTTGGCTGTGCAGTTTGCTACTTTGTACTGCTTGTTGCTGAAGTGGGAAACCACTCCAGGGGTAGAAGCTCTGGCACAATTGCTCTGTTTACCAGCAGATTCTGTGGTTGAGGCTTGTACCCTAACCAAGGTGAACACAGCCCAAGAGTCACATATTGGTGGCTTCCTGAGCAGGCTGCTTTGAAAGGCCCATGGATTAAATGTTCATTTGAGCCCCTTTGTTCTTGCAGCATCTTGTGCCAGGGTCAATTCCACCTGCCCTAGTTTACTGTTTACCAGTATTGATTTTGTTTCATCCAGTTGCCCCATTTGCACTTACTTAATAGCAACAGGACTACTTATCCTACAGTACCCAACAGATTGCAATAGGAAAATCAGTGAGCCACCATGCATGTGTGGCTCAGAAGTTGTGCAGGCCTGCAGTAGACTGTGGCTGTAAAAGTGGTGCTGGGGGAGTCCTCTGCTGCTACACCAAGGTGTGCTGCTTGCTACCTGTCATTCATATGCCCACTACAAAGAGCAAAGAAAGAGCCATAAGCACAGAGCCATGAAGACCTGTGGCAACAAGCCTTGTGCTTCATTGATTTCCAAGCTGTGCTGTGGTCCCCAGGGGCCCATCATCAGCCTGTGTAAATTAGATCAGTCATGAGCTTTGGCCAGTTTTACACCTGGAGCTAAAAGGGACTTTGACTGCCCATAGATCAGAGAAAGGCAAAGGTGGTTTTAAAGCACCTTAAACTTGGAAAGGTTTATGAGATAGGAAATCCATTGGTCTTTTCACAAGAGCAAGTATAGCACAAAATGTAACCTCCTGACTCTTTGCAGTTTATTAAACAATATTCAAATCCTAGCCACAAATACTGTTCACATTGAATATAAAGAGCCAGATTTCAAATATATTTAATAGATCCTCATTAATGGTTCTTACTTTTCTCAATGTCCTTCTGTTCCTAGTCCCAATAACATTGTCCAAGCATATATGCATTTGCTCTTGAATTCTATTACAATGTGTCATTTCTCTTTTCCATCTTTTCATTTGCTTTTTTCCCTCTGCATAAACCTACAAGTTCTTTGGAATGATGAATGTGTGATAGCTCTATTATACACCAGACATATATACACTAGTGATACACACTCCTACTTCACACAGCCACAGCTAAGTATTTTTAAGGCCTGTTGAATTCAAGAGAAACATATTTTAACATCTACATGCAGCCGCTGGGAGAGCTCATCAGGGGGTTTGGGCTGGGTGTTCATCAGTATGCGGATGATACCCAGCTCTACCTCTCTTTCAAATCAGAACCAGTGAAGGCGGTGAAGGTCCTGTGTGAGTGCCTGGAGGCGGTTGGAGGATGGATGGCGGCTAACAGATTGAGGTTGAATCCTGACAAGACAGAAGTACTGTTTGTGGGGGACAGGAGGCGGGCAGGTGTGGAGGATTCCCTGGTTCTGAATGGGGTAACTGTGCCCCTGAAGGACCAGGTGCGCAGCCTGGGAGTCATTTTGGACTCACAGCTGTCCATGGAGGCGCAGGTCAATTCTGTGTCCAGGGCAGCTGTCTATCAGCTCCATCTGGTACGCAGGCTGAGACCCTACCTGCCTGCAGACTGTCTAGCCAGAGTGGTGCATGCTCTAGTTATCTCCCGCTTGGACTACTGCAATGCACTCTACGTGGGGCTACCTTTGAAGGTGACTCGGAAACTACAACTAATCCAGAATGCGGCAGCTAGACTGGTGACTGGGAGCAGCCGCTGAGACCACATAACACCGGTCTTGAAAGATCTACATTGGCTCTCAGTATGTTTCCGAGCACAATTCAAAGTGTTGGTGCTGACCTTTAAAGCCCTAAATGGCCTCGGTCCAGTATACCTGAAGGAGCGTCTCCACCTCCATCATTCTGCCCGGACACTGAGGTTCAGCACCGAGGGCCTTCTGGCAGTTCCCTCATTGCGATAAGCCAAGTTGCAGGGAACTAGGCAGAGGGCCTTCTCGGTGGTGGTGCCTGCCCTGTGGAACGCCCTCCCAAAAGATGTCAAAGAGGAAAACAACTACCAGACTTTTGGAAGACATCTGAAGGCAGCCCTGTTCAGGGAGGCTTTTAATGTTTAATAGATTATTGTGTTTTATTTTTCTGTTGGAAGCCGCCCAGAGTGGCTGGGGAAACCCAGCCAGATGGGCGGGGTATAAAGAATAATAATAATATTGTTATTATTATTATTTTAAAACATGCTCAACCCTGCCATTAACTAGTGAGACTCAAAACTGCTTAATATTGGCCAGATCATGCCCAATGGCATTTGTAGCATTGCATGGATGTTATAATAGTATTCTTGCATAAAAACTATCAGGGCAGGCTTCCTCAACCTCGGCCTTCCAGATGTTTTGTCAGACTACAATTCCTATCATCCCTGACCACTGGTCCTGCTAGCTACCTTGGGATCATGGGAGTTGTAGGCCAAAAATATCTGGAGGGTCAAGGTTGAGGAAGCCTGTACCAGGGCCATCAGGTTTCAAGAACAATGAGACAAAGAATCGCACCTCCAATTATGATTTTCAACTCTCAGAATTCTGCACCCAAATATTAAGCGTTTTGGCAAATACAATCCGTTTTCACCTTTTGGGAATGACATTACTTAGATAAATGCAATTTAATTGCCCAGGTGTTATTTGGTTGCTACAATAGTCGTGATTCTTTGTTCAGATTTCATAAGATATTTCGTTGATGTTTCTGGAATGCAGTTTGTTAAATGGACTTTCTCATTTTTCCTATGACAATGGTCTTCTCTTCTGCATCGTATAATCCTTTTTTCATTAGCAGAGTACCAAGTATGATTTAAAGTTTTATTTTAAAGCTGAAGGACCTGAATAGAAAGGTGATAAGTTTAACAGTTCTCCAACAAGTGCTGTCATCCTATAGATTATTTACTGATCCAATGATGTCTGGTGGGATTTGTGCTTGTAACCCCCATTAGTGCTAAGAGCTATGTGTGTAAATTCCTCAAGCATTAGAAAGAGAACAGGCTCCTAGATAAATACTCTGTATAGCAGGACATTTATAATTCACTGAACATAGTTAGATCTGTGTCCTCTCTCCACAGCTACAAATCTAACAAGGTTCTACACTGTTTTTGTCAGGTACCTCCGTTATCCAAGTGACAGCAACAGATGCTGATGATCCTACCTATGGGAACAGTGCCAGGGTAGTCTACAGCATTCTCCAAGGACAGCCATATTTCTCTGTGGACTCCAGAACAGGTAATTTCATTCAAGAGAAAAATCAGCCAAGAATGTGACATTTCCCATTAACTTTCATTCAGTATTCACCTTAGGCTTCATCTTCAAAATGCAAGTCATCAAAGACTATGCAACCCATTGTTTCTCAATAAAGCACCAAGAAGTGTTAAAAAAATGAATGAGAAATGATGTGTCGAGTCCAGCAGCAATTGTAGGCTGGTGCAATGGAAAGGAAAAGAACTATTAACTTCCATGGACATTGCATCGGATCCTAAGTGTGGGGAAACGGCATAAATAAAATGAAGGTTAAAAACAAATACGCAAAATAGATAAGATTGAATGAATGTTTGGGGGAAATCAGCAAAGTTAACAGTTGTATACGGGCTTCAGAGAACAAATGTTATCAAAGTCTGTAGAAAAGTAAAATAGAAACAAGAGGATAAAAAAAATTGACCTCATCAATATCTAGGTGAAGATCCCCAGCCAAACCTACTGGTAAACCTACAGTTTCAGCCTCATACTGTGGGTTAAACTGAGAACAGGGCCTGGAAAACTTAATGTGAACCTGATGTCACCAGATGCGAATGAAGCTGCATAGCAACTTTTCACTCTTATGACTGTGTGAGGATGCCCCATATAACCACAATGTTGAGTATTGGGAGGGAGAAGCCAAATTCAAATCCAGGTCAGCTGCCAGGGTGATCTGTGATTATTCACTGTCTTTTAGGCTAAGCCACCTTGTGTGTTGAGGGACGCGGGTGGTGCTGTGGGTTAAACCACAGAGCCTAGGGCTTGCCGATCAGAAGGTAGGCGGTTCGAATCCCTGCGATGCGGTGAGCTCCCGTAGCCCAGTCCCAGCTCCTGCCAACCTAGCAGTTCAAAAGCATGCCCCAAAGTGCAAGTAGATAAATAGGTACCGCTACAGTGAGAAGGTAAACAGTGTTTCTGTGCGCTGCTCTAGTTCGCCAGAAGCAGCTTTGTCATGCTGGCCACATGACCTGGAAGCTGTACGCCGGCTCTCTCGGCCAATAACGCGAGATGAGCGCCGCAACCCCAGAATCGGTCACGACTGGACCTAATGGTCAGGGGTCCCTTTACCTTTACCTTATGTGTTGATGTGAAGCTTAATAAACAAAACCCTGTAGATTCCTTGGATGAATGATTCTTCACAGACTTAATAAGTGTCAAACAGCAAGCAATGGCCGTTTACCGTCTTGCAAGTGAGCAGCAGTTGCGGCCTGACATATCCTCTTTCGCCTGGACCCACAACACTCATGTGTTCCCGCCAAACCCATCCTTTAAATGAGCCAATCCGCAGTGACCTGGGAGGGGGGGAGGGGCATGGCTATTTACTTAGTTTGGCCAGACCACTAAGCAGAGTCCATTCGTTTTATTACTCAGCACTTAGGCGCGCCAGAATGGGGGATCTGTGGCTGGGCATGGAAATCCAATACATGCATATGCTTTAACTCAGTGAAGTGCACAGGTTTAGCTGAAGCATTAAAGGACTGTAATTATAAAGATTGTAGATAGGATAGGTACTGTAGACAAGATGAATTGCATTATATATGTTTATAAAAATTTGCCAGCATGTAAGATTACAGCGACTTGTATGATAATAGTTGTTTTGTCACTACTACAACCATTGTGTCCACTAAAAGCCAATCACCGTGCTTTTGTTTTGTTGCTATAGTCTTTGTTTCTTCAAGAAGGGAAACTGAAATCCAGAGAGAGAGAAGTCAGATGCTAAGTTGAGAATAAAAATAAAGAGATCGCCTATTCCACCAGGGTCCTTTGAGGGAAAGACAAAAAGCAAGATAATAAAATATTACCCTAAAAGTCCAGAGAGGTTTAGCCCTAGGGGTCCATTCTTCTACAACTATGAGCAATAGTATTCAGCAAAGGTAGCAACTGAACTCAGATGTTTTTGGCAGGGTTTATCAGAGAAACCTTGCTGCCACCTCATGTTCTATTTCAGTAAAACTCTCAGGAAGGGAAACTGACTTTAATAACCCTGGATGTTAACTATGGGGTAGTGAATCCTGCCTTTGTTTCCGTGTGCAACTTTTTGCAGTGTAGCACCGATTCACTGTTGTGCATTGTATGCATATCCCTAATTGCAATTAGCTTAATTGCACATCATGTTCCACATTCAAAAGCACAGGCATCTCTTGAAGAAGTATAATGAAGTTCTGAACCATTGTTTTGCATGCTATGCACAACTGGTTTAATTACATTAGAACTTCAGTCACCGCTATAACCTGTTTGCAACAGCAAATATACATTCTAATACCAAGAGCACAAAATCAGATATGGGCCTAATGATAGCATGACCACAGAAGAGTAATTATTTGAACTTCACACCATTCAAAGGATTCTAACTGATTAATCAATTGCCTTTCAAATGAATAACTGATTAATTTTCATTACCAACATGGTGCCTTTAAAAAAAAACACTGAAGGAAATTTGAAATAACTAAAAAAAGAAAGAAAGGCAGAAGTAGCAGCTAGCAGTCAATATTAGGAGGAAAGGTTGTTTTTAACATTTTCTTTTGTATTCTGTTGTAGAATTAAAATAGCCCTGAAAAAATAAACAGGTATGCCCTTATCTCTCAACCTAAAATGTGTCTTTTCGCTAATTCTAATTACTCAAATTTAGAATATATAAGAAGACAAAAATGTACTTGTTTCCTACTGTAATCTCTGTATGAAGCAAAAAGAAGAACTAGGCTCTAGCCCAGGCATCCCCAAACTTCAGCCCTCCAGATGTTTTGGACTACAATTCCCATCTTCCCTGACCACTAGTCCTGTTGGCTAGGGATCATGGGAGTTGTAGGCCAAAACATCTGGACGGCCGCAGTTTGGGGATGCCTGCTCTAGCCCTTCTTTCACTAACTCCTGAGTGATCTGTTCATGGCAATTCCTTCCGTGAATGACATGGCTGCGGATCAGCGTTGCCCCTGGTTCCTGGTATCTTGAGATGATAGTCCATTCTGATTCTGCAAAGGGGCATGCCTTTCTGGGTGGCTCCCAATAAACTTTGTTTTTCGTTTTGAAAAGGAAGCATTTCCCAATCAATATTCAGGTTAGTAAATTTGTTGCTTTGTGTGCATTCTTCAATTAAATGCCTTTTTGAGTGTGCCTTTATTTTCCCCTGCTGTTTTCATAGGCTTGATTAGGACAGCGCTAATGAACATGGATAGAGAAGCAAAAGAATATTATGAAGTGATTATCCAGGCCAAAGATATGGGCGGACAGTTGGGAGGATTAGCTGGGACGACCACAGTCAATATCTCCCTGTCTGATGTCAATGACAACCCACCCAGATTTCCACAGAGTAAGTCTCAGCCACGATGTCTCAGCATTTGCGGGAGGGGGGGGAGCTTCTCAATGGATGTTCCTTAATTCCAGGGTATTCTTCCCCTGGTGCGCTGTTTTGTCGCTACCCAGATTTCCACACAATAAGTGCCCATCACAATATGCAGATCTCTTGCACATTGCCCAAATAAAAAGATGTGACAAAATATTTGCACAGTAAATATATGCTTTACTAGTTATCAATAATAATAACAATGACGGTTTGCAGAATCAAGAAGACAGATTGCCACCCCAAGAAGCTTGCAGCCTAACATCTGACATGAAGTGGAGGAGAGAGAGGGAGAAAATGGAGGCAGGGGTAAACAGAGCAAGATTTTGCACTTAGAGGTACTTACCGGTAGGATTAGTTGCCGTAGGGGATAAGAACTAAAGGGCTCGCTTAGAGCTCACAGAAAAGGTGAGTTCTGAGGATGGCTTTGAAAACAGTGCAACAACATCACAGATCTGTTTGGAGAGGAAGTTCTGGGCAAAGGAAACAGCAAGGGAGACAGGCCAGTCATTTGAGGGAGCAGGAGATTTCACACAGCAGAGGATGGTGGTGTTTGTGGGGGTAGAGGAGCACGCATATATACAGGCAGAGGAATATAGGGCTACTACACCAGGGCGATAAGGGAGTGAGAACACTGCAAAGGGTATTGGAGATTACGGATAAATATCTGGAGCTTTTCAGAGTGATCAGAGAGTTGAATGGTTTTGGCAACAGAGTCCTGGACAGCATTGAGGGGACCATGATGGAACAACAGGAGGGGGAACAAAAGGAAATGTTGGCATGAAGGCAACGGGGTAGGTAGCTTCCCATGTGTGACAAGTGGAAGGGGAAGGAAAGGGTAGATGGAGGTAGAGGAGAAAAGAATGGAAGACAAAAAGTGGGGAAGAAATCAGAATGGATAGTTCCAGTATTAGTACTGAATGAAGCTTTAAGTGGATACAAGGAAGCACTAGTGGCTGCTAGCCTTAGTAAGACTTCAAAGGCAAAGAAGGGATGCTGAGGATTCCTAAAAGAGTGCTGAACATTTTTTCTTTTTTAAAAGGTCTTTCCTTTTTTTTGTCTCTTTACTTGGGTGTATTCCTTTGCATGTTTAAATGAAGGCTATCAAACTATATTCATTTCTGATAACATAAAATAGTGGTTGTGCTCTTTAGCTAGCAGAGCAAAATGTGGCCCAAAAGATGCAAACCTGTTATTAGAATATAACCATAAGTTTCTCATGCAGCTGCAAATCATTGCAGGAGCCATCAGATTTTCACAGCTACTACAGAGGCTCAACTTCAGAGGTTTAAGAAATAGTCAACAGCCTAAATACTGGGTAGATGTCACTGTGTCTCTAGATACTGGCTACATTCCTTTGAAGATTTACTGATTCTCATAAAACCTTTCAGCCTGCAATTATATTGCTATAACTAATAAACAACAACAACAGATTTGGACTCTCAGAATCTGTTCCAGCAGATTTCTCATGAAGGTGATCTTGGAACAAGTCTTGTACGAGTCAACAGAATGATTTTCACTTCCTACCTAAACTTCCCTCCGTATCAGAGTTGGGGAACCTGTGGCGCTATTGTTCGACTCCAACTCCTTTCATCCCCAACTAATATGACCAGTGGTCAGAGAAGATGGGAGTTGTAGTCCAACAGCACCTGGAGTGCTGTGAGTTCCCCATCCCTACTCGACAGGATTGATAACTTTCGGGCTAGTTGGTACCTACGATAGTCTTTGTAGCAACAGCAAAGGATCATGTTTCATCTTAAAAGCTGGGAGCAAATCTCATTGAATTCCATGGGCCTTCTGAGTTGTTGTCTATAGGTTTGTGCTTCTACTGTGTCACCAGCTCTTGAGGACTGGAGTCTACTTCTGTCTTTTATCTTGTGAAATGTTTGACGTGTTACGCTGGTGATGGTGAAAAAAATGAACACTCTTGTAGTTACCCTAGAAAGCTCTGTGATTTCCAATGGGAATCAGATCCATGCCTACTTTCTAAATTCCCTCGCATTTTAAATTTTAAAATACCACACTGCTCATCAATTAATTAAGTACTTGCATTTGGGGGAGGGGGTTGCCTTCCATTGTTCATGTCCCTACCAACTTTACTTTTCAGTCAAAGAATTGCACACTGCCATTTCCTCCTGCTGCACTAGTCTGAAGTGCAACTCTTGAGTTAATAAATACTGCTGCAAGAGGAAGGAATTAATCGAAGCTACTGTGTATTCAAAGGAGCAAAGGGGAACCTTTTACTCTGTAGATTTGTTGGTTATGCATAGGTTTTGCTCTCAGATCAGCTTTGCCACAGGAAGAGTGGATGGTTTGATACGAACAATTTAAATATGTTCCCGATATGTCGAGAAAGCTATTGAAACTCAGCAAGGGGGATTTAAATTTGTTTGGTTTTTTTCTCCACTGGAGTTGACCATGTTCTTCCACAGCCCAGGATAAGGAACTTCAGAGTTTAAGGTTGCAATCCTAACTCTGCTTACCTGGAAGTAAGCCCCATTGAATTAAATAGGATACACTACTGAATAGAAATAGTTAGGATGGTGCTGTCATTTGCTATAGACTTATTCACAGTGGCTACTTCATTTCATTTCTGTAAGTCTTGTAATGTATTTAGGGCATAAAAAATTCAGCCAGTTAGGCATTTTTCAGGCCTTTTGATTTTAAATGATTTAATATGATTTGATTTCCACTGAAATCAGCATGGAGCTTGCAAAGGCTTAATTTTGACAGCATTGTTCTCTTTTTAAATATTATTGAACTTATTTATTTTATTTCACAATCAACTTTTTTTTTTCCCTAGAACATTATCAGATGAGCGTTCTGGAGTCTGCTCCAGTTAGCTCTACTGTGGGCCGTGTCCTTGCTAAAGATTTGGATGAAGGCATTAATGCTGAAATGAAATACAGTTTTGTGGATGGGGATGGACTGGATGTTTTTGATATTGCCACCGAGTCTAATCGCCAAGTTGGTGTCATTACAGTGAGAAAGGTACGTAACAAGTTCATTCCTCAGCAATGTGCAACCATTACTGTAAATGCAATTTCCATTGCGATAAAATTTTGTTATTGTATTTTTGTTATTGCTAATTTGCATACCGCTTCTACAAATACAGTATACAACTAAGTCCATTGGCAGTGCAATCCTATTCAGGTCTACTCAAAAGTAACCTCTATTGAGTTCAATGGGACTTACTCTTGAGTTTAAGATAGGGCTGCCATACCTCTGGGAATTGGGCAGGAAATTGGCAAAATGTCGGGGGGGATTTATAAAATTCAAATAAAGGCCAAAAACTTAGATTTTTGGGGGAGACAAAGCTCAACAACTTTGTCTGGATTTTCACTTTTGGGAATATAGTATAGGATCCTAACTTTAAAAATCAGTTTAAAATGGGTTTTCAAAAGAAGAGGGGAAAAGCAATCCGTTGTACAAATTAAAATCACTCTCACATCTTTTCCATTCTGGGAGAGGCTGGCACAGGCAGAGTTAAAAGAACGCCAAGTTAAAAGAAACTGGGAGGGGAAAGTTTTAGGGGGAAAGGTTAAGCACTCTGGTGCAAAGGCCCCTTCCGGAGGACACATTGCAAGTGAAACAGCAGGACTTCATTGCATGTGGCTGCAATGTAGCAAATAGTTTGCATCCAAAGAAACTAGCATGTGAGCCATCCTTCTGACTGTCTCAGTTGTGCAATTACTCAGTTTTGTCTGCTCATTTAAAGTTTTAATTATTTCTAAAGCCTAAAAAAAAACTCTTGTTCACTCATTGGGACTGTTCCAGGTGAAGTCCCATTGGAACTAATTCTCTTCCATTGGCTTCAGTGGGCCATTACATTTTCACTTGGACATGTAGGATGTTTGATGTATAATACCAAAAAGGTAACACACACACACACACACACACACACCTATCTATCTATCTATCTATCTATCATCTATCTGCAAATCATGTATTGTTCTTGAGCGATGTTCCTAGACTGGCATAGTTCCCTGCTGAGTGTTTGCTAGCAAACTGGGATTTGCTTTTGCTGACTGTGTTAATTAATGCATTCCTCCATTCAGTATATGCCTTACTCAAGAAGATAGAAATCCCAAAAATTAAAGTAAACTATCAATTTGTGCTTTAAAAATAAATAAATCCCAGTGCAGAAAACAGATTTGAACTTCTTCCAAGGCAGTGTTTGCCTCTAAAACCAAGACGACAGCTTTAGAAGCACACATTTTGTTTTGATCAAAATCTGTGCCAGTTACAAGGATTCCATTTTGCTAATATTCAGCATTAAACTACCCATTATGTAAAAGTAAAGAGCGTATAACCATTGTATTCTTGGAAATTAAATTATCAGCAGGAGGCCTCATAATGCTCTATAAGACCCTTGCAACCATTTCTAGATTCACTTTTATGAAGGTTCTTTGGTCATTCCTAGGCTTCGCTTTGCTGTTGCCGCTAACATTCTTTTCAATTATCATTTTATTGTTGTACATAAAAAGTGCACGCTAAGTATCACTGCAGTACAATTATCGGCATCAATTTCCTTCGCATGTAAAACTGTATCAAGAAAGGGCATGAAAACCCAGCATGGAAAAAAGAATGTCTTCTGCAAAAGGAAGACGTTAGCACGGTTGCCTTTCAGTACCGGATTCGCTTTGTGATAAAGCCCTCCCTCTAACGTTTAGGCAATAATAATAAAGGACTTAGAAGAACAGCCCAAACAGAATACATTTGAATGTCGCTAATTTCCGTGGAATAGCTAAGCCATGTGCTTAACTCTCCCACATTGAAATAAATAAAATTAATGGTGCTTCACCCTGGCTGAATTATAGCAATTAAAATATAATTAAATGCATTATATACAACATTTTTGTTATATGCTCAAAGTGCTTAACAAACATAACACCCATAGCTGGGTGTGGGGTATTAAACTGAATCCAGGTAAGACTCAGGTGCTGTGGACTATGGGCTCCCACATCCAGGAAGTGGGCAGAAAGCCTGTCCTTGATTAGGTTGCACTCCCTTGAAGGAGCAGGTATATAGGTGGGTTTTTTGGGGGGTGGGGGTGCTCCTTGATCCAGATTTGTCACTTGAAGCCCAGGTGGCTCCAGTGGCAGGGAGTATCTTCTCTCAGGTATGGCTGCTTCACCAGCGATGGACATTCCTGAATAGGAAAAAACCTGACCCCTCTAGCCCATGTTTTGGCAAATTCCAGGCTGGACTTTTGCAACAGACTCTACGTGGGGCTGCCCTTGAAGACTGTCTGGAAGCTGCAGCAAGTGCAGAAGGCAGTGTCCAGAGAGCGGGTGGGAATAGCTGGTTGAACTTGTGCAGCACCAGTGTTTTAAAAAAATGCACTGGTTGCAAGTAAATTTCTGAGCCCAATTCATGGTGCTTATGCTGACAAGTGGTGGTGCTGTGGGCTAAACCACAGAGCCTAGGGCTTGCCAATCAGAAGGTCAGCAGTTCAAATCCCCGCAATGGGGTGAGCTCCCGTTGCTCGGTCCCTGCACCTGCCAACCTAGCAGTTCGAAAGCACGAAGTGCAAGTAGATAAATAGGTACTGCTCCAGCAGGAAGGTAAACAGCATTTCCATGTGCTGTTCTGGTTCACCAGAAGCAGCTTAGTCATGCTGGCCACATGACCTGGAAGCTGTACACCAGCTCCCTCGGCCATGTGGCTGCTTGGACAACCCTCACCCGATTAGGACTATAATATCTGGGATGCATTTTGTTAAAAAGAAAGCGGTAAAGTTGTGGGGCTGTCATGTTCATCCAGCCAATTATATACAATGTAAGTGATACGTTTAAATGGAAAGTGTTTTATTTTAAAGGAATTGGGTGGTATGGCTCAAGACATTCTGTTCAGTCTCAGAGAAGGTCTTCTAATGCTTTATTTCTTCTCCATCTTCAGCCCTTGAACTTTGAGAGTAAGAAGAGCTACACTTTGAAGGTAGAGGGTGCCAATCCCCACTTAGAAATGCGCTTCCTGAACCTGGGCCCCTTCCGTGACACTGCTACTGTACACATCACCGTTGAGGATGTAGAAGAGCCCCCACTCTTTGAGCCTAGCTTTTATTTTGTGGAAGTCCCTGAAGATGTGGACATTGGGACCACCATACAAATGATTCATGCCAAGGACCCGGATGTGACCAACAACTCCATCAGGTTCCTTTCTTTCCTTGTTTCTCTCTCCCCACCCCCCACCCCAAACCATCCTAAATATCCACTATGTTAACTCCTAGAATTATTCCTGTTGCTTTAGGGGAGTAGTGCAGATTCAGAAATTTATTGTTCTTTATTTAATAGGATTTATATGCCACCCTTCATCATAAGATCTCAGGGCAAGTTCACAGAATGAAATACAGGATAAGAACAAGTAAATAATTAAAACAAAACAATAACACCACCCTCCTTCTCACAGACACATATGAAAGGCTGAAGAATATTAATCCGCCAGTTTCAAATAAATGCTTAACCTTAGATGCTAGCAAGGCTATACATTATTTTGTGCAGGCAAAATCACCACTTACATGTCCTCCCTGAATCTGAGGCAAGATTTAAGAACTTGCTCTCTGTAGTGCATCCAGAGTTAATTAACCATTATCAATTTAGGACGGATGGCATTGAGTCTCTGTCAGTGAGGAGGCTGCAACTCGCTCTTCAGGCAACAAAAGGGTGGTTTATGTCATCCCTGCCCAAAAAAAATCTCATTCTACACTGTTACACTCTGAGAATGTATTTACATGACCAGCATAACATGTGGCCCAGTCTAGCCTCCCACGAATTTCAGGAAACTGAAGCTTCCTTGTCACAGAAGTTTTGCCTGAGGAAAGACCTCTGGAACTGTCCAGAGCAACTGAGTAATGATTGCGTGATAGTTTATTATGTGAAAAGAGGGGAAACGTGCTCTCCTTTTTTCAGGTCTCTCAGTCTTACCCGTAATGTCTCATCTTCCCCTGGAAGCAGGAGACTTTGGCCAAGGGGATGTGTGCAAATATGCACCCCTTGCTATAGTTTCTTTAAAGCTTCATGGGCTATAGATAGAAAAGAAGATTCGGGACAGGTGGGTCTTCATATAGATCTGGAAATAAAGGGCCTAGGACATTTTTGCTTCATTTATAAATATATAACCAGATAGCACAGGGAGGAAAAAAGGGAACTCCTACAAGCTAGCAAATCTGCATCAGATGCCCAGACAGACTTTGCACACCAAGGCACTTCACATTCTGGCAACCCCCTGCTGTCTCTATTTCTGTGTCTTCAAAATAACAAACTCTTGTGTCTCTCACCACCACCACACGTGCTCCTGGGGCTTTCTACATGCTAAATATTGTGCTCTACCCTGTAAAATCCTCAAAGTTTGAAGCATCCAACAGCCTTAACAGGATGTTTTATTAAATACAGACAGTGTGAACAAGAGTTCTGAAGAACTACTTGAAAGCTTGCTCACAACTTTGATATTTTAGTCTGCCATATTAGATTCCCCCCCCCAATAGATCAATGTGGCAAGGCAGGCCATATTACCAGAATGCTCACCGAACGCACCAGAAACTCTCAAATCCTCTTATCCCTGCCTTTCTTGACATCTGGATTGCCCACATTGGGCGATGCTGATTGCTAAAGGCATGGCCTGATTAATTCAGAATGACTAAGGGAGATTATGTAAACAGTTCAATGGACTCGAGTGCTGAGAACCAATTATTAATAACAGGCAAACATGTGCAAAGAATGCAGTACAAAGACCCCACCTGTGCTGCTTGACACCAGTGATTAATGTTGCACCACTAATCACAAGGCCATATTCAATTTCAGATTCAAGTTAGCCCTAAACTGTCAGAGGAGAATTTTTTTTATGGGCATTTGCAAGACAGATCATTATTTCACAATCTAAAGCTTTTATGTGGATTTCCTTAATAAATCTAGCAGACTGGGATACATCTTTATTTTAAAAGTGAGAGAGAGAGAGCATTCAACGATGATTTTTCCTCCTCCTTATTCTTTGACTAAACAAAGCTGCTTCTTTCCTTGAAAGCAGTTCAACAACGCCGTGTGCCTTGTGTTTCCTTTGCTGCGTGCTTCCCTTGCACAATTAGAACACGTTGGGTTGCATCCCACACAGCTCTTCTGCTTCCACAACTTACTTCCGCTTCCTTAATGGGACTTTACCCTCCCCTCCCCTAGCTCCCTGTAAACCTTCAAAACCTTCTCCAAAGAGTTGGAAGATGCTGTGGAGCAGATTTTGGGGTCGTGCAAAGAACAGGAGCAAAGAGGAATCCCATTGTGTGAGCAGAACTCCACTTGTGCAGCAGCACTGGTCACAAATTGCAGATCATAGCACTTTCTACTTCTTGTTGTTATTTAAATGTGTTGGTCACTTTATTTTGACCAAGGCAACCCAAAGCAACTTACAAACACACCCCACGTAGATACATTAAAACCAAGCTGGGGGTGGTAGTTGCATTAAAATCTTCCCACCCACTGTTTAAAGACCATGGATAGTTCAGGGCCAAACACCTGGTTATAGAGGAAAGTTTTTGCCTGGCACCTAAAGATACGTTCTTCTGGAACGTGTCCAGAAGAGGGCAACCAAAATGGTCAAAGGCCTGGAAACGATGCCTTATGAGGAACGGCTTAGGGAGCTGGGTATGTTTAGCCTGGAGAAGAGAAGGTTAAGGGGTGATATGATAACCATGTTCAAATATATAAAAGGATGTCATATAAAGGAGGGAGAAAGGTTGTTTTCTGCTGCTCCAGAGAAGCGGACACGGAGCAACGGATTCAAACTACAAGAAAGAAAATTCCACCTAAACATTAGGAAGAACTTCCTGACAGTGAGAGCTGTTCGGCAGTGGAATTTGCTGCCAAGGAGTGTGGTGGAGTCTCCTTCTTTGGAGGTCTTTAAGCAGAGGCTTGACAGCCATCTGTCAGGAATGCTTTGATGGTGTTTCCTGCTTGGCAGGGGGTTGGACTGGATGGCCCTTGTGGTCTCTTCCAACTCTATGATTCTATGATTCTATGATTCTATGATTCTATATATAATGTTGTCAACATACTTTGCATCTGTTCCCCCCTACCAGATGCAACAGTGGGTCAATCCTTACAACAACACCACAGGGTAGGCCAGTTTTATGATTCCCATCTTGCTAGTTAGGGAGACTGACTCAGGCAGTCAAATGGATTTGCAAAAAAATCATCAGTCAATCAAGCTGTGATATACGTTTTAACATAGATGAACCCTAGTACAGTGGACCCCATTTCATTTAATACTTTTGAATGATCCATTCTGCCTTTGTCTCTCTCTGCTCATTTCCCTCTTCTTGCTTTCCGCATGGAGGAGTGAGGGGAGACAGCATAGACACAGAAGAGACCCCCATAATTTTGGCTATACAGTATGTCAAAAAGGGTCATATGTGTGACTTTGAACTGAATCCCCACATATGATGCCACGTGACTGTGTTTCTTTTTGTCTGTGTTCAACTGACTTGTTTGGGAGTCCCCCAGTTCTGGGGTAGGAAAAAAATGTCCTATCTGCTCTCCAACCATTCAAAATTTGGTAAACTTCTGTTTTTTAAAAAAATTAACTATTATATAGTAGTATAATAGAACAACAGAGCATTGTATTTATTATTCACTGTCAGGAGCGACCAAAAATATATTCAAAATTAGTTATAATTGTTTTCAACTATTCTTGCTATTCTAGTTAATTTTTATTTATTTATTTATTTATTTATTTATTTATTTTTTAAAAAACCATTTTAGGATAAAAGCAATCAAACAAATTAACAAGCCATGCTTTAAATTTAGTGTCTGAACTAGAAGGAAACCAGAGAATTAAAAATTACCAATGAACCTGAACGGAGCCTTAATTAGGAATCATTTATTCCTTGCATATAATGCCTTCTAAATGTATACTTTTTTACAGGTATTCCATTGATCGAAGCAGTGATCCCGGACGCTTCTTTTATGTCGACATTGCAACAGGTGCTCTGATGACTGCAAGACCTCTGGATCGGGAGGACATTCCATGGCACAATATCACCATCCTGGCCGTGGAGCTGAGTAAGGGGAACAAAAACCATGCAAATACATTTGTTTCAACATTTCAGGCTGCTGCACATTTATCTCCATCTTATCCTCCTTTCAATTATGCTTTATTGTTTGTTAACATGGAAACACAAGAGTTCAATATAAGCACGTTCCTTACTCCAGTTATCTCCAAATATATATTTACTGGGGTTCCAACTTAACCAGCATTTAAAGCCAACATCCCATGGCAGACTCTTGGGGTGGTCCAATCCTATGGCAAGATCCACTATGGATTTCTGGCTCAGCCAAAGATATGCCAGGACATCTTGTTCAGCTCAGCCAAAGTTCACTGAGCTGAGGCAAGTGTAAGCCCCCCAAAGGGGGCATTTCTGGGGTGGGACCAGAGAGAGGGGACATAGAGACGGGATCATAATCCCATTCAACTCAGTCATGTGACTTGGCAACCTGGCATAGAACACTTATTTTAAAGGCTTGCTCTCCTTCTGCCAGGCTTAGGGTGGGGTTTGGATGTTGTGCCACTTCACACTGGCTTGCTCTACGCCAGCCTCGTGTGCATGCGGTAGGACTGCTTCCTCGATAACTTCACTGCAGTTAAGAAACAGCCAGAGTTCAGCCTACACAAGCCGTGTGACATGCATATTTATATGCACTGCAGTGGAAGCCACGCTTTGCATCTGATTGAGGGAATGAAAGTAGCATTTAATTTTTACGCTCCTAGGGAGGTCTGCAAATGAAATGTTTACTCAAACCATTAGCATTCAAGGGAATTGTTGTTTAATTTCTCTTTCTTCCTTTTTTTTTAAATAAAAAAATGCAGTTCAGATAAGAGCTAGCACACGCGCTCTCGCCCCAAGAACTATTAGTAGCAAAAACAGATGCTCTGAATATTACAGGGCTTATCAGAGTAGAAAGCAGCATTATCAGGGAGGATTGAATGGCTCAGGGATTTGCTAATGAGCTCAGAGCCTTTCACTTCTAGGTCACTGGTTCAAAACCTCCTTGAGCCAGTAGCAAGCGACTGTTATCACCATCTGCTTGCTTGCTTTTTTTAGTGGCCTCTAGAAATAATTTTGTAATAAACCCGTGTTTAGGGCAGGGAAAGCTGCTTACTAGGGTCTCAGATATGTACCGAAACGTAGGGGTCACTGTTACTTGAGAACTACTGTGGCATTTCTGAGAAACCTTCTGCCCCCGTACATATTTAGAGTTTCAGTGTATGAAACACTGGCCGGAAATAGACATTACAACAGAAAAGGGTCAGGTTTTTTTTTAAAAAAAGTTATCTGTGTCACATTCTCATCCGATGAGGGAGAAAATTAGTTTGGTTTGCATTTTAAAATGAACCTACGTAATTCACACTTTCGGTAACACTAATTGTGCTATGGGAAAACTTTTCTATCAATCTGAGTCAAAAACTGTGAAGACATTCAGCTGTTCATACATAAATGCAACAAGCACTTTGTGTAAGAGACTCAGGGGCATTTCTAGGAGCTGGGCAGGTTGCCCCTCGCCAAGGGTGCAGGCTTGTGTGTGCGTGCAAAAATCATGCCTCTCCACTCTAGCTTGGAGTGGCTAGGAGCCTGCTCAGCCATCCAAACGTTCTCCAGTTTGCTCCTCCGCTGTTTGGGGAGGGCACCAATATTTCTCCTTGCCAAGGGTTTAAGGGATGGGGGTTGCCGACACAACTCCTTGCAATGGGACACTGATACAGCTCCTTGCCAAGGGTGCAAAGGAGCCTAGGTACTCCTCTGAACACACTAGAAAGTTTTTATAGAATCATAGAATTGCAAAGTTGGAAGGGGCCTTGAGGGTCATCTGGTCCATCCCTCTGCAATGCAGGAATCCTTCCCACAGCCGTCCCTGGGTGGGCTCGAACCTTCTAGACACATCAAGTAATGAAACCAGAGTCTCAAGAGCTCAACATTTGCTGTAATGCACTGCAGGTCTGCCTGCTCTTCTTGGGCAACTCCAGCTCTCAAATATAATTCATGGCACCAAGACCAAGCCACTCTGATTTTTTTCCTTCGTTCTACCTTCTTTCAGACAACCCCTCGCAGGTTGGCAGTGTTTCTGTCACGATAAGAGTGCTGGATGTGAATGACAACGCTCCAGAATTCTCCAGATTCTACGAGGCTTTTGTATGTGAAAATGCCAAAGCTGGACAGGTGAGAGAAGCTAAGAAAAACTGTATATGGCACCATCTTTTGTGTGAATACTCCACTGTATAGCCTGAGCTTACAAAATTAGAGAGAGGGACCCAGGGCTATTTTTTTTCAGGGGGAACTTGCCAGAATTCAGTTCTGACACCTCTCAGGTGGGTGCAATTGCCATTCTAAGAGAAAGAGGGAGGCATTCATGGTGAGTTCCGGCACCTCTTTTTCTAGAAAACTAGCACTGTGTGGACCCATGAATTAATGTTTTGTGCAATGCCAGCATAGTAGTGGCTCCTAATATTGTAGCTTCAGAGCTACCAGTGAGTTGAGGAATAATGGTGGGTGAACTAGCAGGATGCCAGAGAAGACCCTTTAACTTGGATCAGCTAAGTCATTGTGTCCTTTTCACTTCCAGGGGCATTATGCAGGCCTTGGGGTGCAGGTACTGCCAGGGCATGGAGTTTGTTTAACAGCTACCTGTGTTCCTGGGCTGGATAGTCGAAAGAACTATTGAGAATTTGTTTTGACTCCATTTTAGCTCATTTCTCACTACCCAGTGCAGTTCTGCATATTTCATTCACAGCTACATCTGCAAGAAATCACATATATTAACCTTTCTCTGACATTCTCCATGGTTAATGTTTACTGTGAAGGTGTCCCCACATGGTCCTGTTTTATATTTAGATACATGTTGAAACAACACTTTTTCTTTTCTCCTTTTACAGTCCAAAATGCAGTTAAATACAAATCTGACCATGCAAGCAGCCTTCATATGAAAATACAGAATGAGTGATTTACCTCCCTCTTTCTCTTGCAATTTTTGGCAGCATGCAAGTCTTTGAGTTGCATCCAATGGATGCACTAACCCAAGGCAGCTCGTCCAACCAGTCTGTCTCTTCCCCTCATCCTCACCTCCTGCAGCCTGAAAACCCAACTCCAGAAAGCTGGAGAATAAACAGTGGTTGTACAGAACAGCAGTTGAAGGGGGTGGGGAGTAGCCTGAAACCAGGCAGAGAGGTCTCATGGCAGCAGAGCTGGAGCAAGATCTCTCTGCTTGATTCCAGCCAATTCCCCTCTCCCACTGCAGCTGCATTACAGGGCAGCCCCCACCATTCAGCCCCCCTCGGACTCTCAGAAGAAGGTTTGTAGTGAAGCTCAGGGCAGGAGGAGGGAAGAGAAAGTTGAGTTGCATGAGGTGCCTTCATGCTCACACAACCATTGGGTACAACCCTTTGGAATTGCAAGGCTCTTCTTCAAGCAGAAGTTGTGTCTAGGAGGTATAATCATAGCTGTCAACCCTCTGTTTTTTTTGTGGGAAACCCCCTTATTTCAATCCATTTCCCACTGCTATCCCAGATAGCAAATTTCCCAGATTTCAAAGCAGCTCCTCTCCCTCCTTGCTGGCCAGGGAGGCTCCACTCGATGCCCCCCCCCCCCGCAAACGAGCAGCCAACGGCCGCCCGGTAAAACGCCTTGCTTGGCGGCTGGCCGCTCGCTCACTTGCCAAGTGCTGCCGGAAATCGCCTCTGCGCATGCCCGGGCATGCGTAGAACCGATTTCCGGTGCCGCTCTGCCCATGTCTGGGCACCGGAAATCACTTCTGTGCATGTCCAATTTCCGGTGCCCAAACATGCGGACATGGGCAGCCTGGCACCAGTGCCCCGGACATGGGCAGAGCCGGCACCGGAAGTCCAGACATGCGCAGAAGTGACTTCCGGTGCCACGCCGCTGAGTGAGGCTGCTGATCCCTTATTTTCCAATCCGTAAATTGACAGCTATGGGTATAATCTCTCCTAGAGTTACATGCAAAGTTTCTTTAGGCTGGAGTCCTATGATCCTCAGAGCCATGAGCTATTTCAGATCTTCCTCCCTGAGAGATGGAGACAGATCTTAAAAGCCTCCCACTCCATAACCTCAGCAGCTCTTGCCTTATCAAGGTCAAAGCTCCAGTGTCATAGACTCAGAATTGCAGAGTTGGAAGGGACCACAAGCAATGCAGGAATCTTTTGCCCGATGTGGGCCTCAAACCCATGACTCTGAGGTTAAGAGTCTCAAGCTCTACCCACTGAGCTATCAGAAAGGGGGCGTGCTTGGGAAGGTTCACAGGCACGCCAGGGATTGAACCTGCGACCTCCTACACACAAAGCATAGGCTCCGTCTCCTGTCTATGGGACATCCAAATGTTAATTTGCCCTTCTCATATTTTAGCCAGCTTAGGTTCACCCATTCTGTTTTTAATCATTTCGCTCACCATTGATTCTGGCAGCATATTGATTACCTTCATAGATCCCTGCTCCCTCAACAAGATGAATCTGGGCTTGGCTTCACTTTCCAGTGTAATCCTGAAACAGAGCTTTCTCCTGCACTGGAGCTCATCAGACCCTTTGTTTTGCTCTCCCCTCCTACAGCTGATTCAGACAGTGAGCGCGATTGACCAGGACGACCCACAAGAGGGACAGCACTTCTACTATAGCTTGGCTCCTGAGGCAGCTAACAACCCCAACTTTACTCTAAGGGACAATCAAGGTAATTGGAGCAGACACCCATTTGCTTCGCTAACTAACGTCTTCTGCAATGAGTTGGTCTTGGGAGGCTTGGACTTAGCACTGCATCACGAGACTGCCACTGCAAATGATGCCAAGTGACACCTGCTCCTTAAGGGCAGCAATAAAATGACATATTATTTTACACTTTGAACAGTTAATACAGAAATTTCTCCCTGTGTACATTTTTCTCAGTGACAGGTTCTCTTATTTTGAGGAAATGTGCCAATGTCATGCAAATTCAAGCCTTGTTGTCATGCTCATGGGCACCTTCTCTGAATGGTACCCTGCTCAAAATGCTTTAAAGGTCAGGCTTATAACTGGAATTGCAGGGGAAATCTAGGGGGTTATTATTTGGCTCTTTCCCCACCCCCCACCCAGAGCACAGAAAAACAGCATTTCCTAGGTACTTCAGAAGAAACGAGGAGTTTGCGTGACCAGGCGCAGTCCCCCCCCCCAACTCTGGGAGCCAGATCTCAGTTCAAGGAAAACACATGACAACATATTTGGGATTAAAATGGCCACAACTTTATTAAATTTCAGGTGGCTTAGGCATTGGGCGATATCCCTCTCAACCCCCCAGCTGGGGGTCTGAGGCAAGACAGTGTCAATCGGGAATATGGGGACACTCAGGGCCGGATTTAGGTTTGATGAGGCCCTAAGCTACTGAAGGTAATGGGGCCCTTTATATGTCCAGCTGTCCTTTGTCAACAACAAATTGTCACTGTTTTTTTGTGTTGAATATATGCTATATGGTAATTTATGGACCTAATAGGTCCATACACAACGACAAAACACTGTTGCTGTATTGTAGGTTTTATTTTATTCATTTTTTATATTATATTTCGGAAATGTACACCCAGTTGTTGTTGTCCTTTAATTTTTTTGGGGGGGGCCAAGAGAGTGGGGCCTTAAGCTATAGCTTGTTTAGCTTATACGTAAATTCAGCACGGGGGACACTGCTGGCCCCCCTCCTGCATTGCTGAGGGGAGCTCAATGGCCCACTGCTGTACACTTGTGGTGAGAGGCAACCCTCTAACGGGGAACCCTGTTATCGCCGCTGCAAAAAAAGGGTGAGCCACCACAGCACCCCTTCCTCAGTTGTTGGACTAAAGGATTCCAACCAAGGCCTAAAACTGCCAAATTTGTGACAATTGCTCTGCCAAACCTGCAGAGCAGAGGAAATTCCTTCCTGGCTCTGCAAAACAGCAATCTGACCATAGCAACGCCCATGAACCTGGAAACGAAAAAGGTCAGCCTGGGGGGGGGGGAGAGATACAATTAGAGGAAGGACTGGGTGGGTGATGCTCTGGGGCTGGCTGTGCTGCAGCCGTCAGCGCGGGCCCCCTTTTATCCTCTAAGAGTGGACTGGAGTGAAGCTTGCTCAATCCTGGTCTGCACCTCTTGCCCAGTCCCACAGAGAGGCCAATTTGAAAAGGGGTTTTTGGCAGAAAAACACTGTGGCACCCAAGGGGAGTGGGGTGCAGCAGTGTGGCTGCAAGAGGATGGCGGGGCCGGACACCAGGCTGCAAACCTCGCCCACTGCCAGACCCAGTGAGCAGATACTTCCAACTGCATGTGTAGAGAGAAGCATACAGTTGGAATGCCAAGTACAGTGGTACCTCACAAGACAAATGCCTCGCGCAACAAAAAACTCACAAGACGAAAGCGTTTTGCATTGCGTGAGGGACTCGCAAGACGAGGGTTTCTATGGCTGCCACTTCGTCTTGCGAAGCGCGGCCATAGAATGTAGCGCGGGAAGGCGGCAAAGGAAGATCAGCTGTCAGCACGGGAAGCTGACAGATGATCTTCCTTTGCTGCCTTCCCTTGCTACAGCTGTTTCCCTGGCTTGCCAAGCAGGTGGCGACAAGCCCCAGCAAGCAGCGCCCAGAGCCGAAGCGCGACAGGCACTGCTTGCCGGGGCTTGCCAAGGCAGGCGGTGACAAGGGATTGGAGAAGCACTTCTCTGATTCCCCCGTCCAATGTCTGCTCTGTGGAGGTGCGGGGGGGGGGAGAGAAGTGGAGAGGAAGGGATCTTTACTCTCCGTTTCTCCCCCCCCCCCAGCTGGGAAAGGCATCGGACAGGGGATCGGAGAAGTGCTTCTCTGAAGACCTGTCCAATGCTCCCGGGTGTCCGCGACGTGGCGGCTGGGGGAGAAGCGGAGAATAAGGATCCTTAGTCTCCGCTTCTCCCCGCACACAGCCGGCATCGGACAGGGCTTCGGAGAAGGTGCAGCACTTCTCCGAAGCCCCGTCCGATGCTCCCGGGTGTCCGGGGCGTGGCGGCTGGGGGAGAAGCAGAGAATAAGGATCCTTATTCTCCGCTTCTCTCCCCCCCCCCCCCGGTCGCCTCGCACAGAGCCAGCATCGGACGCAGGGATGCAGCTGGTTGCACTTCTGGCTGCATCCCTGCGCTCCGCCTTCTCGCCCGCCCCCGCTGGGCTCCCTGCTTCTTCCAGCCGTGAGGTCTCCCTGGAAGAAGCAGGGAGCCCAGCGGTGGTGGCGGCGGTGGGTGAGAAGGCGGAGCGCATGGATGCAGCTGCAGCCAAGGAGAAGGCAGGCGGCAAACAGCCCCGGCAAGCAGCGCCCGCTGCGCTTCGGCTCGGGGGGCTGGCGGTGGCAGCGGCACTTGCTCTCTTGGCTCAGGGAAGGCAGGCAGGCAGCAACAGCCCCAGAGCCAATAGGAACTGCCTGCCTGCCTTCCCCGAGCCAAGAGAGCAAGTGCCGCTGCCACCGCCAGCCCCCCAGAGCCCATAGGAACGCATTGATTAAATTTCAATGCATTCCTATGGGAAACCGCGACTCGCAAGACGAATTTTTCGTAGGACGAATTGACTCATGGAACAAATTAAATTTGTCTTGTGAGGTACCACTGTAGAATGCAAGAGGACCTCTGTATAATATGCCTTAGGAGTGTCCTCTTCCAAGATACTGCATTCCATTTTACCCCACCCAGTGCAAGTCAACCAGAATGTTCAGTCATCAGTGGCCTGTTTTGAGGGTGTTTTGCCTCCCCCCCCTCTCTCTCTTTTTACAATATATATTATTAATAATTTCAAGTATAATTTGATACTTTTGCGCCTGGTGCATGGGTAGTGCCATTTCGGACTTACTTATTTCTTACACTTTTATATTGCCCACCCAGCCAAGTTCTCTGAGCAGTTTGCATAAACCATAAAATAAAATTCACAATAGAACACTTAAGGCCACATCTCCATTTACTCCGGCTTCCACAGCTGCCATGCAACACGTAACATTAGCCACAGTTCATATCTACCAGTACCTTATAGTTTCTTGAGACATACTGCTGTTTGATGCTTTTTCCTCGGTTCCCTCTGATTTGAAAATGTAAGCAACACACTCCCTGCAGTTAAGCTGAGGTGTGTGCATTTGAGACAGTCATTGTGTTATGTGCAGATGACATCACACACAGATGACAACTTCACGAATAAGAATTTGGAGGGGGGCTGCAGGTGCAGGGAAACCTATCAGGTGAGGACACCCACACACCCTCTTTAATGCATACAACCATGTACACATGCGACTTAAAACTCGCCAGGGGAAAGCTGCCTCTCTTGCATTTTATACTGCTAATTCATACATAGCCCGAAATAAAACCACAGAAGCCTAGCAAAACAAACTAAAACCAGCACCAAACACTAGCGAAAACCATTAAAACACAGCAAAAGGGAACTTGGTACAAAAACAGAAGCACCTACCAGTAATAGATCATTATTAAAAGGACTGGCACTCCGAGAATTGCATTTGCTGTTAGAATGGTATGGAATGGGCTGGCATAGAAATAAACAGCACTGCAGCATCACCTAGTGGTGAAGACAATCTTCATAACATTAAGAAAAGCAGGGGGAGTAGAGATTGATGAAGCCTCCAGTTATTTTGCGGATGGTGGTGTGGTCTAAACCACTGAGCCTAGGGCTTGCCGATCGGAAGGTCGGCAGTTCAAATCCCCGTGACAAGGTGAGCTCCCGTTGCTCGGTCCCAGCTCCTGCCCACCTAGCAGTTTGAAAGCACGTCAAAATGCAAGTAGATAAATAGGTACCACTCCGGCGGGAAGGTAAACAGTGTTTCCATGCTCTGCTCTGGTTTCGCCAGAAGCGGCTTAGTCATGCTGGCCACATGACCCGGAAAAACTGTCTGTGGACAAACGCAGGCTCCCTCGGCCTGTAAAATGAGATGAGCGCCGCAACCCCATAGTCGTTCGCGACTGGACTTAACTGTCAGGGGCCCTTTACCTTTTTTTAGCATCACCTAGTGGTGAAAACAATCTTCATAACATTAGGAAAAGCAGGGGGAGTAGAGATTTATGAAGCCTCCAGTTATCTCCATGTACATCAAATCAGTTCACCTTGCTGAAAAGGAACATAGAATGTTCAGGTTATCTTCTTCTCAAGAGAAGATTTGTAATTTTCACATAGGTAAGTTTTTCTTTGGGTGGTTGGAGCGCTATTCCGTTTAGCTTTTGCCCATTGCAATAGTGATTCTATTACATACCTCCTCTGAAAGGCTGATCAGTGTGTGACTGTGAATGCTGTACACTGATGATCCTCCACTTCTTTTTCACCCAGTCCCTCCCTCCCTCTAAGCAGGGCCGGCCCTACCATTAAGCAAAGTAAGTTGGCTTCCTCATGCAGCTGTTTTTTGGAATTTAAGAAAGGGCAACAAAATTATTAATCAATTAATTTAGGGGGCGGTTGTTTTGTTTTTTTTTGTTTTAACTGCTAGAGAGTTTTAGAAGCATTTCTGGTATTTTCTGCCTCAGGTGCGAAAACAACTTGGCCAGCCTTGCATACTACACCCAAGGTACCACTTGCTTCTCTGCCTCAGGCAGCAAAATGTCTTGGGCTGCCCCCCCCCTGCCTCTTAAATTCAGAGGATAGATATGAATGCAGTCCTCTTCATTGTAGAAACCTGGGCATTCGGTAGAACAAAGGAATAATGTAATTATTCAGAGAAATCTGCATATTAAATGTTTTGGAAAAAATCTAAATATTAGCAGATCTTCCCTCTTTAGATAACAAAATGAAAATCTACTTCAGTAAGTAAGAGGTGTCTTCTTGCATCAGCATGTTCTAGCACTAAGCTGCCCATATCAGTTATTTTGAAACGGCTGCCACAGTTTCCAGGGCATTGCCTTGCTGGAACACACTGTGACCTTGTCTTCCTTTTTTGAACATGAGTTGCTGATGAGGTTGAAAGAAACCATCACTACAGCATTGGGTGACCCAGGCTCACTTCATCCTTGAGGCACTGTGTTAAGAGAGAGAAATTTGGGGAGAATTCTCAGTATCAGATGTACTCCCTACCACCACCACCAAACAAACAGGTGGTGTAATTTGGAGTGACAGCAATAACTGAATTGCTGTTCCTTGGGTGTTTTTTGTTTTTTGAAGAGCAGTTTTCAAGCACGGCCATTGTATCAGTCACAAGAGCAGATATTGGTCCTGACCTCTGGCACTTAAATGTTCATTTAAACATTGAACCCTTGTCAAATTTCAAATTGGGGGGGGGGAATCTCAGAACAGTGAATCAGGAAAATGTTTGGTTTTAGAAATGCTAGATGTTAGAATAAAATAGAAACTTTGGTATTTACTACTTTATAATCAATAGAGCGATTAAAATAAAATTTCCCAAAAAATGGGGCAGGAGAGTTTTTGGTGGAACTACCACTGTTTCTTAAGTCTTGGTGGGTTGTGCCTCTCCTCCCCCCCCCTTCTACATTCTCTCCCTCTGGGAGGGAAATACGTCCCCCATCTCTTAGGCTGATATAGTTTCTGGTTGTGTTTGGAGGCATGTAAGGCTTAACAAGGGAATTTAGGATCCTAGAGATCCTTGCTGGCCCCAGACTGGTCTTCAACCTGTCATTTTCAGCCCCAGGACAGGCAGGGCAGTGGAAACCTTTGCTGCTAACAAGAGAGGATCTCTGGTAACAGGGCCTCCCACTCTGCCCTCATTGAGAGAGGTCCAAAATATTCTATGGGCTCAAGAACTCCCTCCCTCCAGGATTTCACCCTGCACTGTATAATGCAAATACTCTTCAATAACTATCACTATAAAGTAGACCTAAACACTGATTGGCCCTCACCCAGAGTGCCAGAGTTGACTTTGCAAAAAGAAAAATCAATTTTCAAATGCATAAAAAGATCATTCTAGCTCGCAAAAGCATTTGTATATTTGTCCGCCCACTGTGTTGCAGCTGCCACCAAACTTCTAGCTCCCTTCGGTCAGGATCCGTGTCACTGCAGCTGAGCACCCATATTATATGGGTGCTGCCATCACTACTGACCACTATTGGCAAGGGATGTACCCTGGACAAGACTTATATGATCAGAACTCATGTCTGTTATTACCTGACCATGCCAAAGCAGGTTGTTTTGCTAGCAGTATTGGCAAGGAATGTATGGGTAGAGAATTGGCACAAGTAAACATTTTCCAACAGAGTAGATTTCAGTATATACAGTATTTAGAGATACCTACTTTTCATGCCAATTCGGTAGGGGAACGTCTGTGTCTCTTAAGTGATAGAATACTGCAATGGCCGCTATCCAGTGCTGAAACATAAAATAAGAGAGAGCGCTTTAGATTTCTGACATCCATGTCTTATCCCATCATGTTACTTGCAAACAATACTTATGGCATCAAATCACTGTGGCATCTTATCGTGCGCAAACAAGGTTTGGCACAAATGCATTGCACTTGAATTGTCAATCTGTCAACAAGCCTGGAAATTTCCATAGCGGTCGGTGCACCAGATGCCTGCCCTGACATTAAGCTTGTCAAAAAACAGGGGGGGGGGGTGGAAAGAGATAAATGCTCCTAACCTCTAAGAAACCACCTTGGTTTGCTTTTCATCCTGCTTAGCCACCAGGAGACTTTGACAATAAATCTAGCTAAACTCCAGCTCAACCCCAAGCCCTCTCCTTCGGTCAACTGTACACCCTCCAACATCTGAGAAAGTGGAATCACAAGTTTTATAGTAGAGAGAGAAAAGGGTCTAAATTTAGTGTGCATGTCAGAAATCTTGCAAATCCTAGTATCTTGGGGCTGTGTGTTTCTCTAGCATTTTGTCATATGCTTCATCTTCTCTCCTCTGCCCACATTCACACAAGGTAAGCAACACAGCAGCAGCAGGCCAAAGTAAATATAGTGTTCTAAATTTATGGATCCAAGGCAAAATAGCATCTACCTCCAATTGATTTTCCCCCCTTTACATTGAAAATCAATATTGACATCTTTTATTTTCCCCCACCTTCTAGACAACACAGCTTGGATTTTAACCAGGAGATCAGGCTTCCGGCAGCATGAGCAGAATATATTTTACCTTCCTATCCTGATAGTTGATAATGGACGCCCCATGCTGAGTAGCACCGGGACAGTAACCATTCACGTTTGCAGCTGCGACGACAAGGGTCTTGTGATGTCCTGCAATGCAGAGGCCTATGTGCTCCCTGTCAGCCTGAGTAGAGGAGCTCTTATTGCCATTCTAGCCTGCATCTTTGTCTTGCTAGGTAAGTATACATATCATTTCTTAAACTAAGAGTAACACCATCTGTTCTTCAGGCACAATAGAGGCGGCTACCGTACTTACTAGAATGCAGTGCCAATAAAAGCAATGTTCTAAAAATAGCCAAGCTTTGAAATGGCTTTCTCATTAACGTTTTGTATAAAGTAGTGTTCTTAGTTGATTTGACTTTTATTTGATTTAGGGCATGTTCCAGCCACTTCCAGGTACATTCAGTTTTGCTACCGTAACCCTAGCCAATAGCTACAATAATTCACCGTTGTATGGGGTGGCAAGTGGCTTGTTTGGCCTTGAAAGTGGCCATGGGCATTTTGGGCATCCTGTTTTTCAAGCTGCAATTGACATTTCCCTTTTCATGAAAACTGGGTTATGTTCACAGTGTTAATGAGACCTTCAAAAAAATGCCTGCTTGGAACTAGAAGCGATCTGCAAAACTCAACTGACCTTTCCATGAACTAGATATAACTGAGAAGGTAAATGCAGCAAGCACTCGTCCTTAAGAATTAGCACAGAATGAGGTAGCAGATACCCCCAGGGTAAAATCTACATCCCTCAATACTGCTTGCTTTAAGTCTAATGCTGCTGCATCCATCCTAAAATATTGCCCAGTCCTGCCACTTACATGCTGTTTTTGGTTTGCTTTGTCTTTTGCCACCATGGATGTTGCTGCTATTTCAAGGGCAAGAATGGTCGGTGGGAGAGGGTGGGTAGCATCTGTTGTGGAGGCCTTCAGCTTTGACTGAGGGACATTGTGATGCTGACTGTGCTCTAAAAGTCTTGCATTTTGGCTTCCTCCCCTCTAGTGCTGGTACTGCTGATCTTGTCCATGAGAAGGCACAGGAAGCAGCCGTATATCATTGACGAAGACGAGAACATCCATGAGAACATCGTGCGGTACGACGACGAGGGAGGTGGGGAGGAAGACACAGAGGCCTTTGACATCGCAGCCCTGTGGAACCCGAGGGAGGCTCAAGTGGTGCTGAAGAGCAGGCAGGACATGATGCCGGAAATCGAAAGCCTCTCCAGATACGTTCCTCAAGCCTGCACGATGGACAGCAGCGTTCATAGCTATGTGTTGGCCAAGCTCTACGAAGCCGATATGGACCTCTGGGCACCTCCCTTTGACTCTCTCCAGACGTACATGTTTGAGGGCAACGGCTCCGTGGCAGAGTCGCTCAGTTCCTTGCAGTCTGCGTCTACGGACTCAGAGCAGAGCTACGACTATCTGACGGACTGGGGGCCCCGCTTCAAAAAGCTGGCCGAAATGTACGGTGCCACAGAAGGGAACGGGGCCCTTTGGTAACAAAGAGGCGAAGGCAGAGTACTACTCGGGTACTCGGCACAGCCATCCGAATTTGTACTCAATCAGATATTGAGGACACAGGCGAGGTGGCCTCCTACAAATAGCAATATGGTGCTTGAGGGAGAATGCAGAAGAGGAGTGGAAATAAATAAGAGCTCTCTCTGGAACAGCTTTACTCAGTTACATTAAGCTACATTTGTAAACGACAAGAAACAGAAAAGAAAAGGGGTGGGGTGGGGTGGGAGCATTTCCTGGGTGGTTCTTTATTTTAATGGCTACACTTGAAAGCTGCACTCCTGAAATAGAATGACACTATTCATGACAGCTTATTATGTTCTTTGCATCTGGGTGCAAAGACCCGTAATTTTCAGTTCTTGAGGAAATTGTCTGCAGAAAGCCTTCCCCGGTGGAGGATGCCCTCCTTTCCTATCTCGGTTTACAAAGCGGTCGCTTGCTGGCAAATTCAAGAAGGCACAAGACAATAGAACAAAAACATGAAACTGGGGGGGTTTCTGTCACCAGCAAGAGTCCTTCAGCTCCCTAAAAAGGGGCCTGGCTTTTGCAATCTTGCACAGCAGAAGAGTCTGAGTGATGGGATGTGGGAAGCGGTTGAATGCACTTCAACTTGAATAACAACTGACCTGTGTGTCATATGCATTAATACTAATATCAAATTAATGTATTTTGAGTCTCCTCGGCTTTTAAAAACTGTGACCCGAAATTAAACCAGGCGGGAGGGGGGGAGAGAGACACCTCTTTTTGCACTGTCGATGTTTCTTCCACGTGCCAAATGTGAAAATCAGATACAACCAGTGAAAGCCAAATAAAGAAAAGAAAATTATATGATAACCATATGGGGTTAAGAGGGGCTTTCCCAAACTATGCGAGATCAAACTGAGGGAAGTTTACACTGTAGGTAACCTACTTGAACAAATGCAGTATTATAGAGGAATAAATGGATGTAATAAATATTCCATATATAAGTTTTGTATATTTGTTAATAATTTTGGTAATAAATATAATGTGCTGGATACAGTACAGTACCTTAGAACCTCTTTTAATAAAAGTTAAACTGAAGGAAATATATATATATGAAGATGGTGGTGTGGATGTTTTATCAACCATGTCTGAGACCCAAAGAGCTTCAAGGTTCAGCCCCCTCCAACCCACCCTGCGTATTCCTTCCCGTATGCAAAGTCACAAAATCCACACTTTCAAAAGGTATCATAGGTGAATGCCATATGTGAAACACAGGTCTAAAACAGCACTTCCCTTCAGTTCCATGTGCTTCCTCCCAACAATGGCCTATATTTGGTGCAGAACACCCAGGCCCCTCTAAAATCAATGAAATTTAAAGAAGCAGTGAAACACTTTGAAGTCCATGGATTTCAAGAGGATTAAGGGCCACTGGGTTTTGCAAACTTCCCGCATGCATGCAAATCACTGCATGTAGATGTGAAATACACTGGGAAACTGCATCCACCAGCAGTTTCTCTGCCCCTGTGGGTGCTTCTATAAAAAGATTGTTGTGGGGAGGGAGGGAGGAATGGCAAATGGGTTGTTGACAACAGGTTTTGTATTTAATAATAATATAAAAAAAATCCCCCGGAAAGGGTGAATTTAGATTAAATTATAGGCTGGCATTTTGATGGCAGTGACATCATGTAGATGCTTAAAAACAACAACAACTTTTAAATATACTTTCCCCCCAAAATCTAAAGCCTTTCTATTAGGACTTATAGGACACAAGATTGTGAAAGAGGACCAAGTACTATTTATGTATGCGACAACCGCAGCTAGAACTTTATTAGCCCAAAAATGGAAGACTCAGGAGTTACCGACGATTGAAGAGTGGCAGACAAAAATGATGGACTATGCGGAATTAGCAAGACTGACTAGCAGGATCCGAAACCAGGGAGAGTCAAAGGAGTGGAGTAAATTTGTGGACTATATGGAAAAGAACTGTAGAAGTTTAAAGACACTCGCAGGATTGAAATAAATCCTACGAATTGACTTTAGATAGAAGAAATAAAGAAACTGTAAGACGGGAATGGACAAAAAAACCAACTGGGGGGAGGGAGGGAAGTCAAAGCTCGGCAGAGCAAAGAGAATTGTAATAATTGAGAAGATGTTTAAAAGAAAAATTCTGTGCTTATTATGTTGTGTTTGTTGTTGTTTGTTTCATTTTGTTATTTGTGAGATGTGTTTAATTGGAAAATTTAATAAAATGCCTTTTAAAAAACAACAACAAACAACAACAACAACAACAACAACAGGCATTCATGTGGAGCACCAATTCCCCAATAAACACTTGCCTAGAGAGCCCTACAAGAGCTGGGCAGGGATGGCTTCAGAGCAAAGTCAATGGGGAGCTAAGTAGATAGAGCAGGGTGCTAATTTGCCCCCATGAGCCCCGACCACCTAAAGCAATTACCTCCGTTGTCTAACGAAAGAGCCAGCCTCAGGTGAAAAGGAATCGGGGTGTGGACACCATTAACACAAAAGTTTTTTGACATGCCAAATAGCAGTTTACCGGAAGGCTGAGAGGCCTCAGGGTCACTGAGGGCAAGTACAACTCTTTCTCTCCTAGCAAATGTCTTGAACAAAAACTCCCTCATCAAAGCTGCTACTTCTGCTACAAAAGAAGCCTCCACAGCCTCCTCTTACAGTCTGAGCCATACCACTGCAAAGGTGGGTAGGGAATAGGAAGAACAGCTGCTTCACACTTCCTCTGGCCTATTTTGCCCAAGCCAGAAGCCGTCTTGGGGCATTAGCCTGAACACACAAGGGTTAAGAGAGTCCAGAGGTGCAGGGCAACACCTACCGGTACAAGCCTCACTTTCAATGCCCCCACTGTAGGAATGGATTTAGGCACTACAAGAGGATATATCATTTCGTTATTCTTCCTTGGTCACATTTGTGAGTACTGTACCATCCTTCACAGCTCATACTCAGAAGCTAAGACAAGGTTGATTTAACCTTCAAACAATAATCCAGACTGGATTTTCCTGGTATTACTTCCTTTTTTCCCACTTAAAAACATCGTTTTAAGAAGAAACAAAAGTAGTGCTTGCTTACATAAGCTAGGGTCTTGAAGCAGCAGTTACAGTAGCAAAATGAAGGTGGGTTTAAAACGACTAAGTAAGTAACAAAGACGCGGGTGGCGCTGTGGTCTAAACCACTGAGCCTAAGGCTTGCCGATCAGAAGGTTGGCGGTTCGAATCCCCGCGACTGAGTGAGCTCCCATTGCTCAGTCCCAGCTCCTGCCAACCCAGCAGTTCGAAAGCATGTCAGTGCAAGTAGATAAATAGGTACTGCTCCAGTGGGAAGTTAAACGGCATTTCCATGCACTGCTCTGGTTCGCCAAAAGCGGCTTAGTCATGCTGGCCACATGACCCGGAAGCTGTACGCCGGCTCCTTCGGCCAGTAAAGCAAGATGAGCACCACAACCCCAGAGTCGTCTGTGACTGGACTTAACGGTCAGAGGTACCTTTACCTTTAAGTAAGTAACAAAAAGTTCAAAAATGGTGTCTGAGCTGCAGGGCTCAGAGATGCACATGGGGTCACCTTGGAAGCATGATGAAGGAGGGGGTGGATTCCCAGTGAAATATACTCGGAGTCGAGAGTGAATTTCATGCTCTTTATTCAGCTCATAGTCATCAAGGAGGAGAAGAGAAGACGAATACTCTTTTCCCAAAACCATCTGCTTATATACATTATTTACACAATGGGCCTTGCGTGATTGGCTACTTCAGGGCTACACCTGTGGGCCAATTATATTGTGGATTGACTTCTGCCTGCAGCCTGATTGGCTGCTCCTACAGGCCAATCAGGTAGCAGATTCACTTCTGCCAGCCGCCTGATTGGCTGCTCCAGCAGGCCAATCCGGTTGCGGATTCACTTCCACCTGGAGTTGGATTGGGTAGCTCCCGCTGATTCTGAATCCTATTGTTCTAGGATTCAGCTCAGTACATAACACCCCTCCCCTCTAAGTTCCAGTCCTGCCCAGGAAGTTGCATTCGTAGTCCCCAAGGTCTGCTGGCCGCCTCCGTGTGCGTTGTGGCCTGGGGTGTTCCTTGGTCAGGGGTTCTGGTTCTGGCTCGTGTTCCGAGGCTGCTGGCTGTGCCGGGGCTGTCTGGTCTGGCGCCACTGAACCACTAGGTTGTAGCTCTGGTTCCGGTGTCCTTCCAGCCTCGGGGCGCCCCTCTGTGCCTACTGCTTCTGCTTCCCCTGCCCACCCCTCTCGCTCTACAGGCCTCACTGCCCTGCTGTCCCCTTGGGACCCCTCTGTCCCACTCTCCTCCCGGGTTCCTCCTGGGAATCGTTGCCGTAGCTGGTCGCAGTGGCGGCGCCAACATTGCCCCCCTTCCGTTAGTACCTCGTACGACACGGGACCGGTCACCTTGGTGACTGTGGCGGGTACCCATGCTGGGCCTGCCCCAAAATTCTTTGCATACACTGGGTCCTGGGCCACAAATGTCCGGGGGTTCCTGCCTTTCCCCACCACTACCTCATCCTGAGCTCTGTCGGGGTGAAGTCGGTCCAGTCTAGTTGCAAGGCGCCGGCCCATTAGTAATTCAGCTGGGCTCCGGCCCGTCGTTGTGCTTGGGGTGCTGTGCTGTGCTAGAAGAAATGCAGCAAGGCGGTATTCCCAGTCCCCTTGTGTCATGCGGCGGAGGCTGTCCTTGGTGGTCCGCACCATGCGCTCCGCTTGGCCATTGGTGGCAGGGTGGAATGGTGCTGAGCGGATGTGGCGGATGGCGTTCTGCGCTGTGAAGGTCTGGAACTCCTCTGACGTGAATGCGGTTCCATTGTCCGAGACGAGGGTGTCAGGGAGCCCGTGGGTCGCAAACAGCTTACGTAGTACCCGGATGGCTGCCGCCGTAGAAGTGGATGGTACCAGTGCGACCTCCAGCCATTTGGTGTAGGAATCCACCACTATGAAGAATGTTTTTCCCTGGAAGGGGCCAGCGAAGTCCACGTGCAAGCGTGACCATGGATGTCGGGCGGACTCCCAGGGCTGGACTGGGACCCTTGGGGGATCCGGGCGGGATTCTTGGCAGGTCTGGCAGTGTTGGACCCAGGCCTCTATCTCTCTGTCAATCCCCGGCCACCACACATAACTCCTGGCAAGGGCCTTCATCCTCACTACCCCTGGGTGTGTCTCGTGTAGGGCTGTGAGGACCCTTTTGCGGAGGGGCTGGGGAACAACAACCCTGCTTCCCCATAACAGGCACCCCTTGTGGGCCGACAGTTCATGTTTGCGGTTTGTGTAGCCAGCGAATTCTGGCCCGGGGCTGCTGCTGGGCCATCCTCGCCACACCCAGTCCAGGACCCGGGAGATGACCCTATCTTTTGGGTCTTGTGGGGTGCCTCAGGGTTCTGTCCTCTCCCCCATGCTTTTTAACATCTATATGCAGCCACTGGGAGAGATCATCAGGGGGTTTGGGCTGGGTGTCCATCAGTATGCTGATGATACCCAGCTCTACCTCTCTTTTAAATCAGAACCAGTGAAGGCGGTGAAGGTCCTGTGTGAGTGCTTGGAGGCGGTTGGAGGATGGATGGCGGCTAACAGATTGAGATTGAATCCTGACAAGACAGAAGTACTGTTTGTGGGGGACAGGAGGCGGGCGGGTGTGGAGGACTCCCTGGTCCTGAATGGGGTAACTGTGCCCCTGAAAGACCAGGTGCGCAGCCTGGGAGTCATTTTAGACTCACAGCTGTCCATGGAGGCACAGGTCAACTCCGTGTCCAGGGCAGCTGTTTATCAGCTCCATCTGGTACGCAGGCTGAGTCCCTACCTGCCCACTGACTGTCTCTCCAGAGTGGTGCATGCTCTAGTTATCTCTCGCTTGGACTACTGCAATGCGCTCTACGTGGGGCTACCTTTGAAGGTGACCCGGAAACTACAACTAATCCAGAATGCGGCAGCTAGACTGGTGACTGGGAGCGGCCGCCGAGATCACATAACACCGGTCCTAAAAGACCTACATTGGCTCCCAGTACGTTTCCGAGCACAATTCAAAGTGTTGGTGTTGACCTTTAAAGCCCTAAACGGCCTCGGTCCGGTATACCTGAAGGAGCGTCTCCACCCCCATCGTTCTGCCCGGACACTGAGGTCCAGCTCCGAGGGCCTTCTGGCGGTTCCCTCATTACGAGAAGCCAAGTTACAGGGAACCAGGCAGAGGGCCTTCTCGGTAGTGGCACCCACCCTGTGGAATGCCCTCCCACTAGAGGTCAAAGAGAACAATTACCAGACCTTTAGAAGGCATCTCAAGGCAGCCCTGTTTAGGGAAGCTTTTAATGTTTGATGGATTTCTGTATTTTAGAATTTCTGTTTTTTTTGGAAGCCGCCCAGAGTGGCTGGGGGAACCCGGCCAGATGGGCGGGGTATAAATAATAAATTATTATTATTATTATTATTATCTTTTGTGGAATGGTGCGCCACTTCTTGTGCCTGAATGGGTCGGTCGGGAAGCAGCTCCAGGGTCATAACCTCTTGCGCAGGCGCTGGGTCGGGGCCTGTTTCTGGTAGTGGTAGCCTGCTGAGGGCGTCTGCGTGGCCCATCGCCTTCCCAGGGCGGTGGATTAGTGCATACTGGTAGCCGGCAAGGAAAATTGACCACCTGAGGACACGTGGAGACAACACTTGGGGGGTCTGCTTCTCAGGGGCAAACAGGCCAAGCAACGGCTTGTGGTCAGTCACTATGGTAAAGGGCCGCCCGTACAAGAAATCATGGAATTTTTTTACGCCCTTCACGATTGCCAGACCCTCCTTGTCAATCTGTGAGTAGTTTCGTTCGGCTGCAGCAAGCGTCTGGGAGAAGTATGCCACCGGCACCTCTCTTCCATCCGGGAGTTGGTGTCCCAGGACAGCGCCGATGCCATAGGGAGAGGCGTCGCATGCCAGCACCACTGGCAGCCTCTCGTCGAAGTGTGCTAAGACCGAGTTCGAGACGAGCAAGTCCTTGACTGCCTGGAATGCGGCCCTTTGTCGCTGGCCCCACACCCAAGGGGCCCTTTTATCTAGGAGTCTGTGTAGGGGCTCCGCTACCGCTGCCTTATGGGGAAGGAAGGCATGGTAAAAGTTCAATAGTCCCAAGAATGACTGAAGTTCGGGCTTGCTCTTGGGCGCTGGGGCCTCACAAATGGCCCGTACCTTGTCACCGGTTGGATGGACCCCTTCTGCGTCCACCTTAAATCCCAGAAAGTCCACCTGTGGCACTCCCAGTAAACACTTTTCCCGCTTCACCTTGAGGCCCGCCGTCTGGAAACGGTGCAGGACGGAGCGGAGGCGGTCCTCAAATTCCTCTGGTGTGGGCCCGGCGATCAGTACATCATCGAAGAAGGGGGTGACGCCAGGAATCCCTTTAAGGAGAGAGTCCATTAGATTCTGGAATATGCCTGGTGCCACGCTAATGCCAAATTGCAGCCGCTTTACTCTGAATGCCCCTCTGTGCGTCACAATCGTCTGAGCCTCTGCTGTGGCTTCGTCCACAGGCAACTGTTGATACGCTTGGGCCAAGTCCAGTTTGCCAAAGATTTTTGACCCAGCCAGGGTGGCGAGGACATGGCTGACCACTGGCACTGGGTATGCATGGGCCGTGAGAGCCTTGTTTATGGTGCATTTGTAGTCTGCACAGATGCGGACCGAACAGTTAGGCTTGACGGGTGTGACAATTGGAGTTTCCCAGGGGGCGTTGGGCACCGGCTCCAGCACTCCTTGCTCCACGAGCCGGTCCAATTCCTCGTCTATGCGGGGTTTCAGGGCGAACGGGACCCGGCGGGCCTTGTGCCTGATGGGTCGTACAGCGGGGTCTAGCTGTAGGGCAATGGGGGGTCCTGTATATCGTCCCAATGCCCCATCGAAAACCCCTGGAAACTCTTTGCATATGGCGTCCACGTCCACTTGTAAGCTAGTGCGGTTCACCCCGGTAACGGCTAGCCCCAGAGGTCCAAACCATGCCAGTCCCAGTAAGCTAACGTAGGGGCCCTTAACTACCAGCAAGTCCAATTGTTGCTTTCGCCCTCGATATTGCACCCTGAAGGTCCCCACCCCCATAGTAGGGACCTTACGTTTCTGGAAGTCCCGGAGGGTGAATGGGGCCGGCCTTAGTTTGGGACCCCCATTAGGGCACAGTTCCCTTAATGTTCGGGCCGAGATTATGGATAGAGTTGAACCCGTGTCCAGCTCCATGCGGCATGGGGCTCCCTCTATCTGTACCTCTATATAAATTTTCTCTGTGCTGGGATGGGGCAACTGGAATACCTGGTAGTCCGTGATCTCCGTTGAGTTGCCTTGGTGCATGGTGCCGTGTGACCTGGGGCTCCTGGGTCGGTCATCTGATGCTTGTCGACGGGTGAGTCGAGCCCGACACACCCGGGCGATGTGTCCCAATTTTCTGCACTGCCTGCACTCTGCGTTGCGGAAACAACAGGTCCTCCTCTCGTGGTTCTCCCCGCAGCTTGCACAGTTCCCTCCTTCTCGTCGAGGCTGCTGTGGTGTGTGTGCTGCTTGAGTGCGCCGCTGTACTCGGTGTACTTCCTCCCTGTCAGATTCGGATTCGTCGGTGAGGTCTTCGTGGTAGACCCTCGGTTGGGATGGCGGGGCCGGTCGTGCCTCTTGCGTTGACCTCTCGGCGGCTTCGGTTGCCAGGGCTTCCTCCAGAGCAATCTGGAACGTGAGGTCTTTTTTGGCGTAGAGGCGTCGTTGCAACATCTCGTCCCTCAGGCCACCGACGAGGCGGTCACGAAGCATGTTCTCCAATTCTGAGAAGTTGCATAACCGGGCGGCTTGGCGGAGGGAGGTCACAAACCCAGTTATGGTTTCCCCCGGGGCTTGCCGCTTTGCGTAGAAGGCATTTCGGCAAGCTACCACTGAGGGCTGTGGTGAGAAGTGCTCCTTCAGCCGTTCCATTATTGTTTTGTAAGAGACGGTAGCGACATCTCTAGGTGCAAGGAGAGCCCGGGTGATTTCAAACGTCTCCTCTCCACAGACGCTGAAGAATGTCGCCCTCTTCATGGCATCGTTGGTGACTTCTTTCGCTTGCAGGAGGAAGTTGAAACGGGCGGCGTACCCTTCCCAGTCTCCTGATGCTGGTTTGAATGGCGAGAAGCTGCTGTTGGTTGCCATTCTGGGTTCCTTGGGTCCTGGAGCTGAAGCCTGGATGCACGGTGCGATGCAGCGGTGCAGCAGGTGGCGGTGCTGCGGTGCAGTGCGTGGTGGCGGTCAGCTCAGCAGGATCCCATCCTCGTCGCCAGTGAAATATACTCGGAGTCGAGAGTGAATTTCATGCTCTTTATTCAGCTCATAGTCATCAAGGAGGAGAAGAGAAGACGAATACTCTTTTCCCAAAACCATCTGCTTATATACATTATTTACACAATGGGCCTTGCGTGATTGGCTACTTCAGGGCTACACCTGTGGGCCAATTATATTGTGGATTGACTTCTGCCTGCAGCCTGATTGGCTGCTCCTACAGGCCAATCAGGTAGCAGATTCACTTCTGCCAGCCGCCTGATTGGCTGCTCCAGCAGGCCAATCCGGTTGCGGATTCACTTCCACCTGGAGTTGGATTGGGTAGCTCCCGCTGATTCTGAATCCTATTGTTCTAGGATTCAGCTCAATACATAACACCCAGGCAGGCAGGAATTATGTAGCGTTACAGCTTCTGGGCAAGGCAGACAAAGGAAGTGATCTCACAGAGTTCTCACTAGGAAATTTACAGGAAAGCTCTGTGAGCCGCTGCAGTAACGTCACACACCCAGGTAAACATGCTTAGAAGCTCCTTTTGCACCTTAATAAGAAACACATGGAGGTTGTGCAGGGCGGTTGCATGGCAGGAAGTACGATGGGGGCAGTATATACATTCCCAGACCCCTAAGGATCAGGCTAAAGCCCTGATTGGGGCTAATATTACAGAAGGAGAGATACTCCAAAGGCTGTTGCAATCTGCCCTTCCCCTTGTCATCATGAGATCTGTCAAAAGTCTTACGCTGCCTTGAGGGAAGACCGTTGCTTCTGCCCTATCCCTCTACAAAACGTTACAGAGGAACAACCATTTGATGTCACACAATTTGACGATATGCATGTTTTTATACTATCCAAGATTCTGGCTCACTAGACTCAGTTATTGCAGTTACTGCAACGATGTGTGTACCATTTATTTTGTGTGTGTGTTTTTAGAACACTGTCGCATCAGTATATTCAAAGGCAGCAACTGCTACCAAACAGCTGTTTGCCCCAAGGAAATGAATCGCAACCACACAAAGGTCAGACAAGGATTTTTCCCTCTGCTAGAAACTATGTTCGAGTACAGAAGCATAGCAATTTGCAGTATTTTGCACATTGCCACTTCCTATGCAACTCGAAATTGGGGAGAGGGGCTGAAGAAAACACAGCTATTATAAAATATTCCAAGTGGGAGCTAAAGTGGCAGTTGTATATTCTTAATTGCCTCAAGACTCCTGGTGCTGCAAATTCTCTATTCGCTGTCTGATACTTCTGTTTCATAAGCTGTTCTTAAGGCACTCACAGATGTTCTAATCAGGGATGGTAAAGGAAATGCAACTCAAAATAACTATTTTTGTTGGGGGTACTTTTAGTTGGAAGTGGTTGCAAAATGCTGTTGCACAGTGATAGCTCTGACTCTGCTAACTGCTAGCTGATTCTGCTGGTTGTTTTTGCCACCCATCTGTCTCAAGAGACAATGGAGTGTGCCTCTGGGGGTGAAGTCAAATGGCTGGGTTAGCAGCACCAGAGTGACCTCCCCAGGGCACAAGGCCGGGCAGTGTGTATGGGGGTCCTGAGCTGCCCAGATGACAAGACCCTTCTCTCGGCCTCACTGACGTGGTCCAAAGTAAATCAGAGCAATACGTTTGTCACCAGCTGGGCTGTAGAAGTTGCCATAAGGAGGTGTTCAAGGTGTCATCCAACTGTCTTGGGGACTCCACTCCAGATTTGTGTAGAGCAGGCATCCCCAAACTAAGCCCTCCAGATGTTTTGGGACTACAACTCCCATGATCCCTAGCTAACAGGACCAGTAGTCAGGGATGATGGGAATTGTAGTCTTAAAACATCTGGAGGGCCGAGTTTGGGGGTGCCTGGTGTAGGGTTTACTCCTTAGCCTTTTCTTCTCCCAAATATATCCCACAAGGCAGCGGAGGTTTAGGATCAGAGTTTTCCTTCGCCTAGATGAGCTACTCTGCTTACTCTACCATGATTAGCAATGGTAGGGGTGGGGTTTTCCCTTCCTGAAACTCTAGATCATAAGTGACCATAACGATGATTAGGACTATGGACTCAGCTAAAGAAAATGTGTCACTAGATGGCACTGTGGAGTATTTCACCAACGTGATTTCCCAATATGAGGTTTACAACAGGTTTTGCTGAAATGGTTTTTTGACGTGTCTAGATCCAGCCCTGCTCTGATCCACCTGCAAAGATGCTGCTATCAGAACACCCCTAGCCCCTAAGTCCATTGAGCGTGCAAGGACTTCATAAATTCTTTTCACTCTTGGGTGTCCCCAAGCCAAAAACATTTCCAAACATTCCAGCATGCTCCCACTGAAATCCCATGACTAAGTCTGCAACAAAATGGTGCAGCGTATGCTCACCACCTAGCAGAGGAAGCTCTTGCTCAGTGTTCCAGCCAGCCTTGATTTCCTCCAACATCATCCATTCAGCTATCACCCCCAAACAGTTCTATGTGTGTCCCACCCCCCAATTTCCAACAGACATGCTATTATGCAGCTATTGAACCTGCCAACCCTCAATGAAGTTTTTTTGAGAGTTTTCTCCTTGGGTTGTACCTTGCCCTTTTTTAAACCCTGGAGTTCCCCCAATATCCAAGCTACTGAAATTTATCCTACTGTTTATGAGAAACGTTCTGAGATTCCTCCAGTAGAATTCTGGGAACATGTGCATGAAATCTGTGCAACAAAATATTCACAAATATATTGATATAGAGGGGGAAATAGCTGACTGCTTTTATTGTATAATAACTACAGCATGCTACCCTCACAAACCTGGTTGTATCATAATTTAACTTCTTAGCAAGAGGCACTGGGAACGTATTTCGTTATTCCAAAACTGCTCCAGATAGTAGCAGTACCATCAGAGGAAACAAAAAATCAGGAGAACAGCTCCTCCCAGAGGCATCCTCAAATAAACAAAGGACCTTATAAATAGGATGGTGGGGGGTGGCATCATTTTTACTGTGAAGCCACTAGATGACAGACAGGCAGACAAATAGAGAAAGTGGTGATAGGTGCTTCAAAAGGAGTGGGTTATAGGTTCTGCTATAAGCCCGTGTCCTCAAAGCAGGCAGGAAGAGTTAACTGTTCATTCTCAGCCAGGAGAAATGGCTTCTGCAGAGGCAGCTGAACTTGGGAGGCAGGATCTCTCCCATCAGTTCCTCAGCACCCCCCCCCTTCTTCCAATTTTTTTTTAAAGCCCACTTCAAGCTGATTCAAAAGGTCACTCAAAGACAGGTCCGCTGCCACAGATGAGGGCATCAGGTGGGCTGGATGCGGGGGGGGGGCTTCATTTCCAGCATTCTCTCTCATTCCCCCCCCCTCAGCCCAAAATCCTTCACATACTCGATCTACCACTACTTGCTCAGCAAAGACTAAGGTCCCTCTCCCCTCCTTGTGCTGTCTGTGTGGCGACCATAACAGAAGGAAAGGGTAGCATCCAATTACAATTGATATCTAATATTCCTGGTGTCCAGTCAAAGCTGAGTATGAGCTATACAAAGAGCTGAAAGTCACATTTCTACAGGTATATTGTGGGCAACCAAAGCAGGCATTGGCAGGTGTACCAATGAACATTGCATCGACAAACCTGGCCTCTTGATCCCAGCCATAACAGCTGGTGAAATTGAGCCAAGGAGGGTTGATCAGGTGTTTCCAGGGAACTGTAAATGCTTCCTTGCATGAAGCAAGGATGTAGTAGTGCAGCCATGACTGAAAAAGCCAGCCCTATACGCAATTGATTGCAACAACTATTGCCCCATCATAAATACTGCCTTCCTGGAGAAATTGATTGCGACGGAACCAACTGCAGACATTTCTGGATGAGACTGATTGTCTGGATCCATGGATTCAGGACTGCATTGTGAGAGGGAAATGAGCAAGGGAAATTATCCACTTCACACCAGAAGACGTGTGTGTTTAAGTGATTTTGATGAAATATATGCTTGGCCTTTTTGGACACCACATTCCTAACTTAAACTCTTGATCTCAAGGTCATGGGTTCGAGCCCCACATTGGGCGAAAGATCCCTGCATTGCAGGGGGCTGAACTAGACAATCTTCACGGTCCTATCCAATTCTACAAGTTATCGTCCTGCTGCAGTGGTACCTGTTTATCTACTTGCACTGGTGTGCTTTCGAACTGCTACATTGGCAGGAGCTGGGACAGGGCAACGGGAGCTCACCCCGCCGTGTGGATTCGAACCGCCAACCTTCTGATCAGCAAGCCCAAGAGGCTCAGTAGTTGAGACAACAGCGCCAGCCGCATCCCAACATTACATAAGAACTGAGCCACCAACAGACTATTTCCAGCAGCTACAGTCACTCGGGATACTGAATAGCACTTTTAGGCTACATAAGAAAACTCTTTGATGCTGCTGAATCCATCAACCAAAATCTAAGGGGCTGAAGTGTCCATATTTCCCTTGCTTCTTTTGATCTGGACCTACTCCACACACATCTGTTTCCTGCCACCACATCCCCTTTGGCAACCCCACACGAGTACAGAACTGAAGCGGGTGGTTCATATAAAGTACAAGTAGATTGGCCTCACAACACGCAAGGTGTATTTCAGTCTGTTTCAAAACGCTGCCTCGATGAACTTCAATGTCGTGCTTTTTTTTTTGCTGAACCACAGTGCCACCCAGCGGTGCAAAGGCAGACTTTCCATATCGTGAATACCTTCTTTTTGAGATGTGTGTAGAATTCAAGTGTATGCCTGCCCAAAGCATTAACATGCAAGAGCGTTCAAGGCAGATCTGTATACAAAAATTGAAACTCCTCACCAAAATAGATTTCCCAAGCCACAATTTAATAAAGCAACAGATAGTAAAAGCAAGAAGAATCTAAAACGCTTCTTTTGCATCATGGGCAGGAGAAGTTTTAGGAACCGATATGCAGCTGAGGCTCATGCATGCGTACTTAGAAATATTTCACTGAGTTTAACGGGACTTGCATCCAGGGAAGTGTGCATTGGGTTACAGCCTGAGACTGCATTCTTAAGCGAACTTACTAGGGAGTAACAGCCTGTGGACACAGTGGGACCAACCTCTGAGTAAATATGCATAGGATGTTTGCTTATTTAATATATTTACATATTCTGCGTAATACTTAATATAGTCTCAAAGCAGTTTACCAAAAAAAAAACAAATACAACAATGAAAAACAAATACAGTAATGGAACTGTGAAACGACAATGCAATGCAATACAATCTCCCAAAATGAAAACATAGCAGCACATTGTGAAACATGTTTAGGGCCATCGATTCCACAGCCTGCCCACAAACTGCAACCCTTGGCCCACTAACAAATACACACGTCGCATCCTAATGCCGCCTCGTATCTGCACAATATAGTATAGTCGTACCTTGGATCTTGAACGCCTTGCGACTCAAACATTTTGGCTCCCGAAAACCACAAACCCGGAAGTGAGTGTTCCGGTTTGCGAATGTCCTTTGGAACCCGAACATCCAACGCAGCTTCCGATTGGCTGCAGGAGCTTCCTGCAGCCAATCGGAAGCTGCGCCTTGGTTTCTGAACAATGTTAGTCCTACTCAGAGTAAATCCACTAGAAGGCGCGCCCTCCACCCCCATCCGTTCAGCCCGGACACTGACATCCAGCTCCAAAGGCTTCTGGTGGTTCCCTCACTGACAGAAGTGAAGCTACAAGAAACCAGGCAGAGGGCCTTCTCGGTAGTGGCGCCTGCCCTGTGGAATGCCCTCCCATCAGATGTCAAGGAGATGAGTAACAACCTTTAGAAGACATCTGAAGGCAGCCCTGTATAGGGAAGCCTTTTAATGTGTAATGTTTTATTATGTTTTTATATATGTTGGAAGCCGCCCAGAGTGGCTGCAGCAACAAAGTCAGATGGGGGGGGCACAATTTAACAACAACAACAACAATATTGCCATGAACCTTGCAAAAGCACTTTCACCATCATTGCTTTAAGGAACACCTGGGACTGTTTAGCAGGTGTCATTAACTTGCTTGCTTACTTCTCATTCTGGGCCGTGTTCTCTTATCTTGCCTTCGCCAGCCTTAATCAGCACTTCTGCAAAGCGCAATCCGCATCAAGCAGCCTGATTGTGCTGAACAACTTATTGACGGACACAAGGAAAGAAAAGTTAAGCAGAGGACGGCTACAGTGTCCTAATGAACGGACGTGGCATCGGACTGGCTGTGATGCAAAATGACCTGTACACAAAAGCCCATCAGAATCCAGCTTTCCATTAACGGCACTGTGGGAAAATTCTCATGCACCCATTAACATTCAGTGGAGGAAACGGGTTATGCCTATCTCATTAATCACTTGGCGCAACAGAAGTAATTTCCGTGAATGCTACTTTGACATCAGCAGATCATTACCCTATAACAAGAAGCTACTCAATCGTCATTGCATCTCGGCTGTATAAGTAATTGGAAGTGAAGTGGCTATTGTGAAATTGTTTTGAGGCACCACATGATTGACATAAATATTTGCTCATTATGGCTCGTTCTCATTATGTTCCATCTAAAGCTGCGGTCGCAGCATCACTGAGTGTTGCTTTAAATCAAGTCTAACTGTTTGGTTAAGCTGGTGGCAGCATGATTAAGGCGAGCAGCTGCGAATGGGAAGGACGACGCATGGATAAATCAGGGGTGGGGGACCCAAAGGCCATATCCCTTTGTGGACAAGTATATCGAGGCTTATTCCCAATGGTGGGAGGGACCAGAAAGCCAAGTGGGAGGAGCAACAGTTGTGACTCCTCCCTTTGTACAGACAGGCTACGTTCTAGCCTCATAAAAGTCACGTGTTTTCTACACGTGAATGTCCCACTCTGCTTCACATTACTCTATCCTCCATCCAGACAAACGATAAGCCATAAATCAAGGGCACAGTCCAGCCGGGCAAAAGTACGGCAGGGTCAGTGACGGTTGTGGCTACAATCTCCTTCCAACCCACTTCTGAAGGAGTGTAACTTCTACAAGAGCACAGGGCACCAGATCACAATAAATGCAAGGGGGAAAATCACTGTCACAAAGGGACATAAATCATCTGCACATACTCAGGAACACTTCACCCAAATGTCCTGGCACTCTCTCATGGGGGCCAGAGAGTTTGTAAACAAAATGTGGCATGCCACAGCTTGCACATGCTCAGAATCGCAAGACTACCATTCAGGCCATTGTATCTGGTGTGGGGGAGAGAGTCCCTTGTGGCTTTGTATATCTTCTGAATGGGACTGGATCCTCTACATTCAAGAAGGCTACAGGTACTACAGTTAGAAAAATTATCTCTGGTGCTTATATTGTTCCAATAGATAACGCTTTCAATACCTGGCTATTATCTGACATCATCCAAGCAAGCTAAATCTAAGGAGGTGTTTAATTTTAGTTTAATTTTCATTGCATTTTACACAGAAGGTGCATTTATCTGATTTATATCTACACTAATAAACATTTTTACCCCCCTGCCTTGTGGGGGCCTTCTTCAGGACAAGAAAAGGCCAAGGAGTAAACCCTACACAAATCTGGAGTAGAGCCCCTGAGATGCATAGGTGGCATCTTGTAGGCCTCCTTCTGGCAACTCTTGAACCCAAGCTGGTGCCAAATGCATCGCTCTGCTTTCCTTTGGACCACATCAGTGAAACCAAGAGGGGGGGCTTGCCATTCGGGCAGCACAGGACCTCCATACACACTTCCCCCGAGAGGGCCTTCTCGGTAGTGGTGCCCACCCTGTGGAACGCCCTCCCACCAGATGTCAAGGAAATAAAAAACTATCTGACTTTTAGAAGACATCTGAAGGCAGCCTTGCTTAGGGAAGTTTTTAATGTTTGATGCTTTATTGTATTTTTAATATTTTGTGGGAAGCCACCCAGAGCGGTAGGGGTATAAATAAATTGTTGTTGTGTTTGTTGCTGAGTTTTTAGAATTACCCTCACAGAGCTACAATTTCCAGAGTTCCCTGTGAAGAGGGGATGGCTGCTGAGCCACTCTGAGAATTGCAGCTCCTCTGTGATCAAATTGTAAAAACAACGCTTCTGCGCGGGAGCTCTGTCCCTGAGCTGGCCTCCTCTTCATAAAACAAATGCACAATTCCCAGACTTCGAACTAGCAAGACTGGACTGCAGCCCTAAGATGGCTTGGGATAGCTCTCGCTCCAAATGGGGAGCTGGAGTTCTAGATTTTCACCATGCATGCCAGATCTCAGAAATACCGGCTTGTGAGTGCTCCAATTGGAGAACAGCCTTTACTAAAGGTGTCATGGGCTTTGAAGACGTTCAAACTCAGGGCAAAAAAGAGAAACATGCTAAGAGGAAGGCACGCTTGGCAAACCCTCACCATGATCAAATCCCACCTAGAAATCTATGTTCCCACTGTGGAAGGACGTATGCATCCAGAATTGGCCTCCGCCATTACTTACGGACTCACTGCTAAGAGTTAGACCGTGTTCATGGCAGACAATCTTACTCAGCCACAAGTGATCACCAAAGAGAGAAGCAGAGTAATACAGTGGTACCTCAGGTTTAATACTTAATTGGTTCCGGAAGTCTGTACTTAGCCTGAAGCATACTTAACCTGAAGTGAACTTTCCCATTGAAAGTAATGGAAAGTGGATTAATCCGTTCCAGACGATGAAAAACACCCCCTAAAACAGCAATTTAACACGAATTTTACTGTCTAACGAGACCATTGATCCATAAAATGAAGGCAATAATCAATGTACTGTACTATAAAATAAATAAGACAGTATTGTAGATGAAGAATATTAACATTTACAGTGGTACCTCGGGTTAAGTACTTAATTGGTTCCGGGGTGCCATTTGTACCCCAAAAAGTACTTAACCCGAGTGGCGATAGCGCACGTGCATGAAGCACCGAAAGAGCACTTCTGCGCATGCACAAAGCACACAGGTCGCTTCTGCGCATGCGCACGCGGCAGAACCTGGAAGTAAACACTTCCGGGTCTGCGGAGTACTTAACCTGAAAGTGCTCAACCTGAAGCATACTTAACCCGATGTATGACTGTAAAAGGCATAGGGCTGAGCCAGTTTCACAGTCAGAAATCAAGGTCAGAGATTGGGATTCTCTGCCATGAAGCAATGTTGATGTGTAGATCGTAGCAAGGGGAAAGAGCCAGTCACAGTTTTCCTGAGATTTTCAGGTAATCCTTTCTCATTTGTCTGACAGTGACACCCGTGCCATTGCTCAAAATTTTGACGGCAAAACTTGGCACAGGAACAAAATTATGTACTTGATTCTCCCCCACCACCAAAAAAAAAGTGATCACTCCGTCAACCCACTTAGCACCTTATTAACCTTTACCTTCAAGCTGTCCATATGCTCCACACATTTTGCCATATGGTGCATGTGAAATGAACATTTCTCAACTGTAAATTTTACACACACACACACACACACACACACACACACACACACACACACAATACTCTCCTGCTCTGGAGGGTAGGATTCGAACCAATAGATTCAAGCTACAAGAAAAGAGATTCCGACTAAACATCAGGAAGAACTTTCTGACAGCCAGAGCTGTTTGACAGTGTAATGGTCTCTCTCAGAAGGTTGTGGACACTCCTTCCTTGGGAGTTTTTTTAAAGCAGAGGTTGCATGGCCATCTGTCCTGAATGCTTTAGCTGAGATTCCTGCATTGCAGGGGGTTGGACTAGATGACCCTCGGGGTCCCTTCCAACTCTACAGTTCTTTGGTTCTACTTTTTAGAATCATACAGATGTACAGCAAATTCCCCCTTTGCAGAGGAGGAACTGAGACTGAGAGGCACATTTATACTAAGCAATTCCATGAATTCATGGCTGAGTCCAACAGGGGAGCCTGGGGGACATGGGTGCTCTACATCTACTTATGCACATCTGGACATGCAGCTCAGTCGAAAAAAAGAGCTCCTGTGCATCAGTGTCCCCATTCACTTCAATGGAGGGGCAGCTCCTCATGTGAATCCCTTTCTGAACACTAAGCTGCCTGCTCAGTTGAAGTAAATGAAGTTCTTGCAAGGGCTGGTCTGGGACATTTTGCTGCCTGGGGTGGAGCAGTGAATGATCCCCACCCCAACCCACAAAGTGCATATCACCCAAAACTGGTCAAGTTGTTTTAGCACTTGAGACAGAAAATCTCCCCTCCTTGGCAACATAAAGCAAATAATAAATACTTTACTATTTACTGTCCTTTCATCACTGTTCTGGTCCCCATCAGTTTCGCATGTGTTCATTCTAGTACTTTTATTTCTATTTCATTCTTATGTCCGTTGCCTACCGAGTTTCTGCATCCATCTGTGAATTTATTTAAATTGCATGCAAAAAGCTCACAAGTTCTTGTACATGTTTTAACATAAAATAGTCACTTTTGGCATGTATTTTACCCTAGGACCAAGGGCGTACCCACCATGCGGCAAGTTAGGGCAGCTGCCCTACTCTAGAAGCAGGGCTGGTGGGCAGAGGCGGAGCACAGCCCGGCGGAGCGCGAGTTCGCCATTCCCGCCGCACCGCGCCGCACCCTCCCTCCAGCTCCCCGGCGCACCCTCAGGCAAGGCCAAGCGCGGCGGGGAACCAGGGAGCGCGGCGCGGTGGGCGGGAACGCCGAACTCGCGCTCCGCTGGGCTGGGCTCCGCCTCCGCCCACCAGCCCTGCTGCTAGGGAGGGGCACAGCCCGGCGGAGCGCGAGTTCACCGTTCCCGCCCGCCGCGCTGCGCCCTCCCTCCAGCTCCCCGTCGCGCCCTCTGGCAAGGCCAAGCGCGGCGGGGAACCAGAGAGCGTGGCGCGGCGGGCAGGAACGCTGAACTCGCGCTCCGCTGGGCTGGGCTCCGCCTCCTCCCACCAGCCCTGCTGCTAGGGAGGGGCACAGCCCGGCGGAGCGCGAGTTCGCCGTTCCCGCCCGCCGCGCTGCGCGGCGGGCGGGAACGCTGAACTCGCGCTCCGCTGGGCTGGGCTCCGCCTCCGCCCACCAGCCCTGCTTCTAGGGAGGGGCACAGCCCGGCGGAGCACGAGTTCGCTGTTCCCGCCCACTTTGTGGCCCCTCCCCTTCCGTGCCTTGGCCCCTCCCCTTGCCCCCCCCTAGTTTTGATCCTGGGTACGCCCATGCCTAGGACACTCATTTCTGTATGCAACAAAACAAAACAAAACATTTCCCAATGCATCTTGGTTTGTTTTTGACGCAGTGAGGTTTTGACTGATTTTGTATTCATTTTAATGCAAATTAATAGTTCCATATTACAGAGTAATATCCAACTTTGGCTGTGTACGCACTTCAAAGCTCGTTTGAAGCACCTTCTGTCCCTCAAAGAACTCTAGGTGCTGTAGTTTATACCTCACGGTTACAAATTCCCAGCATGCCAAAATAACCTACAGCGTCCAGAATTCTTTGAGGGAGAGAATGTGTTTTAAAGGTACCGTGTGTGCCTAGCCCAAGTTGACAAACTGGAATCAATGCACTTCTACCCATTGATTTCAAGGAATCTATTCGTGAGTATGACAAACAATGATCACCTTCTGTACTTTGTTAGCTAAACTGGGCCTCTCACATCGTAAGTTGGCAATTGTGTGATATGCTCAACAAAGAAAATAATAAACATTAACATGGGTAGGAGTATCTCCTGGTGTTTTTAAAAGGGAGCGCAAACCTGATTCTAGAAATCTTCAGAGACTAATCTTCTCTGAACTCAGTTGCACTAAAAAAAACAATTAATACTTAGCAGAATTAAATCACTCTACATGTGCTGTATTGATACATTATGCTCTGGTTCCCTTATATATATTTTTTGCGTAAAAATGCTGATGATGATAAAAATAGGGAAGAAATCTGGGCATGTGATTCTCAATTTGATAATGTTCCAAACCAAGAAGCTCAGTGCTGCCACTAGATGGTAGTACTTCAGAACTGCCACTAGATGGCAGTACTTCAGAACATTGCAGGAACATACCAGGGCAATAGGACCAATGCAAAATTCCTGTTCTTTTCAGTGGCTGCAGCACATTGTTGTAATCTGAAGGGTTAAGGGTGCAGTCAATGTCTACATGAAAGAGGCTGCCACATAGCATCCTGCTCTAATGCAAAAAAAAAAGAACTAAAAAGTATGCCAAGTATATCCGTCCTCTGCTCCACAATTAGGCTTTATTTATTTCGAATTGATGTCACATATTTAGAGGCAAATATTCCTACTGCCAGGGGTGGAGCAAGGTGGGGGTGGTCCTCCCGGGGTGTCACCTCTGAGGGGGGGGTGACAAAACGCTGTGTAGCACTCAACATCTGTGAGAGATGCTGTGGCATTGGCGCGCAAAGGATTCCCCCTGCCAAAATGGTCCCCCTCAGCTGTAGGGCGGCAGGCAGACTCCTCGTCGCAAGGCACACAATCTTTCCCCAAAACAGCTCAACAGCTTTGGTGAATCCAGTGGGTAGATCACTGCCAGATTTTTTTTTTATAGTTGGGAGTAGATCGCTGTCTCTTGGGACATGCCTGCTATAAATAAAATAACACAAGCTAAAACACAATCCATCCTGTAGATTTAAGAATCTATCCACAGTCGCCTACTTGTTTTCAGAGGCCCAGAATCCACATTCCTTTGTAAGAAAATATGAAATAGAGTCAAACATTTTTGCAGGCAAAAAAAATTCAATGGGGGTGGGGATTGACAAAGAAATTTTCTGCACCGGGTACCACCTGACCTTGCTACGCCACTGCTTCCTGCCTCGGGATCCTCTCCAACCCTCAAAGTTCACCCCACCCTGACAACCTGTGCCATGCATCCCCAAACTTCGGCCCTCCATCTTCCCCGACCACTGGTACTGTTAGCTAGGGATCATGGGAGTTGTAGGCCAAAACATCTGGAGGGCCGAAGTTTGGGGGTGACCCTGTTTTCATCAGAGAAATGTTGTAAGGTGTGCACAAGAGGAAGTATTGGGGCTAGTGCAATCTGTTGAGTAACCAGCCATCAGAACCATGCTGGCTTCTCTTGCCCAATTGATTCTGCTAGCACAACTAGTACACCACCAAGTGACTTTAACTTAGCGCTACACGGAATTCCTCCCTTAATTTTCACGGAGGCTCTCACTGAAGCTCTTCTTGATCGCTGTGAAACTATGAAGTTGGGCACTTTCTTGGTGCATGTGCAAAGCTGTGAAATACAAACCTTTGAGTATACTGTACTGTTCTAACCCTCTACTTCCCCAAATGAGGGTGAGGGATTTCACTCACTCACATACCCAAATGGGATGTGTGGTTTTGAAGGTTCAGAAATTCTTCCCCCCAACTATAATATACAATTTTGACCTCAATCCTTTCGAGAACTTGGCAAACACTCCAAAAGGGTTGCCTCAATATCAGTCATGGATTGTTTCAGTGATAGAGGTTAGAGTTCAACCATAGCGGTGCGCTGCAGTCCGTAAACACTAGAATCTCATTACGCGAGGTAATCTGTTTGAATAAAGAGAAGTTAAATCTATCCCTAAGTCACCATATCTGGGGTTTTCCCCGACATTACGAAAGCTGCCAGAAAACATGCCAGACAGTAAACACTGTCAGATTCTCTGCTAGTTAATTGGCACATCAATTTATCTTTCTAATCACCATCCACATTCTTTTCAATGTTTCCTGTTTTACATCGTAACTTCATTTGTGAATAAAGCTCTTCAAAGAAAGCATTTAGCTTGGAAGATCACAGGTCAAATTAGAGGTACAATTCAATCTTCCATATCAATCTCTTCCATTCAGATTAAAGCAGCAAGAGTCTGACCTTCCGTATGAAGTTCAATTGAATGCCAATAATAAAAGAGAAGAAAATGCCTAATGTCCCAGGCAGAGGCAGATTTAGGGCAGCGCGACTGGTTCTGCCACGCTGGGCGCCAAGCCTAGGGGGTGTCGCAGGATGTTGCAACAAAGATGTAGTGAATTGAGCAGAATGGAAAATGAGAGAGGGTGCCAAATTTTGGGCTCGCACAGGGCTTCCCTGAAATTTGAAAGACCAAAGTCTGCCTCTGTCCCAGGGGCTAAACAGCATCTGACACTATACAGTATGCTGTTGGGAGTTTCATTCCCCGTGTGCATTAGAAAATACACCAGGGAGATAGATAAGAGGTAGCTGATTTTCAACAACTGGGAAGGGGGAGAGTTATCCCTTCCATTCACAATGCTGATCTTGATGAAAATGGCTAATGGAATTAGGAAAAATGGTTCCACTGGCCTTGATGGGAGTCCCCCTTTGCCCACTTAAAGCCATCGTATTGGCCCGAATATAAGCCGCACCTTTAAAATTCATTGGGGGGGAGACAATACCCGAATATAAGCCACTCCCTTAAAATTCCGCAGGCACTCACACCTGTTCAGTTTTACCATACGTCTGTTTCAGCAGTGATATCATAAAAGCCAATTTTTGTAAGGTCGCAAATTTAAGCTGTACTTTAACTTTTCACAGTCAGAATTTGGAAAAGAAAAAAAAGTGTGGCTCATATTCCAGCCAATACGGTAATACGGTAGGCAGCATTAGGTGTCAGGACTGAGGCTGGAGTGGGAAGAGTTAAGCACAACCCCTGATATCTGTTATTGCTTAAAAGTGTCTTGTCCAGCTGAACCCCATTCTCACTAATGCCTATATCCCTTGGGGATGGGAAAGGAGAATACTATTGATTTATATATCATATGTATTCACACATACACAAGCAAGCAGGCAGTACTCCAAATGAATTCTGAGCAAAGAGGCTTTGAATTGAATAAGAGAGATTCCAGAACACGCACGCTCAAGTCAGAGATGGAGACCGTCAGACCACCTGCCCAGTGCATGCTGGGCCATCTGCTACTTGCCTGTCTTACACCTGTGCTTCCTTCTCCAAGGGAGTCTGGCCTCCTAGAGGGGACAAGGCTTGACACAGCAATTTCCCGCTAGCTGCCTCCTGCTTACATCAGCTTGCATAGGTTTTCCTGGGGGCAAGGGCTGAATAGCAATGCCAACTTGGAAATTGTGATCTCTCCTGGTAGAACCACCCCTTCAGTACCCCTATGGGTGCCCTTTTTGTTCTTGATCAGTGTTACTTGGCAGGTGGGTTGATCGTGTAGCTATGGATGTGGTTTAGGGTCCCTCCAGACATTCGTTTTATTGTGCATTTGCGTGTTCAGACTCAGAGACCTCCCCCCAAATAAAAACACATTTGACTCAAATTTTAGTTTTGGTTTTTGGCAGGATTTAGGCCAGAACCTTATTGATTACAGAAAAGTGAGTGGTTGCATAGGCTCTAGTTCGACTAACTCCCTGCACCCTTGCAGGTAGCTCTGACCCAGAGCTCTACCACAGGTCAGCCATGGGTGAACACCTGAGGCAGGTGAAAAGCCTGGGAACAGACTCTTTTCACTCCCCAGACCAGGGGTCAGCAACCATTTTCAGCCATGGGCCAGTGCACCGTCCCTCAGACCATGCGGTGGGCCGGACTATATTTTGAAAGGGGAAAAGGAACGAATTCCTTTGCCCCACAAATAACCCAGAGATGCATTTCAAATAAACGCACACATTCTACTCATATAAAAACACCAGGCAAGCCCCACAAATAACCCAGAAATGCATTTTAAATAAAAGGACATATTCCACTCATGTAAAAACACGCTGATTCCTGGACCGTCCGCGGGCTGGATTGAGAAGGCGATTGGGCCGCATCCGGCCCACGGGCCTGAGGTTGCCTACCCCTGCCCCAGATGCTCCCCTGGACTCAGGCATGGGCACAACCCCCTTTCGGGGGTTGACAAAACCAAGTTAAGTCTCTGGATTCCTTTAACGGAATACCCTTCACATAGGAATGGTGAGACCATTCTCTCATCCCTATCACATGAACCAGTGCCTATCCAAATTGTTATGCGGCAGGCGAAACCCAAATGGCCACAGCCAATCAGCCAAGTTGGGAAAATTCCTGCCATGCCCCTGTCCCAATGACAGATGACACACGGCGGCATAAAGCAAGGTCAATCGCAAAAATGCCCTAAAATTAGGGAGAGGTGGGAGGGTGTTCCAATGCACGAGCCAAAAGAGGAAGCTCTGGGACATGTGCAAGGGATTATATAGGTCCCTCGATCCGTTTAGACTGCACCCCATTGGCCAGATTAAGCCCAGAAACGAGGGACCTACCAATCAGGTGTTGTACTGGTAGCTATCCAATAGACCCACCCACAACCAGGTGGTCAGTCTCCAGGTCTCACTGCAACACGTGCCCTCTTTTAGGGAGGACACAATTTATCATGATTTGTGTTCCTGGTGATCTCAGGGTGATCTTGCTTTCGATACTGTTTCCGCCTGCGAAAGTGGGCAGACTTGCTTTGTTCCCAGTTGCTGCAGGCCCCATAGTTTCCTGCTGAAAATTTCATACCACAAATGTTCCACGCTGTGGGTGGGTGTGGGTTTTGTTTCACTATAGCACAAGAGAGACCTCCTCCAACAACAATAATAATAATGCAGTAATACAGGGGAAGTAGTACAGAGCAACAATTAAAGCAGAATGTGTCCACCATCAATGCATTATTTTTGAGTCAATGATATGTTGCAGAATACACCTATAACCAAAAAAAAAAAAACTGTTGCGGAAAACAAATTAAACAATTCACATCCCACAGGTTTTTTTAGTCTTATTAAGTATGTTTTATACTTCAGCACAGCTGCTAGTAATATTCTAAATCCTGCGAAGAAAATTGAACCGAGGATCCTTTGGATGAACTCGAATTGAACTGTGAGCTGAACCTGAAAGCAAACTAGTTCATTTTGCAAAGGGACAAATCTGAATTTGGTTCAGTTCTTTTTGGGACGTGTCAAAGTTGAACTAGAACTAGTTCCTTTTTTGAATGAACTTTCCAAGCTCCGCAATGTTTTTAAACAATAAACTCATTTCTAATGGCAAGGGTGAAAGAGAAATAAATATCCACTAACAACCTCATGCTATTTATCAATTTGTACTGTAAATGGTAGCAAACAAACAAGCAAAACCAGTGTGTGTGTCTTTGTGCTGCGGCAGCTAAAGTACTATACTATACTTGGCAAGTAGGGCAGCAGACCCCAGCTGTGTCCCAATTGCCATTAAAAAAGCAACAACCACCTTTAATAAAAATGAAAGGGGGGAATCTAAATAGCAATTCCAACAGAAAGGAAGAGAGAACTTACAATACATAGAATATTATCGCTGAATAGAAGGAGAGAGAATGACTGCCATACCCAGGAGTCATGACTGCTTTTATGTGGAAACTTATGTTCGTCTGCCTGATGCTTTTTACCTCAGAGCACAGGGAGAATTTTAAAATTAAATTAAGAAACTGTTTGGCCATCGCATCAGCCATAACAAAACAATAATATCAATACAAAATAAAAAAAACCTAAGAATGAGGCATAAAAGAACCAGGATTGGATAAGCAAGATGCAAATTATTGAAATATAATACACCGTATTTGACCAAACTGCGGGAGGCAGTGGAAGACAGGAGTGCCTGGCGTGCTCTGGTCCATGGGGTCACGAAGAGTCGGACACAACTAAACGACTAAACAACAACAATACACCGTTAGGCACCAGGCAAAAACATTCCTCTGTAACCAGGCCTTGGGCGGATTGACATGTTTATACTGTACTGTATTATGTATTTTTTGTTTTTATATTGTGATTTTATGTTGTGAACCGCCCCGAGACCTGTGGGTATAGGGGTGTGTGTGTGTGTGTGTGTGCGCACACACACACACACACACACACACACACACTGTATATTCCTGCGTATAAGACTACTTTTTAACCCAGGAAAATCTTCTCAAAAGTCGGGGGTCGTCTTATACGCTGGGTCGTATTCCTTATACGGCAAGTATATCCCAAATTCTATATTTTAACTGGAAAAGTTGGGGGTCGTCTTATACGCCCAGTCGTCTTATACGCCGGAATATACGGTGTATATATATATTGCTGCCAGAAGCGCCATTTGGCCTAGTGCCTCAGGCTCAAAGGGGGCCTCAAATTATGACACTTGTTAACTTTTTGGCATTCAATAAGTCTCACAACTTGCCTTTATGCACACCAGGCCAAAATGTGACAGAAACCTCCAAATTCAGAAATCACAGCTGTAATTTTAATAGAGAGAGACAGATTCCAACAAAGGTTACCTAGAAGAGCAGAGCTTCCTAATTTATTATTATTATTATTATTAGCAGCGGCAGCACTACTACTTTAACACAGCACAAACTTAATAGAAGCAGGTGGCCTTTTTCTCCCCTCCCTTGACACCTGAAACTCTGAATCCAGAGGTTTTTAATGTCTGATGTTTTAATATGTTTTACATGTACTGTAAGCCACCCAGAGTGGCTGGGGCAACCCAGCCAGATGGGTGGGGCATAAATAATAAAATTATTTTTATTACCCTCCTCAGGGGTCGCATAACTCCATACCCTCCAACATTTCTCCAATGAAAATAGGGACATCCCTAAGGAAAAAGCAGGACATTTCAGGTTCAAATGAGAAACCAGGACGGCTTCTGTAAATCCGGGACTGTCTCCGGAAAATAGGGACACTTGGAGAGTCTTAAAATGTATAGTGTGAATGCAGCCTCTGTTACTCCAGAAAGGCTTCAAGTGCCTTCAGCAAACTTACATCTGGCCTAGAGAAAACAAGCTACATGCCAGCTGGCTGTTTGTTGCTTTTTTGGGATAATTTCACTATCTTTTTTTAAACATCCCAATTAGGAGTCTTAAAAGATTCCTGAAGAATCCTAGAGAGCATGTTGACAGGTAACAAAGACATGAATAAAGCATAACCCTGTAGGTTAACAATATTATCAATTTGGAATTAGCGCCAAGCGCTGTGACAACAGCCAGCAATTAATTCATAATTACTCAGATTGCCATAGAAACTGGACCTGCATCCCAGAAATTATCTGTAATGCCTCACTTCAAACATTCAAGCGTAGTCTGTAATTTACATAGTAATTACAAAGATAGTAAAAATAAATAAAAAACCACAGAAATATTATCAAGTCCGGATAAACCTGTAGCATGACTAAGATAAAGACAAACTAAACAAAAAAAAAAGCATGGGAACTCTCTTTGTGAATCTGGGAGCAGCTTTTCTCCCTGCGTCAGAACGATCTGCAAGAATGTGTTGTCATTGTCTGCCATGTGTATCTATCGCTTGCCATAGAGCAGTATTTGAAAACTTAATTCAAATATTTAAAGACTCTTAATCTTCCGCCCACTCTATCAAAGCTTAATGCCATGATTCAGCTGTCTAATACACCACTGAAAGCCTTTGGGACGTTCCTATTTTCGCCAGATAAATGTTGGGAGAGGATGAGCTTAACGTTTTGCATTTGCAGGCAAAGATTCTGTGAGCAGAGGACTGTGCTGGGGAAGGCTCAGAGCTTGTTAGCAGAGAAGGTGCTTGGCATGCAGAAGGAATCGGGTGCAATCCCTGGGCATCTCCAGGGAGCTGGAACCCTAGAGAGCAGCTGCCAGTCAGAGTAGAGAACACTGAGCTAGACAGATCAAGGCTCTGACTTGATATAGGCCAGCTCCCTTTGTATATATGCTTATCTTCTGGAACAGAAAGTGCATTTCTTTGGGCAGGAGACAATATGAAAGCCCTGGAGGGGTGGAGGTATTTGGATCATGTCTTGAGATGGCAGTCTAAACTCACTTATTTTGTATAGCAAAGGGATGCTTTATCAGCCCAAGGGCAAGATTTTCACATGGGTAACCTTCTGGACGCAGGTGGTGCTGTGGGTTAAACCACAGAGCCTAGAGCTTGCCGATAAGAAGGTCGGCGGTTCGAATCCCTGCAATGGGGTGAGCTCCCGTTGCTTGGTCCCAGCTCCTGCCCACCTAGCAGTTCGAAAGCACGTCAAAGTGCAAGTAGATAAATAGGTACCGCTACAGCGGGAAGGTAAACGGCGTTTCCGTGTGCTGCTCTGGTTCGCCAGAAGCGGCTTTGTCTTGCTGGCCACATGACCTGGAAGCTGTACGCCAGCTCCCTCGGCCAATAATGCGAGATGAGCGCCGCAACCCCAGAGTCGGTCACGACTGGACCTAATGGTCAGGGGTCCCTTTACCTTTACCTTTAACCTTCTGGGTAACCAGGATTTTTTAAAATTACTTTTTTAGTGAAAAGCTTCATTTAATTTTTAATACAATATTATGCTGCTCTGCTTTAAAAAAAATCAATCTGAGTTCTTCAGTACTCTAAAGATGGTCTTCTGGAAGGCTATTATATTATTATAATTGTTGTTATTGTTAGTGTTACAGTCATATCTTGGAAGTCGAACGGAATCTGTTCCAGAAATCTGTTCGACTTCCAAAACATCCAGAAACCAAAGTGTGGCTTTCGATTAGCTGCAGGAGTGCCCTGCAGCCAATCGGAAGCCGTGGAAGCCGTGACAGACGTTTGGCTTCCGAAAATCGTTCGAAAACCGGAACACTCACTTCCAGGTTTCAATCGTTTGGGAGCCGATTTGTTCAGGAGCCAAAGCATTCAAGAGCCAAGGTACGACTGTATTATTATTATTATTATTATTATTATTATTATTATTATTTTGTACCCCACTCATCTGACTGGGTTACCCCTACCCCTGGGGGCACCCTCCATCCACAAACAGCCTTTCCAGGAAGCTTTTGATTGTTTAATGAACATTTAATAATCTTAAACATTAACTTACACTATTCTAAGTAAGAGAAAAAGATGAACACTCACTCACTCACTCATACATGAATATTTAATCAAAGTTCTATCCTCGCCTGGCAAAAGTGGCAGTAAAATATACCCGGCTTTCACAGGGGGACAAATAATTTTTACATACTGGGCAGGGTGAAACACGCCAACTAGAAATTATTATTTTTATAGCATGCCCCTACATTTCATCTTCCAATCTAAACAGGAAACAGATCCTCTGAGAACACATAAAAACTGCTTGGTTGTTGACAATTGAAATTCAACACTAAACCATTGTTATAGGAATTCTAAGTCTCTCATTCATTATATATATATGTTCATAAATTTACAATATATACGTAAGTATATAAACCATGTGTCTGAAATAGTACAGGAGAGCAATCCTGAAACCATTTTGACTCGCCCAGTGACCTCAAATATTCCTCTGCAGTAAGGAAGGAAATGGGGACAGCCTTCCCATTGTCTTTTTGCTTACAAATCTTGTCTTTAGGGCATATTTGTGTATGAATAGGGTGAGCTTGTGACCTGGATTCAGGAACTATTTAGCATCTCAAAAGGAATGGCCAGGCTGCCCAGGTAAAGCAATCAAGTGACCATTATCAGTATCCTGCCAGACAGGATTTCTGTTGTAGACCGCCCCCTGTGATGTATTTCTGCTGTAGACCGCCTCCTTCTGTGATGTATGTATGATGTTTTTGGGGGTGGTCTTGAGCTACAGGGTGGGCAATTTCAAAAGTCTATATAAGGACTTGCACACCATTGTTCTGGGTTCCTCCTCCCTCCTGCATGTGGTGAGTGAGGAATCTGTTGCAAGAGTTAATAAAGATCAGGCTTACTAGCTGCCTTGCTTCTCAATATTCTCTGGATGGCCTCTGTTATTTTCTCCTTCCAATAGGGGACATACGTAAGGACTCTATACGGGCTCTTGGATACCCCATAAGGGAAAAAGGAGCAGTATTTTCTTATAACACCATGGTTACTTCCTGATTTCCATGGAAAATATACAATGCCAAAATCAATTAAGGACTCTCAAAAGACAAGATTTGCCTGTTGATAGATAGGTTTCATATAAGAAATAAGGCACTCCAAAATGAGATTTTGCCTGGATTATCCAGACCACAAGCTAGGATCTGTCTCTCTCTTTACACGTACCTTGAATTTACCACAAGCAAAGGCAACATGTTAAAAAAAACCAGCCAAGCATATCTTTCTCAGTTGAAGGCAAATTGCATGCTTTGCTTCTCTTAATAGCCATTATGTAGTTGTGTAAAACAATTGCTTCTAAGTACAAATGACTGTGTAGTTACATACTGATTACCAACAGCAACTTGTGCTTCTATAGCAAATGCCGCCGGGAGGGAAGGGGATCTGCTCTCATAACTCCCATAGAGCAGTGGGATTACCAACGAGTTTCAGAATCAACAAAACCTAATGCCTGGCATTTCTGAGTTGGATCAACTTAATTTCCCAGGAAGCAATACTCCAAGTCCCCTCGGCTGCAGGCGGCATTATAGAAAGTCTTTGAACTGGGAATCACACTGTGGTTAAGGCTGTCTAGAGAGGAGGAGAAGTAAAGGGGAACCTCAAATATGTAAATGGGAAAACAAATACTATACAGAATAATCGACAATGGTCTGAGATTGCATTTTCTAGTTTACACTGGTTAGCTATAGCATACGGACAGAAGTCCATAACTTTCTAATTGTGTCACCCTTGTTCTTTCTTTTCTACACTCTTAGCACACTTGACACACTTCCTGGTCTATGCCTATCAGCCGTGTGTGTCATTGGAAGCCGATTTTGTGTCTCTGCAGATCTACAAATGGCTTGGTGCACAGAAAGTTTAACATGACATTAGACTTGCTCTTTCTTCAGAAAAATTAGAATATGCAATGATTATAGTAATCAATGCCTTTACTATATTTTTTGTTCTCCCCACCTCTCAAATTGGCTCTGGGAAGTTGGGGAGAACAGTGCTTGGGTGAGAACAGCAGAGACAGTTCAGCAAAAATATCGGTACTTGTGCTGGTGCAGCACTGAATTCCTCCCTCTGAATTCATTTACAAACAAAAAGACTGAGCGTAGGTGAAGACATCCAATTTTAAAACTCCAGTGGAGAGCCCATTGGCCCATATCAGATGTCTAGAGAGTGGCACCCCGGCACCCCCTTGCAATGTTAACTAACAGAGCCCACCACCAAACTCTGCACTCTGTGTCTCTTTGTTTCCTTTGACAGATGCTCACACACCTAACTCGCCCCTTCCCTCTAGCTGGTAACAGTGGGAATGGTAAGGATGAGTTATCTTCCTCAACCATCTCTTAGCCTTCCCAAGCCACTCACGGTTTAATTTCTCTTAACAGACAAACTTGCCCGGCAACTTCTGTTAAGGGAGTCTCTCTCTAGCCGTACGTCTTGCTCCATTAAACCTCTCCTGCCCAAACCCCATTTCCGCAAGGGTATTGCTGTGCTTGAGAGGCCTGACTGAGCATTTCCTGTTCTCCAGCACCACTTAGTCACAGCAGAGAAAAAGCAGGTGTTTGGGGTCCTTGCATGAACACTAACCCCCAGTGGCTGTGACTTTGTCACTTTCTGGGAGAGAGTCATCTGCCGGCGCAACACTTTGAGGGATAGCTTTTCACCATCAAAAGAAGCCCCATGTGCTTACTTTCACACTGGTGCAGACCAAGATAGGTTATGTGCAGCTACAGCAGTTTGAGTGGTTTAGGACCTTGCCATGAAAGTAGGCATATTACACATTCCACTTTGAAGTACAATTGAGACAGGGGATGAATAAGCAAACGTCAACATTTTCTGCTCCCAGTTCCGTCAGAATTCTCCAACATCCCTGCCTGCCATTACGGAAGACGCAAGGCCTTTTCAGTGGTGGCCCCTCAATATCTGAAATTCTTCCTCTGAGAAGCCCTCTGTTTGGCAGTTTTTAGATGGATCCTGGAAACTTTCTTTCCTCCCATCAAGCCTTTTTAAAAAGAAGGAAGGAAGGTTCTGTGTCTGGTTCACTATTTTAAAAAATCTGGTGCACTTTCATGGATAACAGCATTATTTAACAATAACAACAATACAGTAAGGGGGGGTGTAATCCCCCCCAAAAAAGAAGGCTCACAGTCAAGTGTCTGAACCACTCCTTTATCTTCCCTGTGCAATAGATAAAATAAATATAGCTAAAGTGTATTTACAAAGCAGAAATTTTGCATTAAGCATTGTTCAGTAGACAAAGAGAAGGTGGATTGTGGCAGGAAAAAAGGCATCCAAGATACACTTCCCGGCTCTTTAATACGTCCCCTTCTCCTAATCTATTCTAAGGAAAACATGGCATGTGGTTGGTGCCATAAATAGGTCACGGAAGCAAGATGCGTACATGGCATACATGGATGGTACATGCTGTTCTTTTGCCTGCTGTCCAGGAGTAATTGGCTACTTGGAGACAGAAGGATCCCTTGGAATTTGCAGGGGAAATGTGAAGGCTTAGCCAGCAACAGAAGGAAAGCGCACGATGTGAGTCAGTTCCTCATTCAGCTCTAAAATAAATGGGGATGGAGTAGCACTTCCAGGGATGTCCAACCAGTAGATCGTGATCTCCCAGTAGATCCCCAGCTGATCCTGGTAGATCACGGGATCCTTATCATGTACAAAAAGTTAAACTCTTTGTAATCCTCCCCTCAAAAAGCTCAACAACTCTGGGCAATCCACCCACCCCACGCAGGCTCCTCCTCCCTCCAATGACAATCGGTAGATCACTGCCAGTGTTTTTATACTGGGAGTAGATCACAGTCTCTTGGGAGTTGGATATGCCTGCAAGCGCTACAGAAGGACCCTCCAGAGGCTGAAACAAAACATCCCTTCTGTGACAATTCCTCCAGAAAACAAGGACAATGGGGGAGGATTCTTTTAGGTGTCTTCTAAGACTGTGGGTTAAACCACAGAGCCTAGGGCTTGCCGATCAGAAGGTCGGCGGTTCAAATCCCCGCAACAGGGTGAGCTCCTGTTGCTCAGTCCCAGTTCCTGCCAATAGGTACCACTACAGCGGGAAGGTAAACGGCATTTCGTTGTGCTGCTCTGGTTCGCCAGAAGCAACTTTGTCATGCTGGCCACATGACCTGGAAGCTGTATGCTGGCTCCCTTGGCCAATACACACAAGATGAGCGCCGCAACCCCAGAGTCGGTCACGACTGGACCTCGTGGTCAGGGGTCCCTTTACCTTTTAAGACTAAGGAATTTGTCGGTATAAGCAGTGCTATTTTTCTAGAACAAAGAGGTGCTGGAACTCACCACGAATGCCTCCCTTGTTCTCTTATAATAGCAATTATGCCCATAACTGAGTTCCGGCGAGTTCTGGCTGGGAAAAAAAGCCCTGGATATAAGGCATACTTTTAACAAGTGATGCTAGTCACACATGCTTGTCGCATACAAACACGATTCAAATGAAACAGTACCCGAAACTCTGGCTCACCAAGGCTGCAACACAACTACTTCTTTCCTCCCTGGTCCTTTTTTTTTAGTCACACACTGCCCTGTGCTAAGCAAAGGTTTGAGTTTTGGCTACAGCCCATGGTTAGCGAGAAGAGAGCTCAACTATGAGCGTTCAGATGGCACACTAAGCCAAATCTTGGCTTGGCTCGGCTCGGCCCAGCTCAGCACACTGTGGCCGCGAAAAAGGAATGGAGAGGGGCAAAGCGGCTGTGAGTTTCTCTCCTAGAGCCCACACATTGGTGCAGTCTTGCTAAGTCATCATCTAGTGATAATTTGAATTACCCAGTCATGTGAAAAGTAAACTAAGTGCAATAATATTACATATACAGAGAGAGGGATGTGCTGTCATAACAGCAGGGGTGAGATGATGGCTGCCAGCCACCTGTGACGTAATTTGATGTAATGTTATGCTGCAGGGGCCGCAGTGGCGCCCGGAAGCCCCGGAAATCACATCCGAGGCCTTGGAAGTCACATTGGAGGCTCTGCAGTAGGGGGGCCGAGCACCAACAATATTTTTGGTGGATGCCTGGGCCCCCAGGGTCCCATATAGTTGCCACCAGTGCCAACACACCCTCAAGTCCTGCCTGAATTGCATTTCCTCCGCAGAATATCATGTGTTGCCACATGTAGGACTGCCATATTTCATAAAGTCGAAACCAGGACACCCCAAAACTTGTTGAGCTTTCTATAGGAAAACCCTAAAGTTGATTTCTCAGTTTACTTGTGAAAGATCAAGGACAAACTGCTACATTCCGGAAATTCCCCAGGACATCACTTCCACCTTGGAAATCCCAGTAATGTCCAGGAAAATCCCGGACGTATGGCAGCTGAGACATGTGGCATTAGCTTCCTTGGTGCAGTAACTGCCCATCAAGCTGGCTTGACCTTACATCAAAGTTGGCCAAAACAGTGGTGTTGGCTGTTGACCTTGACACTTCCCGATCACTACCATGTTCATGCACCAAAGAGGTGACATATCAAGACAATAAAGGACTACCACAATTTAGCAATATTACAATGGCACCCACTTTCCAGCACTGGGACACGTCTTTCCAGGTTTAGGGTGTTTTGCAGAGGATGAGCAGCTTCCAACTCAGCAAAGACACAATGGAATCCAGGCCATTCGTGTACCATGCTAATTAAATACCAAGGGTAGCATAACTGAAAAGGCCAGGCATAACTGAAGGCTTCAGCAGAATGGGCCTCAATGATTTAGCAAACAGCTCTGGGTGTTTTTCAGAGATGAATCTTCACGGCTAAGGCTGCGTCAGGCCAAACGCACACAAAACTTCGGTGAATTATGAGGCTTACACTCGTGTAGGTGCAAAACAGGCTTCTAAGAGGGGAGTTTCTATGTAATAAATACTGTTCTCCTTGGCGGAGACTCGTTTATCTGTCCCAGGCAGAAAAGAAAGGCCATTGTCCTCTCCGAAAAACGCTACACTGAGAGAAATCCACAGCACTAATTGAGCGAAAGCCCACCGGCAGGGTGTAAATATGAACAGCTTGGAACTATAATTATTTGCATTTTAGATTCCTCCATGAGAATGTCATTCAATAAAACCTTGACACAGCAATTCATAATAGTCTCAACAATCAGAACGTCGGTTTAACCTACCAACCTCCTGGTTGTACTAAAGATTGATTGTGCGTTGACTCGGCTACCGTGCAGCTATCAGTCTAAAATATCAAACCAGACCTGCTTGGCATTCAGAGTGGATTTCAGCACCAGGGCTCAATTTCCCCACCATTTTCATAGGGGATTTATGGGGGCACAGAGGCATGCCCAGGCATAAATGATGGTGAGATGTTCACTGACGTTCACTGTTGTGTCACACTGAGCACACTAGCATGGATGAAATTCATAATCTGTCATTTCCTTAATATTCCACTTTGAGAGCCACTGCAATATAGAACCAGGGTTCAAATCCCTGTGAGGTAAGTCAGGCTGAGACACAGTGATTGACTCAAGGAGAACTTCATGACTGAGTGGGGACAAATTATTACATAATTACCTGTAGATCCGATAAATATACTTCAGTTTTTTGTATACCGCTTCAAGATACCTTCCATATATTAATCAATATATTACGCAGTATAAAAACTAAATAATCAATCAATCTCCTCAAAGGTGATGGCAAGTTAATGGGCAATGGCAACCATGGCAAAGAGTGGATCCCATCCAGGGAAGGCAAGCCATTGGGGGGAAATTTGCCCAAGGGCTCCCCAAATCCTGATGCAACCACTGCCATTTTCCCAGGATTTTTTTAGTTAAGAACAGTCTTCACTGAAGGCAGTGTCAACTGCACACTGTCTTGGCGATTGAAGGGATGCAATTTCATATTGCAGCAATCAAGGCAATGATCTGCTAGATGAGAATGTACAAAAAAGCTGAGCACACAAAGATGACCCAGGTAAGGCTTAGGGCAGCGATTACACCAACTTCAAGTGTTACTTTTTAAAATGTCGATTTACTGAGAGTTATCACTCGCTCTCAGCCTGAAGGTTGAGAGCAGATCGTTTTTTAAAATACTAAAATCCTCTTCCGACAGAATAAGATCCAATCGCATTACAATACCATCAAAAGCCCTTAGCTCTCCGCAGGCTGAACCCTGACCTACCTAAGCCAGCTCAAATACATACAACCTGCGATGCTTCCAAAAGATGTTCTGGCACATCCTTTGGCAAACTGCATCAGAGATGGAATACCTGTCACTCACACCGGGAAGGGTAGAACCGAAGAAAGCTAACTGATCTGGAGATGGAGCTTTGGTCTCCTTTGAGGAATTATAACATCCAGGTGGAAGAATTTTGAGCAGGTATGTTCAGGGGGAGGGTTGGTATCTCACTGGACAGAGAACTTATTTTGCATGCTGAAGATAACTCAGTCCTTAGGATTTCCTGTTTAAAAGATGCATGGAAGTGAGTGCTCATTCACCACAGACCTTGGAGAACCGCTGCTATTTGAAGTATACGCTGCATTTTTTTGTGCTACACATGGGTTAGTGTGTATATAGCCTACATAAACACCTACAGCCTCCTCTGTTCAGACCAGAAGGGTTGAGTGGGTGTCTAATCCTGATATCCAGTGAAATGTGGTCATGCCTGAAGGCCTTTGTAATAAAGGCTGAGCCAGTGGAAACAGGAACTGAGTGGGAAGAGCAAACTATCTGTTGTGGAAATATATACTGAGACTTTTTGCAGGTGCAGTTGGAGTTACTAGTGCATGGATCATTTTTTTGGCTATCCCTGGTGTTTTTTAAAAAATAGTTTTTATAATGGATTGTTTTAATGATAAAGGATGGTCCAGATGAAATGCCTTGCTTTATTTTATTCATCAGCGCTGCTGAATTTCGTCTCTAAACTACTAAACTTGCCATGCCAGTCAACACTGTGTGCTCATTAGCTTTTAGGAGACGCAAAATTTCTTTTTTAAAATAAAAATATTTTTTATTAATTTTGCACAGTAAAAAGAACATACATAACATATCTACTCCCTTCTTCCACCCCACCCCCCACGAACCCCCTCCTGCCACGAGGGAGATCCATGCAAGTGGATAGTCGAAGGCAGTCCATTTTATAATTGGATTAGTCCCCTCCCCCCTCTCTCTCCCCCCCCCCAAGAGCCCCCTTCTAGGAGACACAAAATTTCAAGACAGTTTCTCAAGACTTGTTTGTCTTTCTAATTTCCCAAGCAAAGCCCAGACCTGGGACCCCACTCCTCCCCCATCGATTCTTGGCAACAAGACTACCTATGCAAGAGATGTACACGATTTTACCCTAGCAGCTCCTTTTGAACTGATTGAAGCGTGAATTGAACAAAAGCCAGCCGAGCCTTTGAGGTTAATGTCAACAAGGCCATTGAGTTCTGTTTTCCGCCCTTCAGAAGGACGCAAGCAAAAGCCTAATAGGTTTGTTTTCTTCTATTAATTCTACCCAGGCTGTCTTTGCTTTCTGGAGAGATGGAAGAACACCCAACTGCTGGACTAGAAGGGAGCAGCAGCAATGTACTCTCGGTGTCACGCCTTACAAATGCATCCCTTGCTGTGAGAGTAACAAATGAGTTTGTTTTGTTGCACATGGCAGAACCAGGACAAAGCAGAAAGAACCATCCAAAAATATTTTCTTTTCTTTCTCTTTCTTTTGTTGCTCAAATCTACTGCTGGTGTAAAAAAAAAACATAACTGCAATAAATCACAGAACATAAAACGTATTGTCCAAGGCTCTTTTTTGAAACCTTTTTTTCACTTATATGAATTAATTAAGTGCTTTTAATTATCTCACTATCCTTCCTGGAGTTAAGCACATACTAACCAGCCTTGCCCTTGAGTGATCAACAATATTGAGGCCAGTGTGGTTAACTCAATGCTTTTTCATTTTCTCTGTCACTTGTTTTTCTCTATTTAAAAAAACAACCCCAAAAGAGAAGAGAGAAAATTCAGAAGAACAAATTACTAATTCAAAATCAGAGCACCTTGCAAGACTGTGGCTTATCTGAGACAACATGCTGAACAAGGAAGAAAGGGGTGGTGTTTGAACTGGCTAAACCATAGCTTGTGTTCAGCCAGCAAACCAGAATTGCAAGCCTTGGGTTGAAGTAGATTTGCAAACAAATGGTGTTGAGATAATGGTGGTTTAGTGCCACAGTGTAACGTTGTCATTAGGAGAACAAGTCCCGAACAAAATTGGTCTAAATCTCAACAGAGATATGAACTCTTTGAGTGGACACAGTCAAGCCACCTACAGAACAATCCTAAACCCACTCACCTTAGAAAAAGCCCATTGAACTGAATGAGACTTTCTTCTACACAAACTTTTATAGGTAAAAAGGTAAAGGACCCCTGGACGGTTAAGTCGAGTCAAATTTGGCTATGGGGTGCAGTGTTCATCTCCACTTTCAGGTCGAGGGAGCTGGCGTTTGTCCACAGGCCGCTTTTCCGGGTCATGTGGCCAGCAGGACTAATTCGCCTCTGGAGCAACGGAACACCATGACGAGTGCAAGAGTGCACAGAAACACCATTTGCCTTCCCACCGCAGGGGTAGCTATTTATCTACTTGCACTGGCATGCTTTTGAACTGCTGGCTTGGCAGGAGCTGGGACAGAGCAATGGGATCTCACCCCGTCAAGGGGTTTCGAACTGCTGACAAACTTGTATATCACCATGCAATCAACATCAGCCTATTTCAAAGCTTTTACAAGGACTACATAGATTATATGTAGTTAGGGAAAGTCTGACATAATTACTATATCTTAATAGAAAGGAACATCACCATCATCTGTGGTTTATATTACATTACCATGCAATGCAATAATCTCACAACGAACGACTCGCTTTATGTTTGACCCGAGGATTCTCCACTTATTTGCCTAGATGAAATATGATTTAAACATTACTGCAAATGACACAAATCTCTCTCCCCCCCCTTTTTTTAAAAAAGAAGTTGTTCATTAAATTGAAAGCGGCAAGGCAGGTCATACCACTCTCCTCTGATTCCTTGCGAAAAGAGAAATTTCAGAGTGTGCTATCAGTACAAGGAGACATAGGGAGACATATGTCCAATTAAAAGTGCTTAAGCACTCTGTTATCTTAGCAGAATTCTAAATTTAGATAATGCGATAGTGCACTGCCGAACTTCAGTACAGCTGGAAATAGCCCATGGCAAAACAAATGTTAGAGCAGAGTAATTAGAAAAAAAAGCCAGTACTGTACAGTAATATATTTTCCATTTTCCTTCCTTATCATGACTATTGCTACAAAATAATGCAAATGGAGCTGTACTAAACGAAGCTTAAACTAGACAACCACCTCGCTCAAGTTGGGCAGGAGAAACTTTCTTCTGGAACGCAATTGGAAATGGAACATAAGCAATTTCAAGCCCCCATGAAAATAATATGGCAGCTCTCAGCTGCTGCTAAAATGGGGCAAGGGGAGGATCATAGAACTGTAGAATTGTAGAGTTAGAAGGGACCCTGAGGGTCATCTACAGTAGATCCAAGGATGTTTTATGCAACAGCTGCATGCAAGCTCTGTGATATTAGCTCAGGAAATATTCTCAAGGGAGGACCTGAAGAGCATGGCACATGTATTTGACAAGAGCAGAGGCCCTCAGATCACAAATGCTTTTTCAAAATGTGTTTCCATGCAGATTTTAGAATTGCACAGGGCTTTTTTTTTTAGCCAGAACTCACTGGAACTCAGTTCTGGCACCTCTGGGGAGGGCACCATTGCCATTATAGGAGAACAAGGGAGGCGTTCATGGTGAGTTCTGGCACCTCTTTTTCTAGAAAAATAACACTGGAATTGCAAAATAGAAAGGGACCACAAGGGTCAACTGGTCCATCCCTCTACAATGCAGAAATCTTTTTGCCAATGTGGGGCTCAAAACCATGACTCTTGAGATTAAGAGTCTCATGCTCTACTACTGACTGAGCTATCCGAACTTTGACAAACACACCCTCCTTTGCCAGCAAAGAGCAGCTATTTTTGTCTGGCGAGTTAGAATTCCCTAAGGACAAATGACGACATGGGTCAGGCAAACCTCATAATGCATACGATCTGGCCAATTGCCTTGTAATTAGGGATGTAGGGAGGCAGCGATTTCTAGCCCTTCCTGAGTCCCTTGCAATCAGTGTTGTTTCTGTTCTGCTGCAGTTCAGCTTCCACTAAAATGTTTATCATTCATCTCGCTTTCCACTCTTACCATAAACCTATGTAATTAATGAGGTAACTAATTACATAATTAACTTCAGTGCATCTGAACGAAAGGGAAATGTCAAAAAATGCAGAAAACATAATTATGTATCATTCGAGGATCATAAAAACTAATAGCGAATACCAGTCATACCTTGGTTCTCAAACAGAATGCATTCCGGGAGTCCGTTTGACTCCCGGAACTGTTTGGAAACCAAGGCTCCTGCAGCCGATCGGAAGCTACCAAAGCCGCACCAGACGTTCGGCTTCCGAAAATCATTCGAAAACTGGAACACTCACTTCCGGTTCTCGGTTGTTCGGGAGCCAAAATGTACAAGTTCCAAGGCGTTCGGCAACCAAGGTACAATTGTATTTGCTTGTGTTCCACACCTTGGGATGAACATTGGGATTTCCACGGCCATTTCTGTTCCCGTTGGAATGCTCCAATATCTCTATTGTAATACAGTTGATTGGTTTCCCCTGCTCTAGGAAATAGACTCCCTAGACACCCCTAGATGTTTACTACCATTGAACAGGAGTGACAGCCACATTAGAAGAGGTGGGAGAACTTACATTCCATGTATGAAGGTCATTGTGAAAACCGGAACCTCTGTGTTTATTTTTAGTGAATAAACAAATGAACCAGGACGCTGGGAATCACATCATATCTACCAATATTTCCAGTTCTGCACGAGCCTTAACAAAGCAAACAGAACTGTGGCATCTGCAGGATTGCGTTCAGCCTCTGAATGTAAAACCGAGTATATTTAAATAGGTACTTTATAGCTACTAAGAGGCATGGACAGCAGAGCTTACCAAGCTGAATTATGTATGCACTTCATTATATGTTAATACGCTTTAAAAATTAATAACTTTTTCATTTTGTAGAAGAGAGGCTGTGCCGCCCAGATATTTCAGTTGAGAACAGAGAAGCCATGCTCAACTTCCAAATGTGCCGTTCATTTTGCTTCTAATCATTGTTGCAGCCATTTGGAGACCCTGGTGTCTTTCAACAACAAACATGTTATGTGTATTAGTAAAAGGCTGTTTACGAACATCTTTAAACACCCATGTACTCATGTTTGGGAAAGCTGATTTGCCCAGACTGTTGGGGGGGGCAGTGCATTTTTCTATGTTTTTAACTTCAGCCTTTACATATTTGATGCATAAAGGCTTGCCACAGCAACTGCAGTGTGTAATGCAGCTGTAGGTGATGTCAGATACCACAGATGTGATGCTACAAGTCAGGTTATAACAATCTAGGTTAGTTGATTGCTGCTGTCAGAAGCGAGCCCGCAGTAAATCACACAGAGTAGGTGGAGTTAACTCTTTCTGAGAAGAAACAAGGGCTGTTCAGGGGTGCCAGGCCTAATGAGCGCAGCAACTTTTCTCTGTACATCTTGCCCCTTACAAGGCAGTTGCAGAGAATATAGGTTCCCTCAGCTGCCTAAGTCTCCACTTCTCCAGGGTTTCCCCCAAGGAATCAGACTACACAGGTGTGCCTGCCTTTGCTCCTCCATGTCTCTCCTGGTCTTAGGAGACCAGTGGGAGGGGAGCTTGTTGTGGTAGAAGCAGGAGATCCCTGCACTTTTTCACCAGCCTTACTCATCTCTGCCTCTTGGCCTCCCTCTTCCCCATCCTTTGCTTCTGCCTCTGGTTCTGGACTGCTCTCTGCCACAGCCTCTTCCTGCTCACTAAACCCTGGTACTGCTTCAGCTTCCGACACGTCCTCCTCACAGTCTTCTCCCTCTCACCATTGTCCCACCACCAATCCATGGACTCTGACCCTTCTACCCTTGGGGATCCCCAGCTGGTTCCTCTTACCACTCCTCTGCATCCAACTACTGTAGTCCATGTCAGTTACTGGGATGACGCTATTGGTCTGACCAAACATTAAAAGCTATTATATGCTGAATAGGGGAGCTTCCCAATTATCTGTTTGTCGATCTTGCAAAAGAATTAGACGATGTTGCTATTGAATGAGCTTTCGTTCCGATTTGTTTGCAGCGGGAGGCTAGATGACATTGCATCAGAGCACATTTTACCCCGTACTTTTGGGGAAGCAGGTTTGTTGGCACAAGGCCACCCAATCATCTATAACTGCATGACCTGAATTTGCCAGTATGTGATTGAATCCCACCCCAACAATAGTGACAGTCTGGAAGCACCCTAGGATGCCTCCACTGCAAGCCAAGGTGCCTGGTACTCAAGTTCGGTCATGGGTACCAGTGTACTGGAAGAAGCAAAGATCACCAGTAGAAGTAATGATTCTTCAACATCAACTTTGTTGGACTGGTCATGTTGTGCGGTTGCCTGATTATCATCTTCCAAAGCAACTACTCTATTCTGAACTTCAAAATGGAAAGCGTAGTGTTGGTGTCAACAAAAGAGGTTCAAAGACTCTCTCAAGGCAAATCTTTAAAAATGTAGTATAAACACCAACAACTGGGAAACACTGGCCTGTGAGTGCTCCAATTGGGTAACAGCCTTTACAGAAGAAGAAGAAGAAGAAGAAGAAGAAGAAGAAGAAGAAGAAGAAGAAGAAGAAGAAGAAGAAGAAGAAGAAGAAGAAGAAGAAGTTTGGATTTGATATCCTGCTTTATCACTACCCGAAGGAGTCTCAAAGTGGCTAACAATCTCCTTTCCCTTCCTCCCCCACAACAGACACCCTGTGAGGTGGGTGGGGCTGAGAGACTTCAGAGAAGTGTGACTAGCCCAAGGTCACCCAGCAGCTGCATGTGGAGGAGCGGAGACACGAACCCGGTTCCCCAGATTACGAGTCTACCGCTCTTAACCACTATACCACACTGGCTCTCCAGTGTCATGGGCTTTGAAGACGCTTGAACTCAGGGCGAAAAGGAGAAACGTGCTAAGAGGAAGGCATGCTTGGCAATGTTCAATTCCTGCCAGGAAACTTATGTCCCCACTGTGGAAGGATGTGTGGATCCAGAACTGGCCTCCATAGTCACTTACAAAACCACTGTTAAAACCAGGTTTGTGGAAGACAATCTTACTCAGCTACAAGTGATTGAAGAAGAAGAAGAAGAAGAAGAAGAAGAAGAAGAAGAAGAAGAAGAAGAAGAAGAAGAAGAAGAAGAAGAAAGTCATGAGACAACCTCCCCACCTCAACCACCATCAGAAATGCCTCTTCTCCACTCCTTGGTAGTAAAACCACAACAACTAAGCATCCAACAATCTGATCATGGAATCCAAAATCGCCTGCCTAAAGCCCCTGCTTCATTCTGTACAATTCTAGGACCGGATTGATTGTCACAGCTGCTTACATGTACCTGCCCTTCTTCATGTTATAAACTTGAGATTACACCCCATTGCTAAGAGGTTCAAGGCAGCCGATGCTTTGCTCCTAACGCAGTTCGGTTACAGAGCAACCTTTTCCCAGACAATATTTCCTTGCGGCTGGTGTGTTATTACCGCCAGCTGCCAATGTTTAACTAATGGCTATTATCTGTGACATTTCCATCTTCTCAAAAAGGAAACAAAAATGGCTTTCCTTAATTAGACTTGTGCCCTAAATACCGCACTCGCAGTCAGCTTTATTCCCGATGCCCTCCATAAGGACTATTGAAGGAGCAGAAACCAAGGTAGGCATGTGTGGTTTCTCAAACTCATCTTGTACAAAGCCTCTAATTTTTGCTTCTTGGCCCAGTGCACGCACAAAGCGTTCTGAGTTTCTAGACGGGAAGAAAATGGGCAGATAGCCAGCAATTTATCTTTTTTTAAAGGCCAGAAACCTCTTTCAGTTTTTGAGGCCCTTGAGGAGCACCCTTTATGCCAGCAGCATTTCATTAGAACTGTCAGGAGCGAAAGTGAGTGACAGCTGGAAAACTTCATTATGTGTGTCAGCAGAATCACAGCTAAGTTTCGATTAATATTTAGTTCTTGGTATCTGCAAAACCAACCTTTTTCTTTGCTTTGAAAACTCTCCGGCTAATACCCTGCAGACTTACATTCGTTTATAAAAAACGGTTCCCTTCTAGAAAGATTGCCTTCATCTCTATACACCTGTATCTTTTCAGCTTTTCTTGGTAAAAACATTTTGAATAGACAGACAGACAAAGGGCTGCTGCCCCTGCTCATCAGCCTTCTACTGACTGGGACAGTCGAAACAGAAGCCACAGTTACACTGTGGGGTGAGCAGTTCAGGTGGCTTTGGGGCATGCAGAGAACAGGGAAGGGAATCATCAAGTGAAGACAATTTAGGGTCACCATATTCTGAAGAGCAAAAAAAGAGGACACATTTGCCGACTTCTGCTTTTAACTACAGATCGCCGTGAGGACGATTGTTTTAAATACCCCTACTATATGTAGGCTATTGAAGCGGTGATATATTGCTAGTAGCAATGCTCTTAACTTCCAACAGCAAAATAATAAAAATGCATATTGGTCCCTCCCTTGCCACATGAAAGCATTTGGCCTCATGTTTGCATTGCAGGGGGGTGTTAACTGTTACCCTCCCAGACTCCTTCTCCCAGATCTTGTAGCTGAGCCAGCATCCTTTTAGTTCAGCCACAAGAGAAGGGATTTCTAGAGTATGTGGCTAGGATAAGATGCTGCTCGGTTGTGATTCTCTGCCGCAGACTAGCTTAGCTGGGTGCCTTAGATTTGAGTCTAATGCACCAGAATTTGTTTCTTGGGTTACTGTAAACAAAAAAAACAAACCCAAAAAAAACCCAACCCCTGGACATTTTGCCAAATTTTAAAAATCCGCCCAGACAGAAATTTTAATCCTGAGAAAGAGGACATGTCCCGGGAAAACGAGGACATATGACAACCCAATGCAACTTTCCTGCCCCTGTTTCAGTGTGAACTTCAGCAGGGAAAAGCAACTTGAAAATGCAACAGGAGGAACAACCTCACAATGTTTCAAGCCACAAATGTGAGCATACCTGTGGTTTCCCCCACAGCAATCTTTCTAGTGCACTAGTAGCAATTGGAACAATGTTTATTCACTTCAAAAAATTTCAGTGTGCAGGGGTTTGGTGTTCCGATTTGCCTTATATGGTGACAGGGCTGGATTTACTGCATAATGTCCGTGAAGCGCAATGGAAAAGTTGGCATTGTGAGAGAGCTCACTCATTCACTTGCCTGTACATATATAATTATTGGCCCTTTGACCCAGCCACCGGTCTGAGCAGAATAAAATGAACTGCATTATTTTGTGCCAGGTACTAAGTGTGATAAGTATACAACACAAAACACACTGAATTGTGCCCCTACGCTAAGAAATGAATAATCATTCTGACTATGCAGTGCATTTCCCCCCATATTTTTGAAAGAACGGAACTTCCAAAATTCAAGCTAGAATTCAATGGAACAGATTGTCTCCAAACTATAATCAAATTTCAGGTGCTGTGTATTGTTTACATTAGCGGCATAAGAAGAATCAGCTTGTGGAATACCAGTGAGGACTTCGTACAGAAAGGGTCTTTCTTTATCAAAACTGGAGAAGTGATTGGTTAGGTTTACATTGGAATGTTGCTTCCAGTCTTAATGAAGAGGTTTTACTACAACATCATCATAATTCTCCATGAATTCCCCTCCTTCCCATGTGAACTGACCCCCAAACAACCCAATTAAAATTGTTCAAGGTCGTAACCATTTAACGCCAAGCAGGCCAGCGTTGTAAAACAAGATTGTCTGTATGCTGTGAGAATTGCTTCTTTCAGTAGTAGCAGGAGATTTGGGGGGGGGGGGTTGCTGGTTACTTAGCACACATTTAGATTTCAATGCTTCACTAGGAAGCTAAATAGCCACTCATCAATCACAGAGTACCACCGTTGGTGTAAAAAAGAAAGTATTTGTTTTAAATGGGCAAAACATTATGGCATTGATCATAAGGACATTAGAAGAGCTCTGCTGGATCTACTGAAAGTTATGTTTAATTTGCTTCTAACCATGGCCACCCAAGGTGGCTCTGGGAAATCCACGAGCAGCGCATGAATTTTGACATTTTTTCTTTTTAATTTGTTTATTAAATTTCTCTATTCATCCAAGGACCACAGGGTGGTTTACAATATAAAAACACAAAGCTGCTTAACAGAGTACTGTTATAAGAATTTTGAGGTCATATCTATATATATATAATAATTGTTCATAAAACATGTACATGAATGTACAGAAACATGTCTGAAGCAGCACAGGAAAACAGGCCTGACTGACACCATTTTGACTCTCTCTGACCAGGTGTTCCTCTGCAAGGAAGAAGTGGGGTGGGGGGAACCTTCTCATTGTCTCAGGAATTAAAGTGATAATCCCTGGCATCCTGATACCTGACTGCCAGACAAAAGGGTGTGATTAACTTGGCTGGGAAACAGGGAAATGTAAATATCTCTCAATTTTGTTGATTAGGTTTTGGGGGGCAGGGGGCAGGGTCCAGACTGCTCAGATTACTGCCACCAGACCTCCCCTTTCATGATGTACCTATGATGAATCTAGGGAGGGGGGTCTTGGGCTACACCCCTTCTGTGACATATGGATGATGCTTCTGGGGGGTGGGCTGAAACCAATTTCAAATTTCTTTTTAAGGGCAAGACATCTTTGTTTGGGGGTTCCTTCCTGGTTCTCCTGTGTGAGAGGAAGGACCCTGTTGCAACAGCAAAAATAAAAGTGCCTTGCTTCGTAAGTCCTGGTTTGGTCTCTGTTATTTGGTGGGCAGGAGACGCTTAAATTCGTCTGCTTGCCTGGATCCTTGAGCTCTCCCTGGGTCAAGATCCATCTCTCTGGGTAACCCTCCCTTTTCTAATGTAGCAATGATTGAGTGTTTTGCCAATTCTTTTCTTCCACAGCAAAAAAAAAAAAAAGTGAGGAGTGAGGAGATACAAACAGTAATTTCATTTCTCTTTGGCGCTTCTCTTTAGCTTATAAATAATCTGCTTCCATTTATTATATCAGTTTTTCCATTATGTCTATGAAATTATTCTAACAATAACCAGGTAAAAATTGTTGTGTGAGTGGTAATCTAAATTTTATTTTGTTTTATTTTTGTATCTTTTTTTTTTTTGGTATTTCTACTTTTTCTTTCTGTACATACAAATGTAGCATCTAAGTCATTCTTTCCTGTAAATAATAATAATAATAATAATCCCTTTCAAACAAGATACATGAACCTCAAAGAGAATTCAGAACCACATAAGGAAAATGTTAATAACTTATCGATTGTGTCCTAATTAACAAAATTTTTGTCCTTTGTTTCCTCCACAGCCAAACTAGGTGAAGTAAATTAAACTGACTGAGTAGACAATAACAGCAGTAATTAAATAACTATGATCTTATATTATTTGCAGCTCCCCAAGAAGAAATTTCTAGAATATTCTCCCCTTTCTTGACTATTTATCATGATTATTTTTTAACTAATTATATCTTCAGGCCCCAACCCCCTGCAGGCCTATTTTCAAAAGGATGTTTTACAGGAAATCAAATTGACATTTTATCTCTTTGATCACAACCTAAGAAGGAGGACCTAGAAAGCTATAACGTTTCAGCAAGGTTTAGAAGTGCTGTTATAGAAGTACTGTTAACTTCCTCCCAGTGACTCGAAGGCAGACAAGAAAACCCCCTTGTTGGAGATACATGCAAAAGCAGCAAGAATTATCTCAAGTTCACCTGATTGCCTCAAGATATACAAATGGCGTATAATTAATAATTTGAAGGTTTTGTGCATTATGTGTTATATAGGAATACTGAAATGTGTCAAATGACTTTGGGACAAAGGGGGAAAGTGAATTGCAAGGACATTCTCTCTCCTTGACCTCAAGACTCTGTGCCCTAGGATTTAAAAGCAGCCGGAATTGTCTCAAGATCATGATGGCCTCAAGACATACAACTGATATATGATTATGTTTTATGTTGTGTGATATTCGACAGAAACATTGAACTATGTCTGACAGTATGTTATTTCCACAAGGAGGGGGGGGTGAACCAATTTTGTGTTTAATTGTTTTTTAATGTTTAATGTATAGTGTCCCAATGTTTTTTTTTGTATTATTGCCATGCATTGTATGCCTTTTAAAGGATCAGGATATTGCATAGTCCAGTATTTAGATTAGATCAACTTATGACCACGTTTTCTTGTCCCACCTGGCACTCTGCAGTGTGCCAGCCTTCTTACACAATTTTAGATTGTTTTAAATCATTTTACCAAGAATAAGCCCCAAGATCCATGAAACACCAGATAAATGAAGGTATTTATGTCTTGATTTAACAGGAATGATCCCTTTTAGAGTTAAATTTGACTAATTTGGACATGTTTTATGGGGCTGTATAAATTTTAATTTGGCTTCAGTTCTAATTGGGCAAGTGTATCCAAGGTGCAAGTAGCTTTCTTCCTTTAAGAGCAACTGGGCAACTCCCTACAGTGCAAGGCCAGAGCCTATAATAAAGGCCCATAGAAAGCCCAAGGCAAAGGCATCTCTCTCATGACATGTCCAAACCTGTGGCAGCTATGGTGAGTGCCAGGCGACATGGTCAATATGAAAGCCCTAAGGGGATTCACCAGGGATTGTTGCTGTTGTGCCACGTTGGAGGTGTGCAACCAGAGGAGAGCTAGCTTTTGACACCTGAGAACACACAAAAGGGTAAACAAGCAAACTGCACTTTCCAGTCAATATTGGTGGACCATCCTGTTAAGTGTAATACATAGACCATTTTTGAGAAATGCTTCTCCCAAAGTACTAAAACAACACATCTGGTTATTCTTTTGTGGGGCAACAATTTTTAAGAAAAATTATAGCCCCAAATGGGGAATTGTTATAAGAATTTTGAGGTCATATCTATATATATATAATAATTGTTCATAAAACATGTACATGAATGTACAGAAACATGTCTGAAGCAGCACAGGAAAACAGGCCTGACTGACACCATTTTGACTCTCTCTGACCAGGTGTTCCTCTGCAAGGAAGAAGTGGGGTGGGGGGAACCTTCTCATTGTCTCAGGAATTAAAGTGATAATCCCTGGCATCCTGATACCTGACTGCCAGACAAAAGGGTGTGATTAACTTGGCTGGGAAACAGGGAAATGTAAATATCTCTCAATTTTGTTGATTAGGTTTTGGGGGGCAGGGGGCAGGGTCCAGACTGCTCAGATTACTGCCACCAGACCTCCCCTTTCATGATGTACCTATGATGAATCTAGGGAGGGGGGTCTTGGGCTACACCCCTTCTGTGACATATGGATGATGCTTCTGGGGGGTGGGCTGAAACCAATTTCAAATTTCTTTTTAAGGGCAAGACATCTTTGTTTGGGGGTTCCTTCCTGGTTCTCCTGTGTGAGAGGAAGGACCCTGTTGCAACAGCAAAAATAAAAGTGCCTTGCTTCGTAAGTCCTGGTTTGGTCTCTGTTATTTGGTGGGCAGGAGACGCTTAAATTCGTCTGCTTGCCTGGATCCTTGAGCTCTCCCTGGGTCAAGATCCATCTCTCTGGGTTCATAGGAACCAGCTTAAATTTTACAACAGTACCAAACAAAAACAATACCCTCTCAGTTTAAAAGGCTATCGATTTTTCAATTAGTCAAAGGCCTGGGAAGAAGAGGAATGTTTTTGCCTGGGCCCCAGGTGAACCTCTCTGGGGAAAGCATTCCACAAATGGGGAGCCACCCTCACGGAACAGGAACACAAAGAAGCACCTCAGATAATGATTGTAAGTTCAGGGTCTGTTCATATGAGGAGAGGCAGACCTTGAGATATTGCAGTCCTGGGCCATTTGAGGCTTTATAGGTAAAAACCAGCACTCTGAATTGGGCCTAATGTATTGGCATTACGGGCTCAAACCGTCTTGCACCAATGAGCAACCTGGGTGTCTAATTCTCCACCAGCTGAAGTTTCTGAACCATCTTCAGAGGCAGCCCTGTGTAAACTGCGTTGCCGTAATCAAACTTAGAGGTTAGAAGACAATAGTCTGCTCCTGCTGCTGCTCCTGAGCACCAACTAGTAAAGTATTGTCTCTGAATCTGGAGGTTCTACTGCGCCCAATAGCCAATGATGGCCCTATTCTCCACTTAGCTGCCTAATTCAAAGTCATGCATGCTAACATCGGTTGTGACCAGTTTGCTGCAATGAAGTCCATGACTTAGTAAGAAAAAGATCAGATCCACAGATCCTCTCACACACAAGCATACATGGTTCAGCTAAATACTGGCAGCGCAGCCAGCTCTGGCAGCACCAACCATCTGTTGGAAGAGGTCCTGATACAGCGCCCATCCCAAGGCACATCATCAATTTTGGCAATGCCCATCTGATATAGGGTATAGACACCAGCTCTACTAAAGAGGCTCTTGGTGAGGCCAGAGGGACATCGCCCGGCTGTGAGTCTTGAAGGCCGCTCCCTGCAAGGCCCTTTCCACCTGGCCTAGGGGTGGTGCCCAGACTCACCCAGCACTACTAAAGAGGCCCCTGGGGAGACCAGAGGGACATCTCTATGCCTGCTTTGCTGTTGTTTAGTCGTTTAGTCGTGTCTGACTCTTCGTGACCCCATGGACCAGAGCACACCAGGCACTCCTGTCTTGCACTGCCTCCCACAGTTTGGTCAAACTCATGTTCGTAGCTTTGAGAACACTGTCTAACCATCTCGTCCTCTGTCATCCCCTTCTCCTTGTGCCCTCCATCTTTCCCAACATCAGGGTCTTTTCCAGGGAGTCTTCTCTTCTCATGAGGTGGCCAAAGTATTGGAGCCTCAGCTTCAGGATCTGTCCTTCCAGTGAGCACTCGGGGCTGATTTCCTTCAGAATGGATAGGTTTGATCTTCTTGTAGTCCATGGGACTCTCAAGAGTCTCCTCCAGCACCATAATTCAAAAGCATCAATTCTTCGGCAATCAGCCTTCTTTATTGTCCAGCTCTCACTTCCATACATCACTACTGGGAAAACCATAGCTTTAACTATACGGACCTTTGTTGGCAAGGTGATGTCTCTGCTTTTTAAGATGCCTGCTAACAAATCCTAATTCTTGGATTCTTTTGCCCCATCTTTTTGTGCCTGCCAAACAGCTGTGTCATGCTTATGGTAAGATTTTATTCTCTTGTTAACTATGCTGTTTTAAATGTGCATTTTATATTTGACTTCACTTAGCAATGTTTTCTTTTGAAATGTTTAAGGTTTTTTTGTTAACTTTGTTTGTGTTAAATATGTATTCTGTGGTTGACCTTTGTAATGTTTTGTTTTGAAATCTTGAAGATAATATTTTAGTTTCCTGTTAATTATGTGGCTTTGCCTGTATATTTTATATTTGACTTTCCTCACAAATTTGATTCTGGATTGTTGTATTGATGTTTAATATGCTATAAACCACTCAGATTTTTCGTAAAAATATAAAGCGGTATAGAAATGAAATGAATAAATCATCATCATCATCATGAACCAGTCTTCAGTCACTACTGAGAGTGATGGATGTGGGAGTGTTCGCCCTTTTGCAAATGCAAGACCTGATCCACCAAGCCAAGCCATTCACAGAAATCTGTGCATGGATCATCTTTGCTAAAGCAATACGCTCATAAGATTGCCAACCAACCAGTATTTTGCTAGTCTAATCTGTAAAACCATCTTCTGTCATCTAACTATTACCAGGATGTGTAGAAATAAGATAATCCAGATTCTGCTTCCCAAAATACTTGCCAGATGACCTTGACACCCAAAATCCTGCCCTGGCTCTTTCCCTTACCCACAAGGTTTTGCCTTGGCTCTGCCCCTGACCCAGCTGCTTTTGTCTGTACTGGGCCTGATCCTGAGCCACGTCCAGGTATCCAGTATTAGTAAAAACCAACGATGGCAACCCTAAAATGCTAAATTTCAAAAAATCACTGCCATTTAGGACTGCTTGCTGGTAACTAAAATCAGTCATAATACAGTTCATAGATATGTATTGACTGATGCACTTGTGTCCTAGTGTTATGGGAGTAAGGGCTGCCTCTTCCAGAACATATTCCATAACAGAAATTGCCACATTATGTTCATTAATCATAAGACAGTGACATTTCAAGTAGAGGGCCCAAGGTTATGGGACTTCCTGAAATGGTAAGTGACAATAAGATGTGTCAGTCAGGGAAGGAGGGGGGGGGGATGCAATTCATTAAGCATTCCTAAACATACAGATTGTGTCAATGTGACAGGGATGATGGCATTGTGGCACCGTTCGCACCTATAAGGAGAATATTTCACTGGTTTGACATGATCGCTACTGAAGTTGCAGACAGCACAAATAAACCATACTTGAAATCCGTCTTCCTGGGTTTTATGATTCAGACTGTTGCTAGTGGGAATAGCGGACAGTTTTAGGTCCTGCATATATATGCCTTCATAAACTTAAGGTCATGAACTGGCCAAAGGGCCATCCTTTTTACAGCTCTCCCAAAATGCAGTTGCAGCAATTCAAGGTGTTGGTTTTAGTAAGGGCATGGCTGAGCAAAAGGGCAATTTTTGGGAATGCTTTCATTAGCACAGAAAAGGAGAAAGGTTGGCTGCTCACGAAACACTGCCCTCCAGCTAAATAGATCTTGTTTGCCCTTCCTGACCCTGGTTGGCTAAGTTTGCCCATGTGACCACTCCAGGAAGCATCTCCCTACCTGCAAATTGGCTGTGCGTACCCCCAGCAACATCAGCACAAGCCCAGTATGATTACGGTAGTTGCTTAGCATGATGGATATCGTCATGTTCATAATATGATATGCAACTGTGATTGGATGAGATCCCGTGACCGGATGAATTCCTTATAGAAATAAAATAGAAAGAAGCAAATCATTGTGTGCAGAGAGTAGGGGAATGGCAGTGAACCATTTTGGGGGAGAAAGTTAGCATTAATGGGGGTGTCAGAAAATATCCCCTCCCTCCCAAAGCGCTCTTTTCAACCTGAAAACTGAAACAGGCAAACATTTGTCACAGACTTAGTGTTAATCTCTAAAGCCTAATTAGCTCAGGCTGTAATCCTAAACACAGTTACTTGAGACAAAGGCTCAATAAAACACGTGGGGCTTCCTTCCAAGTAAATGTGCATACAATTGGGTTATAAGGCCCTACATACCTTAATATATCTGCACTGAGGGCCAACCACAATAAGCAAGATTTTACAGGTTTTACTTTTGACTGTCTCATTCATGCAACATGACAAAGCACGTACAGACAAATTTCTGGGGTTCAGCCTCACACTTTTGGGTCCACCTGTTGGAGATCTGCACCTGAACATTTCCCAGAAGTTGTTTGTGTTGATTACCCCTCAATGAGATAATTACATGCTGCAGATTGCTTTGGCTGGGTTATCATATGGTATCTCCCACACTAAATTTAGAATAAGACATGAAACATCTATACAGATAATGTTCCGACGGAAAAAATGAGTGTAACCCAGCAGATATGGAGTTAAACTCGACCCAAAATGATATCATGTCCAACCTTTGCTCTCTTATCAAATGTAAAATGGCATTAACAATGACCAACCTTAGAAGGGTGCAATAAAGTTGGACAGTATTGATGGCAAAGTATTCATCCTATAAAGTTTTATATACATTATTTTGATTACTGTTGATCAAATGCGTTAAAAATGATGCAAACACATTGAGCCTCCTGTATGTAACACATTTATTGTTGACTCTAAACTATTATGGTATGGCTTCATATTTTATTCCCAACCAAGCTCCATTCTCTGATGCTGCACTGCTTTCTTTGCTTTATCACAAAATGTAAGTAATTTGGAAAACATAATTCCAAAAAAATACACGCAAGGAAATCACAACAGGGTAACAAATTATTAGCCAACTTGGAAGGTCATAAATTTATTTAAACAACCTCCAAATAGTCCCTGATCACATAAACAACCCCTGTGAACATTGTTTTTAAGAGCTGGTCTGGTTTCCCATTAACTAATGTGCCAGCCTAATTTGCTCAAATGGATATAATCCTAACTTATGCAACAGCTTCTTCTGTTGGTGAAATGCTATACTGTATTACTTCTCAAGGTGAAACATTATCTCTGAAAAAGATTTCTCTCTCAGATCAATAAATCTTGATACTCCTGTCAAATTCAGACAAAGGGCTTTGTTCTTAGTCTCACTGGAAAGCAAGCAAAAGTTGTAGCGAGCAGAATGCTTCATTGTTCGGTTTCTGCTTGTCTTCTTCGCATTTATGTTGCCAGTGGTTATGCAGAAGAGGAGCTGGCAACCTTTTCAGCTCTGTGGGCACATTTGGAGTTTTGAGCGAGTGCTGTGGGTCACCGGCACTTTGGTCCTTTGTCTCCCCACCCCCAGGCATAAAGAGAGAAAACAAACATGAAAGCTCACTTTGCTTTTCTAAGGGATCTGAGTAAAAGTACGAGAGTTGGAACCAGTAAAATTAATCTGAAAAGTACACAGAGTGTAGCAGCATCCCAGGAAATGGGCAAAAGAATCAGCCAAGGCAGCGGTGGCAGAAAGAAAAGTGGGCGAGAGGGAATGAAAGTGATTCAAAAGATGTTGACTGGATGATGCATGGATAGCAAGGCCACGGTTTGGAGGAAGGAAGGAAGGATGGGATCAAATGGGAAGAAATCCAAATTGATATAGAGCCACACCCACCCCAATAATTTAAAGCACCCTTTAACCGTTATGGCTGTCCCCCAAGAATCCTGGGAACTGTAGTTTGTTAAGGTTCTCAGAGTCCTTTACAAACTCAGTATCTTTTACAAGCTTCAGGAATTTGCATGGGGTTGGACTAGATGAGCCTTGGGATCCCCTTCCAACACTACAATTCTATGATTCTAAAATGGCATATGAGTACTTCAAATCTGGGATAGGTAGGGTTGGCTCAGATTAAGTCAATATATTTCCTGGTTCTTAACCCCCCCCCCTTTCTCTTCTTTTTTTAGGAAATAGTTTGTCTTAATCCAAACTAAACACAATCTGAGCCTGACTAAGCTTGTGCATCGCTTTCACAAAAAATCCCGAGGCTTCTTTGAGAGGAGTCGTGATAGTGACACAGGCTTGTAACACAGAGATGGGCTTCGGGAGCCCAGAGCAGAAGTGTTGAGCCTAAAAAGACAGTAAGAACAGAAACTTATTCGGAGATCAAAAGTTCCTCCATGACAATGACGAAGTGGTAGTTCACCAAGGTTTCCGCATGAGCAAAGTGGCCTCTACAAGCATCATTTCACAAATCTTATTTACATTCCCCTTTTGTTAACATTCATTTGTCATTCACTGTCAACAACCATTTCTCACTTCTGTTCTGTGGGTGCTACCTGCAAAATGGCCCAGAGTATTTGCTGTTCTACAAGTGGCTCAACAAGGCAGGCTTAAGCAGTATGTGGACCGAGAACTCCCAGAAGTGCAAGCTGGATTTCAAAAGGGCAGAGGAACCAGAGACCAAATAGCAAACATGCGCTGGATTATGGAGAAAGCTAGAGAGTTCCAGAAAAACGTCTACTTCTGCTTCATTGACTATGCAAAAGCCTTTGACTGTGTCGACCACAGCAAACTATGGCAAGTTCTTAAAGAAATGGGAGTGCCTGATCACCTCATCTGTCTCCTGAGAAATCTCTATGTGGGACAAGAAGCTACAGTTAGAACTGGATATGGAACAACTGAGTGGTTCAAAATTGGGAAAGGAGTACGACAAGGTTGTATATTGTCTCCCTGCTTATTTAACTTATATGCAGAATTCATCATGCGAAAGACTGGACTAGATGAATCCCAAGCCGGAATTAAGATTGCCGGAAGAAATATCAACAACCTCAGATATGCAGATGACACAACCTTGATGGCAGAAAGCGAGGAGGAATTAAAGAACCTTTTGTTGTTGTTTAGTCGTGTCCGACTCTTCGTGACCCCATGGACCAGAGCACGCCAGGCATTCCTGTCTTCCACTGCCTCCCGCAGTTTGGTCAAACTCATGTTCGTAGCTTCGAGAACACTGTCCAACCATCTTGTCCTCTGTCGTCCCCTTCTCCTAGTGCCCTCAATCTTTCCCAACATCAAGGTCTTTTCCAAGGATTCTTCTCTTCTCATGAGGTGGCCAAAGTATTGGAGCCTCAGCTTCACGATCTGTCCTTCCAGGGAGCACTCAGGGCTGATTTCCTTAAGAATGGATAGGTTTGATCTTCTTGCAGTCCATGGGACTCTCAAGAGTCTCCTCCAGCACCATAATTCAAAAGCATCAATTCTTCGGCGATCAGCCTTCTTTATGGTCCAGCTCTCACTTCCATACATCACTACTGGGAAAACCATAGCTTTAACTATACGGACCTTTGTCGGCAAGGTGATGTCTCTGCTTTTTAAGATGCTGTCTAGGTTTGTCATTGCTTTTCTCCCAAGAAGCAGGCGTCTTTTAATTTCGTGACTGCTGTCACCATCTGCAGTGATCAAGGAGCCCAAGAAAGTAAAACCTCTCACTGCCTCCATTTCTTCCCCTTCTATTTGCCAGGAGGTGATGGGACCAGTGGCCATGATCTTGGTTTTTTTGATGTTGAGCTTCAGACCACATTTTGCGCTCTCCTCTTTCACCCTCACTAAAAGGTTCTTTAATTCCTCCTCGCTTTCTGCCATCAAGGTTGTGTCATCTGCATATCTGAGGTTGTTGATATTTCTTCCGGCAATCTTAATTCCAGCTTGGGATTCATCTAGTCCAGCCTTTCGCATGATGAATTCTGCATATAAGTTAAATAAGCAGGGAGACAATATACAACCTTGTCGTACTCCTTTCCCAATTTTGAACCAATCAGTTGTTCCATATCCAGTTCTAACTGTAGCTTCTTGTCCCACATAGAGATTTCTCAGGAGACAGATGAGGTGATCAGGCACTCCCATTTCTTTAAGAACTTGCCAAAGTTTGCTGTGGTCGACACAGTCAAAGGCTTTTGCATAGTCAATGAAGCAGAAGTAGACGTTTTTCTGGAACTCTCTAGCTTTCTCCATAATCCAGCGCATGTTTGCTATTTGGTCTCTGGTTCCTCTGCCCTTTCGAAATCCAGCTTGCACTTCTGGGAGTTCTCGGTCCACATACTGCCTAAGCCTGCCTTGTAGAATTTTAAGCATAACCTTGCTAGCGTGTGAAATGAGCGCAATTGTGCGGTAGTTGGAGCATTCTTTGGCACTGCCCTTCTTTGGAATTGGGATGTAGACTGATCTTCTCCAATCCTCTGGCCATTGCTGAGTTTTCCAAACTTGCTGGCATATTGGGTGTAGCACCTTAACAGCATCATCTTTTAAATTTTTAAATAGTTCAGCTGGAATATCATCACTTCCACTGGCCTTGTTATTAGCAGTGCTTTCTAAGGCCCATTTGACTTCACTCTCCAAGATGTCTGGCTCAAGGTCAGCAACCACACTACCTGGGGTGTACGAGACCTCCATATCTTTCTGGTATAATTCCTCTGTGTATTCTTGCCACCTCTTCTTGATGTCTTCTGCTTCTGTTAGGTCCTTACCACTTTTGTCCTTTTAAGAACCTTTTAATGAGGGTGAAAGAGGAGAGTGCAAAATATGGTCTGAAGCTCAACATCAAAAAAACCAAGATCATGGCCACTGGTCCCATCACCTCCTGGCAAATAGAAGGGGAAGAAATGGAGGCAGTGAGAGATTTCACCTTCTTGGGCTCCTTGATCACTGCAGATGGTGACAGCAGTCACGAAATTAAAAGACACCTGCTTCTTGGGAGAAAAGCAATGACAAACCTAGACAGCATCTTAAAAAGCAGAGACATCACCTTGCCGACAAAGGTCCGTATAGTTAAAGCTATGGTTTTCCCAGTAGTGATGTATGGAAGTGAGAGCTGGACCATAAAGAAGGCTGATCGCCGAAGAATTGATGCTTTTGAATTGTGGTGCTGGAGGAGACTCTTGAGAGTCCCATGGACTGCAAGAAGATCAAACCTATCCATTCTTAAGGAAATCAGCCCTGAGTGCTCCCTGGAAGGACAGATCGTGAAGCTGAGGCTCCAATACTTTGGCCACCTCATGAGAAGAGAAGAATCCTTGGAAAAGACCTTGATGTTGGGAAAGATTGAGGGCACTAGGAGAAGGGGACGTCAGAGGACAAGATGGTTGAACAGTGTTCTCGAAGCTACGAACATGAGTTTGACCAAACTGCGGGAGGCAGTGCAAGACAGGAGTGCCTGGCGTGCTATGGTCCATGGGGTCACGAAGAGTCGGACACGACTAAACGACTAAACAACAACAACAAGTGGCTCAAAGCAGGAGAGTTCAGACCTACCCCAAACAGAAGAGGAAAGAGACGCTAAACACATGACATTCGCCAAATTTGGCAGGGTGAGGAGAAGCTATTTCATTTAAGTCTTCAGCTATACCTGATTCTGGAGCTTTCATCTGGTTCCTGTTTTATTCAGGAAGCACAGCCTACTAAAATTAATTCAGATCAGCGATTCCCCAACTTTTCCTCCCCCATGGACCACTTGAGAATTGCTGGAGGTCTTAGAAGACCCCCCCTTAATGGCTTTACAGCCTGCCGTCACAATTATAATGCACTGTGCTACGGTAGATGTTTTCGGCTTTTAATTGTATTTTTAACGCTTCTTTTTCTTCTTCTATATTGCATGACAATTGGAATTCAAATTACAATACAGCAAAAAAAAGAAATAAAGGAAGCAATAGCTATTAAAAAATATATTTAATTCCATAGATGTGCCACCTTCCATCTTCAAGCACAAATCCATGGACCACCTGAATGAAACTCACAGAATGCCCGTGGCCTGCTGACCACAGCTGGAGAACCTTGATTTAGATCAGGAGTCCCCAAACTTTTTTCAAAGAGGGCCAGATTTGATGAAGTGAACATGCATGAGGGCCGACCAACGTTGTTGAGCTTGTTTTAGGATTGAAGTTGTTGAGCTTTTTTTACATTTTTACCCCACAGTTGTTGAGCTTTTATTAGGATTTTACCCCAGGACATACAGTGGTACCTCAGGTTACAAACACTTCGGGTTACAGACTCCACTAACCCAGAAGTAGTACCTCAGGTTAAGGACTTTACCTCAGGGTGAGAACAGAAATTGTGCGGCGGCAGCGGGGGGCTAAAGTGGTACCTCAGGTTAAGAATGGTTTCAGGTTAAGAACAGACCTCCGGAACAAATTAGGTTCGTAACCAGAGGTACCACTGTATACTGAAACAGATTTTGGACATGCCTGGTTTAGATGCTCTGATTTTACCCAGGACAATGTTCTCGTTCTGTTTTGAGATTGTTTTCTCATGAGGAAAATGATTGTGGTTTACCTCAGGTCCTATATTTATATTGGGCCCATAAATGTATGCAACAATTTGGCAGGTGTGGCCGAATCCATGAGAGTGATGTTATCAGGCTCCTTTGACTTGGTCAGGTGTGTCTGTTAAGGGCTATTATTGACTCTTAAGATGGAGAAAATGTACCAAGTATCTTTCCGAGGAAAGGGCATCCATCACTGTGAGGAAAACGTTTTGCACAGCGGGTGGAAGAGGAGCTTTATTGTCTCAAGGATAAAAAACAAAAAAAAGAAGGCCACCAGAAGAGAAGTGACCGTCAGGGGAGTAGAAGAGGAAAATTACTAAAGCAGCAGTCTTTTGGACAGGCTCAGGAGAGAAGAGCCAGGAGCACTGCGGCAAGAGAGGAGCTCACATTAATCAAGGGGAGAGAGATAGCCAGCTATAGACAGGAGCTTCACATACATAGAGCTAAATCTGGAAAAAGCAAACCAAAGGAATAACCTCCATGCGCTTTCACTTAGAAGGCCTTCACTTCAGCAGGGTTCACCCCGTCGTTATTTCAGTAGACAAAATCGTTGAGCGGCAGCAAACTTTGCACTAAACTCTCTGAGTAGATAGCGCCGAGGTACACCAGAAAGAAGCCTTCGCCAAGAGCTAAAGGCTGTGGGATATACAGCTATTAATGATAAATTAACATGTGCTATTAACGGAAGATGGGGAATATGCAGGAGAAATGATTTTGAGGGGATGTGGAGGGTGTTTGTAGAATTTGTACTGTTAAAACGGAAAAGGGTCAAACCATCAAAAGAAGTCTTGAAATTTTGGGAGGTTGGATAGTTACAATGGAATGGTCTCGGGAGTGGGGTGCACATTTTTATTCTTATTTATTATCATTGCTTTGTCAAAATAAAAAAATAATTTATAAGAAAAAGAGCTAAAGGCTGCCTCCTTGCATTCTGGAAGTTCTTGGGAGACGCCATCTTCCCCTCTCAGAGCTACAATTCCCAGAGTTCCCTTGGGAGAAGGAGTGATTATTAAACCACTCTGAGAATTGCAGCTCTGAGAGGGGAAGATGGCATCTCCCAAGAACTCCCAACACCCTAACTATTCTCAGTATGATTCTTTGTGGGGAGCTGTGGCTGTTTAAAGTGGTATGATACCACTTTAAAGGTATAGCACGGATGAGACCCCACCCCATTTTCTCTCTATATACACACATATATACATATACACAGAACTCACCATGAATGCCTCCCTTGTAATAATAATAATAATAATAATAATAATAATAATAATAATAATAATAATTTATTTATTTATACCCTGCCCATCTGGCTGGGTTTCCCCAGCCACTCTGGGCAGCTTCCAACAGAAATATTAAAATACAATAATTTATTAAACATTAAAAGCTTCCCTAAACAGGGCTGCCTTCAGATGTCCTCTAAAAGTCTGGTGGTTGTTTTTCTCTTTGACATCTGGTGGGAGGGCATTCCACAGGGCGGGCACCACCACCGAGTAGGCCCTCTGCCTGGTTCCCTGCAACTTGGCTTCTCGCAATGAGGGAACTGCCAGAAGGCCCTCGGCACTGGACCTCAGTGTCCAGGCTGAACGATGGGGGTGGAGACACTCCTTCAGGCATACTGGACCGAGGCCATTTAGGGCTTTAAAGGTCAGCACCAACACTTTGAATTGTGCTCGGAAATGTACTGGGAGCCAAGGTAGGTCTTTCAAGACCGGTGTTATGTGGTCTCGGCGGCTGCTCCCAGTCACCAGTCTTGCTGTTCTCTTATAACTGCGCTAGCAGCGTAGCTGGCAACCCAGGCAGAGCGCTCTGGGAGGAGCCTGCATTGACTCCACCTACCGCCTCCCCCTCAGCCACCCTCCAGCTAAGGGGGAGGTGGCGGGCGGATGCAAGCCCCACACTGCCCTTTCGAGTGGTGCGGTGGCTGCAGGCGCCCAAAGCACCCAGTCACTCCCAGGAAAGACGTGTGGCTCGGGCGCACTGCAAGCTCCGCAGTAGGTGCTGCCCCCTGAGGAAGCAGTGCCCAATGTGCCCTGCCCCCGCCTTGCCCCCTAGCTATGCTGCTGAAAAGGTGCCCACCTGAGAGGTGCCGGAACTGGGGGAAAAAGCCCTGTGTGTGATATATATACAGAGAGAGAGAGAGAGAGAGAGAGAGAGAGAGAGAGAGAGAGAGAGAGAGAGAGAGAGAGAGAGAATACCAAGTATTAGTTTCACCATTTTGGGTAAATTTATCATCTTCTCTTAAATAGGGTAATCGTATCCATGAGTTATGCCCACTGGGGTAAACTGGCACAGGGAATCTCCGCTATCACAACGCATTTGCACCAGCCCCATAAGTAGTCCTGGTCTTGGACCCCAAGTGGAGGTGTCTGGAAGAAAGGGGGAAGCATGATGGGCTAGACTGGAGCTTAGTGGGAACCAGGGGTATCCCTCAACGGGGGATAACTTGACCACGGTCCGCCTGCTTGTGAGGCAAACTAATCAAAGTGTCTCGGGCAATGGGCACAAGGTGTGGCAAACTGTCTACCTCCTGGACACCCTGCTTGCTTGCCTCATGGATGGTGTGGGCCTGCAGAAGTTACACATCTGCAGTCCTTCTCTTGCATCTTCTCCTGGGTTCTCAGGGTAGGGGGGGGGGCTAAACTCCTAAAACAGCAAATCCCTCTCCAGGCATTCTACCCCTCACATGATGAGGAAAAGTGTGAGGATGAATCTGTTGGCCCTGATCCTCATCTCCTGGCCCCACTTCCTTGCACACACAAAAGGCTGAATGGCTCCACAGGGGCCAACGCCATTAAGTCTCCGCAACACCACCTGCACTCCATTTTAAGGCTTTGAAAGCTGCAGGCTGTGTGGCTTTATCATCATACCAAGCTTCCCCTTGCCTGCTGTCTACTCTCAGTTTTGCTCAATGTATAGCTACCGGTAGCTAAAATTTGGAGAACTGGGAAGCTTGCTCATCATGACTTTGTGATATTTTGGTAGCTCCCGAGGGACGTGCCCTTCCATGTGTTTTCATGTCCAGCGTGGCTTTTTGTGTTGTGTGTATGCATCTTGGAGGAGTTTCTGTTTTGTTTTTCTCTTGTATTTTTGCAATCTATTGTAAGCCACCTTGGCAGCTGTTGAACGAAAAAGGCATGGAAGACATGTTCAAAATAGATTATGTGGTTCACATCACACTCGGTCATCTTTATAGTGTTATTCTTCCCAGACATTGACTGCTTTCATTTAAAGCACATCCCTGACCCCACAAACCCTGTTGCTTGTCCCCCCACAAAGCTATAATTCCCAGTGTGCTTAAACTACAGTTCCTAGGATTCTTGGGGGATAGGGAATGCACTTTAAATATATTGTGCATGCACACGAAAGCTTATACCCAGAACAAACTTAGTTGGTCTCTAAGGTGCTACTGGACAATTTTTTATTGTGTGTATGCAGCCTTAGGGACCAAGTGGCCAAGGGTGAGAGGAGAGTATCTTATGTCAGGTTGACTACCAAGCTCATGGCTGAAGTGATATATGAATCATAGAATTGTAGAGTTGGAAGGGACCCTGAGGATCATCTAGTCCAACCCCCTGCTGAAGTGGTACAATCTTGAATCGCAGGGCACACCTCAAGCCAATTGATTCCACACTTGTGTCAAATTCATGGAAGGAAGAGAAAGGGGGTTGTGAGAGAGTAAGACTGAAATGGAGGCTTTTGGAAAGCACATGTAAGTCTATCTACTCATCATACCGTAGTCTATTCATTTAATCTACAGGTTTCCTAAAAAGAATCAAGAATTATGCATTCTCTCCAAAGGATATTCTCTGAGATAGTTGCTGCAGATTTTACAGCAGCCGTTTGGTTGGCAATCATTATGAATCTCAATGTACACCCCAGCAAATGTGGAAGAACCCATGCTGGTGCTTGTTTAATAACTGGCAAAATTACTAGGATAAAGTCTAAGCTGTAACTGTTAACAACCTAGGATTATCTAATGTCTTCTGTAATAGCTCTATATATGCCTAGTCAGAGATGGAGATAAGTCCATTAAGGCTGCTACATACATTAGCAGAGCGGATAGCAAAATCATGTCTAGCCTGAGACTTTTACTACTGTTTGCTTTCAGACTGATTCATCAAGGCATTAAAATGTTCTCATAGGTGGGGGTAATGCACAGTTCAGGCCATTAAAACACAGTTTGATTCTGTAGTATCTTTTCTAAAAGTCACATTAAAAAAATGCTTTATGGAGTTAAATAATGCATGACACTGTTTCAAACCATTTTTAAGGAACTCATTCAAAATTCATCCTAGTATCCTCCAGGTGCTCCCCACTGGAATAGGAGCAGAGGTTTTTTTCCTTCCAAAGTTGTGCAAGGTTTCTTAGATTTCATCTCATATTGCTTTATCTGTAAACCTGTGATGCGCCTCAAACAAACAAGCAAACAAAATCATATTATAACAGAGTGATTTGTTGAATAGTTACAATAGCGGGAAGTCTATCTAAGTCAGCGATTCCCAGACTGTGTGCCAGGAATTATGAAAAGGATGGAAATGTGCAACGAAATAAAAAACCAAGTGCTCCGAGCCTGGTGTTGGCATTGGAAGAGCACAATTGTAGTTTAAGTGCTGCTTGTTCATATTTGCACTGGGACCTTGGCTCATACTGCAACACCATGGCGAGAAGTTCATGTGAAATACTGAGAGATAAATAAACAGCTGTTATTACAGTATACAGTGGGTGTGCATAATGCATACTATAGCCAGAGAACAAACTGCCTGCTTGGACCACAGCAGGAAATTCAAAGGAAGAAAATAAAAGGCTGCTTTGTCATGCTTATATGTACACATCACTCAGTATGTTACGGCCAAATTTTTCAACTACCACCACAGAAAACTATTGCATCTGAGTAGGTATCAGATGATATTAAACACACACAGAGATAGAGAGAGAGAAACATTTTATGGCACTTGAGGCAAGATCCTTGCTTCATAGATGCAAGTCCCAAGTTTTACAAAACTTTAAACGGCTTAGGGCACATTACACTCCAACCACTTTCACCCGAACCTTTCATCTTTGGCCGTTAATAATAAATTGGTTGCTGTGGTTTTCTTTTTCCAATAGGGTCAAAATAGGTCATTGGATAAGTGTTAGGTTAGTTGCATAAATGTTGGAGGGGAATTGTGAAATAGTGTTACAAAGGAGTTGGGGCAACTTGTGTTTTTAAACTGCTTATAACATTTATATCCTACCTTTCTTCCAAGGAGCTCAGTGGTACAGTCTATACACTATACACACAACACACACACCATCATTTTATCCTCACAACCACCTACTGGTCAGAGTGTGAGGGTTTGCCAAGGTCACTCAGTGAGCTTCATCCAATGGCTGAGTGGGGATTTGAACCCAGGTTTCCCACATCCTAATCTGACACACTGAAATGACCGCACCACCCTGACTTCCTTGTGCTATTTGCAGAATTGGAAGAAAACCACACTTTGCTTCAGCAGCTGCAGTAAGAATGACCATGAATCAGTGATATATTGTTTGCAATTAATGTTCCAGCCTCACCTGCCATCAATTAATTAGTCTGAGCTGAGGATCATCTTGAGAGCAATTTGTGTTCTAGTGTTCCAACCCATTTTACAAATCAATAAAAACAATGCAATCCTTCCTTCGCCACTGTTCCCTTTTCAACAGGTTTGTAATTCAGAATTTACTTCTCACCCTTGCAGTAAGGAAAGGCTGTGCCAAATCCATTCCTGGTGTTTAGTTTATTTCAGTCTGCTGAGTTATACCAATAATTACAGTTTGTTCTGTTACATTTTTGGCACGAACTCTCCGGTAAACATTACTGAAACAGATCGGCATAATATCCTATATTCAGGGTGCCTGTATGCTACAAATCAATGCAAACTCACAGCTTAGGACTAGCACCCTCCGATCAATATGTAAGTAATAAGCTATTATCACACAGGGCAACAAAGCATGCTATTATATAATACCGTATCAATGCACAGCAGAGTCTGTTTTTTGGTGTTGTTGACAAAAGGGTAAATCTCCAGATGTATAAACTCCTTTGTTCATGCAGCTACTTGTTCACAGCAACTGAGCTGAACCACTGAGTATGTCCTCTCGTTCTGGCATTTCACAGGAGTAAAGAGCAGAACAGCGTCTCGACATACAAAAATGTCAAAATGACCTTGAACCTGGAAATATCCAACATTACTAATACAGGAACCAGGAAGAGATTTCCTGGAACAAGTAAAAACAAATGTCTTTCAAGTAATCACACAGCCAACGAGGACATAGAATGTGAAATGGAATAAAAAGAGAGCAACAGTTTACACTGTAATGGCTACACAAAAGGTGAGAGAGACTGCTGGGGTCCATCTTGTCTGATTTGAGACAATGTCATCTAACCCAAGGTTGCCGTATTTCAAAAACTGAAAATCCAGACACAAAACTTGTTGAGCTTGAATGACGTTTTTGAGCTATTTTAAAGGAAATTTGCCAAAATCTAGACTTCTGACATGGATTGCAATATGTCCAGATTTTCCCAGTTAAGCGAAACTGTTTGGCAACCCCAATCTGACCTCCCTGCAAGCAAATCAGTATAAATGCTCAATAAGCAGATCACGAAGCACTACCCCATGTCTGCTGACCAAGTGCTGCTAGCTACAAACTGTTGGTGGGCTTCTGTTCTGTCTTTTTATGGGACGCAGGTGGCTCTGTGGGTTAAACCACAGAGCCTAGGGCTTGCCGATCAGAAGGTCGGCGGTTCGAATCCCTGCGACGGGGTGAGCTCTCGTTGCTCGGTCCCAGCTCCTGCCAACCTAGCAGTTTGAAAACATGTCAAAGTGCAAGTAGATAAATAGGTACCGCTCCGGCGGGAAGGTAAACGGCATTTCCATACGCTGCTCTGGTTCACCAGAAGTGGCTTTGTCATGCTGGCCACATGACCTGGAAGTTGTACGCCGGCTCCCTCACCCAATAATGCGAGATGAGCGCCGCAACCCCAGAGTCAGTCACGATTGGACCTACCGTAATGGTCAGGGGTCCCTTTACCTTTACCTATCTTTAAAAATAAAATGAACACGAGTTTGACCAAGCTGCGGGAGGCAGTGGAAGACAGGAGTGCCTGGCGTGCTCTGGTCCATGGGGTCACAAAGAGTCGGACACGACTAAACGACTAAACAACAACAATCTTTAAACCAGATTGGACAGCTCTCAAATAGAGAACCATCCTCTGTAAAGCAGGGCGCGTAACCACCCTAGAGGTTGAGGTGCCTTCCTAACTCCCTTTTACAGTAGTTATGGGATCTGGGAGAACACAGAGGGGCCTAGACCTGCTCTAGAAATATTTCTCCCTCTGCTGAGTGTGGCATTTCCTAGGCAGATACCAAGGGCAGCAGATATCCGCTCGTTCCTTAACAAGATCCCAAAAAGATCAGTCTCATGTCCTTCTGCCGAGGAAAAAAACATGCTACCTGAATGCTAACCACATACCTCCTAATGAGCCATGAGTGGCAGATTACTGATGCTAGTTTGCTTTGCTAATAAATAAAGCCTTTGTTCAGTAGGGCTTTGTTCTTTGGCAGTTTAAACACCTTGTTCTTTCCTGTCATTTACAGAAACTGGGAGATGTGTCACTGGTGATGTAAAAGCAAACAGAGTGACATATAGAAAGCTGCATCACACCAAAGGTAGAAGGAATGAAGCTGAAGTCATGCTTCAAGTCAAAAACAGATTGCAGCCTTCTATGAGCTGTCAGAACACGCCAACTGGGAGTATGGAAAAAATAGGTTATTTTATTTACAGTTTGTATCCCACCTTCCACCATAAAATAGCTTGGTAATTTAGTGCTGATTTTAATTGTTTCAAACCACTTGTTTTTAACTTTTTAATTGATAATGTCTAACCCAGGGGTCAGCAACCTAAGGCCCATGGGCCGGTAGCAGCCCACAAGGCTTGTCTAACCAGCCCATGGTGATCCCTGCCGCCGCCCGCCGCCCCCTCTTACCAGCGTGGCACAGCGTGGGGACCGACTTCCAGGTTGATGGCGCCCATGTGCATGCGCACAGGCACTCCTCCAACCCGGATGTGTGCCAGAAATAGCGGGTGCACAAGCGTGTGGGATGGAGAAGTGGCCGTACACATGCACACACGCTATTTCCAGTGCACTTTTGGGTCGGAGGAGTGCCAGAAATAGCGGGTGCGCATGCGCACGGGTGCTCCTCCAACCCGGAAGAGCATGCATGCACACACGCTCCAGCCCATCCTCCGACGGACCCATCCTCGGATAAAGTTGCCGACCTCTGCTCTAAGCAGTTTACAAGAAGTATTAAAGTTTTGTTACACTCGAGTGGAATAAGTAGGCCACATGGAGCTATGATTCTTCCATTGTAAAATAATAATAATAATAATAATAATCACAGAAGTCTATTCATTCTAAAGAAATTTAATCATAACAAACGGGTGTGTATAGCAGTTCTCAGAAAAGCCATCATTTTCACCAAATACGAAGGACAAGACGTAAGAGTTGTTAGGCATACAAAAATACCATCATCTTAAAATATCTGACAGACAAAAGGTTGTTGGGATTTCTAGACACTACCTACGAACAAGCAGAAAATGTGTTTTAGACATTCAGATTTATAAGCAGCCATTTGATATATTCCCTTCCCCACCACACTTTACAGTGTCAATATTTGGCAGCATTCTGTCAAGACAGTCCAACAGATCATATATCTGCAGGGCCACTTAGCCCTTGACCATAAAAAAAAAAGACACACATGAAGATAAATTACATACATTATTGCAAATGAAACACATCAAAGACGTCAATGAACAGCCATCCAGGAATATGAGCCTAATCCTTTTGTATCTATTATGAAATGAATAGGAGAGAGAGACACACAGACATACAGACCGAGAGGAAGAAAACGCATCCTCTGATTTTAACATGAGGCGAGATGCCACCTCTGCACACATAGCAATCCTTTGAGTGCCCCCAAGCTAGTATCAACCTTCACAACTTATCATTTGCCAGCTAACAATGCTTGAAAGGGTCTTTGGAAACGTAGGTGTTTTAAGGGTGGGCAGGCTACATGAACTATCAACATGAAAGCAAGGTTTTTGAGGAAAGTAGAAAATGAATTTTTTTAATTTTAAAAAAGTGTTTTGCTAAAGAAGCAAGGCAGAAACCATTAATGTAGTGTTTAGGCTGCAATCCTAAAACATAATTACTAGGGGGTAAAGGGGTGGCGCTGTGGTCTAAATCACTGAGCCTAGGGCTTGCCGATCAGAAGGTCGGCGGTTCGAATCCCCGCAACAGGGTGAGCTCCCGTTGCTCGGTCCCTGCTCCTGCCCACCTAGCAGTTCAAAAGCACATAAAAGTGCTAGTAGATAAATAGGTACCGCTCCAGCAGGAAGGTAAATGGCGTTTCCATGCGCTGCTCTGGCTTGCCAGAAGCGTCTTAGACATGCTGGCCACATGACCCGGAAGCTGAATGCCAGCTCCCTCGGCCAGTAAAGTGAGATGAGCGTCACAACCCCACAATCATTCGCGACTGGACCTAACGGTCAGGGGTCCCTTTACCTTTACCTTTAAGCTTCATAGGAGACAGTGGGATTTAGAGAAAGATTGGCTAATGTGGTGCCAGTCAGATGTTGTTGGACTACAACTCCCATCTTCCCTGGCCTTTGGCGTTGTTAGATAGGACTTGTGGGAGTTAGAGTCTAACAACATCTGGATTGCACCGTGTTGCCTATCCCTGTATTAAAGCATACATGCCTAGGACTGCACTGTTGACATCTTGAAATTCAGGGCCACAATCCAGCCCAGGCTGAGCATTCTTACATGCTATAAATTTCAATGGGAGGGTAAACACAGGTTTAAAAAAACAAATCCCACAGAATGTTTACCTACGGCTGAGCTAGGAATGCTTCAGGAAATCAGTTTCTGTGAATTCCAGTGTGAACTAACCAGATCCATGCTTCCTGGGCTCATGTGCTGATCAGAACATAATTACCCATCAGTGAATTTTGCAACACAGTTCTCCCAAAAGCAAACCTAACTGCGTTTTGGAAATCATAAGTTATGAAACACATTTAGAGATGCATACACGGAGATTAAGTTCACTTTTGAGATGAAGTAAGTGCATAAGAATGTTCAAGAAGATAGTGTAAATGTTACAGATCAATGCAAAAACAGGATGGAATAGATTTGTGAGTGAACACAAATGGCATGGAAACAGATGGATCTGTTGTCCCCCAATATGTTCTAAATGTTATCTTAGCTGAAGTTGCCTATTATGGGAGTACATTCAGCAATAAGACCACCACACACACCTTTGAATACACCAAGTTCTGCCAAGTTATTTCATCCAGCTGCTCCATTGTGGCATGGAGGACTCTGGGATGCATGGGGAGTTTTGATCAGGGTTTCCCTGTTCACACCTTGCAATAGCATCCCCCAAAAGTAGCAGGAAATAGGATGTTGTGTCAGTCTTCCGCTGGTATGGTGGCAAAGATTCTCGTGATAGTTTGAGAAAATGCTCGAGAAAGGCTGAGCATCATACAAGTGCTAAGCAAAAAGATCAAGAAGAATGTCCAGTGGGCACCTGGAAACACCTCCTACTTGGGAATGCCGGGGACACAATTCGAGATCTTTCTGCAGGCAAAGCCTGCGCTCTGATGCCCCTGAGTTAGCACCCAAGCCTTACACCAAAACACCCGTTTTAAAGAGTGAAGTCATCAAAGCTGAAATCAGTTGCCTGAAAGCTTCCAACTTCCAAAACACCCACGCAAAATAGAGTTCAATCATTTCAACGGAGATCCTATGGGGGGAAACACTTGAAAACACCACCGCTTTCCTCAGATAGCATTTAAATAGATACAGAGCAGATGGCACAAGCATGACCTGAATTAAGAATAGCTTTGTCTGTCTCTACCTTCCCTCCCCTCCCCAGCGCATATTTCTCTTCTTGAGTACAGAGGGGAGGGGAACAAGCAGCAGCAGCAGAAGACAGACAGACTAGCGGATGGAACACACAGGAGAGACAACTGCTAAAAACAGTCTCTCTTATTCACACTTTTATACACTGCCTTGGAATCTTTTGATGGAAGGTGTGATTAGCAGATATTTTAAATGAATAAAGCTATAAGCAACATCTTTCTGTTATGTTCTATGTATCAGGAGTATTAGAACTAAGTGAAGAGACTTGGGACCTAGAAACAGGAAATGTTGGGACAGGAAGTCAGGGAGGGGCTCCTGCCTGTGTTGTCTCTGCAGCCTGCCCAGAGCGGACTGGATGAATGAAACACTCAAGCACAGTTGAAAGTAGTAATGTTTCTAAATACCAGTTGCTGGAAACCACAGGAGGGGAGAGTGTTCTTGCACTCATGTACAGGCTTCCCACAGGCATCTGTTTGGCCACTGGGAACGGGATGCTGGACTAGATGGGCCATTGGCCTGATCCAGCAGGCTCTTCTTATGTTCTACATGCTTCCAGTGGAGTCAATATGCCTCCATTTATGGCTCATCCATTCTTGCTAGGCATAGGATGTCGTTAAGATGGTCAATAAAGCACAGACGCTATCACAGATATATACCTTGTAAACATGTTTGCACATATCTTTGTTGACCATGAGTCTAGACCACAGCATTGGTTCAAGGGTCAAAGACGGAGTGCTGTTTGCATGCAGGGACATCAGGGATGTTGCAAAATGGCCCTTTGTGTGTCTGCAATGCAGACATGAAGCAAGATCTCAGAACTGGTCCCTCCAAGTCTGCTTTTGATAATACAGGGTCCTCCAGATGTTTGGGCTGCAACTATAGAGCCTTATCCATACATTCTAGTCCAAAACATCTGGGAAGGCTTGGGTGACAGCTCTAAAACCATGACGAACTCTACTTCTGTTAGTTCATAGAGCCAGGGACCTAAAGGAGTTGGCCAATTTCATTTCTTCTTGGGTGCATTTTTTGGAATGGTTAGGGGTACATGTGGAAGAGGTGGAGGAAGAGGCTCCTCAGATGGCTCCCTTAGGTGGCATTTGTTCCCTGCAACAATGCCACTACCTGCCAGGAACCTGGTTTAGTTGACCTTCTGTAATAGTCGCCTCCATAGTGAAAGTGAGGGTTTAGGGCTGGTAAGGCCACCCCTACAACCTTCCTGGCAATGGCAGCTGCAGGAAGAGTTGCTGTGAAGTGCAAGAAGGTACTACCGGTACTTCCAACTTCACCCACCTTGAAACTCCCCCAACCCATTGCTGCTGCTGCTGTAGTGTCAGAAGAGGGCAGAGAGGAGCAAAGACCACCCCAGATTTAGAACAGCTTTGTGAGCAGCTCCTATCCTACAAGTGATGATAGAGGTGGAACCGGGGGTGAGGGTCACTGCCTGTCAAGGAGCCAGCCAGCAAAAAAAAACCACACATGGACTAAGGGAAGTTAACTCTTTATTAGAAGAAATGCCCCTATAAGGCAGAGACTAAAGGTCCTCACCTTCCCTCAGCTGCCTAGGTCTCCTCCTCTCCAGGGTTTTCCCCAAGCAATCTGAGACTCTGCTGACATGCCTGTCTCTGCTCCACCCTCTTCATACCTCTCCTGGTCCTGGGATACCAGGGGAGAGGGGTGCTTGTTGCAACAGAAGGGGGAGACACCCATGACCATTCACCAGCCTGACTCATCTCTGCCTCTTGGCCTCCCTCCTCTTCTGCTTCTGGACTTCTATCTGCCACAGACTCTCCCTGCTATCTCCTTTCAACCAAGAATCTTGATGATGTGGAGAATTCTAATTGTATCCAACTGAATGCAGTTAGCATCCCCTTTCTCACCTTTACACTGAAAAAGTGAAGGTTAGCAGAAACTCTGCTGCATATTGTGCCACTGAAGTTTCCCCACCCCACCCCACCCAGGGACTGATAATACCCTCTCTCATTCCAGCTGATGGAGGGCATCACACTCCTCAGAGATGCAGTTTCAGTCAAGCTAGCAGATTTTTGCTACTCTCCTTGAACTCTCTCCATTCCAGCTGGTGATTACAAGATTTATTAACTAAGAACGAGCACCTAAGTTTGCTCTTTTCTTCCTCCTTCACAACCCCCTTTTCCTTTTATGACGAGTCTTTGCAATTATACGCTTGAGGGCAGGGACGCAGGGGCGTACCCAGGATCAAAACTAGGGAGGGGGCAAGCCATGGTCGTTCAGGGGCGGGGCCAAGGCACGGGAGGGGAGGGGCCACAAAGTGGGAATGTGAGCGGGGCTACAGGGCCAGCAGGCCCGACAACTCTGCGGCAGCGGCTGCAGCCGCTAAATGAACCCCCTAAACTCTCTCACATGAAATTCCCCTGCTCTGAAGCAGGGCCGTCTCTAGGCCCGGGTCAAGTGGCGCGGGGCGCCAGGGGCGCCGCTGCGCCCGCTGAGAGGCGCAGTGGAGGCCGCCCCAGGCGCACCTCTCAGCTGTTCAGTGGCTTCAGGCTGCTTTCCGGAGGAGCACGGGCCTGGGGCCGCCCCCGCTGTGCGCAGGGGCGTCGCAACAGGGGGCGGGCAGCACCCCCTGGCCCAGGGCTGGCCCTACGGCCAGGCTGGGTTGCGCAGGGCTCCGGCCCTCCAGGCGGCAGCCGTGCAGTGAGCTGCGCCCGCCGTGCCGGGAAACGGGGCGGGGTGGGGGCACCCGAGGGATCCGTCACACCATGGTGCCAGGGCGCCAGGTATGCTTAAGACGGCCCTGCTCTGAAAACACCGCTCCCATCCATTTACGGCTAGCTACCCCCCTGAAAACCCCTTTGGGCTCCGCTTTCCCGCCTCCAGGTCCCCCCGAAGCCTTGCCAGTTCCCACCCTATATATCTGGGATGGGGAAGGAGCTCAGAGGTCTGCTAGTCCTGGGGGGGCCATCCCCCTGTGGCCTGGGAGGATACTGGGGGGGGGGGCCCTGCCAAGCTGAGACCCTCAAAGAAGAAGAAGCTGCCACCACCGCCTCCCCATCGCAAGGGAGCAAAAGATGGGAAAGGTGGGGTGGTGCAGCGCAGGCGAGCGAGCCCCCCCCAGCTGCGACACTACGGCGGCGGCTCCCCCGTCCTCAATGCCCCTCTCTCGGCAGGGGCAGCAAAAGAGAGCGGCTGGGGGGGTGCATTGCAAAGAAGGAAACAGCAGCCAATGCCCGGAGAGGGCAATGCACGCAGGGGGAGCAGAGAGCTGTGCCGCCCCCCCAAAGCAGCTCCTTTCCTATTGCCGGGGGTGGGGGGCGGCGAGGAAGGGTCACTGCCGCTGGGCTACTCCTGCCACCGGCAATCCGGTGCAAATACCCCCATGCAGCTTCCTTGCAGCAGCCACGACCACCGCCTTTGGGCGCTGCCCCCCACTCCTCCTTTGCGGGCTTCTGCCCGCCGAGGCTGAACTGGCTCCTGTCGGTGCACTTCCTCTCCCGGCTCCCAGGAGGAGTCTCAGTAGCAACTCCTAACTCAGGGGGGTAGGGGGTGCGGAGGGGGGAAGGGGGTGATTCCCAGCCAGCGGCGCCGACGATCGCAGTGCAGCCTACCGGGAGGTAGAGCGTGGCAGCGGCTGCAACCAATGCAGGGAGCCGCGTCTCCTTCACTTGCCAGCCCAGCAGAACTCTTAGGTAGGAGAGATTGCCGCCCGGCAGGGCTTTCCATTGGGAGGCGCGAAGGCTTTAGTGGGCGGGGATTGGTGCAGATGTAGGCAGGGCGGGCTGAGAGGAGGAGCTGCCACCGAGGAGCCACGGCACCAGCAGTGTTTCCTCCCCCCTCCCCTCCCGTGTCAACAAGCGGGGCGCCTGCGCAGGGTATTTGCTTCCCTAGTCGGGCCCGCGGTTTGGACTTCTGGGGGGGGGCAGCTGCACCCCCCTGCCCCATGCTGGGTACACCCATGCAGGGACGTATTATTGCTGTTGCTAGCCGGAGTGCAGAAAAAATACTTCTAAGAAATAAAGAATTCATGCATTAATTTACTTCACTAGACACACTGCACCCAAACCACTATCATCCACAAGCTGCATTTTACATAACTCAGCAGCACATGAACACACAGCTCACATTTAACCAGCCGGCGAATTTGCAGACGAACACAGGGACTTGTTCAGATGCAAGCTTCCCAATTGAGTTTTCTGAGCAACTTGGATGTCCAAACAGTCACCAGACGCAACCGCCGTTGCAGACTTGCAGCTGCAATGACAGATGCCCATTTTTCAGTTCACTTTCAAAGGATATGAGGCAGACATCCCCTATGGCAGCATCATGCAGAGGCTTAGACATCCCTGCCTCTGAATTCCTTTCTGCGTTCCATTTGAAAATGGAATGTACTTTAATTCATTTCATTCAACATGATTTGGGGTGCCAGACTCCTTCCCCCCCCCCCCCGCCTCCAGATCGTTACAAGTATATACTTTGGGGCAGGAACTGTACCTCAATTTTGCATCTCCAGGCAAAAAGATGAGAAGTAGCAAGTGATGTGAAAATACCCCAGCCCAAAACCGTGCAAATTCACTGATAAATATTAAGTTAGGCGGGCAAAGAATCTGACTTTTGTTAAGAATACAGAGGCCCACACATACATTTGGAAGTTAGTCAGCAACCAAAACAATTCAGCCCAATCCACTACAGTTAGGGATGAGCAAATACAGTGGTACCTCGGTTTACAAACACAATTGGTTCCGGAAGTCTGTACTTAACCTGAAGTATACTTAACCTGAAGCGAACTTTCCCATTGAAAGTAATGGAAAGTGGATTAATCCATTCCAGACGGGTTCGCGGACTACTTAAACTGAAAATACTCAAACCGAGGCGTACTTAAACCGAGGTATGACTAAGTCCATTTCAGCTTCTTTCAATTGCTCGTTTTTTCAAATCTGAAGTTCAATTTTCCACATTTCCACATACAATTTTAAATTCAAGCAATCCCTGTGGAAATTCATCGGCATTTCAGTGCGAATTTCTTTTAACATGCACATCTGTGTGCAATTCCCCCCAACATACACATCTTTTGGCAAAGCAATTTCCCCTAAAGTAATTATGGACCCCTTTACTTCAAGGCATTTCCTTTTTTGTGCACAGTTCATGGCTGGAAAACTGCACTGCAAAATTCAGAGAAGGGCAACTTTAGAAAGTTTGCTGTTTTGGTCTGCATACTGCTTTGGAATGCATGAGGTGGTCTGCCTTTGAATGCGAACTGAATCAAATTTCTTCCCCATCCCTACCTACAGCGGTAAGGCTACCATTTAGCTAAAATGTTATTTGTGACTGAACCTTATTTAAAGCAAGGGGAGTTTAGTCAGGGCCAGATTATAAGCGAGAGTATTTACACAACCATCAATTACATGATTGACTTATTCTAGCAAACAGCGGCCATTGGAAGAACACATCTATCAGGGGTGGGCTGACAGCACGAGAAAGGGGCAAATCCTCAATATGGTTCCTCTGCCCACCCACCCCCAGTGGCTTCAAAACCCACCCCAAACAACCATGCAATTTATTACAGTATTGCACAAATAATGTCACATTTGGTTTAGCTCTTAGTTGCCAAAAGCACTCAAAATGGAGAGCACTGATATATATTTGCCAACCAGCTCTCTAAAAAGTGTTGTTTTGTGTGTTAGTAGCTTTTGAAAAATAGCTCTCGCTCTCTGGTTTACTTTGTAAAATTAAGGGCGTACGATTCCAAAGATGCATAATGGGAGTGCAACGCCGAAAATGGCAAAAAAAGCAAACAAAATAAAAGCTTGGCGAGCCATGATCTCTTTGAAACGTATTTGCAAAAAAATAATAATCCACGGCTCTGCACTGAACTGCTGGCTGCTTAACTTCTAGCATCCAAAGCTTTTCAAAGAAACAAGCGTGCTGCTTTTTTGTGTGTAATTCATCGTGACAGGGAGGAAGTTGCAAGATCAAGGCTTTTAAGAACAAGAGAAGAAATGGAGACAAGCAGCTCCCGTCTCACAATGAGGAATCATGTAAGCATCTTCTGAAGCTGACCTCGCTGTGGAAGACAGAAGTACACAGGCTCATAAAAAAAAGAAAAAATGGCAGATGTCTCAGCAGTAACAAATGCAGACTGTATGACAACTGAAGCAGTGCTCAGAGAGAAAATTTGGACACAGTTGCTGTGTTTGTCCTGCGTGGACGACTGCTTTCCTAAACAGTAATGCAATTATCTTGTACACCACCAACACTACATTATAAATATTCCACAGCTGCTGACGTCTTGCTAAGTGGAAATAACCAACAGCCCCATCTCACCCAGTAAAAACACAAATATTCCGGACAGAAGGTTAACTGAAACAGACCTTTCGTGAGCTCAAACACCGAAAATGTTCTACCGCATTTGTGTGTTAGAAGTTGCTAGTGTATCAACACAGCAAATGGGTTCCTCTCGACTCCTCCCTCCCTTCTTTGTCACATGGCAAAGCGCTGACCCCAAACTCTTTCACCACATGCACACACATTCCTTTTAACCAACAGATGTCCAGTCCTATTAACCACGTCTTGGTCTCCCTGTCCAGCACACAACGGAAACTCATGACTCTGGTTTTGCCAAAGGACCAGGTGTGTAGCCTGGGGGTCATTTGGGACTCACAGCTGTCCAGGGTGGTGCAGGTTAATTCTGCATCCAAGGTGGTTGTCCACCAGCTCCATCTAGTATGCTGGCTGAGACCCTACCTGCCACACACTGCCTCTTGCTTGGACTACTGCAATGCGCTCTACGTGGGGCTGCCTTTGAAGGTGACTTGGAAACTGCAGAGTGCTAATCCAGAATGTGGCAGCTAGACTGGGTGACTGGGAGCTGCTGCCGGGACCATACAACACCAATTCTAAAGGATCTATGGTACATTGGCTCCCGGTAGGTTTCCAAGCACAATCAAAGTGTTGGTGCTGAACTTTGAAGCCCTAAATGGCCTCGGCCCTGTATACCTGAAGGAGCTGCCTTCACATGTCTTTGGAAAGTCATGTAATCATTTATCTCTCTGGCATCTGATGGGAGGGCTTTCCACTGGGCGGGTGCCACTACCGAGAAGGCCCTCTGCTTGGTTCCCTGTAGCTTCACTTGTTGCCTTCAAACTGGCCTCAAGCAGTTTACTAGTAAATACTAGTCGCCTTATGTCTGGTGTTTTATCTATAATACCCTTTTTAAAAGCTTCATTGTTCTTTTTTATTATTATTATGAAAGAGTGGCCTCAGAATTTCAATCAGTGTTGGAGCAGCTATGGTGGAGAAAAGCACGGAGAAGTATATCTGGCACCTTAGAACATTTTTCTTTCAGATGCAAATCATGCATAATCCCAGAAAATGTTCCTGATCAAGAGACAGGGGCAAAGTCTTTTTTTAATTAAAAAAACCATTTCTAAAAATAAAACTGCACATGCATTTGATCAAATGCTTTCAAGTATGATTGGAAATTGAATATTTATTAGGCTTTACATTTCTGTTGCTTAAACATGAAATAAATCCTTCATAAAGATGTGAAGAAGTACACCTGAAATGTCGGCTTATCCAATACCTGGAAGAGGTGTGGTGCAATTTGCTCTGACTCAGGTCAATACAAGCTTGCAAAGTCTTTGTTGGTGCGTTTTGTTTGTATAGAGAAAAGCCAGAAACACAGAAGGAGAAAGGCGGGTGAACATCATCATTTGTGAAGCCTAAGGACTGTATGCCATCAAAGCAAAGGTCACTAATATATTGAAATTCCACTGCAGTCCTGCAACAGATTCATACCGTAGCCTGATAAATACAATATAACAAGAGGCTGTTTGTACAAGAAGAATTCTTACAGTTGCCTGCTACATGGCGTAGGAACTGAAATGTACCTATGCATTTCTCAAGTAACTAAAAATAAGATTGCTACATATCCTCCTGTCGGCTTCCAAGAGACAATATTGTGTAACCAACAGTCAGGCTCACTTTAATTTGAAGAAAACAGTAGACCTGCCCCCTTTAACAGAGACATGTTGAATATTTTACACAGCTTAACTAATGAGCGCTGTGCAATGTGTTCAGTTGCCAAGCCTTGCAATATGGAAAAGGCACCATGTTAAAAAGGGGAAAAAACTGGGAGCCAAGAGAGAAATGGTGACTTCGGAATATATACTCTTGTTGTGCACTGAATCACCCACACAATCCTTTGCAAAAAAAAACACAAAAACAAGCTCACATTTTGTAACGGGCTGAATCTAACTGGGATGATAAAGGGTCACATTGAGAATGTGTGGAACAGCGGCAGGGGTTAGGTCCGCCATGTGCTCACCTGCATTATAAAGTATCAGAAGCTGAGGGAAACAGGGCTTGCCAGTCATACCTGGCACACAAAGTGCGCTGCCTTTCAGCTTCTGAGACAGGCTCCTCACACAGGCAAGACAATGGCACGGGAATCAATGAGGCAGCAGAGACCTGGCGCGTTTCACTCATTCATAGGAGCCATCTCCCAGGAGCTGAGGTTCCTTCACCTCCCCAATAAAATATCCGAGCACACCAACCCCCCTTCAACCCCAAAATTGATGGGCATTGCCATTCAAATGTTGTGTGTATGCTGCGTCTTGTGATGTGCCCCAATATTTTATTCAAGTTGGCATCCCTGCTGCATTTCTACTTGCAGAGAATTTATTTCTTTCCTCTAGAAGAGCATAAACGGTGTAACACACACACACCACTACGCCAACTTCACTCTTAAGGTGGTTCAATACATTCCACTACCTTAGGAGTCTACCATCTCATTCTGATTCATGGGTCAATACAACTGGAGCAACTGAATGTGGAAAAAAGAGTTGGTCCAAGCCAGGGAAACAATGAGGACCATCATCCTGTTGTCCAAAGAGCATCTCATAGGGTCACTCTGCCCAAGCTGAGCATCCTTACCAGCGAAGGGACAGGCCACACCAACCCCAAGTAGTGTTCAGTCAAGGTCTCCTCCCAACATTGCAAGTCACTCTCAGGAGCCAGTCTCATGGAGTTTTGCCTTTGTTTGAGTATTGTGGTCTTAGCCCTACACCTGGAGAAGGAACTATCCTTCAAATAAAGATGAACACTCCAGGTAAGGCCAGGCACCCACCCCATCACATTCAGCCCCTTTCAAGCTTCAGACGTTAAGGCTTTATATAGTGGTTTCCAGCTATATACATGGTTTGTATACAGAAGACATAAATTTGGACTCGTTGCCCCAAATGAGGAAGACATGCAATGCTTTGGGGGGGGGAACCAGCATTTAGTTGTGTGTCGCGTGCAGGCTTAGGATGGCTGCTTACCTGTGCACAGGGCAGGGTTACCAGCTAACCCACTGGAAAGAACGAAGATTCTCATTCCCCATTCCCGTTTCTTCTTCTTCTTAAAAACCATTCTGCATGGATACCAGGCAGATTCCCTCCCCTTCCTTTCTAACCTCGGTGTTTTCTAACTCTTGAGCAGTCACAGTACCATTGTCCCCACCATATATAAAACCAAAACATGCAACTCAATAACATATTAATTACAATAAAAAGGAAACAATGCAACTGCGTGAAAATTAAAATCACACACACACACACACACACACACACACACAAAGGTACAAATGCATTCGCTAGGTAACATGCTTTAAAAAAATTTTTTTTGCTTCATTTATAAATAGCAGGATGTAAAGCAGGATGCATATCCTCCTGTATTGTTGTGGTCACCAGGGAATGTTTGCAGTTCAAGGTGGGGGGGGGAGGATATCCTTTCTGAAGACAAGGAGGCCTCTCCTAAAGCTACAGTTCTCCAAGTGGTTCAACACTCAATCCCTTTTCAGAAGGAACTCTGGGACTTGTTGCTTTGAGGGGAATAAGAGGGTCCCCTAACACAGGCATAGGCATACTCCAGCCCTCCAGATGTTTGGGACTACAATGCCCATCATCCCTAGCTAACAGGACCAGTGGTCAGGGATGATGGGAATTGTAGACCCAAACATCTGGAGGTCCGGAGTTTGCCTGTGCCTGCCCTAACAACTCTCAGCAGCTGTAACAAACTACAGCTCCCAGGATTCTTTGGGGGAAGCCATGACAGTTTAAAGCAGTAGCGTAGTGCTCTATGGTGCGAATGTGGCCGCGCACACACTTTTTACACACTGTTGGTGGCTGTATTGCACCTTCTGTATTCTGCAGGAGCATGCCTGCTTTCCTTCTAAAATCCAAGGCTGTTTCTTTAGGTAGCAGAGGAGGTGCAGCAAGGAAAACTGTCCAGCAGCCTGTTCGTAACCATTGAGAGTGAGCCCACCAGCACGTAAAATGATCTGCGCATGTGCGCTTCTAGGAGACAAGATGCCTCTCCCCCTCGGGTATTCAACTCCCTGGGGAGGGAGATGAACTCTGAAGAATGACAGTGTTAGCAAATCACACTAATAAATTTTAACAAGGCGTCCCCAAGGAGCGCAAGTCAGTCGGGGTGGCAGCAAGCCAGAGACTGCTCAAGGGACAGTCTCAGTTTTCTTTCTGGTTCTCCCTGGTATCTTGGTGGGAACAGGAGCTTATGAGATGAGCAGTGGGTAGGTAGGGCAGCAGCAGAAGGGCACTAGGGAGTAAATGCAATGGCTGTGCATCTGAGATGAACATAGTGCTCTCTGTGAGCTGAGCCCTCAGGCATACTCCCAACTCTTGAATTTCCTAAGCTGCAGCTCTTAAGGTTTTGCCCAGCTGTCACAATCCCCCTCCACTGCCCCTGCAGGAGTTTGCAACATTCTATTATCATCCCAGCACATTTCACGCACTGCTATATGACTGATAGGATGCAAGCGTGAGGTTTCTTCAGAGCAAACCTCCTCCTTGCCCTCCAAGTTAGCAGAGAGAGGCAGTATAGGTAGTAGCAAAGCAATCATACTTATGGGGAAACAGTCCCAGACCCACTTCTCCATGAAGTTCTGTCCCCAGCCCCACACCAAGATACCCCACCACACCCCTGGAACCATCCAGGGACCACCGTTTTTGAAACATTCATACTCCTTAGTTAGCCATTTTCTTAAATTGACCAAATCAGGCTTAAAGCAGTTACAGTCACACTGTATTTATTTCTGGGAGGGAATTATTACACTGTCTGAAAGAGTGAAAAGTAGTGTGTGTGTGTGTGTGTGTGTGTGTGTGTGTGTGTGTGTGTGTGTGTGTGTAAAATGCCATAGTTGTATGGACCAAAGAAAAGAGGGAGGAAGGAAACTTTCAAGTTTTGTATCTCAAAAACGGAGACACTTAGGATTTCCGTATGTCTTTGCAGAGACAAGAGCCGTCAAATATCTGGGAGAGAGAACTGGACTGGTCATAAGCTTCAAGGGAAATAAACATTTGTAAAGAACCACCATTCTTCTGATGCATTTGAAGCTGCTTTTACACTAATACATTGTAAGTACGCGACTACCCCCAAAGAATCCTGGGAATTGTAGTTTGTTAAGGGTGCTGGGAACAATAGCTCTGTGAACATAAACTACCGGTAGTTGCCAGCATTATTTGCAAGAAGCAATGTGCTTTAAATGTACACAAGTGTACACAGCCTTATACTTCATTTCTGGCAGATAAAACCCTGGAATTTATTTCAGTATGAAGCCTCAGCCTTGGAATGCATAGTAGCTCAGAGCACCTCGATTCTCAGAATCTGCAAATACCATATTTCGAACTAAGGGTTTTTTTTAAACAAAAAAATCCCCACTCATTTGTTCAAAGCAGGGAGGGGGGCTTAATCCTGCACCATAGCAAGCATTGGAGAAGCCAACCATGTGTCGCCTTAAGAGTTTTACGGCAGGAGTCTATACTTCTCTTTAGAACCTCCAGATTATGTGCATTGTGCTTGGAAAAGACTTCATTCAGCACAAAGTAAAAATTGTAGATTCTTCAGCTGACCTCCCAAAGAGATGCCTTGACAAACAAAATCTGAAAAGGTCAAAAGAGAGAAGCTGCAGGAGATACCGCCTGACACCTGTCTCTGGCTCTTCAGGTTCAGTTGGATGCCAGACTTCTAACCGAGGACTGGAAGAAGGCAGCAAGCCGAAGTTCTGCATTTATTCCTTTATACTTGCTCCCCACCCTCACTGTAAGAGGACCACAGAGCAGCCAAGGTGGGAGTCCTAGGTGAAATCCCTTCCTTATGCCAAGCCCCAAACCAGTTTAGTTACAACAAGCCAATTTCACATTACATACAGTAAGAAATCAAGACTAGTCACTGGGTCCACTCAACAAGGCAACCCACAGCCAATTCCCGGCCCCCTGACCTATTGCATTCACACTTTTGATTGATTGATATACAGTATTAAATATATATCTAAGCGGTGTACCAAAAATCTGATTCAACTATAACTTGTGAGTTCAAGCAAAGATAAAATCACAGTTTCAGTTCTTGGTTTAAACAGGTCACAGTTCCCCAAAATTGGATCCAATGAAATTAGTTAGCCGTTTTTAATTTAAAAAAACAGCATTAGATGTCAACCTCGGGGGGGGGGTGCAGCAGATGAGGAGGCATGCAACTCCAAGGCTTGCCCAAGCTCATTCTTGAAGCAGGAAACAACATGTCAAAGAGGCTAGAAACGGAGGCATGTGAAAGCATTGCTCAAACCAATCTCTCCACCTCAGAAAACGATAAACCAGCTTCTTCCTCCCTCCACCCAACTGCAGGAGAAAAGCTTCAGCAGGAGTAAAGGTAAAGGGGTAAAGCGATCCCTGGATGGTTAAGTCCAGTTAAAGGCGACTATGAGGTTGTGGTGCTCGTCTCGCTTTCAGGCAGAGGGAGCCAGCGTTTGTCCACAGAAAGCTTTCCGGGTCATGTGGCCAGCATGACTAAACAGCTTCTGGCGCAACGGGACACCATGACAAGTGCCAGAGCACATGGAAACGGCATTTACCTTCCTGCCAAAGTGGTACCTATTTATCTACTTGCACTGGTGTGCTTTCCAACTACTAGGTTGGCAGGAGCTGGGACAGAGCACCCCGTCACAGGGATTTGAACTGCCGACCTTCTAATCGGCAAGCCCAAGAGGCTCAGTGGTTTAGACCACAGCGCCACCTGCGTCCCTCACTTCACAAATCCTCTCCAGGATCCATCCCTCAAAACTGGGGTGTGGGGAAGCTGCAGAGGTGGGTGCATGCTAGGGATGGGCAGAGCCAGGTGCAAAAAGTGGGTGAAGCATCAGGTGTGTATTTCCTCCCTCTGTGCAGTGGACTGTATTCCACCTACACAGGTCAGAGGTTCTACCACAAGAGATTATCTCGCCTCCATTCAGGCAAACAAGAGACATTATCACAGGTCTAGACATTCCAGCCAGAAAAAGCACCCAGAATGCAGAGCAGTGCTGCTCAGGGGGTGTAGCCCAGGAGTAAGGTGCATGGCTGGCAACAGTCCTGAAACCCAGCTAGAGAGGCCTATAAAGGCTGCATCCAGACATCAGACCTGAGGTTCCGTACCCATGCTTTAAAATATTATACAAGCTAACAGACAGTGCTGTTCAGGGTTGTTTTTTTTTGTTTCTCTTAAGGATATGGAAATGGCTTTTCCAACATGAAAGGAACTTAACATTTCATGTGCGCTGAATTAGGAATTAGAAGAACATCTCCTTATTGCAATCCCTCTGGCAACAAGCCTACATGCAAAACCTGCTTAACACCACACGCTCTTGAAAATGACGTTGGCCTGTGGAGAAAAGCAATCAGGTGTGGCATTCTTAAGTGGAGCTATCCTGGCAAACATGATTATAGGTAATGTAAAGTCCACTGCAGGTTTCGGTTGCAAACTGAATTAGGCCACCGTTTGAAGGTAGCAAAAGTGAATTGTAGTGGGTTACAAAACTGAGGCTCGAGAATGGATGCATAGAGCTGCGATTCCCACATAATAAATAACGAACCGATGTAAGTTTAAATACATTGCAAGCAAACCCCTGAGACTTCTTAATGATCTGAAATAAGAAACAGTTATCATATCATATAGAGCAGGGGTTCCCAATTAGCTAAGTACTGAGGAGCCTGAGTTTTTCAAAAGCCAAGCAATGAACCCCTTACAGTACTTTTGAAAAAAAAATTCTACAGTATACAATAGTTTTTGTTATGTGGATGGTGCCACAGACCCCCGGGTGCATTATGCAGACCACCAACAGTGAACCACAGACATAGCACACATATTAATGCAACTGTTCCCATTAAAGAACCCAATAATCAGGACTCTTACCTAGTGAAACTGTTCTCTGGGTACTTCTGTTTTTGCTAATGCAGTAAGCAAGGTAACAGTATGCCATTTAATCACTTTCTAACCTGGGGTCCTGAGCCCCTGGGCCTACCTGGCAGCAAGTCAGTATGTCAAGTCCCCCGTCAATCCACGTATCCAAAGTGAAGCACAGTCCTCACAGAGATCCTGGAGCTTGCAAGCCGAGGCCCCTCAACATGGGTAGCTGAGCAAACACAGCCCCTCAGCTCTGCTTCCTATTTGCACTTTGCTGCCTGCTGATTGCAGCATCTGGGCTTGATGAGGCAGGTGACCCTCACCTGTTCCAAGCCTACTCCAGCTAAGGAATCACAGCCCTCCTCCCAGAGTTAGCGAGCCCCACCTGACCAGCTAAGGAGCTGGGCTGTGGGTCTTTGTCTGCCTTAGCTTCCCACTGCTCCCTATGCCTCAGAGCCTGCCCTCTTCTTGGAGACAGGGCCCCCTCTGGCTCTAGTGATGGGTCCTGCTGCTCTGGTATCTGCGCACTGACTCCCATCTCCTTACCACCCCCCCCCCGTCACTCTGTGAGTACTTCCCTCCCCACCTCCTGCTTGCAACCAGTCCCGGCTGCACCCCTCACCACGTAGTCCTGCCAGTTTATGCCATACATGCACTATGTTGATGAGCTGCAGATAGTTCTAATCACTGTGATAAGAGCTGTGGGATTTTAATTATCCTAGGACCCCTTTGGGTATACGAGAACGCCAAGTTCTCAAACGTTTTGGTAGTCAGCCTCCCTTAAGAGCCCAGCTACACAAAATAGCTAAATTACATACTGCACCCTGAGCTTAGACTGTTTAATGTCAAGCTATCATGGCCACTGGTCCCATCACCTCCTGGCAAATAGAAGGGGAAGAAATGGAAGCAGTGAGAGATTTTACTTTCTTGGGCTCCTTGATCACTGCAGATGGTGACAGCAGTCACGAAATTAAAAGACGCCTGCTTCTTGGGAAAAAAGCAATGGCAAACCTAGACAGCATCTCAAAAAGCAGAGACATCACCTTGCCAACAAAGGTCCGTATAGTTAAAGCTATGGTTTTCCCAGTAGTCATGTATGGAAGTGAGAGCTGGACCATAAAGAAGGCTGATCGCCGAAGAATTGATGCTTTTGAATTATGGTGCTGGAGGAGACTCTTGAGAGTCCCATGGACTGCAAAAAGATCATACCTATTCATTCTGAAGGAAATCAGCCCTGAGTGCTCACTGGAAGGACAGATCCTGAAGCTGAGGCTCCAATACTTTGGCCACCTCATGAGAAGACAAGACTCCCTGGAAAAGACCCTGATGTTGGGAAAGATGGAGGGCACAAGGAGAAAGGGACGACAGAGGACGAGATGATTGGACAGTGTTCTCGAAGCTACCAACATGAGTTTGACCAAACTGCGGGAGGCAGTGCAAGACAGGAGTGCCTGGCGTGCTCTGGTCCATGGGGTCACGGAGAGTCGGACATGACTAAACAACTAAACAACATCCTTGTGAAATCATCTTCATGTAGCTAGACTGGTTTGGGGCTTGGCTGTGCTGGCTGGGGCTTATGAGAGCTGTATTGCTTACCGGTACATGGTTAGTGGGGTGAATAGAAAGGGAGAATAGCCAGGGAAGTGTTGGGAGAGCAAAATGTCTTTAGGCAACAGAGGCTGGTTACGGGCAAGTAGTTTACTGAATGAGATGTGTGATTCCCCCAAAAGACCTGATCCCTCACTTGCAGTCCTAAGTGGCTTGATCCCAATGAGAATGGTACCACGTGATTCTTCCAATTGCCCAGGCTGATTTGAAGTTGGGGGAAATCAATCTGTTTGAGCCTCCTCTAGAGTAACACAGCTTATACAGTCATACCTTGGAAGTCAAATGGAATCCGTTCCGAAGTCCGTTCAACTTCCAAAACGTTCAGAAACCAAAGCATGGCTTCTGATTGGCTGTAGGAAGCTCCTGCAGCCAATCAGAAGCCTCGGAAGCCCCGTCGGGATGTTCGGGTTCCAAAGAACGTTCACGAACCGGAACACTCACTTCCAGGTTTGCGGCGTTTGGGAGTCAAAACGTCTGAGTACCAAGTCATTTGGAATCCAACGTACGACTGTACATGGAATGATACAAAGGACTGGTGAAAGCAGGGCCCATGAAGTATATTTAAAAAATGGATCACAAAGGAACAAACATCGGGGACGACGACAAAAGGGGGGTCATCTCAATGCCTTCTATTAACATATTACTGTACATGTGGCCCAGTCTGCAACTTCTAGCACTGTACTTATTTGGGAACGGACGGAGAATGTGTCAAAAGTCTACTTCCTTGTATACAAAAATTGGGATTTTACGAAGAAGGAAGAGCTCTTCCATGTGCATCAGCTCATGCCTGTATAGGGAAGGCCTGTGTGTCAGTTTCAGAACCGTGGGTTCCCAGGAATTAATTTATGGTTGCCACTTTACAGAATCCAGACTCTCCTCTGTTTTGCCTCAAGAGAAGCAGCCGTGCAAACAGCAATACGATCCTTTTCTTGGGCAGGCTTTGTAATCCCCAGCAAGCAGACGTAGCCTGATAAAAAATCAGCTAAAGTACCCTGGGACTCATTTTCTGTATACACAGGGATTACTCGTTCAGGATAGCAAGGTCAACAAAACCCGGAGTACTCCTGGCTGCCTGAACAGTCTAACACAGAAGCAAGTTTCATGCCTTTTCTCAACATGATCGAGCTGTTCAAATGCCACCGAGTTTCCAAAACCATATCCCCTGAACCCCCTCTTATAGAAACACTACATTTTTGTCAATGGCTGGCAAAGTTATTGGTGAATCGCAGAAAGGAGTTCCTGGGTCAACACTCATCTTGGCAGTCCACATCGTCAGAGTTTTAAAAGGGGGGACAACTTCTCTCGACACAATTGCCTTTAGGAGATAGTCACTTTTTCTGACGTTTTTCTTGACCTGGGTCCCCAGCCACTTCACCCATCTCCCCCTATTCTCCCCCCCCTTCCTTTCTGCAATTGTAACATTTTCACCCTGTTGAACACCTTTGAGGGCAAGGAGGGCAACACTGCTGGTGCATTTGTGCATTCTGTATCATGGCCATATAGCCTTTAGTAGTATCTCACACTTGCAATGATGAATAAAACCTAGATTACGGCTCCTTTGGTGATGTACCTCCAGCTTGTATTCAAAGGGTAGGACACCTGAAGAGAAGTCTTCAAGAACCATTCCGTATGCCACTCACGTACAAAGATCAGCCTTTATCTCAGATTAGGCCATCTCCACTAGTTTCCGCAGCAGAGGTTCTTGACAAATATATTTACTGTGTGCACATGAAACCACATGCCCAAGATTTACATTTTTAAAGTAGCGTTTTGCAGAAGGCAGCATACAGACAAACAGTTTGGCTGGACAGCTGTATATCCTTCCTGGTTCCCTTTATTGCTTCTTTCTTTTTGTGTCCGATTTCAATTTAAAAGAGAGGGGGAGGAAATCACTTAAAACTACAGAAGAAAAACAGAATGCGCATAAACACACAGATATAGATTACATCCAAAATACTTCCAACGCTTTAGAAAAATGTTCTCTTTCTATAACTATGGTACAGATTTTTTAAAACCGTTGTAATTAATGTGCAATTTAAAAGATACAAAAAGAAGCCTTATTAACTAAATGAGATTTTTTTTTAACTTTTCACAAGTTTCTCCATTGCCGCTTAAAAAGAGAAGAGTTACGGTTTTCGCTACGTCTGGAAAAGTACTGGGTTGCTTGCCTTTCCGAATGCCAATGCTTAATTCTACTTGAACATACAGCATTTTGATTTGTAAGTTGACTACTCTGTTAAAGAGAGACAGGGAGAGATTATGTCCTATATCGCTATAGTAGAACCAGCTAAATAGACATCTTTAATCTCGTAACATGATGAAATCATTATAAATTACAGCTCATTTGTTAAGTGATTATGGTGATGCATGCAGCTTTCCTTGGTACTGTTACCAGCGGATAAGCATTGTACGTTTCCCACACTCTACCAACAGGTGCCACTGTCTTTTAAAGTAGACTCTGGACCAGCAACCAGCCTGGTGTCAATGACTCAGTATGGTGGAACAGCGGTCCAAATAATGGCGCTTCATCTCACGGCATCCTGCCACCACCATAACCACCCTCCCAAACCCCCAAAATTGGCCCGCATGGGTATTTGCCGTTGCAGCCACCTCCTTTCAGCCGCAGGAAATCACAGTGAAACGCTTGGAAATGCACGACATGTTGTGTAGGACAATCCCAAGGAGGAAAACCAGGACGCAGGCCACCAGGATGACGGTGCAAACCCCCGACCAGGTGGAGCTTTTCGCAATGCCCCTCCTGTCTTGCTCTTCGTCGCCTCCCTCCTGAGGGACGCCGGACTGCAAGGGCTGCTGCTCGGCTGGGATTGTCACCACAGTGAGAGACTTCTGCTGGCTGCCTGGCAGCAGGCGGCAGCCAATGTCTCCTGGCAAGAGGGACCTCTCCTTGGAGATGGGCAAGGGCAACATGTAGCAGCCGTTGCTGGGAAGTTTGATGAAGACGGGAGTGTGCTCTGAAGTGTGGGGTATCGCAATCACGGCAATGACCTCTGGGTCGTCGGGCAGCTGGGAGACAGAAAAGCCCGGGGGCAGTTTAGTGATGCCTCGGCACCACGGGCACCGCAAGTCTTTCTGGCTGGTCCTCATCTGCTGAAGGCAAACAGAACAGCAGGTATGCTTGCAGTCCAGCAACTTGGGCCTCCGCCGGGGGCTATAGTAATTGAAACAAATCTGACATTCCAGCAAAATGTCCTGGGACAGAGTCTCCATCGCGGTCCAATTGGCGAAAGCAGTGAGATTATCACGTTGTTCGGCAGTCCGGTCTCAAATCTAATTCCTGGAGCAATTCCCAGCCTCCCACGGTGACTAGCTTGTATTCTACCACCAGGCGAAAGGAGATAAGGAGTCCGTAGCGAAGCATCTGACTGGGAGTCCGTCAATATCTGAGAGGGAAATTTAAAATGAACAGAGTTAATCATAAAGGTCTACTAGAATACTGAAGGGGGTGAGGGATCTAAAGACATCCTTTTATTGATGCAGACGAAGAGTAAAGGATAATTGAACTTTGCAAAACTGTAGCATCTTAAGCACAATGCTTATGGCTAATAAATTCCCCTAAGCACAAACATTACCTAACCATGGGTTTTAGCCTCATATACCAGGGACATTGAATAATAAAAAAAACACACCCTAAGTCTTTTTAGACGGTTATAATGATTTTTGAAGACAGCATTTCAGACTAATAGCCTGAATTGCACATTTTTACTTGGTCAATAAGGCTATTTTCATGCAGGAATCAAAAGGACAGTTTGCTCGTTTTCCATGCTTCATGAACAGACTTCATGTGAAAGCTTCAGAAAAGCTTTGAACAAATGGAGAATAACCCAAGATCAGTTTGAAGGCAAAGTGGGAGGACACACACCTATATATTTTTCCTCCCAACTTGACTGAAATTTACAGCATTGCATATATCATTGCAATCACCCTCTGGTTCACATTCAGTGGGAAAGCCCCTGCAAACCTTTAAATGTTGGAGTTCATTTTTAGGAACAGGTTAGGCAGTTGCGAGTCGAGGTTAGACACACATGGTGACCAGGAACACATAGGTATACAGCAAGCGCAGGGTTTATGAAGTACATTTCTTCATGACAGCAATGCTTGGACAATGACACTCAAGAGCTCTGTTGACACTTAAGGCTAGCGCTGCAGAGCCATTTCCCTACTGGTGGCTTCTTCTGTGGCTCCAAGGAATAATGTTACTACAAAACTTTGTGAATAGGATCAAACACACAATTTCTGTCTCCCTGTCCATTGCATTCCTTTCTGGGCAGAATAGCAACCAGGTGGAAGAGTGCCGCAACTGTCTCCAATCCATTTGGCTCTCATATTCTAATACCTACTGGAGCAGCAGGGGAAGGATAATCAGGAATTGGTTCTGCACCATTCACAGTAAACCTGAATGGGGCCTTATAAAGCAACTTTCCCAGGAACATTCTAAGGTTTAGGACCAGGTAGTTCTACCATCCCCAAATCTTACATTGCATCCACTGCAGAATAAAGTATCGGTTGAAACAACATGTGCAAAATCCAAGGCAAAAGTCACAAAATGGGTAAGACAAACACCAAGGATCTGCTCCCGATTATTTTTATAAGGGAGAAGGTCAACGGCCAAACTTCTGCAAATGTTTTTTTTAAAAAACCATGTTGGCTTTCCTATCTCCCTGTTTTAAAACCTCTGGCACAATTGAACTTTGAAGTGTCATCGGGATCGACCTCATTTTCTCTCTGCCCAGTCCTAGAGTTTCGCTCATAGGGTTATCATCTCTCTTGCTTGGCTTTAATCTGCTGCATGGCTAATTACATTAAAAGTTATTAAGAAGGAAAATGCTCATTGAGATAGTAGTGAAGTATTAAGACAAGCAGTGGCATAAATTGCGAGCAGTGTAGCAAAATGGTAATACAGGACGGATCTAAACATTATGTATAGGTAGAGGTAGAGTGGACAGTACGAAGGAAATGCACAAAGTTAAGAGGGATGCAGTAAAGGGAGCCTGGAATACATTGTGCACTTAATAAAGTCTACATGGAACATGCACCTTCAGCACTCATAAGCCACAGCACATAAAAGATTCCAGAAACATTAACAAGCCAGCAGCAATATAATGGCTATGCACAATTTTAAAAATTCCAATAATTGATGGTTATTTTGGTGGCAGTGGTAAGAAGTAGAAAAAACTAAATAGGACAACACTGACTTAAATGTCCTCCCCGCCAATTGCTGATCTGCAGAAATTAACTATGGGGGATGTTTGTGTATGCCTACAAGATTGTGGCATGGCCACACACACATCTGGTAGGTGGGTTCTGGAGGAGCAACCGGGGATGAAAGTTAGCCATCCCCAGATTAAAGTCTGTAACGTTTGCAAACTTTATTTTAAAAAACCATGCACACACGATTGTAACAAAACTTTCAACCAAGACATGCAACTTTTGCAAAGCAAAGTGCTTCCTAACACAGTACCCCTCATTGCTGCTTTCCTGAGTACAATAATTCGTGGAACACTGAATAATTATTGCTACCACATGCAAACCATTAACTCAGCTCTGGGTTTCCTCAAAATAACTGAGCCCCGCAACCCATCTTCTAACGTTATTACGTAATGAACTAGAAAGCAATTTTGCAGGTACAGTGGACGCTCGGGTTGCAAACATGATCCGTGCAGGAGGCAGACGCAACCCGCAGCGCTGCGTCTGCACACGCGCAGGTCGCGATTCAGCGCTTCTGCACATGCACAAAGCGTGATTTAGTGCTTCTGCACATGCGCGAGCACCGAAACCCGGCAGTAACCCATTCGGGTACTTCCGGGTTCAGCACGGGACGCAACCTGAAGCGTCTGTAACCTGAGGTTTTACTGTAAAGGATAATAGACGTCGTCCCTCAACAAACTTGGGGTGCCTTCATGTCCTGCTTGATGGCACTCCCTACAGGAGCATTTTCATACAAAAGGCTTGTAGGTATTTATTTCTTTTATATACATATAGTGGTACCTCGCAAGACAAATGCGTTTTGCGATGTTTTCGGCGCTTCACAAGACGAAGTTTTCTATGGCCACGCTTCGCAAGATGAAATTGTCGCAAGACTAAGCGACTCGCGAAACGAATTACTTTCGTCTTGCGAGGCACCATTGTATACATATAAATTTATTTATGTGGCTCTCAAAGTTTTACAATCACATATCCAACATACTGGTACATACATGATAGAACACCAACAATTCCATGAGTTGTGTTAGACTGAAAAATAGTGGCCAGTGGTTGATCTGAACCTGCCTCCCCAGTCCAACGCTTTATTCAGGCAAGAAACCAAGACAAACCAACAGATGTCTGTGTGCGCACTCACGCATGCGCAAACGCTATTTCCGGTGTTCCTTCTGGCGCGGAGGAGGCGTGCGCAGCATCCTGAAGCCAATGTGAAGCCAGCCAGCGTCACAGAAGGCGGTCCCTGCTCTGCTCCGCGCCGGTTTAGCGCGGTGCACGGGAGCTGACCGAGCAGGCAGCGGGGGTCCCTGAGCGGGTGGAGGGGGTCCATGGGTCGGTTAGACCCCCGTGGGCCGCTTGTGGTCCATGGGCCTTAGGTTGCCGACCCCTGGCTTAGGCTCTGTGTACAGCAGGTTCAGAAGAATACACAGAAGTTGAGAGTGGAGCTGGAATGCGAAATCCCACGAGTTCATTCACCCTGGGCTCTAATGTGAAAAGTGGACTTCCCAATATTCTCCCTTACTGGCATTTGATGACACACTTACTATAGGCATTTGGTTCAATGGAAGGAAAGCTGCTGCTCTATATATTTCTTAATTAACACACAAAAAGGCCAAAGGAACAAGCAAAAAACCTGAGTAACAAGGCAAAGAGCTTCTCCAAAGATGAGGTGAAGATTGCGGTATCCCTCTCTCTCCAACCACAAAGTTTCCGCAACACTTTAGAAAGCCAGCCAGGTCTCATATGAGGGCACAGCTGACTTCAGCAGCAGTCAAAAACATTGTTTTATCATTAGTACTTTGGATTATCTGATGACAGCCAAGAAAATGTTGCTGACAGAGAAGACCCAGAGCTAAAGAAGACTGCCAGGGGTATCCTTAGGACTCTTTAAAGGACAGTGAGAGGGGAGGGGAGAGGGCTGGGAGGCAGCAACACTCAAGTGAGACCAAAAAGACAGAGACAACCAGAATCATGATTAATATCCTTGGCTAGTGCAGATCTGATAGCAGCTGAAAGCTCTGCAGGGCTGAGCTATATCTACTAATGTTAATAAAACCTAACCGAGTATGAAAAACCATGGGCAGAAGACACCAAGCGATAGAAAGAGATGCATTAGCAGCAGAAGGGAGTGGAGAGGGGGAAATCGCTTGCCTGACACATATTTTCCCTCCCTGCTCTTTGATGCTCATGCTCATTGCTAACATGGCTCCAATAAATGAGAGCTGAGAAAAACAGAGACACCGATATTTAACGATGACAAAAAACAGAACAGAGAGAAAACAGAACGGAGAGAAAACAGAGAGAAAACCTGGGCAGTGTTCAGAGAGTGGTGGTGGGAGATGAGTGTTCAGACCCCTGGGCTATCACTTGTGGGGTGCCTCAGGGTTCTGTCCTCTCCCCCATACTTTTAAACATCTACATGCAGCCGCTGGGAGAGATCATCAGGGGGTTTGGGCTGGGTATTCATCAGTATGCGGATGATACTCAGCTCTACCTCTCTTTCAAATCAGTTGGAGGATGGAGGCGGCTAACAGATTGAGGTTGAATCCTGACAAGACAGAAGTACTGTTTGTGGGGGACAGGAGGCGGGCAGGTGTGGAGGATTCCCTGGTTCTGAATGGTGTAACTGTGCCCCTGAAGGACCAGGTGCACAGCCTGGGAGTCATTTTGGACTCACAGCTGTCCATGGAGGCGCAGGTCAATTCTGTGTCCAGGGCAGCTGTCTATCAGCTCCATCTGGTACGCAGGTTGAGACCCTACCTTCCTGCAGACTGTCTAGCCAGAGTGGTGCATGCTCTAGTTATCTCCCACTTGGACTACTGCAATGCGCTCCACGTGGGGCTACCTTTGAAGGTGACTCAGAAACTACAACTAATCCAGAATGCAGCAGCTAGACTGGTGACTGGGAGCGGCTGCCGAGACCACATAACACCGGTCTTGAAAGATCTACATTGGCTCCCAGTACGTTTCTGAGCACAATTCAAAGTGTTGGTGCTGACCTTTAAAGCCCTAAATGGCCTCGGTCCAGCACTGAGGGCCTTCTGACTGTTCCCTCATTGCAAAAAGCCAAGTTGCAGGGAACCAGGCAGAGGGCCTTCTCGGTGGTGGCGCCTGCCCTGTGGAACGCCCTCCCAACAGATGTCAAAGAGGAAAACAACTACCAGACTTTTAGAAGACATCTGAAGGCAGCCCTGTTCAGGGAGGCTTTTAATGTTTAATAGATTATTGTGTTTTATTTTTCTGTTGGAAGTCGCCCAGAGTGGCTGGGGAAGCCCGGCCAGATGGGCGGGGTATAACTAAATTATTACTATTATTATTATTATTATTATTATTATTATTATTATTAAAGACTATCCTTTCTGCAGCACAGCACAGCACAGCACAGCACAGCAAATGGATGAATATGCTAGAACTTGGTTCAAAGGGTTTTTTTATTGAACCTAAGAGTAAGTAAAGTAAAGTATCCCTGAACAGTTAAGTCCAGTCAAATTTGACTATGGGGTGTGATGCTCATCTCTGCTTTCAGGCCAAGGGAGGCAGTGTTTGACCACAGACAGCTTTCCGGGTCAAGTGGCTCAACGGGATACCGTGATGGAAGCCATAGTGCACAGAAATGCCATTTACCTTCCCAGTGCAGTGCTACCTATTTATCTACTCAGTTTAGCGTAGGCATCCCCAACCTTCGGCCCTCCAGATGTTTTGGACTACAATTCCCATCTTCCCCGACCATTGGTCCTGTTAGCTAGGGATCATGGGAGTTGTAGGCCAAAACATCTGGAGGGCCGCAGTTTGGGGATGCCTGCTCTACATATATTAAGTAACATCATCATCCGACCCCACCCCCACCCATCCCCTCCCTGTCCACCTCTCTTACCCTTTTCTTCCTAATGTCTCAACAAATGAAACTGATTAGTAAAAATGATACATGGAATAAATACGAGAGAGAGAGACATTGCACATACTTCTGTAAATCAAGAAATATTTAATTTTTTTTAAAAAAAATGGCTAGCTGTACTTACAATAGAGGCTCCAAGCCTCAGCTGTGTTATCCTAAAGTAAGCAGTTTTCATAACAAACAGGGCCTGTTCTTAGCGAAAGCCAGAGAGCACTTCTGAGTCCCTGTTCTAGCAGTAGGATGCAGGATGCTAGACTAAACGGGTCCTTGGTCTGACCAATCAGTGCCCTTCTAATTTTTCTATCAGAACACCAAGTCAAGACGGTTCAGGCCTTTCTGAGGGCCAGCCTGCAACTGAAGAGATCTTTTCTCTTGGGACATGAAACCATCCAGTGGGTTTTAGCCATTAATTAGATTATATCCCATTGAACTCGATAAATTTTCCTTCAGTAACACCAGCACAACACACATACACGATGCCTACTCTGAGCCTTACAGATGAGATGAGTAATATATTCACAGTACAAGTAAAATCACGCCCAGCTCAGAGTCGCTGGATAGCCCTGGAGAAATCACCTTAAAAGAAAACTCTGCTTCTCCATTTCTATCAGCAGAATGGTCAGTCATGCACATTGATCCTAATAATCTGTGGTCTGACCCTTCTCAGCTGAATTTTTCTCCCCATCAATTCCAATACTTTTAGTTCCAGAACTAATAAACCAAAACCACCCTAGATAGTGAAGTGCTTAAACTAAGAATTAAACCCTCTCTGTCTTTTTTTTGGGGGGGGGGGAGTAAGCTCAAAAGCTTATATCATCCCTGAGCTTCGAAGGCTACCCACCACGCTATGTCTTTTCCATCCGTAACATTGGTTGCTAACATAATCACAACGAGTGCTGAAGTTGCAAACCTCGAACAAGCCTATGCATTTGTATGTATCATCATTCTACAAGGTTAATATCAAGCTTTCAGCTAGGCAACCTATTAGGATGCTTCACCTTTACCAAGGAAGTTTCATGGCGCAAACTCCCCAAACGCATTAAGCATCCTTAGAAACCATTACAGACTATGTATGATTTATGACAGCGTCTGTTGCCCTAAGGCTGCAGTAGCGAGGGGAGGGGAAGAGACATCGAGGAGGGAAGGTGCCATGCGTTCTCAACAGAGAAATTAATTGCCAGAATCACCCACACTAAAATATAAACAGGATGCATCTGTTTGGAACTTTTCAAATTAACAGCAGGAGGAAAATGCTGTAAATTAAAATGTTGCCAACACTTCCACAAATGAGTTTGGAGCTGGAGCTTGGGTTTCATTTATTTTGAAACCGACAAAAGCTTTGCTGCTGCTTTCAGCTCTGAGAGGTTAACTGTTTGCTTTCCTCAAGTACTCTTTGCAAAGAAAATGACTGCCCTTGTTTAGATTTTCCAATGGCTCCAACTGCCAACAGTATCTCAGCGGTATAGAAACACGAAATAATTTATTCCCCTGTGAGAAGGAATTACTACCAATACACAAAACAACAAGAAAGAAGACTTATTTTAGACATTTGGGGGGGGGTTGTTCGGATCCAACTCCCATCAGCCTCAACCAGCAGTACCAATGGTTAGAGGGGATCAGGGTTGCATCTGAGCAATATCTGAAGGGATATAGTTTCCTCAGACCTACTGAAAACAGGCAAAGCTCTGGCAGCGCTGAGCTGAATCATGCGCTTGCCAAACACTGCTTACATCATCTGAATCCCTCACCATCTGAAGAGAGATGGGTGGTAACTAGAGTCATAACCACATCTATGGAATGCCCTCCCATGTCAGAGGGTCATCTAATGTTAATTCTGGCACCAGGTAGAAACAGTTTCATTTGCCCAAGCTTTTAGGAGACAGAGGGGCCTTCTCGATAGTGGCGCCAGCCCTGTGGAACTCCCTCACATCAGATGTCAAGGAAATATACAACCATCTGACTTTTAGAAGACATCTGAAGGCAGCCCTGTTTAGGGAAGTTTTTAATGTATGATGTTTTATCATCATCATCATCATCATCAATTCTGTTGGGAGCCACCCAGAGTGGCTGGGGAACCCCAACCAGATGGGCAGTGTATGAATGAATGTTGTTATTGTTATTGTTGTTATATCGATAATGGTGCAAAGGTTAGTTTTTTCCTCATCTGCTTTGCTAATATTTTGAGCTGAATTTTTATACTGCTGGCCTTCTCTTTTTTGTTTAAATATGACTTTATACCTTTTATAACATTACGTTTTTAATAAAAGAATAAATGGGAGGGTACATTCTGTTCTCTTTATAGTTCTTTCCTTCACTTGGTTAATGAACAGAACAGAGAAAATCCCGCTGTGTTCCTTCTAATCTGACATCCACTTTTGGTATTCTCTCCATAAATACCAGCCCTAAAAGAGAGAGGTTTGAAAAAGAAAACTCATTTAAAATAAGCCACTTTACAAGCACATTTCTCACCAGTACAAATCACCGGATAACAGAGATGGAATTTTCTTGAAGTGGCCAACCTGTTATAGGAGAGAGAACAGCACAATTCTTGAGGCCAAAGTGATTTAAAAAAACAAATCCAAATCTCCAAATGGAACACAATAATGGAGAAAATACTACCGGTAAGGCACTACCACTAGTAAAATGTCCCCCCCCCCTCAAAAAAGAGAGTGCCATTATATATGCTCACCTAAGGAAACAATGCCTTTTAAGATGAGTTTTAATTGTTTGCCACTCTGCTCAGTTTTCCTGTCTGTGAGCAAGGTTTGGTGAACTTGCTCTATCATATGCAAACATGATTTCCTGAGGAAGTGATTTGGTGTGTCGGGGAGTTGGCTGAAGAAAACTTAGCAGTGAGACTCAAGCTTTTTATGTTGAAGGAAACTGCTTGATTAAGCTGGCGACAAGCGACATTTTTTTATCCGTAAAAGCAGGAGCAAGGAGAAATCTGCATCATGCAGTTCACTAAATATTTACCTAAAAGTAGCATGCTGACAGCGAAATAACCTCCCTGCTTTCACCCTATTATTATTATTAAACACCCTTTTGAGTCACCCACTTTTTACCTATGTTTGCTGTACATCAGAATTGGCAGGAGTTACTTTATTGCGCATGCTGGGTAAACCTCACTTATTTGAGCCATACAGAATCAATATCACTCTGCTTTTTAAACTTCATTGATGTTACTTTGCTTGACAATAGTTAATGAACTGCGCTGTAAGCATAAGCATTCAGCACACTGCAATGAGGAAAAAGCAATGATGCAAAAATTAAGGGAAAGCTGCAGAATATTATATTTCACAGAGAGGTAAAGCAGTTGAGAACTGACTCCTAGCTGATATGACAAAACAGAAATCCCGCTCCCAGCAACCAATGAGAATTGCTAAAGGATGAACATGTGAACATGGACAATAGGCATGCTCATTCAGACAGGATTGTGACACGTTTTGTTACAGAAGACAATTCAAGACCGAGAAACTCCAGTTTTTTATACTGAACAGGTCTCTGAAGTGCCCAAGGAACGGCCAGCCCTTTGCAGAATAAAAAGTTCAGGACATAAGTGAGCAACATTAATACTGATAGCTGGTGAAATCCAAGACAGTGTCAAAAGAACTTGCCAAGAGGTCAAGACTGGAGAGAGATGCATCAAACCAGGGACCCAAATTGCATCAATACTGGGAACAGAGGATCAAGCAAGCCAGGAAAGGTCAAATCCAGGGAGTCTCCTACAGGAGCCCGACAAGACTAGCAGATGGAGAAACCAGATAGGCTGTTGCTAGAGCAGTTAGCTGGAAAAGGAGAGAAAATAAGGGCCGTAGAAGAGTGAAAAGTTAAATTTGAAAGTTAAGTGCAAGGAGCAGTTTGTTGGGGAACAGCTTAGTTGTATAATCTTGCAACGGTACTATCCCAGTGTTACAGGAAAATCCTTGGGCTCACTTGGATTACCAAACAAAGGCACCAGCCAGGAATATAGGAGCAAAGATTTCCATCGTGTGTTATGTGGTGCTTTGAGGAGACATTGTGTGTGAACAAAGGGCAACCCTCCCCGCCCCCCATCATTATAAAAATTCCTGTAACACCAGGAACAGTCTGTCTTATGTAAATCTAGGATCAAAATCAGGAAATAAAGATCAGAAGCAGAATAGGGCTGGGAACCAGGAGAAGAAGGGGCTTGTCTGCTACAAATGAGCTTCAGGGTTTGTTTGTTTCGCCATTCAAACTGTACACATCACATTCCAATGCAGTTGTTCATTTCTGTAGAAAAACCAATTAACTAATTCTATAGCTCTTAACATGTCAGCAACAGGGAAACCACCATTGTCAAGGCTAGTACATCGCTACCCATATAGTTTAGAATGAGTCATTTCCAGATCGGTTTATGAAGATGATGGAATATGCATAGATGGCTAGATTACCTGTGAGAATTAAGAAACAGAATGAGGAAAGTGTCCATTGAAGGATGGAACTATTTTGTGGAATTTTCTTTGGGGGGGGGGAAATATCGTGCTTATGTAAAACGTATGCAGGATTTGAAGTAGAGCAGCCAATGAGAATTGGTAGTTCAATAATTTAGAATTAACGTATATAATGGGTAAAAATGTAAGTAGTATAGTGGCTTTATAAGCTATGAAAAGAACACCCTGAAAGGGTGGATGGGAAGTCAATGAATATGAGAGATATGTTTTGAGGGTTGTTTAAAAGAATTTGCAAAATTTGAAAAGTTAATATAATTTTAAAAAAAAGAATGGGTCATTTCCAGATTTAAGGCCCATTTGCAGGCTATTTCCCCCAACCAACCCCCCATCATGTGTTATCAAACCAGATTTGAACACTGGATTTTAGGGCAACAGGGTCTACATAGAAAATGAGAGAAGCGGATGTGGCTGAAAAGCACTTCTAAAGAGGTTTCTGTTTGAAATGCAGTAAATTTGCAACAACCAATCCTTCTAGTAGACCTGAAGGTGTTTTTCAAATGCCTTCTTTATTATTTCGAATAAATAAATATTAATAAATAGCTCCATCCAATGGAGTTTCTTCTCCTTGCCCGTTTGAGATATCACATCAAAAGCAAACTGCATCGCCATTTCCCTGTGAGTTTTATTTGATAAATATAAATCATCTTTGCATTTAACGTATAGTTGCTGGAGAGACTTAACAGGCTTATCAATCTCTCTTGCGCTCTGAAATAAGTTCAGGAAAGCCAGCTGCTCCCAAATTTCAAAGAGCAGGAAGTGAAGGCAGTAGCCTACCTAGATTGGGGTAAGGACCAGGGTCCACTATCCCACAGAGTCATAGCATCATGGAATTGTAGAGTTCAAAGGGATCCCAAGGGCCATCTAGTCCAGCCCCCTGAAATACAGGAATCCTGCTCACAGTTGTCCCTGGGTGGGCTCGAACCACCAACATTTTGGTTAACAGCACCAACCCACCGTGCCACGCTTGGAAGGGCTAGGCCACAGGAGAGTCATTCCCAAAGGCAGCAAGTACGGCTTAGTGCTCTAATGTGCTCAATGACACATAGGAAACACATAAGATGTGAATTATTACAGCTGTTGGTTATAGTCCAATGGGGGGGGGGAAGCCAGCTAAGAATCCTTGCATAGGCCAACAGCTATTTCAGTGGAAACAGGGAGATAATATAGACAAGGTTCGAAGGAGGAGTCCATTTGCACTCCTTTTTTTGCAGCTACAAAGTCTCTCCATTTGTATTAAACCAAACAAGACTCCTCTGCCCACGGTTTGATGCATAACAGCATCCAGCCCATCAAACAAATGCAATCACAGACTGCAATGCTGAAAAGCAGGGCTCTGCTTCCGATAAGGTGTTTGTTGCTGCTGCTGAGAGACTGGTGCCTCCACTGCTTTGTCGTTTATTGAGGAGTTGGGTGATTGCAAACACTTTTGTCATTTGCAGCCGCGTAGATACAGTTCATATCCCAAGAGCCTCGCCTTTCAGAACAGAATCCAGAGTGGGAGAGGCATAACTGAGTGAGGGTCAGCTCGTGAAGTCAATTGGTGTTGACTGGAGACAAATAACAAAAAAAAGCCTTCCTGAGCTCCCCAGTTTGGCAGTCCCATGTACTGTTTTTGCTGCAGATAAACCTACTGCTTACACACACTTTAAAGCCAAAAGCCTCTTTTCCTGAGGAACTCGACATAAAATTGCCACATAAATCTGCAGTCGTGTGACTGACAACTTATAACAGAGGTTCAGTGTGGGTGTTAGGGATTCCAATAACCCTCTCCTTTCTTTCCTACTTGAGAGTCAAGTTCGAACCAATAAATGGGTTATTCTACCCTATATTGTACATTTTTATCTTTTTTATGGGGGAAGGGAATGACTCTGTAAATTCCCTTTAGCCAGATTGTAAAAGATCGGCACACCAATTGTTACTGGTACTCCAGCGTGTATATATATATATATATGGTATTGAGGCGCAGGAATGCGGGAGCTCAAAAAGCACCTTTTCTGCAGAAAGGAAAACCTGCTGCTAATAAATCAATAGTGCTGCGTTAAGCAACAGTGTCAATGCATTTTTCATTCTTATTTTTAAACGGGTAAACACAGCCAAAACACTAAAAGCAGTGGCAGGAGGGGGAGGGAAAGCAGCGAAAGCAGAAACTCGGTATGTGTCGTGTACGGAACACATGCATCAAAAAAGAGACACGCTGGCGACAGAGACAAAAATGAGATGCTTAACTGCTGTGTAATAGGCAAAGAGCTTATGCAGAAAGCAGCCCAGGTTTTACGAGCTACTATGAATCTATGAAAGATTTCAACGGGAAAACCTTCAAAATGGTCAATGAACATGGTCTTGTGGTTTGCAAAAGAGAGCCAGCAAGTATTCTCCACTGTATGTCAGAGTCTGGCAATCATTGATTATAGTTTACAAGTGGCATTTGTTATAAGAATTCTAAGGTCTCAAATATAGAATAAATATTCATAAATGCTCACATATCTAAATATATAAGCCACGTGTCTGAAATAGTACAGGAGAGCAATCCTGAAGCCATTTAGACTCTCCCAATGACCTCAAATATTCCTCTGCAGTAAGGGGAGGCAAATGGGGAAAGCCTTCCCATTGTCTTTTTGCTTACTAATCCTGTCTTTAGGGCATATTTGTGTATGAATAGGGTGAGCCTGTGACCTGGATTCAGGAACTAAAGTACCGGTATTAACCATCACAAGAGAATGGCCAGGCTACCCAGGTAATGCAATCAGAGACCATTCATTATCAGGTATCCTGGCAGACAGGATTTCTGCTGTAGACTATAATATACAGTATGTATGATGATTTTGGGGTGGTCTTTGGCTAAGGGAGTTGAGCAATGTCAAAAGTCTTTAAAGGTTCCTGCACACTTTTGTTCAGGGTCTCTCCCTCTTTGGAAGGAGGGGAGGGAACTCTGTTGAAACAGAAAAATAAGTATCTGCTTTGCTTTCCACTGGAACCTGCCTCCATCCATTCTTCTCTGACCGATCATGGACTTAGGGGACTCAGAGTCTCAAGGGGAGTTGGGCAGCAAAAGCCAAACCCCAATATTTACATTACATAACACAAGCAATGTAAATTCTTTAAAACTCTACCTTGAACTGTCCTGATTTACCTTTCAAGTTATTACATGGATTCTTCTATTATTGGTAGTACAGTATTGACAGGGCATTGGAAGGAACAACAATAACAGATGTTGATCAGGTTTGACCACTATGTAACATAAATGGAGTTACTATTGACCACATTTTAGAGGCAATTCACAGTGCAGATCACACAGTTTCCCAAATGCAATGGGACTGTCTGCTATAAGTAATTCCAATATGCTTTTACTTCCAAGAGGCACTGGTTTACTACCTTTCAATAGCTATGGCGATTAAACGATCTTCAAAATCACTTGGCACTAATACACTATTGCAATCTTTTAACACCAAGCACTGTCTAATGGCTCCCTATGTACACATCTAACCTGCACAGGCAGGAGGTATGCATAAATTTACTATCCATAACACCAGCAGGTTACAAAACAAGGATGCAAAAATCCACAATGTTGCTCAAACCTCTCTAAGCTGCATATATAGTTCTCTGACATAATGATATTCCTTTTCCAGGAACAATATGATCTCAATGTCCTCAATGCAAATAGCATTAAAGCATCGTGCATTGCATTCTTGATCTTTGCTGTCAAAAACTGCTTTCTAAAAACTTAAAAGAAACCGCAATCCCCAAATAACAATCTACTTATGGTATCAATACAATTACCTAAAATCAAAGGAACACAACAAGCAACTAGTCACCATTCTCCAATTCTGAATCCACTAAATTCTGGAAATGCTGACTTAATCGCCAATTGAATAGTGACTGTTCTTATCTCTCACACGCAGATGTCCTCTTCTGTTTCTGTAGGCAAAGATAACGGATTGATCGCATAGATTGAACTAAACGAGTAGACAAGATTTTATTTGGCTCTGGCTTTAGTTTTTGTGGCACATACAGTTTAAAAACAAACTCTAGCTTAATGTGAATGAGCTGTGTGCCCGTGCGTGCTGCTCAAAAATTCCTACAGGACATCTCCCTAGCTACTGCTGGACCACAGAAAAAAATAAGCTGGAGTCTAGCTTGTCATGTCATCCAAAACCCGGGCTTAAAAAGCTTGGATTCCACTAGGTTTGTTTGGAGAGAAGCAAGCCCCAAACCCAGCTTAGCTTTAAACTACAGTTTAATGTAGTGTGCAAACCAGAACATACCTGTCTTCTTTTTGGTACAGTGTAGCAAACTATGGGTTCAGACAAACCCAAATTAAGGCGAATGTGAGCTCTGAACAAAGTCTCTGGGTGTTTTGCAGCTCCTCAACCATATTAATCACCTTGGAGCAATTCAGCTTTCAGAGGTATTAAGTTGCCTTCTACAATCTAGACCAGGCACCCCCAAACTGCGGCCCTCCAGATGTTTTGGACTACAATTCCCATCTTCCCCAACCACTGGTCCTGTTAGCTAGGGATCATGGGAGTTGTAGGCCAAAACATCTGGAGGGCCGCAGTTTGGGGATGCCTGATCTAGACTAACTGTTTTCTCTAATGCTCAGAATGTCGTGTTTCCTGTAAAGGTGACGTTGCTAATAACCTCTTTTTATATGTATAGCCCATATCCATCCCTTTTAGGAATCACACTTTCAGGAAATTATCAAAAAGCTATTTTTTATTCCCAATTCATGCAGTTTAAATGGAAATTATTTGATGTCAAAGTTTTCATTCATGAGTATCTCACTATATGGCAACTATAAACCATACATTTAAATAGGTCCCTCTTCCCCCTCGGGAAATAAGAACTGTGTGTTCACACAACAAAACAAATGGGTTTTTGTAAACTCTGTGTGTGCTGGGGTGGGAAGTTATAAGTTTGTCTTGTGTGTCTTGTAAGCTGCACCTCCCCTCAACCTGTTGATACGATACAAAATTTAATACAAATTTAGGCAGATTGACATTTTAAAACAAGATGGATTAGTAGCTTTTGCATAATTATTTGTAATCCTGGAGAGTGAAGCATGTTTAAATGCATTGTTTTTGATAGGCATTGTTTTCGATGGCCTTAAAAACACTTAATCGTGCTGGATTTGAGAACTCCAGCATTATCAAAAATTCCTCATTATGGGCTCCTCATTTTTAGAAAGCTACTCTGTTACCAGCCCAAGTTCTTAATGCTTTTTAAAATAACTCTCTTAGTTGCTGGCGTTCTACATACAAGTTCCTTTCTCTTGCTACAGAGGTGGGCTGATGGAAAGCTCCTGCTTTCATTTGCATGGCAATAAAGTATCTTTAGAGGTGTCATTGAGAATCATTAGTTCTGCAAAAAGAATGAGCAACAGCCTCAGGGCAATATACAGTACAGTACAGTAGTAGTAGGAAATGGGCTATTGGTGCAGACCCAGAGCCACTGCAGTGTGCTTCTGCATGGAAACAGCAGGCAGTCTAAGTGGGAGGTGGCTTTTAGTTAGTTAGTTTAATTGGAGGCATTCAGAACAAAACATGGGTCGTTTGAAAGAGCCTACTAGAACTCACAAGAACTTGTCTTCTTGTCTGCAGAGTTAACAGTCCCCAGAAACACTCACACGCACCAGCACCCACTTCCTCTGAGTACAAACTTCCTCCACCTCTTGTAATAACAGTCTTTTCAAAATGCTGCATTTCTATAATTTATCATAACAAAATTGGGGAGGGAGGGGCCTAGAGACAGTAGTGTCAAGTAGCATAGGCTTCAAGATCATAAAGTATCTAGGTTCAGCTTCTACGGAGATGAAGCAGAAAAATTGACATGCACGCCCTCACAAAAAAAAAACCACCTCTAAGGCAGGCATGGCCAAAGTCCATTTCGGGGGCCTAATCCGGGCCCTTCGGCAGTTTATTTCCTGGGACAAAATCCTAGAAAAAAAACCTCAACAACTTCAATCCTAAAAAAGGTAATCAACTTTGGTTGGCCCTCCCGGCCCTTCACTTCATCAAATCTGGCCCTCTTTGAAAAAAGTTTGGACACCACTGCTAAGGGGCTGAATGTATGGGTGTGATTGTGCAAGTTTAGCATTTAAAAGGCTTCAGTAAGGAAGGCTGAGGGGTCTGGGCAGGAAGAAAGAGAAAGAGACAATTCATTCAAAAAGCTTTGTGGATGAGGTGCAAAATTTTGCATGTACAGTATATATAAAAGACACAGGACCGTATCCAACACAGCAGTTCCAGTAAAGCAGACTTGTAGCATGTAGCAGGTATTTTTCCTCCTTCTTCACCACTAGCCCCATCCCACCCCATCATCCTCAAAATCACAGTAGATTTTTTTGGTGGGGGGGAGAGAAAAGGAAGCCTCATTGCGCCAAAAGAACTATGGTTTGTATCTGATGAGCAGCCTTAGGTACAACCCATAGTGAAATAGCCTGAGGTACGGGTTGTGCCTCCATATAGTGACGGCTTATCAGTAGCAAATTAGGGGAGGAAACTGCCCATCGTTTGCATATTTGACATCAGGAATCTGAAGCAGAATTGGGAAGACATTTAATTGTTTTATTGTATTAATGCATGTTTGGAAGCATCCTTCCGTAAGATACCAGTCTTGGCCACAAGCTTTTATTTCTAGAGGATATTGTAGGAAGACCACTGCAATGAAGAGCTGCGACCTCTTTGGCCCAATGTACCGTCGAAAGAGCATGTGAAGTGGAAGCGGTGTAGAAATGTTTTTGGGCTAAAAGCATCAGGCTATACCAAGACGCGCCACCTCCCTCATTAATGCATTCTCTCCAGATCTCTTATTTATATAGTACAATCAATGAGCACATCTAAGTTACATGTTACAACCTAATTTCTAGCAAATGAGAAGTTGCACAGTAAGTCGCAGAAAATATAGTTGGTCAAAATGTTTGTGTGGATTTCTAGTCTCCATTACCAAGAACAAGTGAGACATGCACAATCAGAAGAGGATCTGTTACCCTCTCGCATCGTCCTGTCCTAGCCAATTTGCAAAAAGGTGATCTGCAGTCTCTGGGGAGTATTTCAGATACCGTACAAGTTACAGCATATTTTGACAACTGTGTTTGGCTTTTGCCCCAGTTGTATCTTGCCAGCTTGGAAGGAAAGTAATGATATACATTTGATGCGTGCTCCACAAGCAAATTACTTACTGAAGGATGGGGGGGGGGGGGGTTGATACGCTACATAGTGTCAAGAGACCAGGTTATATGATAATTCAGATGACATCTTCCAGAAAGTTTATACGATTTGGCATACCAAAGAATGCTGTTTACTAGTGATTTCGGCTATATTCCCATGCTAGTGTTAAGAGTTACTTAGCCCACAAATGGCAAACCTCAGAATTCTCATGGTCTGTTCTATTCTCCAGGCAGAGATCCAAGGGCCAGAAGTACATTTGCAGCACTAACTGAACTCCTTGTGAAGTCAGGCTCCATAATTAAGCTGGGTCAATTTTTCATCATGGTTCATACAAAATCTCAAAGCAACACACTTAAAGTATAGACTTTGCCACAATTTGAAATTTTCTTTTCAAGTAAAATTATTAGCAATCAGTATATCATACCTTGATTAAAGTTTGATAAGGTCACCAGACACCAAGTGAAATCACTTTAAAGGTAAAGGGACCCCTGACCATTAGGTCCAGTCGTGACCGACTCTGGGGTTGCGGCGCTCATCTCGTGTTATTGGCCGAGTGAGCCGGCATACAGCTTCCAGGTCATATGGCCAGCATGACAAAGCCACTTCTGGCAAACCAGAGCAGCACACGGAAACGCCGTTTGCCTCCCCGCTTGGAGCAGTACCTATTTATCTACTTGCACTTTGACATGCTTTCGAACTGCTAGGTTGGCAGGAGCTGGGACCGAGCAACAGAAGCTCACCCCATCGCAGGGATTCGAACCGCTGACCTTCTGATCAGCAAGCTCTAGGCTCTGTGGTTTAACCCACAGCACCACCTGCGTCCCAGCGTCCCAGCTAATCACTTTAGGTGGCCTCATTTGACCATCTCTTCCTTGGTAATCAGTTATGTTAGGCAGAATGCCATGAATTTGAGGAGGGTGCAACTCTTGCTCTTTGGGAATTCAATGCAGGATCAACCATAAAATCTGCTTACCACCTTCTCTCCAAGGTTTGCTTCTGTATTTAATAGAATACAGAATAGAAGTTGGAAGGGACCACAAGGGTCATCTAGTCCAAACCCCTGCAATGCAGGAATCTTTTGCCCAATGTGGGACTTGAACCCACGACCCTAAGATTTAAGAGTTTCATGCTTTAGCAAGGTAGCATCCAAACAGATATTACAAAGGCATGCAGGGTCTCCCATGCTTTCTCAGTGCAAGGAAATAAATACTGTGAAGAGCCACCGCCCCAATTATAACTTGTTTTGATTTACAGAAGGTAAAGCTCTATTTGTGGCATAAAAAGGTAAAGGGACCCCTGACCATTAGGTCCAGACGTGACCGACTCTGGGGTTGCGCGCTCATCTCGCATTATTGGCCGAGGGAGCTGGCGTATAGCTTCCAGGTCATGTGGCCAGCATGACAAAGCCGCTTCTGGCAAACCAGAGCAGCACATGGAAACGCCGTTTACCTTCCCGCTGTAGCGGTTCCTATTTATCTACTTGCATTTTGATGTGCTTTCGAACTGCTAGGTTGGCAGGAGCTGGGACCGCGCAACGGGAGCTCACCCCGTCACAGGGATTCGAACCGCCGACCTTCTGATCAGCAAGCCCTAGGCTCGGTGGTTTAACCACAGCGCCACCTGGGTCTTTGTATTTGTGGGATACAATATTGGTCAAAACTAACTAGAAGGGCCATCCACTTGGAGGTGCCATTAGCCTTCTACTTAAGAAGTTCTACATTTCCTCTCTCTTGACAGAGCTTTCACAAAAACACATTCAGCTTACCCATCGCCTACTGTAACAAGTAGACAAGATATGTGAATGGTCCTCTGTATTTTTCGCCTCCAGTCATTTTTCATTCGTTCAAATGTACTATAGATGGCCAATCAAGGATCTTCTATTATAGGCTCACAACAATCAATTAGGCACAAGGACCATATATTGGATAGTTTCAATGAAAGTAATGAATACCACCATATACCAGGGTTTCCCAAACCTGCAGCTGTTTTTGGACTACAATTCCCATCATCCATGAACACTGGTTCTGCTAGCTAGGGATGATGGGAGTTGTAGTCCCCCCCCAAAAAAGCTAGAGACCTAAGTTTGGGGAACCCTGACACAGACAGAGACAAAATATCCATGCAGAGAGGCAAGTGGATTTAATCCTAAAATGAAACCCTTTAACCAGCCTCCTTATATTCCAAGGCTGTTTACCTTTCTCGGAAAAGAGTTTTACAATGCAAGTGCTGCTAAAGTGCTGTTCCTTGTAACCATCCCTTTTTACTACAAAAGGAGCAAGTTTCCTGAGCAAGGCCTCCCACATAGCCTCAGGAACTGAGGTGGCTCAAACAGGAAACCTTTCAACACCTTTCAAGAGTCTGATTATTCTTTTCTATTTTTAACCCATTGTGCTGTAAAACTCTTCTTGAAACTTAAAAGTCCCAACCGAACTATCCATGAGGGGGAAAGGGGTCTCAGCACCGCCTTTAACAAACTACATTTCCCAGGATTCTTGGGGGGGGGGCGGGTAAACCATGACTGTTTAAAGTGGTTGTTGTTGTTGTTGTTTAGTCGTTTAGTCGTGTCCGACTCTTCGTGACCCCATGGACCATAGCACGCCAGGCACTCCTGTCTTGCACTGCCTCCCAGAGTTTGGTCAAACTCATGTTCGTAGCTTCGAGAACACTGTCCAACCATCTTGTCCTCTGTCGTCCCCTTCTCCTAGTGCCCTCAATCTTTCCCAACATCAGGGTCTTTTCCAAGGATTCTTCTCTTCTCATGAGGTGGCCAAAGTATTGGAGCCTCAGCTTCACGATCTGTCCTTCCAGGGAGCACTCAGGGCTGATTTCCTTAAGAATGGATAGGTTTGATCTTCTTGCAGTCCATGGGACTCTCAAGAGTCTCCTCCAGCACCATAATTCAAAAGCATCAATTCTTCGGCGATCAGCCTTCTTTATGGTCCAGCTCTCACTTCCATACATCACTACTGGGAAAACCATAGCTTTAACTATACGGACCTTTGTCGGCAAGGTGATGTCTCTGCTTTTTAAGATGCTGTCTAGGTTTGTCATTGCTTTTCTCCCAAGAAGCAGGCGTCTTTTAATTTCGTGACTGCTGTCACCATCTGCAGTGATCAAGGAGCCCAAGAAAGTAAAATCTCTCACTGCCTCCATTTCTTCCCCTTCTATTTGCCAGGAGGTGATGGGACCAGTGGCCATGATCTTGGTTTTTTTGATGTTGAGCTTCAGACCATATTTTGCGCTCTCCTCTTTCACCCTCATTAAAAGGTTCTTTAATTCCTCCTCGCTTTCTGCCATCAAGGTTGTGTCATCTGCATATCTGAGGTTGTTGATATTTCTTCCAGCAATCTTAATTCCGGGCTTGGGATTCATCTAGTCCAGCCTTTCGCATGATGAATTCTGCATATAAGTTAAATAAGCAGGGAGACAATATACAACCTTGTCGTACTCCTTTCCCAATTTTGAACCACTCAGTTGTTCCATATCCAGTTCTAACTGTAGCTTCTTGTCCCACATAGAGATTTCTCAGGAGACAGATGAGGTGATCAGGCACTCCCAAGTGGTATGATGATGCTTTAAATCAGGCATAGGCAAACTCGGCCCTCCAGATGTTTTGGGACTACAGCTCCCATCATCCCTAACCACTGGTCCCATTAGCTATAAATGTATATGGGGCATTAAGTCTCTGGAGCTTTTGCTACTGTCTTTTAGCATAAGGAGCAGGGCTTTTTTCAGCTGGAACTCTCCGGAACTCAGTTTGGGCACCTCTCAGATGGGTGCCGTTGCCATTATAGGAGAGCATGGTGAGTTCCGGCACCTCTTTTTCTAGAAAAATAGCACTGATCATGAGTAAATAGAACTATCTTGGAATGGCAGTTATTAAAAGATGTGAAGCATAAAGATACGTGATGCACAGATCTGTTCACTAATATGGAACTGATTTTTTTTTAAAAAAGATAAATTGCATAAAACCTTTTGTAACTAGCCAGTCTTCTAACAAGTATCATGAATGCAAAACTTCCATTAATGACCTACTCAGTGATTAAAATATCCACACTTGGATTACAGTAAACTCTCTTCGTTTTGGCAGGAGAAACATACACTTAGACAGAAGAGGTCCAGTGCCCTCATGGCCATATCTGTGGCAGAAACACTGTAGGCACAGTGGGGTCTCAAAACCCATGCTGTGTTCAAACAAACCCAAGTATGTCACAAGCAGCTGCAGATTTCAAGAGCAAGATTGCATCAATGCACAATGCTCAGAAGCATGTCATTTGCCTTCGCGTACTACTGGTTAAAAATATATTGGCAATGCACCCTGTCATTGGATTGATTTAAATCAAGGCACTTTGGATCAATGAGAAAAGAAGGCCAATTTAAAATCAAGTTTCCCATTGAGACTTCTTCATGTACTTGCTAAACAATGACAGTATACAACTAGAGCATTATTGACAGCAGGGTTTCTGGACTACAACTCCCATCATCACTAGCTAGAAGGCCCTGATTTACATTATTGTTAACATTCTTACAACCAGGCTGGCTGTGCAGCTCCTTCTTGCCTAGAGGGGGGAAATGTATTTAAAATACAGTCATACCTTGGATCTCAAACGACTTAGTTGCCTAACGTTTCGGCTCCCAAATGATCGAAAACCGGAAGTGAGTGTTCCGGTTTTCGAACTTTTTTTTGGAAGCCAAACATCCAGTGTGGCTTCCGCAGCTTTCAATTGGCTGCAGGAAGCTCCTGCAGCCAATCGGAAGCTGCACTTTGGTTTCTGAACGTTTTGGAAGTCAAACAGACTTCCAGAACAGATTCCATTTGACTTCCAAGGTACGACTGTATGCCCAAATGGGAGCTCCTTTTACAACCTGAACCCAGGACAGTTTATTTATTTACAAATTTTAATTCCCACACCTCTGACAAAGATTTATGTTCCCAGGGTGGCTAACAGAGGTGAATTATGCACACTTTTGCTGACAGTTTTCACTCCTTTCCAGTGTTGCTCCTTTCCACTTCACTCTGCCTTGGCCCAGCACCACCCTTGCAAAACTAAAGCCACAAACAAAAATGAAATGCTCGTGACTGATAGGCAGAAGTAAAGTCTGATAGTTACTGTGCAGACCAGAGCACTTTATTCTCATTAGATGTAAATGAAATTCCTGCGTCGGCAGGTAGAGTACAAACATCCCTACCTGAGAAATGATCAAATTCTCCATTTACACTGAAATGTATCTTTTAACTCAATGCATCTTGTAGGCATTGGCTCAATTTAGAAATTAGTTGCAGGGCTAATAAGATTATACCCAGATTATTTAATATTAATTTAGTTAAGCCAATACAGAATCATAGATCGTAGAACTGTAGAGTTGGAAGGGACCACAAGGGTCATCTAGTGCAATGCAGGAATCTTTTTGCCCAACGTGGGGCTCAAACCCACGACCCTGAGATTAAGAGTCTCCTGCTCTACCAACTGAGCTATCCCAGGGACAGATTTTGTTTCAGGCAGCTGGTGCCAACCCAGCAGTCACCTGTACTCCACTCAGCTGCCTCCCACATCCCCCCAAAAGAGGACTGACTTCTCACTTAGAGAGAAAGCCTGACTAGCACCATCGGTAACACATACGCATCCTGTGGCAGAGAAAAGGGAGAGCAATTTCACCGCAAACCACATCAAGGTTATCATCACCCAAGGTGTCACAAGGCAGCGGGAGTTCTGCCACTCACTTTGGGTGCTTTCAGTTGCTTGCTCGGCTAGAGGTTTCGGCACCAACAGCGATTATGCCGTGCTCTGCCATTTGTTAGGAGTGAGCAAGAGGCTCTAAAGTGAGCAATGAATGTTTCTGATTCCTGAACAAAATATAGGCAAACAAAATATAGGCAAACATTCCTGAATGTTTGCCTATATCACAGTAAGGAAGCGTCCTAAACAAGCTTGCAACCAGGAACATTGAGGGTCAGCAACCTCCAAATCACAAGCTCTCTTACCATCATAAAAACCTTTCCAGACCTTTTGTACCAATCACTCGTCTCCCAGAACCAGAAGAGGTATGAAGAGGGTGGAGCAAATGCAGTCAAAGAAGTCTCAGATTGCTTGGGAAGGACCTTGGGGAGGAGGAGACTTAGGGAACTGTGGGAAGGCAAAGACCTATAGTCCCCACAACTGTCTCAATGGGACAAGATCAACAGGAAGACTTGTTGTGCTCATTAGGCCTGGTCTCCTGAGCTGTCTTGTTTCTCTGAATAAAGAGTTAACTTCACTGAAGTTGTATGAGTTAATGCTGACCTCATCCTGGCACCCGCTCCTGACAGCAGGTAGTATACAAGCTGTATAATCTTTCCCTACTGTTATAGGAAGCAACTGCATAAACACTGGCAAAAAAAATTGAGCCTGCCAAATGTGCTATCATCAGTTTTAGCCTAACCTAAGTCAAAATAATCCTCTCTTTTTTGGCACACTGCCTTCTCCATCTGTCAAACTAGGAAACCGTGGGTTGCATTCAATTAACTTTTACTCAGGTTAGGACCTATCAAAATTCACAATGTTAGGTCCATTCATTTAAATGGGCTGACTCTGAGTAAAAATGGAATACAACCCTGTATTAAAAAAAAACACTTTCCATGACAACTGTGATGGTGTGGCACAATCACCCTGCCCAGTCAACAGAGGAAACCAGTTGTTGGGTTGCCGCCAGAGAACTCAGGAATCAAAGTTGCTCAGGAACAGACACACCAGGCTGAGTCTTCTTCCATCAATAATTATTCAGTTTCACTAGATCTGAAAAAGGACCAAAATAGTCTCTGGACAGGAACACTGGATGCAATAGGGTCTTTAAATTCTAACAACAGGGCAGATAAAGACCAGAAAATTGACGGTAGGAGGTTGCAGCACTAATAGGTTTGGGCATCTGTCACAGTTTCAGTTTAGAGAAAGTTTATTTTTTAAATGGCCCATGCAATGCATTTTCTAGCTGCATGGAAAATTAAGTATTTGTCTACATTACTAGAAGTAAGAAACTAAAGCCAAATAGTTGCAGGGAGTGTTGGCAACTGGAAGGTAAAGACTGGATCTAACATAGCATGTTCCCAAGGACTTGGATTTGGCAGGATGCTCAGAGCCTTCACCTTGCATAATGTGGAAGAGGAGGCAAAAAAAGAAGTTTTGTTTTATTTACAATTTCAGAATACCCCAGAAAAAAAGGAAAATGTGGTTTTGGGCATGCTCCTTCACCTCTTGTTGCATGGGAATAAGTATGCATAATAAGGCACATTAGAACATGCTAAGAAATTGCCTCCCTTCAAAATGCTAATGCAGAGCAATGCATCCTCACCTGCACTTTCCTCTCTACCCGATGCATGGTAGAGCCACTGAAAGAATACGGGATACAAATTAAAAACGGGCTCTATTAGGTTTCCACTTCCCTCTGCAGTTTTATAATCCTCCCATCCATCAAATTTGAAAGAGTATTAATACTGACACTGGCTGATCCCCGCTTCATCTGCTGAGCTAGCTTTTTCTGAAGTTCACTGCCACAGTCTTTCAGGATCCAGAATAGTTTCTGAAAAGTCCCGGCTCAAATTTTTATTTGTGATTCTCCAAGGCGGATAGTCTGTCTCTGCAATGGTATCATGAGAACAGACGCACAAGACGCAGAGCGCAGGTTGTAAGAGAATTCTGACGCTTAGCGGCAAGTGTGGATTTGAATTTTTATTGAGATCAGAGCTTGACCCTCCCGCCACTCAGCCCAAATCACAATTCGTGGTCCGTAATAAGGTCAAAGGGAATGTCAGAACTTTTCTAGGATACCATTTGTGCATCAAGGACATTGTAGGAAAGCTGTCTGTGGACAAACGCCGGTTCCCTCAGCCTGAAAGCGAGATGAGTGCTGCAACCCCATAGTCAAATTTGACTGGACTTAACCGTCCAGGTATCCTTTACCTTACTCATAAGTAAGTCCTACTAAGGTCAACAGGCTCACCCAACTAAGAGTCGGACACAACTAAATGACTAAACAACAACAACAACAAGCTTGTTAATGTTTTAAAAATGTGACCTGTAGGTTTGCTGTGATTCTCACATTTTATACAATAAATCCTGGACAGTTCTTGATGGACAGATACTTGACTTACTTTACCTGTTACTGTGTAGGGTTTTACAATGGAAGCTTTAATTAGGTGATCAACTAAAGCTTTCTTTGTTTAATTAAGGAGGGCTGAGTGTTAAAGAGCACACTTGCGTATTTTATGATGCTGTTTGAGTTCTAGTGAATTACTCTAATGTGGAATGTAAAGGATCATTATTATTACTGTATCACTATATTTTTTTCCATGTAACAATTACGGGTGGCTTTTGCTTAATACGTTCCAAGTTTCCACACTCCTCTTCTGCATCAAAAAGCCATCTACAAAAAAATGCTTCAGCAATATGCAAATCCATTTAATCAGGTAATTTATCGCTAATCAACCGAGGAAATTGAGACAGATGATTTAAATAAGCTTTAGCTTATTACCGTGGTATTGTCCTTAGAAAATTACAACTTGCCTAAAGCTATCCCTTCAGCATACTTCTGACCATGTTATTACAGTGTTTTGTTTTTAATCAAGGTCATTTCAACAGCAGACAGGAGATTTCCAAAGGGCTCGAACTTTGTCAAACTAACAGTGCAATCCTATGTTTCCACTTAAAAGCAACTATCGCTGGGTTCAAGAGGACTTAACTCTCAGGTAAGCTGGTATTAGATTTCAGCCTAAAAGTCTTCTTTCTTGGGGGGGGGGCATCGATCACCAAAGCCCCAGCATTAGATTTTAGCACCAGTCTGTGTTTACACACCAGTGTCTTCTGCAGAGAACTTTATAGCAACAGACTGTGTTTACATCCCACTCCCCTGCAGGGAGTTCTTACAATAGCTATCAGCAACTGAAAGCCTCTGGGATAACACCCACCCCCAGAGAGTCACCAGCTGACTTTCCAGTGTTGCCAGCCTTAGGAAGCACCATAACAACAGCACCAAGCAGGTGGAAGGCCTGGCGGACTTTCCCCCAAGGAATCCTTGCCCCTTCCCCTTCTAGCCCAGGGCTAAAACCAATCCGAATTGTATGTAAGCCAAGCTGCTGTGGACTCCTTGGACTGCAGGAAGACTAGAGCTAGTCCCGTGGTTCTCTCGCTTTTTTTCTCTGGGCCACACTTTCCGAATAAAAATTCGTTCACACCCCACCAACTTTTTTTATTGATAAGAAATGGGTTGGAAAACAAAAAAAGATGCAACTGGCAGTGCTTGATTTACAACATAGAACACAACTAGGATATGATTGCGGGGCATCCAGATGGTCTAAAACAATCCCACTACATAACAACATGAAGCGTTCCCCAAATATAATACTGGTTGTCCTTGAATCTTCCTGCCACATTTGCCATCCTCTCCTGCCACACCCTTTGGGGACCACTAAACTAGTCAAAGAGATTAAGCTTTCATTGCATTTTCTGAATTGAGAGTTTTGTCTTATGCGATGTCTTGCAACAAATTGTTCCCCTCCACACACACAGAGGGAGAGAGAAATGTCGTGTATTTTGATGGTGCTTGTTGTGAGTTCAGGAAGGTCGTCAGCTCAGTGGTAAAACATCTGCCTTGCGTGCAAGAGAAGTGAAGTTCAGTAGGCTACTTCCTGCTTCCAAGCAGTGGCGGAGGAACCCTCTCCGGCACCTGGGGCGGCGCAGCCTGTACGGAGTGTGCATGTACAACAGCCCATACGGACGCTGTGCAAGCGGCATCCCATATGGACTGCATGTGCGGCGGCCGTATGGGATGCCGCTCACATGTAGCGGCCATACGGGCTGCCACTTGCACGGCGGCCATACAGGCAGCGGTGGCAAACGGATCCGATTCCCCCCCCCCCCGTGGACGGATCCCGCTGCCATCGGTACAGTGCTTGAGTGGCGCCTTACGTGTGCTGTAAGTACAATGCACACTACGCATGCACCGGCGGGCGGTTTGCCGATGGCGCCGCTTGAGCACCGTACGGGCAGCCGCAGAGGGTGCAGCCACGTGTGAAGGATCCTCCCTTCACAGTTGCGGTGGCGTGATGGTGGCGGCGCGCGGGGGACAACATTCTTGTCTCCCCCCAAGATGGAACCCAGGGCAGCCCGCCCCCGTCCCTCCCTTGCCCCGCCCCTGCTTCCAAGGTAGGAGGAGCCTAATGGCTGGGATGTCCTCAGTTGTCCTGCTGAACCATGGTTTGGCTTTGTTTAGTTCCCCAAACCAAGGCTCATGGCAGTTCGGACAGCACACTAAGCTGGGCTATGGCTCCACTCAGCAAAGCAGCAGAATTACAGGGGAAGAGCAAATCAGATTACCTTTCTCAGAGCCCACACTTCCATACTAAACAACGGTTTGGCTTAAGTGTGCTGTGATCCTCATACAGGTGTTCCCTCCAGGCACAGAAAAGCAACATGGAAGTAATAAGTGTTTATTTATTTATTATTACGGTCGAGGACCAGTTCGGAGTAATAAGTGAAAATCTTAGGTGCAGGTCCACTGTCCTCAGAGGGAATGGGAAACGAGTTGTTGAGCAGGCAGGTACAGAGCCAAGGGGAGTCATGTACTACGGTAGGCCTGAGCTAAGAACCAGTTGCACTCAGGAGTGCATCTCCATGCCACGTGTTTTTGATGTGGGCACCAATATAAATACAAGAAACATGTCTGCTGCAGTAACGTATGAAGCAGTCCTGTGTACAGTGGTACCTCGGTTTATGAACACAATTGGTTCCGGAAGTCTGTTCATAAACTGAAGCGTTCATAAACTGAAGCGAATTTTCCCCACTGAAAGTAATGGAAAGTGGATTAATCCATTCCAGACGGGTCCACGGAGTACTCAACCTGAAGCGTACTTAACCCGAAGCATGGGTGTAATTGGTTCCCGAGGTCCGTTTATAAACTGAAGCATTCATAAACTGAAGCGAACTTTCCCATTGAAAGTAATGGAAAGTGAATTAATCCGTTCCAGATGGGTCCGCGGTGTTCATAAACCGAAAATTCATAAACCGAGGTGTTCATAAACCGAGGTTCCACTGTACATGCAAATGCTAAAGTTAATACCATGGCTGCCTGGGGTCAAAAAAGTGGGTATATGCCAGCTAGATCCAGCTGCTCTTAAGTTTTTATTATCTGAAGATTTGCTCTCTCACCACTGGATAGCTCAGTTGGTTAGAGCATGATGTTTATAATGCCAAGGTTGCAGGTTCGATCCCCATATAGGACAACTACATATTCCAGCATTGCAGGGCCAAAATATCAGCAAGGTCCCTTCCCCACTCTACAATTCTATGGTTCCAAGCTCTCTTGTGCAACTGTAGTTCTTTCACTTGTTTTTTCCCCCTCTTTCACTCAAGTGATTAACAGGGACAAAAACTTTGGCAGGAAATTCCACCCTTGGAAGACTGGGATTCTTAAAGAAAACTTTTTCAAGTATTGTTTTTGAACAGCAAACACACATTGGTTATTAACAAAACAATAGGTAGTGCAGCAAATTGGCTGGGATTAAAAGGAAGCCAAAGAACTCCCAGTAGTGCTCTGTGATCTACAAAACAATCTCTGTAAATTGTTAAGAGAAGGGAGGAGCAGAGAGAATAAATTCATCCTCCCTTAACCCCAAGACCATGTCTATAGCTCAAAGCCTTCCTTAAAATGCATTTCCAAGTATTTCATGAGAAATCTTTCCTGTGGTTGAACGGTGATTATCTCCCTATAATTATGCCAATCTCCTTATAATTTGTCAGTAAGGAACCGATAAAAATTTAATGACCTTGGAAGAGAAACACAAGCAATAGCAGATTAAATGGTATACTATTAAGGCTCTAAACAAATTTTACTTAAAACACACACACACACACACACACACACACACACACACAATGCCAATAATAATAGTAACAGGGCACATAGTGTAGACCTGCTTTGAAAGATGGCAAAGAAAATGTTTGTTTGTTTTTAAAGACCTTCTTGCACTGACCCTCCAAAAGCTAAAACAAAGATATGAAATAGCTTGAGCCTTAAGAACTGGCTGGCAGTATTCACTCCACTGCTGTGCAGTAAATATAATATGTTTTAAGGCCTGAAAAAGAGGAAACCAGTGAAGGTAAATTAAGTTATATATAAAAAAGTTGCATCAGTGCAACCTTCCAACCTGCTTCAAGGCAAATGGGTATTGGACAGAGAAAAAAGAAACAAGTCAACTTTCCATCTACGTCCGCCCCAAATTAAGGCTGTGTTCCTCATCTGAGCCTGCGTAAAAGCAGCTGAAAAATAGCATCGCTGACCCTTTTACTTAATTTAAAGGGGTGGCAGCAACAGCAGCCCCTCTCTAGTCCCATTATCTTGGGGGCAGGGAATAGGAGTGGTGGTCTTCTTCGGGTTATACACTGGCCTACAAAACAGATTGGGTGAATTGACTTGTTCCACCTTCCACACCACAACAGGAATATTCAATCTCCCTGCACAAACTGGAACGGAACTGTTAAGCCAGTCTGGCACAACATTCTTTGTCAAACTGCAGCAACAATCACACCAGACCAAAGGCTAGAGGTTGATATTGCTAAATAATAATCTGACTCCCTGATATCAAGGGGCGTGTGGAAGAGGGGAACAAGCTTGGTATTCTCCTGCTCTGGAGGGTAGGATTTGAACCAATGGCTTCAAATTACAGGAAAGGAGTTTCCGACTAAACATCAGAAACAACTTTCTGAGCTTTTCGACAATGAAACAAACAATGGAGAGGTTTTGGACTCTCCTTCCTTGGAGGCTTTTAAGCAAGAGGTTGGGTAGCCATCTGTCATGGATGCTTTAGTTTAGATTCCTGCATTGCAGGGGGTTGGACTAGATGACCCTCGGGACCCCTTCCATCTCTACAATTCCATGATTCTATGACACTTGTATTGGACTTCACAGAACTGCAGCTTGGGCTTCAAGCATCCCAGCAAACACATATTTCTCGAGGCTACAGCTTTTAATGCTTCCTTCTCCACTCAGCTACTTAAAATGTTGAATTATTCTCTTTCTACTGCAGGTTGAAGCAGATCAGCTGCTGCAGGTTCTCATTATCAGTAAGCTCAAGACCGCACACATTTCTAGCCTTGTGCTACAGAAATGCCTACAGGTGTTCTGGCTAGGCCTAGCATTAATTTTCAGTACATATTAGTTACAGTAGGTATTAAAAAGCAAATTAACTGGCGGGCCAAGGGTTTTGGGAGAATTGCCAGATAGGATCATCTGTGCTAATTTGCCAGCCTCTACCCAATTCACAGCTACAGAAACCTGCTCTCTTGTTTTAGTTGCTAATGGCGGGTTGGTGGGGTATTTACTGAACAGCAATGCGCAATACTCTCTGGAAATAAAAATCAGTTGCTGTTCAGAAATTACCCAGTGGATTACTCTCATTAGAAAAACCAGGTCCTACTTAGAATGCAGGTATGGGGACCCAGGTGGCGCTGTGGGTTAATCCACAGAGTCTAGGGCTTGCTGATCAGAAGGTCGGCGGTTCGAATCCCTGCAACGGGGTGAGCTCCCGTTGCTCGGTCCCAGCTCCTGCCCACCTAGCAGTTCGAAAGCACATCAAAGTCCAAGTAGATAAATAGGGACCGCTCCGGTGGGAAGGTAAACGGCGTTTCTGTGTGCTGCTCTGGTTCGCCAGAAGCAGCTTTGTCATGCTGGCCACATGACCCGGAAGCTGTCTGCGGACAAACGCCGGCTCCCTCGGCCTATAGAGCGAGATGAGCGTCGCAACCCCAGAGTCGGACACGACTGGACCTGATGGTCAGGGGCCCCTTTACCTTTACCTAGAATGCAGGTATTCAGACAAGGAAGTGGAAAGGGAGAACTGTAGCCGATGTTAGACCTACACAGAGTAGACCTGTTGAAATTCAATGGGCATGACTGGCTTAGGTCCTTTAATTTCAACTGAGGTTATGTCTCTTGTTGCCACCTATAGCTTTTATCATACTGCACCAGACACACAGGCCCATCCTTCCAATATTACATACAACTGAGTTTCCTTTTGTTGTAGAAGTCAAAACTTCAGCTTACCCTTCATCCTTCTAGCCCTGCAGGAGACTGCGCACAGAAAAATTACCCCATGACCCAGGGGAGCCTGAGAGTGCTCAACTCAACACTGCAGAAAGAAACAGCGTTGAGGCAACGGATACATAAGTAAAAATGTCCCTGACTAACAAAACGGTCTTAACAGTTTGTACATGAAAATGGTCTTTGAATCGCTAACAATGTGCAAGACGGCCTTGGCCTACGTTCTCTCAGGGCAGCTTCTCTGCTGTGGTATTTCCAAAGACAAATGCCCTATAACTAAAATTACAACACAGGTCACACAGATGGGGACAGAGATCTGATGGGTGTTAATATTCTCACCCACACGCCTTTCCAAAGGCTCCTGGCAGGCTGGGGGCGACATTGCTGCTGCCATGAGTGCTGGAAGGAAGACCTGCTCCCTGCTGCAAGACCCATTTCCACCTGGCCTAGGGGCGGGGCTCAGGCTCACCTTGGACAGCTAAAAGGGACTCCTGGGAGGACACTGGGACATTGCTGGGTTGGGACAAATGTTTTAAACGATTCCAATTTTGGTTCCTTTGGTTTGTTTTTGTCAGGTCAATGTTGGTTTAGGGGATTGGTGGTTACAGTGGTACCTCGGGTTACAAATGCTTCAGGTTACAGACTCCGCTAACCCAGAAATAGTACGTCAGGTTAATATCTTTGCTTTATGATGAGAACAGAAATCATGCTCCGGCAGTGCAGCGGCAGCAGGAGGCCCCATTAGCTAAAGTGGTGCTTCAGGTTAAGAACAGTTTCAGGTTAAGAACGGACCTCTGGAATGAATTAAGTTCTTAACCAGAGGTACCACTGTATTTTAATTTGAGTATTGTTGTTATTGTTATTTGTATTTTTGTTGTTTTTGTTATTGGTTTTTATTGATTTATTGGTCTGTTTGTTGCTTGTACTGTATAGGATATTATGATGTTTTGTTGTGTTTTTGTACATGTTGCAAGCTGGCCAAAGTGGCTGGGAAGACCCAGCCAGATGAGCGTGATATGAATTTAAAAATATTACTGGTATTAATTTTAATATTCCAAAGGTGAGAAACCACTGAATAAGATTTTGGGAATGTGCAGGGGGGGGGGTAGAACAGTAAGTGGAATTGCCACTGTGTCTGCAGAACTGCACTGTTACTGCTTTTGGGATGATCAACGTATAAAATTAGATACTGCCCACATGACATTTCACAGACTGGAATAGGATGCTTGGAGAAAGCAGGAGTTCTAGCCCTGTTCACTTATCCTTTCCTTAATTTTCCCTACTTCAGTCCTTCCACATTTCCCTCACTTTCTAGACATGGTACCATCAGCTCACTGGAATCTAGACACGTATTAAAAAAGGTTGTGAAAATGCTTTTTTTAAAAAAATTGAAACATATATTGAATTTGCCATAGCTCACTATCCCCATCTAGTGTCGCATTCACATAATGCACTTTACAACACACTTAAAATGTTTTATTTGCAGCTGTATAGCTGAGTCCTGTTTGTCCTCTGAAGTAGGAGCAAGCAGGAGAGCTGAGCAGTTCCACACAATCCATGGAAATGCAGTCCCCACCTCCATGCCACACACATTTATCCCATGCTCACTTCTCTTGTATGCACAGTTGTCAGACCAAGCAGAAAGACGAGCAAAGTAAGGCACAGAGATATATTAACCCTCCAAACCATTTGTTATCAATTTCGAGGGTACCAAACCCCAACCAGTGGCATGTGACCAGATCTGGTTCACTAGATATTATTTTATGTGTTTGTAAACATGTTTATATATCTGTATCGGTATCAATATATCATCTATCTATCTATCTATCTATCATCTATCTATCTGTGTTTTACAACAGTTCTACATAACACAATGAAAATCATGTAACAATTTTAAAATCAGCTGTTATGGAAAGATGCATTCTCATCCACATAAGCCACAGAGAATAAAAAATAGCTTTAAAAGTTGAAGCATATATGTAGAAGCCCCAAGCAGACATTCACCTAATGCCTGCCAAAATGCCTGGAATCAGTTCTGGAATATATTCTGGCTCTGTTCAGTGGGAAAGAATTTATTAACTGCAGTGGTCAAAGAACCCATCCTTATTGTCTAAATAAATAAATAAAAACTTGCAGTGGTATAACAGTTAGAGGGGAGACACAGGTTCCAAAGCTCACTCAGCCAAAAATATCAATGGGGAACATTGGACTGTGCCACATGTGGTATGGCAGTGATGGGCAACCTTTTGAGCTCGGTGTGTCAAAATTCGCCAAAAAACCGAGCATAACTCGGGTGGGGTGTCACTTGGAGAAAAAAACCATAATTTCATGATATTTATAGTCTAAATAACAAAAAATGTATAATTGTTTCCCCTTAAAAAAGGAAAAAGGGGAGGTAAAAAATTATTAAAGTTTAAAAAAAATTAAAAAGGAAAAAAATAAGGCAAAACCCAGAGGTCTTTCCCAGTAGGACTCTGGGCTTAGGCCTTCCTCCAACGGATCTGCCACTGGGGATGTGGGCTCGGGTTGGGCCTGTGCCTCCTCGTAGCCCTCTTCCTAAAAAAGCTCAACAACTTTTGACCTGAACCCCCCAAAAGGGGGTAGATCACTGCCAGTTTTTAACTCTGTGAGTAGATCGCAGTCTCTTGGGAGTTGGCCACCCCTGGAATAGAAGAACCAGGTAACTTTTTTAAAAAAGGCCAATTTTGGGGAGCTTCGCATAAAAGTTGTTGAGTTTTTTCAGGGAGGAAGTAAAATTTTGAGATTTTTTAAAGGGGAGCCACATCTGTTCAGCTTCTTTGGGGGGAGCCAATGATCTACCAGTGATCTACCGCAGACGTCCAGTGTTCTACCGGTAGATCATGATCTACCTGTTGGACACGCCTGTCCTATTCCCTTGCCCAAATATGTATGGCTCAGAAAAGAGTCACCAAAAGGATTGAGGCAATGAAACAGCTCTTCTGTGAGGAAAGTCCAAAATGGCTCAGATGGGGGGGGGTGCATCTTCAGGGTGCACAAGTCTACAGATTATTTTAAAAGCTATTTGACAAAAATCTTAGGCTTGAAAATAAGGGGAAATGAAAACTACCTATTTCTGGGGACGAAGTCACACGGTCCGGATGACAAAATAGAGACGATGAGTGCAGCGCTGGCCATGACCAGGACCGAGAGGGCACGCTGGGTCATGAGCTGGTTGCGCTCAGACGGGGCAGGCACAGTGGTGGCCACGCTGCCCACCCCACTCGCTTTGCTGCTCCGTGCCGCCTTGCCATTGGGGGAACCGCTGCTTCCCAGGGTGGGTGCGGCGGCATGGCTGCTGGGCACAGCGGAGGCAGAGGGTGGCGGTGGCGGCGCTGCCGGCGAGGATGGCAGCGGCAGTGGCCTCAGGACCCCCTGAGCTGGGAGCGCTTCCCTGCCCCACAGCGTGGCCAGCAGCAGCAGGGGCACGCGCACCGAAGTCCAATCTCTCCCTCCACAAAGCGCTTGACGGTGCTGCCTTCCGCAGCCTGCTCTTGGGCGGCCAATCCCCAGCGCCTGTGCGAAGTGGTCGGATCAACCAATCCAGCCGCCGCCTTGAAAAACGCGGAGGGGGATTGGCTAGGCGAGGTTGCTGACGCGCCCAACGCACGCGCCGCCCTTCTCGGTGCTGGGAGGAAAGAGAGGAGTGGCACGGAGCTGCCGAGCATGCTCGCTGGCAGCGGCTGAAGCTGCGCTGCCCTTAAGTTGCCCTCACTTGCCCGATACCTGTTTCATCTCGGCACGCGGCCGCGTGTCACCTAAAATGGCTATGCGTGTCAGTGGTGACACGCGTGTCATAGGTTCGCCATCAGTGTGGTATGGGGAACCTCTAGCGTTGCATATGTTGCTGAACTACAACTCCCATCTTCCTCTGCCATTGGCTGATGAGAGTTGTAGTTCAGCAACATCTGGAGGACCAAAGGTTTTGTCAAGGATCAGATTAGTCCATTTGGGGGCCTAATCCAACCCCTGTGAAAGTTTATTTCTTGAAATCCTTTAAAAAACTTCAACCTTAAAAAAAGCTCAACAACTTTGGGGTAAAATCATAGGAAAAACTCAACAACTTCAATCCTAAAAAAAGGTTAACAACTCTGGTTGGCCCTTCAGTCGGCCCTCACGGCCCTTCACTTCATCAAATCTGGCCCTCTTTGAAAAAGGTTTGGACACCACTGGATTATAGACATCTCCCCTATATATATAAAAGATCTCTACACAGATAAGACTAGGATGTTCTCTCCAATACAATTTGTTTTCTGTATATATCTATTTTCCTCCACATGCAGACAGCATTCAGGCACGTGAGCCTCTGCCTGCAGCGGTATAGGTATAAATTCAGCCCCAAAACGTTCCCCCCCCCTCAACAAAAGAGTTATCTACCCTGCTTGCCCACACATGCATCAGTGTCAATCTGAGGGTCTGGAGCAGGAGAAAAAAAGGACTAACTCTCTCCCAATTTACAAGAGCTTCCCCTCCTGATTGCCTACGGGCAATTCTTACCCATAATAGTCAACCAGGAAGAGTGGCTGCTTGTAAGCCTGGCACAGTCCAACAGTTTAGCATTAAGAATGCAAAGTCATCTTATCAGAATCTGAAAATGCAGGCATGACCTTATATAATTTTAGAGTTTGTATGCAGCATCCCTCCACTCTGTCACAACATTTAAGTTCTGTTTACAGAAAGGGCCCCCTGAGCAACCGGCGACCACAAACACGAAAAACTGCAATCTTCCAAGTGGTCATTCCTGCCCAAAACATTGCATTGGTCAACATTAATCTTCGGTGCTCCCGGAATTTTTAACATTGCAGTTGTGCAGGCCTGCTGTTCTGTGTTTCAGCCAGCCATGCCTTCCTGGGGCAGACAGAGAATAAAGAACAGGCATCGTGCACCATTAAGAGGAACTTCAGCAGGTATAGATTGTCATGTTGTACCTCTTCTACACAACTATTAAAGGTGTAGGAGCCAGAGTCCTCCCTATGCCTTACTCCAGTACACTCCAATCCATTCTGCCCCCTGCCAGCTTCCAATATTCCACAGCCGCTAAATACATTCAAGCTCCTGTTTTTGGATCTCCCCCTCGGGGTTTCCCCTGAAAGGTTTTTGTTGTTGGTTGGTTGTTGTTTTGTAGTTCTGCAAACTTAGGCTTCCCTAAGCCAGCTTGTACCTCTCTCTTGTGTATAAGCAGTGTGCCCTTTCGGCTACTTAATAAGCACCAATCACAGCCTGTACATCGGAAATATGATTTGCACTTAACCTGATGTAAAAAGAAAAGAGCTTGCTGTGAAAATTGTGATCGAGAAATAACTAAGCTATCGCCCCCTGAGCTATCACTTGCAAATGTTCTTTCTTCACTGAAGTAACTTTTGTACCTTGCAATTAATTTTTACTTTCAGGATGAGTCAACGTTTGAAGAGAACTTCCTTGAAGTGGCCTGCTGGTGTTATTCAAGAACAGCATAAGAAGTTATTATGGGTAGGAACAGCTCTGAGGTTTGACAAGAGGACATTCCAATCATACAAAATTTGAACCACCGCTTGTGTTTCATAGATGGATAAAAATCTATTACATTTTGAAGCTTAAAAACTTCAAAAGTATTAACTTTAATAATAATAATAATAATAATAATTTAAAACTGATTTTTAAAAATAGCCTTAAAAAAACTAGTTCAAATTAAAAGGTTTTTTCTTGCAAACTTGTTCAAGAGAGTTATGCAGATGTTAAACCTGAATCAAAGTTTTTTCCACAGATCGTTTTTACACAAAGACAAATCACACTTCAAAACTCAGTCATGATATTGAAGCCCATTCTGTGAAGGTTTACTCAGTTTTTAAGTCCAAAATTAATTCAATCGCTCCCAACATGCATAGGATTGAAGCCTAAATTAATGCTTTAAATTGCCTTGCTTTAAAAATAATAATAAAGCAGTCCAGCCTAATATGCAGAAGAATCCTCTAATGGTCTTCAACAAACAAATCGTTTTCGCTTAGGGTTTACTTATTTTGCACCTTTGCTCCCAAAGGATCCAATAGCAGCAAACAAAAAGTGTTAAAAACAAAAACAAAAAATGATTATAAAACCAATATAATCACCATACATAGCAAAGGCAAAGCTACCCACTCTTGCTTCTCCCACTTTGCAAGCAATAACTCTTGTTGCCTGGAATGTCTGGGAGAAATTGTTCCGCACTTCCTCCAAATTTGTTCTGCAGCTTCTCAACTGTGCCTTTGAAAACCAGTCCTCCATCTCATCACAACTTCCTTCCTCTTTTGCCCTCACTTCCACCTCTCTGCCTCGCTGTCGGCATTTTTAAAAACCCACCATACTTTAAAACATGGGTAGGCAACCTAAGGCCCAGGGGCAGGATCCAGCCCAATCGCCTTCTCAATCTGGCTCACGGACGGTCTGGGAATCAGCGTGTTTTTACATGAGTAGAATGTGCCCTTTTATTTAAAATGCATCTCTGGGATGTTTGTGGGGCATAGGAATTCGTTCATTCCCCCCCCAAAAAAAGTATAGTCCTGCCCCCCACAAGGTCTGAGGGACCTACTGAAAAAGTTTGCTGACCCCTGCTTTAAAAGGTACTCTAGTGAGGCAGCGATTCCAAATTAGTCGGAAGGCTTTGGCTACTGTGAAATATTTTCCCAGTTCCAACTTTGCTCGTTCCCAAACACTTTCAGTCTTAAGACTGTATAAAATGTCAGTCAGTCTACTTGTACAGGGTACAGTTGTTACCCCAGAGGATTAGTGTGGTATGTACCCAGCTCTACACCGTGAGAGATTATTTGAAAGAGGTCAGCTCTGCAGCAGAATCACAGTAGCTAATACTTGGGAAACATCACTCATCTTTTAAAATCTCTTTCTACATAATTAGTTTAAGAAGCTGGAGCTTTTCAGTCGGAGGTTTACATACATTTCACTTCATGCAGTTTCCTTTGATAGGCGGTGCAAAAGGGTTTCAAAGCCTCCTGTTAGCCGAGCAGTCTGGGATCAAATCCAGCCACAGAGTTTTTGCAGACTGTAGGATTTGCATGCACGAAAAAGAGAGAGACAAAAAATCTCCAAACTCTGCTACTTGCTACAACCTGAGGTAGACTTCTACCCGTAAGAGCAAATACTCTGAACTAACAACAGGAACTCTGTGAAGTATGGTATGTTTCATAAACCGAGCAGACATGTGGGGTGACCAAATTTGCCAAGATCATTCCCTGGAAATCTTCCAAGTTGTTGCATGTCTCCATAGTCCACGAGCACATCATTTCTTTGCAACATCTAGTGTAAACACTGCTCACAAATTGGGGGACAGAGTGAAAGGGAGAGAAGGCAAAAGTACCTGTATATGTAATTCCAAAACTCTGTGCTAGAGTACCCTACAAGAGAACTCCTAGCACAACACAAGAAATAGAAGTTTCTGGGAGCCCAAAGCCCACTGCACTTCTGAATGGGTCACTGCTGTTGTGTTGCCTACTCCCCATCAGTTTATGTTGGACTGAATAGTTCAACTCCCTTTCTGTGGATGAATGGACCATTCAATCACACTCAATATATAAAGCAGAAGTACCTGTCCCAGAGGTGGCTTCTGGTATCACTGCTCAAGCCTTGTCTCTTTTTCCAGTCAAAAAGCACACCCAGATCAGGAAGCTGTGCAGAAGAAGCACACAGACAGGCAGGGAGGCAAAAAGAGTAAACTGACCCAAGGGGGAACTTGCAGAGGAGAACTGGTAGGGTGGAAGCACAAGAACTCCTTCCCACCTGCTAATCCTCTCCAGAAAAATTTCCCTGCCCTGCATTGGCATCACAAGGCAAACCCAAAGTTGGGAAACCTGTGTTTGCCACATAACAAACAGCTCCAATCCCATAACAAACATTTTCAGCCCCATAACAAACAGTTCCAATTGCATACACACACACACACACACACACACACACACACACACACACACACGACAACCAACGCATGTGGTCCGGACAACGAAACAGCCCAGCATACATTTCAAGTTTTAGACAGGTGATGAAACAGGACTGAAACAGAAATTATGTGCTCGAGTGACTTCCGTCCTCGCGCAAAACCTGAGAGTTGTGCAAGCAAAGTTTCTTACATCTGGGGGACAGCTAAACCACAGCGAGTCTAAAAATGTTGAAATCAAGTTAGTACAGAGTCAGAAAATAAGCTATGGCCTCATTTACACTTAGGCCTTGGTTGCACATTACAGTAAGCCAAATAAGGGGTTGCCACGATTCCATGGAGCCACTACGTCTGCTATCTGGTCTTTTTCCCTCTCACACCACCATCAAGATTTGGCTTACGATATAATCAAAGCACGGCAGAAGTACAGACCGGGGAGGCTACCAACTCCTCTCTGAGCACCAGCACATTCCTGGTGTAGCACAGTAAGCCAGTTTAGTATTATGAGGATCTGTAACAGCGAGCCATAGGTTTGTATGCCTTCCCTGCCCTTGGCCACTCCACTGGGCCTCCAGAGAGGGAGTTCAGAAGGTCTCTCCCACAGATTAACTACAGTTTGCTGTGACATGCAAACCCAGATAAGAATGGCTCACTGAAACAAGCCAACTTCAAGCCAAAGTTTAAAACGGCTGGCTTGTTTCAGCAAACTGTAAGATCAACCATGACGGACATAACGTTCAACTGTGGTTCAAGTGAAAGCTCCTCAAGAGGAGGAGGAATGTGAGCCAAAGGTTCACTGTGGTCAGTGGCAGACTTGGGGCTCTCAAATTTTGGTGGCGCCCTGTGAGACACTACAATTTGGCACACACACACACACACACCACCTCTCGAGTTCTGTCCTACAACGTTGTTGTGGCGCCCCCTACAGTATGGCTGCCCTGGTTGCACCACCCTAAAACCACCTCTGCTGCGGCTCATCTATGGCTTAGCATCACATGCAAATGCAGACTACGACTTATGCACTCACCCTAAACCACAGAAGCTCTTACTCTAATATTTCTCTTGCACCTTTCTTCTAGCAAGCTCCTGCACAAAGCTCCTAGGTGGTGTCCCATCCAGGCATTGGCCAGATCCAGAACTGCATTAGCTTCAGCTAGGTTGCTGCATTGTGTGCTTTGATGACCTTTAATTCCATTAAAGTTAATGGAAACCACATCATGAACTGTGAAACGCAACCATTTTCAGTACAGGGTTTCATCTCTGCATTATGTGAATTTTTACAATTTGGTGAACTCTCCACAGACCTCGTGACTATTCAAAGAACCCGGAGACACACCAGGAAATGATGCCAGTCACCCGGATGAGCTTGTCAGCATTCACTAGTGATAACCGGGGGGGGGGGGGGTTGTGGAATAGGAAAATAGGTCTGCTTTCAGACATTCACAAAATTCATTTGAGATTGTTGCCACTGAGATGTGAACCTTCACACCAAGTTTTGGACTGCCAATACATTCCCACAGCACAAGGTTACTGGTTTTCATAGAGCTCATTACAAACTACCTCCATATTTCCCCCTGAACACTTTCCAGTTTGGACCATATAATCCACTAAGAACAGGTCCCAGGCAGGTCATAGTTATTTCAATGCCTAGGAGCAGCGCATTACAGATTGCACCCAAAGTTTTCTCTCTCTCTCTCTCTCTCTGCTTTCCTTGACAGCTGTAGAAATGTCACCTTGGAAAAGCGGCAGCTGTTACGAATTATCCACTTAGCTAAGCTCTCCCCCGAGTTCTTTAATTTTATTGCAAATGAAGGCACAAGGTGGGAAAGAAGCACAGGAGGAGTGGGGGAGGGGGTGGATCCAGGTTCTGGTTGCAATCTTATTAATGGTACATTAATTTATTTTAATGAAAATGTTGCAAGACTCCTCAATTCTCCCCACAAAAAGTTCCTAAGAAAGAGCAGTAATTTTAAAAAAATGGACCAATACAAGACTCAGTGTGTGCAGAAGCCCAATGACAAGAATGGTACTGAAAAGAAAATCAGCGAGAGGAGATCTGGTGATAATCCCTTGGAGGGAACTGTGACCTCAACCTGGGTACAAAGGTTGCAGAAGACCCGTATACATAGTGAAGCCTGCAGATTTAAAAAATATGTATGTTACAGAATCATGCCAAGGAAATAATTCAAAAGGCATGAGCAAGATTCTTCAAACCTGGAACCGTCGGTTGAGGAAGGACAAAGAGAAATAACAAATCATAAATAATTTGCCAAGACAATAATGAAACGCGTTTGTGAATTCAAAGGCTTGACAGCTTAATTAACAAATAAAAGCTCAGCTTTCTTTGTTTTTATTTCCTTTACCATATATAGGACAAACACACCCCTTGCATTCCCCCACTCTCCCACCCCAACTTTGCTGCATTCAATTTTTTTACCAATTTCCGAGCCTATTCCAGCAAAAGATTGAATTGTTTCCAAAGAAAGTCACTTCGGTGAAATTGCCTGTTGGAACAAAACACCACAGCGACTGTCATCGGTTTACCTTTTAAAATCCGGTATGCTTTCTCTCAGCAACCTTTCCTAATGAAACAAAGTATATCCTCCTCCCCTCCCCCCCCCCATTTTAACAAAACCAGAATTTTGTTTCCATAAATAAATGGACAAGGAAGAGAGATTTCAAGTTGCTTTCATTTCTTTGCCATTGTCAAAGCAGAAGAGCTTTTGGGGGGGGGGGAGCAGCCCATCAGGCTGCTGAACATTTGCCTCCTTTGACAGGCATTTTAAGAGGAAGAGAGACCAGTCTCTACTCCAGCTTCATTTACGGTACGTGTTAATGAACTGTATTGCATTGCTCAGTTAAAAAATCAGCGGTGATGCAACCACAGACACAGAGCCCTGAGTTCAACAAGATCTCTGCGCATGGCGTTGCTCAGAGATAGCAGCATTAACGCAGCAACAGATACGGAACGTATTTTCGGTGGCATTACCTGAATCTCTCATTGCGTCTCGCTCATCCTTTTCTGCATGATGATATCAAGGAGGCGAACAGTTCGGCCGCTTACAGGCGGGAGGCGACAGCCAGGAAGCACAGTTTGTGACAGAGCTTTGTTCTGCCTGCAGTGAATTACAGGAAGCCAGGGTTAGACAACAGCAGCAGTAGGCAGCAGCAGCAGCAACAACAACAAATTAAAAAACCAAAGTGTCCCTTTTTCAGCCTGGATTTGCACATATATTGGGAGACGGAGGACCAAAAGGGGCGGGGGGGCAGCGGGGGGGGGGGAAGAGTCATGAAATGGGACTGATGGGAGACTATTCCATTGCATGTTTGCCGATCTCTATTTAATGAGCAAGCAAGTTAAAATCTTCTCCGTCGCTCTTTCATGAAGCAGCCTACCCTTTGGCGACCCCCCCCTCCTCGCCAGCAAGAGAAACAGACACCCTGTAGCTATTACAGATTAGACTTGATGTGGACAGAATATAGTTGCCTGCCTGGGTGAAGCTGTATATAAATACAGCCGCTGATCAACTTGCATAATCAGACTGTTCTGTCACCATCACCTCCACTCCCTAGCAACCCAACTCACCACCACCAGCTCTCCCCCCCCCTTTAAAAACAAATAACAAAAATAAAAGGCAAAAAGGGTGCGTGGGTTTTCAGAATGGCACAAGGCACAAAAGCCTTAACCCCCCCCCCCGAGGATAACACGCAAACCCTTTTCTGTCTCTTTCTTTAAAACAAAAACAACCCCCTCCAAAAAAAAAACAACCAGCCCGCAATGCTTCATATACCCCAAGCTCTTGCTCTTTTGCCTTGCCCTTCCAGCTTCACCCCTGACAAGCAGAATCGGCCAAACCAAAAAAGAAAGGGGGACACACACACACACACACACATATACACACACACAACCAAACATCTGTCTCTTCTTGTGCTGGCCCCTCCTCTAGGAGGTTTTTTTTTTTTTGTGGGGGAGAGAATCCATGCTGGGAGGTACAAAAAGAAAACATAACACATCCACAACCACCACCACCCCCCCAAAAAAAGATGCAACTGGGTGGCTTATAAGCTAGCTAGCTTGCTCGCTTGCATTTCTTTTTTTGCTTTTAAAGTAGGGAGTGATTTCATTCATATCCTTACTGTTTCTAGAGAGTGAGCAGGGTGGGTGGGGAGTAGGGGCTTGCTGGTTCGCAGATTTGGCCATTGCTCCAGAGAAGGCATCTAAGGACATATTGCATCGCACCAAAACCCTTCTCTCACACACAAGCAACTTGCCAGCACTCAAACCCCACTGCACGTGCCCAACGCCCCCCCCCCAACTCCCAGACCACACCACCACCCCAATGCCTATGAGCGGAGTAACCCTGTATGCATGCCTCGTCAAGGGATAAGCCCTGCTTGAGCGGGGCTTACTCCCAGGTAAGGCTCGCTGCAACCCCATGTCCCGCTTACCTGAGAGTAAGCCCCACGGAATTACTTCCGAGTAGACAGGGCTAAGGTTTGGCTCATTAGTTGCTTCTGCAAACCCTTCAAAACCTGAAACGCAGAAAACCTGAGAAGGAGAAGAAGGAAGCAGAGTTTTTAATATATATATATGTATATTTCCCCCCCCCTTTCTTGGAAATTGCAAAACAACTCTCCTCCACAAACACACACACCCTCTTGCATGACAATTCAGACTCTTGCTGCCTTTGCTGCATTCAACAGTTAGGATGGGAAGGCTAAAAGGTTAAAGGTGGGGGAGGGAAGCCGACGCTCGCTGGCCCTTTTCTGCATAGATGTCCGAGATGCATAGTGTGCGCTTATTTCTGCCGCCGCCGCCACCCCCGGCCACTCCCCCCCTTTTTTTGTCCAAATGCAGCGCATGCCCCCCCTGCTAGCAAGCTGGGGCAGGCTTGAAAAGGGATGTGACTTTGGAGGCTGGTTTTCATATATAAATATATATAATGGTTTTAAAAGCAAGCACACGTTTTGCATAGCTCCGCAGCAGGGCTCCTACCCATTCATGCAGCCTGCAGCCTCTGAAATCTTGCCTGATCCGCCGTCGGCAGCAAATTGAAGACGGAGGAGGCGAGGGAGGGAGGGGGATGCTTGCTGGAGAAAGCCTTGAATGTACAAGAAACAGGAGGCGGGACGGGAAGGACCCGCCCCCTCCCTTATCGTTCCGCCCCTTTCCTGAAATTCCCCCCCCCCGCACCTCTCTCACCTTCCCTCTCCGTTTCCTTAAAAAAAAAAAGACCCACTAACGAACCATTTCCCGCCCATCAAACTCAAGCTTCCGCCCGCAAGCTTTTGCCAGCGACAAATAAGCCACCGCTAGCTGAGGGAGGCAGAGGAAGCATCTCAAAAGAGTCGCGGCATTGTGGAGTCGGAGGGGACACCGAGGGTCATCTAGTCCAACCCCCTGCAATGCTGGAATCTCAGCTAAATCATCCATGACAGGTGGGCATCCCACCTCTGCTTGAAAAGATCCAAGGAAGGAGAGAGAGAGAGAGTCCTACAAGTCTTGTGGCAGGTAGTTCCAGTGTCAAACACCTCGTGTGGCATCTTTTTTTTTAAAAAAAAAGAACATTTTTATTGCAGCGTAATAAGCTTCCGGGGCCAGAGTTCAGTTGCACAAGGTGTTGCTCTACTCACAGATGCCAACGACAATTTTATGTGGTGTGTGTGTGTTTCTGTGTGTGCAAAAATGCCAACAGGCTGCAAACGCACAGCCTGTGACCATCCTAAAAACCATCATGTTATATAGTTTGCTCATTCTGGGCGATCATAAAAGTACCAAGGACTATGAGACTCTTAATCTCAGGGTCATGGGTTTGAGCCCCATGTTGGGTGAAAGATTCCTGCATTGCAGGGGGTTGGACTAGATGACCATCAGGGTCCCTTCCAATCAATTCCATGATTCGGCAGTAAATCGGTGGCTTTGCTGTGTAGCTGGTTACAGTGGCTGGATCAGGACCTGGGGAGACCAGTGTTCAAATTCCCACCCAGCCGTGAAGGAGGATGGGGTGAGGAAGGAGAGCCCTATGTACAACACCGCTTTGAGCTCCCTGTAGGAAACGTAGGATAGGAATGAAATAAATAAATAAGGGAAGTTTTTAATGTTTGATGTTTTATTCTGTTTTTAATATGTTGGGAGCCACCCAGAGTGGCTGGGGAAACCCAGCCGGATGGGCGGAGTATAAATATATTATTATTATTATTATTATTATTATTATTATTATTATTATTATTGAAATATACTCGGAGTCAAGAGTGAATTTCATGCTCTTTATTCAGCTCATAGTCATCAAGGAGGAGAAGAGAAGACGAATGGCTCTTTTCCCCAAACCATCTGCTTATATACATTATTTACACAATGGGCCTTGCGTGATTGGCTACTTCAGGGCTACACCTGTGGGCCAATTATATTGTGGATTGACTTCTGCCTGCAGCCTGATTGGCTGCTCCTACAGGCCAATCAGGTAGCAGATTCACTTCTGCCAGCCGCCTGATTGGCTGCTCCAGCAGGCCAATCAGGTTGCGGATTCACTTCCACCTGGAGTTGGATTGGGTAGCTCCCGCTGATTCTGAATCCTATTGTTCTAGGATTCAGCTCAGTACATAACACCCCTCCCCTCTAAGTTCCAGTCCTGCCCGGGAAGTTGCATTCGTAGTCCCCAAGGTCTGCTGGCCGCCTCCGTGTGCGTTGTGGCCTGGGGTGTTCCTTGGTCAGGGGTTCTGGTTCTGGCTCGTGTTCCGAGGCTGCTGGCTGTGCCGGGGCTGTCTGGTCTGGCGCCACTGAACCACTAGGTTGTAGCCCTGGTTCCGGTGTCCTTCCAGCCTCGGGGCGCCCCTCTGTGCCTACTGCTTCTGCTTCCCCTGCCCACCCCTCTCGCTCTACAGGCCTCACTGCCCTGCTGTCCCCTTGGGACCCCTCTGTCCCGCTCTCCTCCCGGGTTCCTCCTGGGAATCGTTGCCGTAGCTGGTCGCAGTGGCGGCGCCAACATTGCCCCCCTTCTGTTAGTACCTCGTACGACACGGGACCGGTCACCTTGGTGACTGTGGCGGGTACCCATGCTGGGCCTGCCCCAAAATTCTTTGCATACACTGGGTCCTGGGCCACAAATGTCCGGGGGTTCCTGCCTTTCCCCACCACTACCTCATCCTGAGCTCTGTCGGGGTGAAGTCGGTCCAGTCTAGTTGCAAGGCGCCGGCCCATTAGTAATTCAGCTGGGCTCCGGCCCGTCGTTGTGCTTGGGGTGCTGTGCTAGAAGAAATGCGGCAAGGCGGTATTCCCAGTCCCCTTGTGTCATGCGGCGGAGGCTGTCCTTGGTGGTCCGCACCATGCGCTCCGCTTGGCCATTGGTGGCAGGGTGGAATGGTGCTGAGCGGATGTGGCGGATGGCGTTCTGCGCTGTGAAGGTCTGGAACTCCTCTGACGTGAATGCGGTTCCATTGTCCGAGACGAGGGTGTCAGGGAGCCCGTGGGTCGCAAACAGCTTACGTAGTACCCGGATGGCTGCCGCCGTAGAAGTGGATGGTACCAGTGCGACCTCCAGCCATTTGGTGTAGGAATCCACCACTATGAAGAATGTTTTTCCCTGGAAGGGGCCAGCGAAGTCCACGTGCAAGCGTGACCATGGATGTCGGGCGGACTCCCAGGGCTGGACTGGGGCCCTTGGGGGATCCGGGCGGGATTCTTGGCAGGTCTGGCAGTGTTGGACCCAGGCCTCTATCTCTCTGTCAATTCCCGGCCACCACACATAACTCCTGGCAAGGGCCTTCATCCTCACTACCCCTGGGTGTGTCTCGTGTAGGGCTGTGAGGACCCTTTTGCGGAGGGGCTGGGGAACAACAACCCTGCTTCCCCATAACAGGCACCCCTTGTGGGCCGACAGTTCATGTTTGCGGTTTGTGTAGCCAGCGAATTCTGGCCCGGGGCTGCTGCTGGGCCATCCTCGCCACACCCAGTCCAGGACCCGGGAGATGACCCTATCTTTTGTGGAATGGTGCGCAACTTCTTGTGCCTGAATGGGTCGGTCGGGAAGCAGCTCCAGGGTCATAACCTCTTGCGCAGGCGCTGGGTCGGGGCCTGTTTCTGGTAGTGGTAGCCTGCTGAGGGCGTCTGCGTGGCCCATCGCCTTCCCAGGGCGGTGGATTAGTGCATACTGGTAGCCGGGAAGGAAAATTGACCACCTGAGGACACGTGGAGACAACACTTGGGGGGTCTGCTTCTCAGGGGCAAACAGGCCAAGCAACGGCTTGTGGTCAGTCACTATGGTAAAGGGCCGCCCGTACAAGAAATCATGGAATTTTTTTACGCCCTTCACGATTGCCAGACCCTCCTTGTCAATCTGTGAGTAGTTTCGTTCGGCTGCAGCAAGCGTCTGGGAGAAGTATGCCACCGGCACCTCTCTTCCATCCGGGAGTTGGTGTCCCAGGACAGCGCCGATGCCATAGGGAGAGGCGTCGCATGCCAGCACCACTGGCAGCCTCTCGTCGAAGTGTGCTAAGACCGAATTCGAGACGAGCAAGTCCTTGACTGCCTGGAATGCGGCCCTTTGTCGCTGGCCCCCCACCCAAGGGGCCCTTTTATCTAGGAGTCTGTGTAGGGGCTCCGCTACCGCTGCCTTATGGGGAAGGAAGGCATGGTAAAAGTTCAATAGTCCCAAGAATGACTGAAGTTCGGGCTTGCTCTTGGGCGCTGGGGCCTCACAAATGGCCCGTACCTTGTCACCGGTTGGATGGACCCCTTCTGCGTCCACCTTAAATCCCAGAAAGTCCACCTGCGGCACTCCCAGTAAACACTTTTCCCGCTTCACCTTGAGGCCCGCCGTCTGGAAACGGTGCAGGACGGAGCGGAGGCGGTCCTCAAATTCCTCTGGTGTGGGCCCGGCGATCAGTACATCATCGAAGAAGGGGGTGACGCCAGGAATCCCTTTAAGGAGAGAGTCCATTAGATTCTGGAATATGCCTGGTGCCACGCTAACGCCAAATTGCAGCCGCTTAACTCTGAATGCCCCTCTGTGCGTCACAATTGTCTGAGCCTCTGCTGTGGCTTCGTCCACAGGCAACTGTTGATAGGCTTGGGCCAAGTCCAGTTTGCCAAAGATTTTTGACCCAGCCAGGGTGGCGAGGACATGGCTGACCACTGGCACTGGGTATGCATGGGCCGTGAGAGCCTTGTTTATGGTGCATTTGTAGTCTGCACAGATGCGGACCGAACCGTTAGGCTTGACGGGTGTGACAATTGGAGTTTCCCAGGGGGCGTTGGGCACTGGCTCCAGCACTCCTTGCTCCACGAGCCGGTCCAATTCCTCGTCTATGCGGGGTTTCAGGGCGAACGGGACCCGGCGGGCCTTGTGCCTGATGGGTCGTACAGCGGGGTCTAGCTGTAGGGCAATGGGGGGTCCTGTATATCGTCCCAATGCCCCATCGAAAACCCCTGGAAACTCTTTGCATATGGCGTCCACGTCCACTTGTAAGCTAGTGCGGTTCACCCCGGTAACGGCTAGCCCCAGAGGTCCAAACCATGCCAGTCCCAGTAAGCTAACGTAGGGGCCCTTAACTACCAGCAAGTCCAATTGTTGCTTTCGCCCTCGATATTGCACCCTGAAGGTCCCCACCCCCATAGTAGGGACCTTACGTTTCTGGAAGTCCCGGAGGGTGAATGGGGCCGGCCTTAGTTTGGGACCCCCATTAGGGCACAGTTCCCTTAATGTTCGGGCCGAGATTATGGATAGAGTTGAACCCGTGTCCAGCTCCATGCGGCATGGGGCTCCCTCTATCTGTACCTCTATATAAATTTTCTCTGTGCTGGGATGGGGCAACTGGAATACCTGGTAGTCCGTGATCTCCGTCGAGTTGCCTTGGTGCATGGTGCCGTGTGACCTGGGGCTCCTGGGTCGGTCATCTGATGCTTGTCGATGGGTGAGTCGAGCCCGACACACCCGGGCGATGTGTCCCAATTTTCTGCACTGCCTGCACTCTGCGTTGCGGAAACGACAGGTCCTCCTCTCGTGGTTCTCCCCGCAGCTTGCACAGTTCCCTCCTTCTCGTCGAGGCTGCTGTGGTGTGTGTGCTGCTTGAGTGCGCCGCTGTACTCGGTGTACTTCCTCCCTGTCAGATTCGGATTCGTCGGTGAGGTCTTCGTGGTAGACCCTCGGTTGGGATGGCGGGGCCGGTCGTGCTTCTTGCGTTGACCTCTCGGCGGCTTCGGTTGCCAGGGCTTCCTCCAGAGCAATCTGGAACGTGAGGTCTTTTTTGGCGTAGAGGCGTCGTTGCAACATCTCGTCCCTCAGGCCACCGACGAGGCGGTCACGAAGCATGTTCTCCAATTCTGAGAAGTTGCATAACCGGGCGGCTTGGCGGAGGGAGGTCACAAACCCAGTTATGGTTTCCCCCGGGGCTTGCCGCTTTGCGTAGAAGGCATTTCGGCAAGCTACCACCGAGGGCTGTGGTGAGAAGTGCTCCTTCAGCCGTTCCATTATTGTTTTGTAAGAGACGGTAGCGACATCTCTAGGTGCAAGGAGAGCCCGGGCGATTTCAAACGTCTCCTCTCCACAGACGCTGAAGAATGTCGCCCTCTTCATGGCATCGTTGGTGACTTCTTTCGCTTGCAGGAGGAAGTTGAAACGGGCGGCGTACCCTTCCCAGTCTCCTGATGCTGGTTTGAATGGCGAGAAGCTGCTGTCGGTTGCCATTCTGGGTTCCTTGGGTCCTGGAGCTGAAGCCTGGATGCACGGTGCGATGCAGCGGTGCAGCAGGTGGCGGTGCTGCGGTGCAGTGCGTGGTGGCGGTCAGCTCAGCAGGATCCCACCTTCGTCGCCAGTGAAATATACTCGGAGTCAAGAGTGAATTTCATGCTCTTTATTCAGCTCATAGTCATCAAGGAGGAGAAGAGAAGACGAATGGCTCTTTTCCCCAAACCATCTGCTTATATACATTATTTACACAATGGGCCTTGCGTGATTGGCTACTTCAGGGCTACACCTGTGGGCCAATTATATTGTGGATTGACTTCTGCCTGCAGCCTGATTGGCTGCTCCTACAGGCCAATCAGGTAGCAGATTCACTTCTGCCAGCCGCCTGATTGGCTGCTCCAGCAGGCCAATCAGGTTGCGGATTCACTTCCACCTGGAGTTGGATTGGGTAGCTCCCGCTGATTCTGAATCCTATTGTTCTAGGATTCAGCTCAGTACATAACAATTATTATTATTATTACAAATCTTATTGCATTGTAAATCAGGTTGCTTTTGCAAATGCATGCAGGTAACAATCTCCCCATCCCTGTTTTTCGTTTGCGGGCAAGGGGAGGAGGAAGTTCCTTAAGTTCCATTTAGTATTGGGACGTAAAGAAGAAGAGAGTGCCTCTGAGCATGTCTGACACGCACCACCTGCAGCAGTTGCACACGGAGACTGTGACTATGCTGCTAAAATACCCCTCTGTTCAGTCAGTGGAGCATGAGACTCTTAATCTCAAGAGCCTTGGTTTCAAGCCCTGAGTTGTGCGAAAGATTCTTGCATTGGCCCTTGTGATCCCTCTTTCCAACCCTATGATTCTATGCACAGAGGCAAAAATTTTACTGGTTTCTCACTTTTCACCCTCAATCATTCACCAGCTGCATCCTGCAGCCAGGCGTTCAACAGGTGATGCTCTCCACATCACTACCCTTCCTTGCTGCTGCCTGTTGAATTTCACAGAGCTCGACGCCATCTTTAAAGAATCCCCACACCCTCCTGGCAGCAGCCTGGACCATCCCAATGGAGACAACATAGATTCTCAACAAGATGGCGGCCATCGATCTTGTTCAAAATGTTATCGCTGGAGTAGGGGCCACTTGACACTGGGAACTTGTGTCTGACGCTTTCCCTGCCATCAGGTGCAACATATCGTTGTGGCAGAAAAAAACAAGAGCTGCAACCTTTGTTTAACTCTTCGGAATACTTTGATTCAATACCTTTGTTCAGAATTGCAGACCTCCACAAAATGTAATATTTGTAATCGTTATATATGCAATCACCCCTAAGCGCAGAGAAAATGGAACGAATTCTGTGCGTCTCTGTTTGGATGCAGCGGGGGAGTCGGGACCGGTGCCCATGAGGACTGGTACGGCACAAGGCAAGGAGGCCAACAGTAGGTGTGGAGCCAGAGCCAACTAATTCTGGGTCTGTTCCGCTCTGCTCCTCTCTGTGTTCCAGAAAGGCACCATTGAGACTAAGGAGGAGAAGGCTGGCATGAGGTGGGGGCTGGTGATGGGCAAATTGTGGTTGGAGGAGGCATGCCCCATTTGCCCAGCAGTGAACCAGCCCCACAGAATGGAACTTGCTTCTGAGTTACCAAGCAGAGCATTGCGCAGAGGGCTCTCATCCAGATAGCCTGTTAATTCAGCATTCGGCCTGATTTGCTTGCACAATGCGGTGGTTAAATGGGCTGGCATTCAACTAAGTTTTACTCACAGCTGATGTGTAATGGTCGTAACATAGTCATGATTAGTCATTTCGTGGAATAATAGAGTTGGAAGGGACCCTGCTGATCATCTGAGCTCTGCGAGTGCGGCTTTCTCCCGATTGAAGTGCAGAGTGTTCGAGGACCGGGACATTCGCAGGGAAACCAAAATGCTTGTTTACAAAGCTATTGTGCTACCAACCTTACTATATGCTTGTGAAACATGGACCCCTTGAAAGATTCCATCAACGGTGTCTCTGAAAAAAATTACACATCACTTGGGAAGACAGGCGAACTAATACCAGTGTACTGGAAGAAGCAAAGATCACCAGTGTTGAAGCAATGATTCTTCAACATCAACTTCGTTGGACTGGCCATGTTGTGCGGATGCCTGATGATCGTCTTCCAAAGCAACTACTCTATTCCGAACTTTAAAATGGAAAGCGTAATGCTGGTGGTCAACAAAAGAGGTTTAAAGATTGTCTCAAGGCAAATCTTAAAAAATGTAGTATAAACACTGACAATTGAGAAACACTGGCCTGCGAGCGCTCCAGTTGGAGAACAGCCTTTACCAAAGGTGTCATGGGCTTTGAAGACACTTGAACTCAGGACGCAAGGGAGAAACGTGCTAAGAGGGAGGCATGCTTGGCAAATCCACACCGTGCTTGGCAAATCAACTCCCGCCCAGAAACCATTTTCCCCACTGTGGAAGAATGTGTGGATCCAGAATTGGCCTCCACAGTCACTTGTGCACTCATTGTTAAAACCGTGTTTATGGAAGATACGGTGATCACAGAAGAAGAAGAAGAAGAAGAAGAAGAAGAAGAAGAAGAAGAAGAAGAAGAAGAAGAAGAAGAAGAAGAAGAAGAAGAAGAAGAAGATCATCTAGTCCAAACCCCTGCAATGCAGGAATACGCAACTTGCAGGGATCGAGCCTGCGACCTTGATATTACCAGAACCACGCTCTAACCAGCTGAGCTATCTGGAAGCTCATTGGGTCTACTGTGAATAAACCTTCGTTGAATGCCCCCCACTGTGTCTGCTTTTTATTGCCCATATGGGGAAGTCATAGTACCATAAACATTCATCCTTGTTTGCTTGTGGGAGATTTACACATCTTCCTGTTAATCATTTGTTCATCCCACACTTCTCAGTCCAGTTTCCCAGTCACTTTCCTAACTGCAAGACTTCTGGGTGTATTTTTAAAATAGATTTGTTTGAGCTTAGGGTGACAGAGCACTTTAACTGAGCCAACTCTCTCATAAGGTGGTGGACTCTCCTTCCTTGGAGATTTTAAAGCAGAGGATGGATGGCCATCTCTCTGGGATGCTTTAGCTGAGATTCCTGCGTTGCAGGGGGTTGGACTAGATGAGCACCACCAGAGGGTCCCTTCCAATGCGACAATTCTATGATTCTGTGATTCAGCATGTGCTTGGATCACTCCCACAAAATAGTGCACAGAGAGAGAGAGAGAGAGAGAGAGAGAGAGAGAGAGAGAGAGAGAGAGAGAGAGAGAGGGAGAGGGGGAGGAGAGAGAGAGAGAGAGAGAGAGAGAAGGGGGGGAAGAGATAGGAAGGAACACACTCAGTAAAGTATTAGTGTGTGGTAGCTGTCATGGAAGAATTATAGCATTGCTTGCTACTACAGGTTGTGTTTATTCTGGATTTGGCCGCACAGTGTGGGAATGAAAGTAGAATATGGAATGGAAAGATAGGAGATGTGTCAGCAGAAAATATGGAAGAGAAGCAAATGCTGGAGGTACCAAGTCCATATGTTTTGTGGACTTGGCAACAGACCTGTCAGATAAGAGCAGAGGGGCAGAACTCAAAGCAAGTTATATATAATATTCTGAAGCCTACATATGCACCATAAACCAGCATGCACACACACACCCCTGAAAGGATCTTGGAAACTGTAGTCTACGTCTCACGGAGCTACCATTCCCAGCACTCTTAACAAAGTACAGCATTCTTTGGAGGGAAAAGTGCTCAAAATAAATACAGTATGTGTGTCTCTCAGCAAATATTTAAATAAGTGGGCTAATCTGCTAAAATAAAACTATTTCAGAAAACTATAGGGGGTGTTGGGCTGCCAAGAGTTCGTTCGGATGCTGGATGTTTGCAACACCTTCAGTAGGGCCTGTTTGCAAGATCGTTTATCCTAGTTCGCCCTGAATTCATTTTAATGTGTACACATGTCCAATACGCAAGATTAGTGGCTCTATCAATTTATGACCCGTGTGTGAGCTTTCATGTAATAGCCGCAATGTAAGAATTGGCCCTGGATCGTAAGAAGAATCAAGCTAGCTCTTTGCCCTGCTTTGCATCCCATTATTTGTCCTCGTATCCATTCAGGTTAGTTGGAACAAATGGAATGTGGAATGTGCCAGCCAGCCATGCAGCCATGCCCTCTTACAGGATACTCCATTCTGTTCCACCATCTGCCCCAAGTGTCAGTCAGCATCCTGCACACCTGCAGGGGGGTTAATGGGTCACTGGCCACAGAGTGGTGTTGTTTAATTTACTGGATATTCTATGGAAATGGTAAATCCAGATTAAATGTATGGATTGGCCGGGGGGGGGCAGGTGCAGACTGGGATTTTGACATCAACTAGGAACAATTTAGGGATGTGGGTGGCGCTGTGGTCTAAACCACTGAGCCTTGGGCTTGTCGATCGGAAGGTCGGCGGTTTGAATCCCCGCAACGGGGTAAGTTCCTGTTGCTCAGTCCCTGCTCCTGCCCACCTAGCAGTTCGAAAGCACGTCAAAATGCAAGTAGATAAATAGGTACTGCTCTGGTGGGAAGGTAAACAGTGTTTCCGTGCACTGCTCTGGTTTCGCCAGAAGCGGCTTAGTCATGCTGGCCACATGACCCGGGAAAACTTTCGGCTCCCTCGGCCAGTAAAGCGAGATGAGCATCGCAACCCCAAAGTCGTTCGCGACTGGACTTAACTGTCAGGGGTCCTTTACCTTTTAAGAAAAAACTTGCATGCGTGAGCCGCACCAATCCCACAATAAACATCCAACTGCATGCATCCTCAGTCAATAATAATAATAATAATAACAACATATTATTATTATTATTATTATTATTATTATTATTATTATTATTATTTATACCCACTCATCTGGCTGGGTTTCCCCAGCCACTCTGGGCGGTTTCCAAAAAATAAAATAATTGATTAAACATTAAAAGCTTCCCTAAACAGGGCTGCCTTCAGATGTCTTCTAAAAATCTGGTAGCTGTTTTTTCTCTTTGACATCTGATGGGAGGGCATTCCACAGGGCGGGGGGGCACTACCAATGGGCTGTTTGGGGGATTTCCCCCCACTCCCTGAGGGTTTTGTTTTCTTTTGTTGTACCTTAGGACACCCCCCCCCATATCTCCCTCCTGTGTGTGGCTGTCACTGTTTTGGCTACATTAATTATCACCTCTGAATACCAGAAATATCTATTCAAGTTAGTTAATACTGAGAAGAGCTACTTCTTCTCTGCAGAGTTTCATTAGCCAGAGAGCTGATTAAAGAATTAATTTTAAGACTATTTGTTTTGTCATAAAAACTTGGGTGTTTGTTTTGTGTTCGTTCTCAAGGAATTGAACATACTTGAGTGACCCAGGAAAAAAGGAGGAATGATTTCTCTAGGGCTTGACCATAACCCAGACAGAGATATTTTTTTAGTTCCTTTTTGCTTTCACATTTCCAACAGAACTACAAATAAATATTGCATGAGCAATTTGGGCATAATTCTCTTTTGGAAAGACAAGGTAGCAGGTGGAAGATTTTTCTAAAAAATATTTTACCCAGAATGACTGGAAATCTAAAAGCCACTCGAATGATTGGCAGCACCATGAAACAGACTATTGAAAACATTGCTTGGTATTGAGTAACATGAAAGTTCTGACTATGATGTCTACTCAGAAGTAAGGTCTACTGAATTCAGTGAGACTTACTTCGTTGGAATTGCAGGCTAATTTCACACTTCCAAAGTCACTGCTTGCCATTGCAGTTACTTAATGATGAATATGTATTTGTGAACTAACCCTGCATTATACTGAAACCAATTGGGCATGCATCCATACAACACAATGGAAGAATTTGACTGTTCTAGGACTTTGTTTTGAGAAGTAATCAGAAATAATCACTTGCAGTCCCCCAACTCTAGAACTTTCTGAGATTTGTCAAAGCCTGACTTTGAACATCATTCAGGGAATGTTCTCTGTTTGGTGATTATTCTTTCCATAGGAACAACATTATTTTAGTGGTGTAAATCTTAAAGGTAAAGGTAAAAGGACCCCTGGCCATTAGGTCCAGTCGCGGACGACTCTGGGGTTGCGGCACTCATCTCGCTTTACAGGCCGAGGGAGCCAGCGTACAGCTTCCAGGTCATGTGGCCAGCATGACTAAGATGCCTCTGGCAAACCAGAGCAGCGCACGGAAACGCCGTATACCTTCCCACCGGAGCAGTACCTATTTATCTACTTGCACTTTGACGTGCTTTTGAACTGCTAGGTCGGCAGGAGCAGGGACCGAGCAATGGGAGCTCACCCCATCCCGGGGATTTGAACTGCTGACCTTCTGATCGGCAAGCCCAAGGCTCAGTGGTTTAGACCACAGTGCCACCCACGTTTCCCGCAGTATTTATTGTCAAGGGGAGTGATCTATCATCAGGCCTGACCATTGGCAGTGTCTCTGAATTACAGAATGGATTTTCATTATGTTTGATTCAAATATCCATTTGTTTTATTTCGTTATTTGATGCCACCTATGAATATCTGGTCAGCCCTGAATATTTTGTTTTGTTATGAAAAAGGTGGCCAGAATGTAATTTTAGGCTGCAGTCCTATATACACTCTTTTCTCTGAGTTGGAAGAGGAAAGGTTTCCAATTAAAGTGTCCTGACAGTTGACCCAACAATCACCAAGCCTGAGCCTCACTGATTTTCCAAATAAGAGGAAATGACTTTTGGAGCCATGAGCACCAATTCCCCTCCCCCCCCACATCTCCAAAATTAAACTCTGGGCAGGTCTAACGATCCAATCCTGCCATACACAGGGAGGTTATTGCTTGCTCAGAACAGCTGATGTCTGTTCTGCATTCTGATTCAGGATCCCACTGTGAGCAACAAAACAGAGATTCTGCACTGATGAGAAGGTCTACTTACATATGCATAAGACTCTGTGTGCATGGAACAAGGCAGATTGGGAGGTGAGGTACAGCAGATGAGTGATATACAGCGTGCTTTCAGTGTCATAGGTTGAGTCTCTGGCATCTCCACCTGCAAGGAGCTGTGTTTATTTTGTCAGATAAGCAGAGATGACTGAGTTAGACGGAACATGGTTTGTCACAATATAAGAAATCTACATGTTTGGAACCTGGGTGGGCCATTTACCCCTGATCTCTGTGGCATCAGACTGTTCGTATATGCATTTAGTATCAGAGTTGCTACGTGCCTCTGAATAGAGATGTGAATGGTTGTCTGATTCCTACAACAAAAAAATCATAGAATTATAGAATGGGAAGGGTCCCTGAGGGTCATCTAGTCCAACCCCCTGCAATGCAGAAATCTCAACTAGATTTTAAGCCATCTGCTTAAAAACCTCCAATGAATGAGAGAACACCCTCTATAGGGAGTCCGTTACACTGTCAAACAGCTCTGACTGTCAGAAAGTTCTTCCTGGTGTTTAGTCGGAATCTCCTTTCTTTGTAACTTGAAGTAATTGGTTCGAGTCCTACCCTCCAGAGCAGGAGAAGACAAGTTTGTTCCCCTCTTCCATGAGATAACTCTTGAGATAACTGAAGATGGCTATGAAATCTTCTCTCAGACCTCTCCTATCCAGAATAAACATACCCATCTCCTTCAACTGTTCCTCATATGGCTTGGTTTCCAGACCCTTAATCATCTTGGCTGCCCTCCTCTGCACACCTTCCAGCTTCTCAACATCCTTCTTAATTTGTGGTGCCCAGAACTGGACACAGTATTCCAGGTGTAGTCTGACCAAGGCAGAATAGAGTGGTACTATTACTTCCCTCGATCTGGACATTTAGTAGTGGGTAAAAGTGTTTTGTGGTGCAGAGATTGCACTTTCTAGGCCTTTTCAAAATATGAATTCAAATACCTGGAAATAAATAAAATCTTAATTTTGTCAAAATATTCAATTGATAACTCCCTAAAATGAAATAGAAAAAGACAAATGCTAATTGATTATAGACAAAGAAGTTTGTTTTAACAACAACAACTACCATACTACTACTACTATTTTAAAATACCCAGGGTTTTCTTCAACATGCATGCACACACACACTACATCCTTAGAAGGAGAAAGACAAGTAAATCCTGACACAGGATTGTAAGTCCAGAAATGCACTCATTTCTGAAAAACTCTGAACAGAGTTTGACAAAAAGCCCATGGCTCTATAGAACTGACATCACATGACACGGGTCATGAATTCTGTGCAATCCTAACAGTTGCTTCCATTTCAGCTGCAACAGAAAAAGAAAACAACACAACTTCCCAGCAGCACGAGCGTCTGCTGGAGCAGTTTTGCACATGAAATGAAGGGTCATGGCTTTTACTAGTTCACTAAAGTCATATCAGTTGACATTGATCAGATATGATTGCATGCCATGAAATATGCTGAAGAAATCAACATCACCAACCTTTTACAGACCTGGCTGCTATATCAGCACAAACCCAAGATTCATTTCTTCGTCTTTCTACTTGTCAGGACCTACCAGCTCTCAGAGCCTGAGTTGGCTGGGATCTTTTTTCCGAGGAGGAAGGAATCCCCCTCCCCAGGGGCGCCAAATTGCCCCCCCCACATTGAGGGGGCGCAGCCACATGACATGCCACACGACGCTGTGTGCCACATGCGCTGAGCCGAGGCAGGACGCGTGGAGGGCCATCTTCACACTGCCGCCCTGGGCTCTTGGGCTCCTGAGCTGCTGGGCGGATGCTGAGACGAGCAAAGCAAAGATCTTGCTCGTCCTAGCCGCCATCCGGTTCCTGGGCTGCCAGAGGATGGGGGATGGCAGCCCCCTGCCTCAAATTATTGGGAGAGCTGAACCCCCCCCCCCCGTCCCCATCCCCTATACCTGGCTTGCCTGCCTCTCCCCATGGAGGTTGAGAGGAGAAGGAGAGGGTACCCCGAGACAGCTACTACAAAGGATAAGTCACCCTGTATGGAAGGAATCGAACAGATACTGTCCATTCAGGTATATGGCAAGAGGTACCGTATTTACTTGAATGTAATGCTCCCCTTTTTTGGCCCAATTAAGTCGTGAAAATGAGGGTGCGTATTAGATTCGATGGCGCATTACATTTGAGTAAATACTGGTAAGTATCCCTTCGTTTCTTACCGATAGGCCCACAAAGTGGGAGCTGAAGGAAGATGTCCCATTCCAGCTGCAGGCATAGCTGCCAAGTTCTGGCCTGAGAAATAAGGGACTGCCGCCATTTTGGAACTGGGCAGAGCATGCTCAGAAGCTACTTTTGATGCTGCTCTGCCCTGTTCCAAAATGGCCGCCGCACCAGAAGTCACACTGCAGCCATTTTGGAACTGGGCAAAGCAGCATCAAAAGTCGCTTCTGAGCATGCTCCGCCCAGTTCCAAAATGGCCGCCGCACCAGAATAAACCGGGGGGAAACAAAAAAAACCAGTTTTTTCGGCTGGGAACAGCTGGAAAAATGGGGGTTTCCCGGGGAATACGGGAGACTTGGCAGCTATGGCTGCAGGATGGATGTCGGTCAGGAGGAGTGGGTGGGAGAAGGAAGCGGATAGTTTAGCTCATGCTTTTTAACCCTGCAAATGATTTATTTTATCCCAGGGTGCCCAAATTCGTACGGCTAAACCAACGCCCACTGCCCGTTTGGCTCTCTTACAATACAGTGGTACCTTGGGTTACAAACATTTCGGGTTACAGACTCCGCTAACCCAGAAGTAGTACCTCGGGTTAAGAACTTTACCTCAGGATGAGAACAGAAATCGTGTGGTGGCAGCGGGAGGCCCCATTAGCTAAAGTGGTACCTCAGGTTAAGAATGGTTTCAGCTTAAGAACGGACCTCCAGAACAAATTAAGTTCGTAACCAGAGGTACCACTGTATTGTTGTTCATAGGCCTTTCGTCAATCCTCAGACAATTTTCTCTCCCCCCCTGTCTTTTTTCTTTTTTAAAAAAACCCCTTTCTCACTAGTTAATGCCCACCACTGGTGATAGGTATCTTATACTAGTTGCCTTCCTTCCAGGAGGCTCCAAGCAGCTATTCCCCCCTCATGAATATTTCAGCTTGCACAAATTCCACATGGGTGACACAGAAATTATATGCAGGTCACATCTGCAATGTTCTGCAAACTGACAAGACCATATTTGGGGATTGTGGCCATGTTCAGCGCAACCTTACAGACTTGCAAAGAGTTAATGGTTCAAAATGCAGATCCCGGGGCCATCCAGAAATGATAAGAAAGTGAAAGAATTCTAAGCATGCTGCTTTTATGAAAACCAACCCTGCCTAAATAAATTCTTACATGCCGTTTTGTTGTTATAAATAGGAGGCAGCCTGTGTGTTTAAGAACCCATTTATGCTTCGTATGGCTTTAAAAGGGCTAGGCACACAGCATAGCATGACAGGGAGTATAAACATTTTATAATAACGAGGAAGCGAGTCAGGAATTTGCCCGCAGGCCATTCCCTTGACTTGTTTATGTTGCATATTAAGGGCCTAAGTAGTGGCTTATAATAAAGAGCAGGCCCAAACCCATAAGACTGTTGACTCTTGTTTTTGACAACATATATGTGCAGCTTTTAAAAACCCTTGGTCAATGGTCAGCACAGTGCTGCTATTGCTTTTAGCTCTTTTTGCAACAGCATGCATGCTTGATACCTCCATTTCTATTTACCCAAGCAACAACACACGCTTTGCAGAGCCCCGACTTAGCGGGAACCAGCAAAAGCACAGCCCGCCGCCGGCTTGGAGCTCGAGCTGGCAAAGGCAGCAGCGCGCGCTTTGCGGAGCTCCAAGCCGGCGGTGGGCTGCTGCCTTCGCTGGTTCCCGCTCCGTTGGAGCTCGGCAAAGCGCGCGGGAGCCGACTTCCGGTTTCCTCGCGCTCACATCGGACGCGCTCTGCGGGAGCTCCGAGAAAAGCTTCGTGCACAAAGCTGCTGCCTAAGGGGTCTAGGGGCAACGCGAGGCTAAGCGACCCCCTTAAAGCCCTGGGGTGAACCAGGGCGAAACAATAGCCTGCAGCGCGGCTGGAGGAGAAGCCCCTGAAGCCTAGATCTCCGACGCAAAGCGGGAGGAGAGAGAGGAGGAGAAAGAGAGACTGACGTGAGTGAGTGATAGCGACGCCAAGAGGTAAAAGAACAGACTCACAAGGAAGGCAAACCCCAGCCCAGCGGGCTGCTGCCTTTGCTGGTTCCCGCTCAGTCGGGGCTCGGCAAAAAATAAGACACCCCCGAAAATAAGCCATAGGCTTATTTACTTGAGTTAAAATTAATATAAGACGTGTCTTAAAATATGAGAAACACGGTACCTGTAACTAGTGCAGTAGAGCAGGTCAGCTGTAACCACATGGAGATAGAAATTCCTCCCCAGAGATGCTGCTAGTTCCAGGAGGCAAGCTTGATGGGTGTCAATAGGAGCTTTTGTCTCAGGACTAATTGAAGCTTTGCATGTGTGTGTGTGTGTGCGCGCGAAGGGGGTGTCATTGTGACTGCAGGGGAGGAGTGTTAAAACCCCTCATCCTTCATGCAGCCTCATCTCTGATCACAGTTCCCGCCACAGCTTTTATTTAGGAAGTGGGGAGCTACACATACTGTATTTAATATCAACATCTAGTTTGGTCCTTCAACAGCAAAATCACAGAAAGCATCCATGTTATCTGCTCAGTAGAAAAAGCCAGGAAATTGAGCCCATCTGTTAAAAACTCTTATTATTTTGCAGGTACTTTCCTTTGCCATACAAAGAATACATACCACAGTGATAACTTTTCGGACGTTTCCAGAATGCTGCTTATTATTTGAAAGAGGAGCAGATTGTAAACCTCTGCTGTGTAGGGAATCGGCCTCAGGTCTCTCGATCCTCTTGCTCTCAACCGGCTCAGCCTTCTCTTCCTTCCCTATTAGATTATTTTTATGCTGCAAAAACAGCTGCCCTTGCAAGTTGCCGCTTGCTAGAGACCCATATTTCTCAGACCTGTTCAGCCATACCATACACCAAAAAGGATTGCTGAGGGTAATAAGTCACCTCCCTGCCGCCCTCTCATTATGGAGACAAATCCACTATTTAGACGCATCCCTGTGCAGCCGGCGATAATTCTGGCACAGAGGCTTTGGCTATATGGAGTTGCTTTTGTCACTGGATCTCAGTTTAAAATATAGTCACCGGACAAAAATCTGGTTAATTTCTGGTGCTTAAGGGAAGGGGAAAAAACACTTTAACCTAATTATACCTTACAGTTTGGATCAGCATTGGATCACAAAACAAAACATATTGCCAAAAATAAATGTCCATCTGTCTACCCAAACTGCCCCACTAGTTTGCCACCTTGGCAGCCATTTTGCCACCCACAAACAATTTACTGTAGTTTCAGATACAATCGGCTCACAAAATTTTCTTTGGTACAGTGTTTGCTTTAGTTGGTGGGGGAAATTGACAAAAACAGTATATTCTGGTTTTTTAACCAGAAGCATTTTTATTAGGAATTATAGGTACCGACATTCCGAAAGATCAGAAAAGACTTTTATGTATGGGACTGTAGCAGGGGCCCAAAGGGCCCCAATTAAGGTAATAATGTAATTCCCTATAAATCCTGGATTATGCTTATATTAGTGAATTATGGTAACCTGTTGTTTTAGAGAAACTGATGATTCAGCAAGAAGCCGTCCCTACTGGGATAGAAGGTCAGCTAATACGTAAATCACAAAGAAGCAATTCATAAACTAGAACATAAATTGTTACATCCACACGTAACACAGGTTCCCATACATGCAAACTAACAATATGTAACAGATCACAGTAAGAATCAAAGTTTAGTTAGCAATGCTTATTGCGCATGCGTATTAGATTAGGTAATGACATACGTATTAAATATTGTCAGAGGGCCTGGTGTGGCTACTCTAGAGTAACGACTCCAGCATGGTCTTTTAAGGCTTTTATTAAGTGCTGATTATTTACAGTGTTCAGAGCAGTAAAAATGCATCCTTAAGGTGAGGTGTCAGAACTCCCGAATGGCGATTGGCGCGTTTTCTTCCAGCACCACAACTTTGGCAGACCCAACCTCTTCCCCCTACGTTTGCGTCGCAATTCGGGAGTTGGGGGGATTGGCCTCCCCCCCGTGCGTCCAACTTCCTGTCCCACCTGAGGCATGGGCTCCACAACCCTGCCTGAGCCTCGGACACCACTTCCTGACTCTCCGCTGGAGGCAGAGCTCTCCTTACTCTCTCCAGCGCTTGGTGATGGGCTGGAACTTAAGATGGGAGGGACTTCCCTGTATCCCTTGTCCCTCACAAATATGAAATGAGGTGATGAATATTAAATATAAAATGATGTAATGATTTATGTGATTGGTTAAATTGAAATCCTTTGTCTGAAATGTTATAAATACCCTTGCCCGACCTTTGGGCGGGGTTCCAGTTTACCGAAATGATTTGACTGTAACCTTATTGCTTTGCAATAAACATAATGGACTCCTAACTCCTCTTGTCTCTGAGTTTTATTGGCAAACTCAGAAGATAAGCCATTTTTGGCTTACAACAGGACAACAGCTGCTCGGATGCTACTAGCCCAGAGACGGAAAGAAGAAAAAGTCCTTACCAGAGAGGAATGGCAAGTTAAGCTGATGGACTATGCTGAAATGGGAAAGCTGACTGGAAAACTCAGGAACCAAGAAGACCAAAACTGTTAAAAAAGAATGGGAAAAATGTATAAGTTGTTTAGGAGACCACTGTAAGCAGATGGAAACATTAGTAGGATTTTAATTTCACTTGTAATATTATGGATACTATGGGTAGTATGGATAATATGGATTGATATAAAATATAGATTATGGAATAATATGCAGTTATAAAAGCTGAGAATAAGACCCACAGGGGGAAGGAAGTTGTGAGATTGAGAGATGTATTTGGTTTGTTTAAATTTTGTATTTGTAAAATCAAATAAAAAAGTTGTGGTGTTTTTTTTTAAGAAAAGACAAATATATTCTGCCCCAGCTTCTTTAGATAAAGGCAGATCCCCCCAGCTTCTACATATATCCCTCTGCCTTTTAGGATAAAGAGAGGTCAGGCCCACTAGAAATAGTAAAAGAGCATAATCCTCTCACATTTGTCAAAACATCACTCCTACGACACAGGCTTCCAGTAGGAGCAAGGCGCATTCTTTCCGTTATTGCTTCTTCTTCTTTTTTAAAAAAGAAGGATAGGAAACAAGCCGGCATCTCCTGTCTTCCACCAGTTACAACTAAATCCAGGGACACCTAATGACAATGCTGTACAGTCATACCTCGTTCTAAGTACAGTCCTGTTAACGAACGATTCGGGCAACACACTCCGCAAAACCGGAAGTAGGTGTTCCAGCTAGCGAAATTTGCCCTGGAAAATGAACGGAAGCTGACTGGTGGAAGGGCACCGGCAGTGGGAAGCCTTATTGGGGAAAGGGCGCCTCGGTTTAAGAATGTTTTCAGTGTAAGATCGGACTCCCGGAACGAATTAAGTTCATAAACGGAGGTACCACTGTATAACCACACTATCCATGTGTGTTGAACCAAAGGTGAGCTGGAGATTCTTCCACAATGTGGAATATCCCACAAGTGTGAGAATTGGTTGTTTTGTTCAGGGATGCCATGGTTTTGCATCAGTGAATGTCGGAGCGCAGGCTATTGTGGATAAAGATATCCAGAAAAGGACACATGTCAGTAAGAACAAAACTTCTTGTATTATTTAATAACTCAGATGTTCTCCCTTGTATCTTTCCCACTGTGTGAAGAAGGAGTTTATTTAAAGCGTGTCTTACTCATTGCAAATGCAATTCCAGACGGGGGTGTATATTAAAACAAATTTAGATGCATCGTACAAGAACGAAAAACAAGGCAGATCCTTCCAGCAGCAAACTAAAATAGCATCAGTACCAGCACCAAAGTCCACCAAAAGCCTGAGTGAAAAACTAGGCCTACAGCTGCTACTTGCTGGTCCTGTCCCCTCCTTTACATTCCCAATGGCCTGGACCCACTGCCTGTTACCCATCATGCTTTAGGAAGCTTCCTTTGAAATTTAGCATCCTGCAAAATCAAAGTTCTAAAGCATGCTTCCATGAGTTTGTTCCTCGCTGAAAACATTCAGCCCTGAGTCATGGAGGATGGAATGGGTGAGCACGTTTGGGCTCTCTCCCCTTAGGGGATGGGAAACATGTGAGGGCAAAGGGCAGCACTGGATGCTAATACCAAATACATATTTCATAGAATCATAGAGATGGAAAGGAACCTGAGGGTCATCTAATGCAACCCCCTGCAATGCAGGAATATCAGCTAAAGCATCCATGACAGATGACCATCCAACCTCTGCTTAAAAGCCTCCAAGGAAGGAGAGTCCACAACTTTCCGAGGGAGACCATTCCACTGTCGAACAGCTTTTACCGCCAGAAAGTTCTTCCTGATGTTTAGTCTGAATCTCCTTTCTTGTACAGTAACTTGAAGCCATTGGTTTGGCTCCCAGCCTCCAGAGCAGAAGAAAACAAACTTGCTCCATGCAACAGCCCTTGACATATTTGAAGGTGTCTATCATCTCTCCTCTCCTCAGTCGCCTTCTTTCCAGGCTAAACACACCCAGCCCCTTCAACCATTCCTCATAAGGTTTGGTTTCCAGACCCTTGTTAACTCAAGCAGTTTTGTATCATAATCTTCAAGGGCTGGTGAAAATGCCTGAAAGGCAGGAGGAGGAAAGAGACTTTTAATCATATATTATACAGCAACAATGCCCACAAGTAAAAAGTATTGGATTAGAATTAATAACTTGATAAAAGAGATTTGGGGATATGAGATCCCACTGGATCCACACGTGTGTGTGTGTGTGTGTGTGTGTGTGAGAGAGAGAGAGAGAGAGAGAGAGAGAGAGAGAGAGAAAGAAACAATATGTGCTGCTCAGTCTGTCAGGAGCACAGATAATTAGCTTCTGATACGATCACAGTAATAAAGATATTATATGCCCCACAAAAGCGGGGGGGGGCATAGATTACAAATACACCCATCAACGAAGGAATAGACCAGGCATAGGCAACCTTGGCTCTCCAGATGTTTTGGAACTACAACTCCCATGATCCCTGACCACTGGCCCTGTTAGCTAGGGATCATGGGAGTTGTAGTTCCAAAACATCTGGAGAGCCAAGGTTGCCTATGCCTGGAACAGACAGACAAACTCTGAGGGTTTGCCTTAATAGTTAAATTAACTCAGTGTGTAAGAACGAAGGAAAAGAGACAGTGATAATTTTATTATTACAGTGGTACCTCGGTTTATGAACACAATTGGTTCCGGAAGTCTGTTCATAAACTGAAGCGTTCATAAACTGAAGCGAACTTTCCCATTGAAAGTAATGGAAAGTGGATTAATCCGTTCCAGACGGTCCGCGGAGTAACCGTTCATAAACTGAAGCGAACTTTTCCATTGAAAGTAATGGAAAGTGGATTAATCCGTTCCAGACGGGTCCGCGAAGTACTTAAACTGAAGCGTTCATAAACTGAAACATGGGTGTAATTGGTTCCGGAAGTCTGTTCATAAACTGAAGCGTTCATAAACTGAAGCGAACTTTCCCATTAAAAGTAATGGAAAGTGAATTAATCCGTTCCAGATGGGTCCACTCCGCGGTGTTCATAAACCGAAAATTCATAAATCGAGGTGTTCATAAACCGAGGTTCCACTGTAATTGAAATCCTTTTGTTGAGTTTTGTATGAATCATTCACTATATTCTCAAATACAAAGGTAAATCTTTTATCAAGACCATTGAGTTAAAATTTAATTTAAATTGCAATGAAGTGAGGTGTACATAGATAAATGTTTATTTTTCTCCTTTTGATAATCATTTTAGTAACGATTAAAAATTATCACACGCCTTTATTTTAAAATAGTTTCATTTGATACATGTATGTTAGTAATGATTATATTAGAAATGATCAATTCTTATATATTTGTACCTATATCTAATCTAAGATAAGGAACAACTACTATGACCACCTAAAAGGCTGGCCTTGGCCTAATCACTTCTGTTTTCCTTGTGTTTTAAGCCAGTAATGTTGTGTACATAGCCCTTCTGTCCCTGTTTGGAGATGCCTGCAACTATAGCAGATAGTCAGTCAGTAGGAGACACTTCTGGATTCTGCTAAGTTTGTCCCTGACTGCTGCGGGCCGATAGGGCAAGCCAAGGTTAGCTGCCATATTCACAGTGGCATTCTTGGAATATTTGACTACAGCCGAACAATGGGCAGTCCATTGGCTGCTCAACTGACAATATTTTACCTGACATTTGTCCAGAATGCCAACCTTAGTTCCCAAGTAGTTTCTCATGCAGGTAGCACCAAGGGCCATTCACACTTAATGCAGTTCTGCCCAGGGGTGTGTGGTGGGTGCGGGTTGCCCTGGGTGTCACCACTGAGGGGAGTGACAAAATGCCGGGTGGCACTCACCGCAGGGCCTACAGCACGCCTGAGCCACACGTCTCTCCTGGGAGGGACATGCTGGCTTGGGTGCCCGCCACGTCCCCCTCAGCTGTAGGGTGCCTGAGTGGGAGGAGGCAGGCAGACTCCTTGAAGGCCCCATGGAGCGTCCTGTCCAGACTCACCCCGCAGGCGGCTGGCCCCTTCCCCCTCGGGCACACGGCACTTGCGCCGCAGCAGGCGCCCGATTGGCTTGCTCCACTGCTGGTTCTGCCTTTGGACCATTCTCTTGAAGCTTTTTGTTTTTGTTTTTGCAGCTTCAGATCATAATGCTATGAGTTTTTCTTCTAATTCTCCGATTACTTTAGAGCAGGCATCCCCAAACTGCGGCCCTCCAGATGTTTTGGCCTACAACTCCCATGATCCCTAGCTAACAGGAACAGTGGTCAGGGAAGATGGGAACTGTAGTCCAAAACATCTGGAGGGCCGAAGTTTGGGGGTGCCTGCTTTAGAGCAGGCTTCCTCAACCTCGGCCCTCCAGATGTTTTGAGACTACCATTCCCATCATCCCTGACCACTGGTGCTGCTAGCTAGGGATCATGGGAGTTGTAGGCCAAAAACATCTGGAGGGCCGAAGTTGAGGAAGCCTGCTTTAGAGTTTGGAACTTAATCATTTCAGCAGGATGAATGTTTCCACCTTCATTGCCCCCTGTCAGGCATGACTTGCTCTGAGGTTTTCTTTTTCTTTTTTGGTGTGGGGTTTAAAATATTATGTCTCTCCAATATTTTCCCTTCAGAGTTTAATTTCCTCTCTGTGTGCGTGTGTGTGCGGCCGTGTCCGTCTGTGTGTGCTTCGCTCATGTTACTAGTTCAGATTTCAGTGGATAGCAACCCCAATATTAACAGGAAGATCTTACTCAGAGGCATCTGCCACAACAGGACGTTCATCCTAAATGTGCTCATTTTACCCAGCCAGTGTACATATTTGTCTCTATAACTGGTACACTGCACTGTTGTGTGACAGGCTGAAGCCAAGGCAGATGGCTTCTCCTGAAGCAGAACCCAAACTCACCTGAGGGGGCCGCTAGGAGAAGGAAGATCTCTGTGCTTCCCTAGCTTTTCGGCGCCCAAGGATCTGGGTGGCAATTCGTAGCTCCCAGCCTAATTTTGTGGGGCTGGGAGGTGGGGGGAGCCCAGAGGGAGAGAAGGAAAACGGAGGTGGAGGAAAAGCAGGTGAGAAAGCCAAACTAGGAGTGCTGCCAAGAGTTATCCACAAGCCATCAGTTCAGATCTCTTGGGAGAGCAATCTGCTCCCTGCTTCTGGTCTGACAAAAGGGTTAAAGCTTACTGCTTTTGCACAAACTAATGTTTGACCCAGCCCTTCCCCAGCACCCTATAAGCATTGTCTAAATGTTTACTGGGAAGCTGGACCTGAGCAATGGTTTAACTCAAGGAAGGAGGGGGAGGAAAAACCCTGCAGGGCATTGGCACATTAGCCCACTCTCGTTCTATGAAACTATACTTAATTTCACAGTTTATAGCAGTGCTGCCTCGTTTTATGAAATATGCACAGCAGTTGTACATATGGCTTTATTATTTTCAGCAGACAAACTGCAATTAGTTATATCATCAGGCTCGCATTGCTGAGGCAAATTAGAGATTATAGAGCATACAGAGCTCTACCTACAATTTACCGCGAGCGGTAGCTTATTTACATAATAAGTAGAGGTCAATTTATAGTTTGATCATTTGGGCCACAAGATTCAAAATGTTGCCAGAAAATAATAATAACCAGGCAACTTTTCTGCCTGCCCCTTACTTAAGAAAAAAAATTGGGGGGAAAATGAGCTGGTCCTAGATGTTTAAATTCTGGCAATTGGATAATGAACATGCATCTGCTGGTACGCTCAATATTTATTTCACGTTATGGCAGAACTGAAGATTTATTAACATTTTTGCCTGTGACTAGAGATAGCCTCCACTCCAGCTATATAAATCCTTGCCGCCACCTGCGTACATCATTCTGCAAACCTCCTCTCTGCTTTGGCTTGTTTTTTTGCTTCACCTCTGATTCTATCATTTTATCTGAAGCCCTGGGACCATATAGTTTTCAGTGCACCTGACAGGGCCGGCTCTAGGTAGACCCCCGGTGGCGTAGGGCGCTGCGCGGCAAAGCCGCACGGAAACCATGCTGCGCCCTGCAAGGGCGGGGGCACCGAAGTGATCTCCGCCCCTCAGCACCAGGGCGCAGGACCTGCTCGAGACTGACATCTACACAGCCTGACATCTACACAGAAGACTCAGGCTCCTGTATTTTCTTGAGTTTCCTCTGTTCCAGCATGGCGGGAGACCAGGAGGCTTCAAGCAAGGAGCCCAAACACAACACTGCTACCCAAGGAGAGCCGGAAGGCCTTTCAGTCTGGTGGGGTGCATGGCACATACAATTACAGCACAACGAAAGCAAGTTTCTCTGGGAAATGTAGTTTGTTAAGGGTGCAGGGTACTATAGTTCTGTGAGGGGTAGACTAGAGTTCTCAGGGTACTTCGGAGGGGGAAATATGTCAAATAAGAGAAAATGCAGAAGGAGCGCAGGGCTGGCAAGCAAGATTTGAGGGAGGGAGTTGTGCAAAACCTGTTGCGCTCCCAGCTTCATCCAGAATGACATCCTGTTCCAGGGGGGAGAGGTCAGTTTGTTGAGCCCGATTCCAATTCTGGCTGGATTTGGTTTGCTCACTGCTTAAAGATGCCATGGTCTGAATTTTTATAGAGGATAGAGTACTCTGTTTTGAAGGGCTGTCAGAAGACATTGGAAGGTGTCTTCTGTTTGACGACTGCCCCATCCAGGTCTGTGTTAAAGAAGCCACAAGGATGGAGAGCAGAGGCCTTGAAGTTGCCCATCCAGAACCTTGTCTACAAACTGAGCAGATGCAGGCAGTGGTAGAGGAAGCCTCTCCAGCCACGGCAGCCCGTACAGACGGCCCACGTGCCCTTGGCCACTCTACAGCTGGGGGGGGAGGCAGCGGGCCATCTTGTCACCCCCCCCCAGGGTGGCACCCGGGGCGAGCCCCCCCTTCATACACCCCTGGATGTAGGGGCCATGTTTTGTCTTCCCTAATATGGTGAGATGTATTTCTATTCACATTACAGTAACAATTTGCAAATTTGCATCTGTACATGTAGCGTTCTGCATTTTACTGCATGCATATTGCCGTAGACCTCCGTGATCTTATATGAGATGATGGTATATACTTTTATAAATTAAAAAAAGGAATTACCTTATGGACATTTTATGCATGTTGGTGTCTTCTTTTGTGGTGATGCAAATCCTCTTTTTGAGGGCAGTAAATAATTGGCCACGCTTTCACCGCTACACAATTCTGGGAGCCCAATTGAATTCAATCTCTGGACTGTGTGCACTTAGTTGCTCTCTTTGCTTCCGTGTACCTATTGACTCCTTTCTTCCAATCTAATTTGAGTCTCTTATTGAGTTTTAGCTTCAGCTAATACATCACTGCAATCCATGAATAGCAGAAACGTAGGCATATGATATGAAGACTACGACTGCAGGGGGGCGGGGGGACATCTAAATTCCTTTCTCTAAGATCCAAGTTGTTTACATTTCTGCTGAGATTAGATTTAGAGGGGCATTTAAAGGCAACTAGTTTGTAGTTTTATCATGTTTCTCAGTTAGGGCATGATATAGGAAGGAAAATTGGTTGGAGTCCCCCACCACCACTCTCCGGACATCCCAGTGTTACTAAATTTAATCTTCACAAGTCTGCAAGTTAAAAGTTCAAGACCTGCTGTGAAATGTTCACGTATCATGATAAATGAGAGTACATTTCCGAGCACAATTCAAAGTGTTGGTGCTGACCTTTAACGCCCTAAACGGCCTCAGTCCAGTATACCTGAAGGAGCATCTCCACCCCCATCGTTCAGCCCGGACACTGAGGTCCAGCTCCGAGGCCCTTCTGGCGGTTCCCTCACTGCGAGAAGTGAGGTTACAGGGAGCCAGGCAGAGGGCCTTCTAGGTAGTGGCATCCGCCCTGTGGAACGCCCTCCCACCAGATGTCAAGGAAATAAACAACTATCTGACTTTTAGAAGACATCTGAAGGCAGCCCTGTATAGGGAGGTTTTTAATGTTTGATGCCTTATCGTGTTTTTAATATTCTGTTGGGAGCTGCCCAGAGTGGCTGGGGAAACCCAGCCACATGGGTGGGGTATTTTGTTGTTGTTGTTGTTGTTGTTGTTGTTGTTGTTGTTGTTGTTGTGACTTCTGTGGTTTTGGCAGGCCTCTCATACTCTGTGAGAAATACCTTGACCAGTCGGTTGGGTCCAATGCACTCGCAAAACAACAAAATTTTGAATGCCTTGCTGTTTATGGAGGGGGAACTAGCATGGATTATAAACTCATTGTTTTTGCACAACGTGAAGCTTCAGGGAATTATGAATATAAATTCTGACTCCGATACTCCCTGTGGCCCTGGGTATGCCATTAATCTACTCTAGTTCTGTTTTCTCATCCATGAACGAGATAACTTAATGCCTGCCCTACTTTACAGGTGCGGTGAGGATTCATTCAACAGTGATGAGGGGAGGGTGACCCAATGCATAAATTCCCTTTCTCCCCCCTTCATGCCATCACAACCTCATTTAAAAAGTAACCTTTCATTTGGACCAGTCTTGATGGAGGCTATTTTCTGTCATTGTAATTTTATTTTCTACAAGTCTATGATTCTATTATGCCCATGTATTTATTGTAGCAGGGACGCGGGTGGTGCTGTGGGTTAAACCACTGAGCCTCTTGGGCTTGCCGATCAGAAGGTCGGCGGTTCGAATCCCCGCGACAGGGTGAGCTCCTGTTGCTCGGTCCCAGCTCCTGCCAACCTAGCAGTTCGAAAGCACGTCAAAGTGCAAGTAGATAAATAGGTACCGTTACAGTGGAAAGGTAAACAGTGTTTCCGTGTGCTGCTCTGGTTCGCCAGAAGCGGCTTTGTCATGCTGGCCACATGACCTGGAAGCTGTACGCTGGCTCCCTCGGCCAATAACACGAGATGAGCGCCACAACCCCAGAGTCGGTCACGACTGGACCTAATGGTCAGGGGTCCCTTTTATTTATTTTAGGGTTGTGACATTTTGTCTGTTAACTGGCTAGAATGAGATGAATCCATTTTAAAACTTTTTATAGTGCATTCCTTTGCACTGTAAGGGCTCGTCCACGCAGGAGCTGACTGTGTGTTTACCACTGTTTGCATTCCCAATTAATTTGTATACTCCAAGTAACATTACTCTCAAACAACACCAATGTGAATTCTTTCCCCCTGTTAACTAGTGTTTACCCAACATGGGAATAATCTGATAAACAGGGGAAAATTGGGCTCCAAACAGCTCCACTCAGAGTCACAGATGACTTGGTGCAGGTTTTTTTTTTTCCTCCATACCCACCCCCCGCTACACCCATGATCACGTTTTTGTTATGTGAATAGTGACACAGATCCCCTGGGTGGGTTACACAGACCCCCTGGGGTTCATGGGCCACCAATCAGGAACTCTTGCTACGAACACGTACTTTCTTGAGTACCGTAAGTCCCTTTAAATTGTTCTCCTTTTTTTAAGGTAGAGGCCTTAACAACAGCAAGGCCAGCTTCTGGGCTTCCCAGTCCAGAAGCAAATGTCTGGTCACTGTACAAAGCAGGACACAGGGCTTGATGGATCTTTGGTGTGATCCAGGAGGGCTCTTTGCATGCTATGATACCCGTGTTCCAAAGGGCTGATGTGCCCCTGATTTGTAACCAGACTGTACAGCTTCAGATATCAGTTAACAACTGCTGCGTTACTTCATAAACTAAGATAAGCTGGAACCTACAACGATTTATGACATATGAAGTGTACTCTTAAAACAAAGCAGCCAACCTCAGGCATTCTTTGTGCCTAAATAACAAGGGTGGGGAATGTGCCTTGTTACATTTACAGTGACCTTGGACCTCGGGGAGAAAAATCGGAGGCATCCTTTATTTTTAGAAAAAACAGGGTGGCGCACCTTCAACAACTGCCGCCAAGACTATAAACATCCTGCATGTGCTTTTTCATCAAAGGCATATTCCGGATGTTGAAAGGATAAGCAGCCTTTTTTTAAATAAATAAATAAATAAGACAAAATACAAAATTAAAGGAGCCATTTTAAAAGCTGACGTTGTAAGCAGCTACTTTTGCAAGACATGAGTCTTTGTTGGCCCTTGGCGTCCTGGTCATAGCTGCCAAGTTATCCCTTTTTTACAGGGATTTTCCCTTATGCTCAATAGGCTTCCTCGCGAGAAAAGTGAAAACTTGGCAGCTATGGTCCTGGTCAACACACAGTGGTCAACATATAAGTGTGATTTTCCAGCTTTGCCTTGAGCTTCATTTGAAACAGTGTTGGAGACTTTGTGCTTGAATGTTTGCCTTTTTATTGATAGAAGCTTTGGCTTAAAAGCAGAAGTCTACCGGCATAGACCTATGGTGCTGGGAAGTGCTTTCTCTCTATATGGCTGAAACTCTGCCCATTAAAAGAAAGAAAGAAACATAACCCTAATTTGTGTATATCTGTCTTTGGGGAAGAGGGGAATACACTGCTAGACAGTGCTGGGTCATATTGTATTTTCTCCCCAAAGCAAGGATTACAAGCACCACTGATGGGAATGCCATCAATTGTGAACTTGTGTTTCAATGGCTGAGTTTCATCTGCCTCCCAATCAAATCTGCAAAAGGCTTCTCATGTCTCTGCTGAGCCTCTTCCCTTTCTTGGTAAGGGTTCTGTTCTGTTCTGTGGCTTGGGAAAGTGGTGAAGAGACTCAACAGGTGAGGGGCATGGAGCACCCATTTTTCTTTTTCTTGGAAAAGTTTGAAAAGACTTGGGAAGCCAAGGGAGATTCCACATCACTACAAAAGACCTTTTGGAGGATGAGAGGTCAGACTCAGCTCTGAAAGGAACAGCTCAAACATTTGGGTGGAGAGCCTGAATTGCTTCACCCATTACCTGAGTGTCACAAGAAGTGTTTGCCACCAGTTATAGGTCAAACAAACACTTAATTTTTTTTTAACCTGTCTGTTTCACTTCCTCTACTCTGTAAACCTTCTCCTCTTCAGTTCTCTCTCCCCCCTTGTTATTGGGGAGAGTCACTACCTAGTGGTTGTTGTTACAGGTACGTAGCCGTCTTGGTCTGGCGTAGTCGAAACAAAATATTTTTTTTCTTCCAGTAGCACCTTAGAGACCAACTAAGTTTGTCATTGGTATGAGCTTTTGTGTGCATGCACACTTCTTCAGATATTTGAAGAAATGTGCATGCACACAAAAGCTCATACCAATGACAAACTTAGTTGGTCTCTAAGGTGCTACTGGAAGAAAAAAAATTTTTTACCTAGTGGTTGTTTCCTTGGCTCTTTGTGTTCATGGACTTCTTATCATCTATATCCCCAATCCTTCTAGGGTTCCCAATGCAGAAGGCAGAAGGCACAATCTGAGGCTGTTAAAGGTCATTTGTTTGTTTGTTTGTTTTATGTATCTTTGCTTTTAACTGGTTTGTGGAATTTAGCCATAAGTGTGGCTAAACCTATAATTTTATTTGTACACACCTCTTGGAGACCTTTTTGATTAAAGAGGGTACAAATTTTCTAAATGAATAGAAAAGTCTAAATTAGTTGCAGCATAACATTCATTCCACAGTCTGGGGGAACCAGCTCATCTAGCCTTAGGGCTGGGCTAGGTTTAGAAATATTTGGTCCATCAATTTGCAAGGTATGTGCAAATATGCCCTAAGGCAGAGACTCTGGATGGTAGAGTTCACTTCTGTCCCTAATATCTTGGAAGCAGAATAGTGGGAGAGAGGCCCATACACATGCTTAGAGGTTTAACAGAATGTAAAAGAAAGTACTTATTTGTGATCACGGATTCTGCACATTTTAATTTAATTTAATTTTTTACTTTCATATAAAAGGAAAGGACTTCAGTCATTGTTGCCCAAGGCAGGAAATTCTCCTGACAGCGTTGGCACCTTTATGCATTAAAAGATTTTGAAGAAGATTTTGAAATGAGTTTCCGCAGGACAAAATGAGATATTGGGAGATCCATGATTTGATCTCACATGTGAAATTTTTTTTATTTAAAAAGTAAATACAGCGATCAATATTTATTTGTGATCAGGACTGCATTGTAGGGATAAATGTGGTTAATTAAACCCTTTGTCTCCATGCCGTCGTCCCAAACAAAATATCCCCTCCTGAGCTGCTTTTTGGCACACGGAACAAAAGCTGAGTATATGGGTGGATTTTATTTAGGCAGACTGCATTAATATTGGGGGGGGGAGCAAAATAGCCAGTTTGTGCACTCAGTAGACAAGTGCAGTTTTGAGTGTTGAATTTTACATGTGAATGAGCCACCGCAGATTGAACATCAGCACTCCTTCTGCTTTCATTCCACTGCTATTATGCATTTATCCTATTTAAACTTAATAGAATCTGCTATCAAATCACAAATCTGAAAATGAACAAAAGCCAACAAGTGAAAAACCAGAAGTTACCTTAATTCATTCCTAAATAACTTTAAACTGTGGTTGTGTACCATAGCTTGCACAAATTTTAGAAATTGCGCCCAGATTTACATATGGCGATATCAAATCTGAAACCTTCATGTTCCAATGCATTATAATAAAGAAATACTCCAGTTTTCAATCAACTTATTTCATGATTGTCAAGCCTCTCTGATCCAAACAAAGTTTGTTAGTTTAACCATATGCACAGAGCCCCAAGTTTTTAATACCCATTCCATTACTGACGGAGGCATCGCTCCTCATTCACAGTGCCTTTCAGTTTGGTCAGACATTCAGCTATGATCCATCAGGTGCTGAGAAATCAATAATTTGTGAACCAGTCCTGTGTATTATGTGTTAAGGAGCATCCATTATCTTCTGCATAAACCTGGGTTCAAAATTGCATCCCACTGGGGAAGGCTGAGCCAGCAAAAAAACTACCCCTATAAATGCATATGAGAACATGAGGGAAAGAAATAATGAAGCAATAAAGAATTGGAGAGAAATGGAAATATAATACAGCAAATACTATAAAGACCATGAAGAATTAAAACTGAAGTCTAGTTGGAGCAAATGATGCTCTATCATCCTGAACTCCTTCCAAAACAACAACTTAAAAGTTAAAACAGTATAACCCATTTTGAGTTTCATAGCATTCTAAGTTTTAAAGCAGATCACACACCCCAGTCCAATGGGGCTGGTGGCCCTTTACCCTTCATCTGACCCCTAAGAAGAGAGAAAGGGAATGTGCCCCTTTTCATCCATCCGGAGCTTTTTATATTGATCAGAGGTGGGGCCAGAACTTTCTGGGTTACTTATAGGGAAGCATAAAGAGGTCGTCTTCATTGATCTCCCCCCCCACACACACACTTCTCATTTACCCAAATTTTATCAGGGGAAAACATTCCCAGTGATCTCCTGCCAAATAATTGTCTTGTAAGCACATTGCATTTCAGCTTTGCCTCATAAACAAATACAGTACCACTGCTGCCAGTCTTGTTATGGCTTCGCCAGCTGCAGAGACTCCAAGCAAGTTCTTTCTCATTCTCTTTCCTATCAGTCAGCAAGATCTCTTCCACCCTTTTTATAACGGTCGAGGCCTTTCACATCTCTATATCAAACAGGTCTCACACACACAGCTTTGGCTTCTCAGCAAAGGTCAGCATGACCCACAGGCGGTTCGTCTGTAGACAAAGGTTACATAGAGTCAACCCTGGTCGCTCTGGTCATCCATTTTGGTTCCTCAGATATGCTTTAAAGGTAAAGGTAAACGTAAAGGGACCCCTGACCGTTAAGTCCAGTTGTGGACGACTCTGGGGTTGCAACGCTCATCTCGTTCTATAGGCCGAGGGAGCCGGCGTTTGTCCACAGACAGTTTTTCCGAGTCAAGTGGCCAGCATGACAAAGCCGCTTCTGGCAAACCAGAGCAGCTCATGTAAATTCCGTTTACCTTCCCGCCAGACTGGTACCTATTTTTCTACTTGCATTTTGACGTGGTTTCGAACTGCTAGGTTGGCAGGAGCTGGGACCGAGCAATGGGACCTCACCCCGTCGCGGGGATTCAAACCGCCAACCTTCTGATCAGCAAGCCCTAGGCTCTGTGGTTTAGACTACAGCGCCACCCACGTCCCATCAGATCTGCTTTAGGATTTGCTAAAATATTGATGGTTCCTTGGACCTGGAAGGGACAGATTATCTTTCTGAAGAGGTTTGGTGCCTCTGGATTTTTCTTTAGAATAGATAAATGTTGTTGCCATCCATCTGCCTCGGGAGACAATGGAGGAGTGCACCTTTGGGGGTGAAGTCAAACTGTTGGAAGGTTCTCATTACAGGTTGGTAGCCATGTTGGTCTGCCGTAGTTGAAACAAAATAAAAAAATTCCTTCCAGTAGCACCTTAGAGACCAACTGAGTTTGTCATTGGCATGAGCTTTCATGTGCATGCAAAGCATGAAAGCTCATGCCAATGACAAACTTAGTTGGTCTCTAAGGTGCTACTGGAAGGAATTTTTTTATTTTGTTGGAATGTTGCAGCACCTGTTGTGGCTGCAGAGACGGATATGGGAGAGACCTGTTTTATTGCAGCTGGGGCAGATGAAGGCGTGCGGTTGTGCTGCTACAGAGGCACCACAGCATTTCTTCTCTCTGCACTCCTCCCGGCAGTCATTCCTCCTGTGGTCACTGCAGCGGATACACACCGGACTGTCTGTCTCCAGGCATTGCGGTTGTCTGCAAGGGATTCCCACAAGGTGGGGTTGATGCAGCCAACCTTCATGTCACAATTGCAGACATCTTTGCAACACAGAGTTGGTCTGCCAGTGGCCTGAAGCCACAAATGATATGTGGGGAACCAGACTGACTGATATAATTATTTAAGAATTAACTTTTGTAAGCGACCTCTCGTTTGTTCTTTGTGCAGCTGCATAATTGATAAAGGTGGGCATATCAAGTGTTGTAAGAAAAAATGGCTCCTTTTCCCTTATGGGGTATCCAAGAGCCAGTATAGAGTCCTTGAGTGTGTTCCCTATCGGAAGGAGAAAATAACAGAGGCCAACCAGAGAATATTGAGAAGCAAGGCAGCTAGTAAGCCTGATCTTTATTATCTGTTGCAACAGGGTGCTCACTCACCACATGCAGGAGGGGGGAGGGACCCAGAACAATGGTGCGCAAGCTCATATATAGACTTTTTAAATTGCCCACCCTGTAGCTCAAGACCACCCCCCAAAAAAAATCATACATACATCACAGAAGGAGGCGGTCTACAGCAGAAATCCTGTCTTCCAGGAAACCTTACTGGTCACTGAATGCTCTACCTGGGCAGCCTGGCCATTCTCTTGTGATGGTGAATACTTTAGTTCCTGAATCCAGGTCACAGGCTCACCCTATTCATACACAAATATGCCCTAAAGACAGGATTTGTAAGCAAAAAGACAATGGGAAGGATTTCCCCATTTCCTTCCTTACTACAGAAGAATGTTTGAGGTCACTAGGAGAGTCAAAATGGTTTCAGGGTTGTTCTTCTGTACTATTTCAGACACGTAGTTTATTTTTTGTTTTTATTTTTTTTATTTTTTTTATTTTTTTTTCCAGTTTAAAAACAACTTTATTTCTTCTTTTAAAAGTCATACAAGTGATAACTCATAAAATAGCAGTAATTACATAAAGTGGTCAAAATCAAAAAGCAAAAAAATAAAATGGTAACAGACAAATCAAAAGCACAAAGCATACAAAATACAAGATACAAAATGCAAAAAAGAAAACACAAAGGAGAAAGAAGAAGAAAAAAAGAGAGAGGAAAAAAGAAAAAAAGAAGGTACAATTTCGAAGTACCATAAAAAAAAAAAAAGGAAAAGAAAAAGAAAAGAAAGGGGAAATATCCCACAATAAAAAGAAACTTCCAGATAATGAGATCGGTTTCCTTTCACCATTCCTAAATCATTGTGTTTCTTCCTCGAAATGGTTCTCTTTAGTAATTATGTGTTCCTCAAATATATTATACACATATTTTTATTCATTTCCATCTTCCCTACTTTAAATGTTTATCTAGCAGCTTGTTGTTTCTATTCTAGGCATATCACCCATTTTGAGCTTAATCCCTCTTTGTGAAAATACTCTACTGCATAACTCCATTCCGTTTTTAATTTTTGTTTAGAAGTTTTCCTAATTATTGCCGTTATTCTGGCTAAATTCATATATTCTACCAATTTTAAATGCCAATCTTCAAGTGATGGGACTTTATCTCCTTTCCAGTTTTTGGCTAGGACTATTCTTGCCGCTGCGCATGCGTATAGGAGGATACTTCTCCTATCTTTGGGGGTGTTCTCAGGTAGCAAGCTTAGAAGGAAGGTCTCAGGTTTTTTTTCAAACGTCCACTTCAACATTTTTTTTAATTTCTCGTATACGTTATTCCAAAATATACTCACTTTGCTACAATTCCACCAGCAGTGAAGATAGTCTCCTGCTTCTACTTTACACTTCCAGCATCTATCAGATTCCTTTTTATATATCTTGGCTAATTTGGCCGGTGTCAGGTGCCACCTAAATACCATTTTCCATATATTTTCTTTTATCCCCATACAAGCCGTGAAATTAATATCCTCCCCCCACAATTTGTCCCACTGAGAGCTATAGATCGTTCTTCCAACATCCTGCGCCCATCTTATCATTACGTGTTTAGTCATCTCATCTTTCATATCCCATTCAAGTAAATGTTTGTAAATTTTTGCTAAAGACTTTGTGGGGTTATCTAATAGTAATTCCTGTAATTTTGATCTATTTTCAAAAAATCCAACCGCTTTGTGTTTATTGAAGATGCTTAACACCTGGCAATAATGTAGCCAGCTCAGACAGTATTGTTCTATTTGATGGTAGGGTTTTAATACATATTGGTCATTAACCTTATCTACTAATTCCTTGTATGTTACCCACTTTCCTCCTTTAGGATCTTTACTCATTGAGACCATCTCCAAGGGGGAGGTCCACCAGGGGATTTTGCGTTCTAAAAGTTCCCTGTATTCATTCCAGACATTAAATAGAGATCTTTTAAAGACATGATCTGAGAAGGAATTATAGTCTCCTGTTTTTTCTTTTAGCAGATACGAGTGCCAACCCCGTGTATTCCTGAAGCCTTCCAAATTTAATAGATCTTGATCTTCTAATAAAAACCACTCTCTCATCCAGCATAGGCACGCTGCTGCATAATAGATCTTCAAGTTAGGGACCCCCCATCCTCCCCTCTCTTTGGCATCTGTCAGTAATCTATATTGGACCCTAGCTTTTTTCTTTTCCCAAATAAATCTGCTAATATCTTTTTGCCACATGTCAAATGTTTCTTTTTTAATTCTAATTGGTATCATTTGAAACAAAAATAAAATTTTGGGTAGAATCATCATTTTAATCGCCGCTATTCTCCCTGAAAAAGTCATATTTAGCCCTCCCCATTTATCCAAATCCTCTCTAATCGTTTTCCATGTTTTAACATAATTATCTTCAAATAGGTTAACATTATTTGGTGTTACTACTATTCCCAGATATTTTATTTTATTCGTTATTTCCCACTCAATAATACTCTTCAATTTGTCCAATTCATCTTTCCTTAAATTTTTTGTCATTATTTTAGTTTTCCCCCCATTTACTTTAAATCCCGCTAATTCTCCATAATTTAACAATTTCTGTTCTAACTTTCCCATCATGTCAATTGGATCCTCCATCATTACAATAATGTCATCGGCAAACGCTCTTAATTTAAAAATCCTTTTCCCTATTGAGATCCCTTTAAACTCCTCATCAATCCTAAAGTCGCAGATTAGGAATTCTAATGCTGCGATGAATAATAGCGGCGATAAAGGGCACCCTTGACGTGTTCCTTTGAATATTCCAAATTCTTCCGATAGCTTTCCATTAATGATTAATCTGGCCGTTTGTGTGCTGTAAATTGCCTCAATTGCTTTCATAAATTTGCCCCCTATTCCAAATTTTCCCAAGGCTCTTTTCATAAATCCCCACTCTAAATTATCGAAAGCCTTTTCGGCATCTAAAAAAATAAATGCAGCTTTTTTGCTGGGGTTCCAGTCTATATATTCGAATAGATTTAGGAGAATTCTTAGGTTATTGTACATTTTCCTTTTGGGTAGAAAACCCTGCTGTTCATGTCCTATAAGTCTGTTTAATATTCCTTTTATTCTGGTGGCTAAGATGTCCGCGAAGATTTTATAATCAACATTTAACAATGATATGGGTCTATAGTTTCCTAACTCCTCCTTTCCCCCTTTATCTTTGGGAATTAAGGTTACGAATGCTTCCTGCCATGTCTTTGGGGGTGCCCCTTTTTCCAATATTTCATTCATTAATTTTTGATACGTCTCTATTAGCTCATTCTTAAAGATTTTATAATGACAGCCGGTAAGGCCGTCCGGCCCTGGCGATTTCCCCAATTTAATTTTGGATATGGCATCCTCTATCTCCTGCCTTGACACCGCCTTATTTAATATCTCCTTTTCTTCCAAGGTAATGGGGTTCTCTTTAAACTTTCTAAAATATTCTTCCAATTTCTTTTCATTTAACTCTCCCCCTTTATACAATTTCTTGTAATATTTGACGAAGCAGTTTTGTATATCTTCAAAATTAGTCCATCTCTTTCCCCCTTCATTCACTGCTGTTATTAATCTTTCACTTTGCTGTTTCCTCAATTTCCAAGCCAGGAACTTCCCCGCTTTGCCTCCGTATTCAAATGTCCTTTGCTTGGACCATTTGATTCTATTTACTATTTCCTCATCCAATACCTGAGTCAGCCTTTCCTGTAAAATTTTTAATTATGTTATTAATTCTCTGTCCTTAGGTTTCTTCCCCAATTCCTTTTCCTTTTCCTTTATTTCCTTCCCTATCTTTTCTAACTTTTCCCCCTTCTCTCTTTTAATTCTACTTTTCTGTTGAATGTACAATCCCCTGGCATATGCCTTGCTCGCATCCCAGACGGTTGATAATTCCATCTCATGGGATACATTAAGTTGGAAGAACTCATTCATCAATTCCTTCATCTTGCCTACAAATAGTTCATCCTCCAATACTCTATCATCCATGCGCCACCTTCTTCTATCTAGATTATTCTCCTTTAGCCTGACCATGATCGCATTGTGGTCTGTGATGGACTTTACTAAGATCTCACATTTCCTAGTCATCAGACACGTAGTTTATATGCTTATGTATGTGTTTGCCTTGTACATTTATGAACATTTATATATTTGAGACCTTAAATTCTTATAACACAAGTGTTTAAAACAAATAAAACTCACTTCCTCACGCCCTTGTCCCAGGTTGGCTAGGAAATCCTTTATCATATCATGTATGAGCCCTGCTTCAATAAACAACAACAGCAACAATTTATACCCCACCCACCTGGCTGGGTTTCCCCAGCCACTCTAGGCGGCTCCCAACAGAATATTAAAAACAAGATAAAACATCAAACAGTAAAAACTTCCCTAAACAGGGTTGCCTTCAGATGTCTTCTAAAAGTCAGATAGTTGTTTATTTCCTTGACATCTGACGGGCGCCACTACTGAGAAGGTCCCCTGCCTGGTTCCCTGTAACCTCACTTCTCGCAGTGAGAGAACTGCCAGAAGGCCCTCAGAGTTGAGCTTCAGTGTCCAGGCTGGAAGGATTCTAACTCTCTACAGCTGCAATCTTAACCACCCTGACTCCCATTGAATTCAGTGGGCTTTGCATCTGAATAAACAAGTTTAGGATTGCGCTATAAATCACCTGCGGTTCTCTATGTTTGGTCTGAAGCAGACTTGATGAGACCACAGACATTTCCCAAATCAAAACCACGGCCTTCAAAGCATCATAGCCTTTCCCTGGTGATCTTTGACAGCTTTCCCCCCAGACCTTGCGGTCTGCACACATAGCGGAGCCATCTGGGATTTGAGCAAAACAGCAGGTAGCATGATATTTATCTTCACTTGTGACCTGCAACCAAGCACAAGCCCGCAGAGATGACAGACCACTGCAATTAAGACCTTCCATCTTTTCCGCCATGTTGAGGCAGCGACTTCAAATGGCAATGCCGTGGACTCCCTGGGTGCAGCTGCAGCTTCCAAATTATCCCCATCTTGCTGTTAAGTCTCTTGCCGTTAATAACATTTGTTATGAATGCATCAGCAAGCAGCGGCTCACACAGAGGGGACTAGAACGTCACCGGAATAAAAGCTGCCTCTCAGAGAACGCATCTCACTCCTCTCACAAAGAGCGGCTCCAACGAGACAGTCCCTCCTTACCTCTGGCGAGGGGAGAAAAAGAGCATCTGTTCCATAGTCTGCCTCAGTGATTTTAATTACCCTTAACTATTCCTAATCTACTAGTTTGCTTGCCTTGAAGGGAACTGAGGATGAGGGGGGAAGGGGATGTGTGAGAGAGGAAAGATCCCCAGTTCTTTGCTGCTTGGTATTGTTGTGTGACCTCAGCACTTGCCCAAGTAGTGGGAGGTTGTAGAGACAACAGGGCTGCCATATGTCTGGGTTTTCCTGGACACATCCGGGAATCGTGCTGCCAAAATGGCGTCTGGGCAGATTTTTGCTGAATTGGCAAAATGTCGGGGGAAACCCGGACATATGGCAAGTAAAGTGATTTAAAAAAAATAATAATCCAAGAAAAAGCCCAAAAACCTAAATGGAGGGTGAGATGTTCCCCCAAAAGCTCCCCCACCCCCTTTCACCGGATTTTCACTTAGGGGGATGTGCTAACCCATCCAGACCTGGCCTCTGTTGTTTGTGACATTTATAAGTAGAGTTTAAGTGGAATTAAATACCACCGGGTGCCAAATCCCACACCAGGGACCCCAAGGGCAGTTCCAAACGGTTTCATTTACATTCCAGAGAGAGATCTCTGCATCAGGAAACAATCTTCTAATTATTAGCTCCCAAGAGGAGACATCAGTTCACCATTAAAGAGCATTCTCCTGTCAAAGTCCAGCATTCTCCTGTCAAAGTCCAGCCTTTGATCAGACCTTGTTTTCAAGGCAAAACCATGGTGATAGACCTGTTCACAATAGCCAGACTGCAAACGCACAACGAAATCTTCTGAAGTCGCTTATCTCAAAAGAAGCAACAATGGGTCGCCTTTTATAGGCAAGTGGCTTGGCACCCACATAAATAGGTGTTACACAACAGGAAAGTTGTGAAAACAAAGTTTAAGAGAGAGGAATGTAGTGGAGCACTGGTTTTTAAAAGTTACTGTACTCAGTTGCTTTAAAATATGGAACATTTTGCATATTTATCCTCATGTTGCACTGTTCTTGTTACAAGTTTATAAATTGCAAAATTATTATTTTGTTGAAAAATAATAATGTGAAGCAAAGCCTATGTAGCATAACTGCATTTACACACATTCATTTCTTGTTATCTTTCATCTTTGTCTGTAAGAGCTGGCAAAGCAGGCAGGCTGGGAGGGCTCAGACTTCGTCTGGGCAAAGGTAAAGGTAAGTTAAATGACTCCTGGACAGTTAAGTCCAGTCGAATTTGACTATGGGGTGTGGCACTCATCTCCGCTTTCAGGCCAAGGGAGCCGCTGTTTGTCCACAGACAGCTTTCCGGGTCATGTGGCCAGCAGGACTAAACAGCTTCTGGCGCAAGAGAACACCGAGACAGAAACCAGAGCGCACGGAAACACCGTTTACGTTTCCGGCGCAGCAGTACCTTTTTATCTACTTGCACTTGTTTGTTTTCGAACTGCTAGGTCGGCAGGTAACAGGTTGATGAAAATGAGCCTGATTTCCATCAACAGGTTTCTGGGACTAGGAAGAATCTTAATGCGCCTTCATGTCACCTGATCCTTGCTGAACTGAAGGCTACAAAACTACAGTATACTCCAATCAACACTGGTAGAGTTGAAGCAGATTCTCCATAAGCGAATGAGGTCCTTGGGCTAAGAAATTTTCCTGAGTCTTCTTATAAACAGTGGCCAATATTATTTCTTCTTCTTCCTCTTCTTCAATATATATATATATAGGCTGCTTCTCAGTGAAACAAAACACGCCGTTATTTGTGCGAAGGCTTCCTGAACCGTATTAAGAGATACAAATCACTCTGTCAGGCAATCCTTCATCTTCTGCAAGGTTAAAATTAAATTCCTAGAAATCCGCAAGCATTTCTGAATAAAGTGGAAGGAACTCAGGAATATCCCGAGGCAGAATGAGAAAAAGGCTGGCTTCTTTTCTTACCTTTTGGTTTGAACATATTCGGTGAAAAGAATTACGAGTTAGCATGCTCAGGAACTGCACACTCCTGAGGCAAATGGAAAATACGGTTCCAAGTGTGCTGCCTCTGATTTTACATCTTAGAAAGATATTTTTTTTAAAACAACAACAACTGGTGGTTAATGTTCTATGTAATCAATCTCTCAAAGGTAAACAACACTAAAAAGGTATAGGCCTATCTTTCCATTCACTGTAAATATATGAGGAATTGCCTTGTGCCCCCAGGCAGGGAGGGAAGCAGCAGTCCACTGTATTGGGCCGTATACAAAACAGGCTGGTTATTTGAAAGTTATTGGTCCTGGGCTAGATTGATGGGTGAGAAGGAGCAGGACTTTTTAATGTGCAGAGTGGCACTATCCTTGTGGAACTCCCTTCCCAAAGTCCACATGGCCAGCTTGGTTTTTATTTTCAAAATATTGAAAAGCCCATCCCATCCACCCTGACAAGCCCTGGGGAAACTATATATCATTTACAGAGGCTATAACTCTATGTACAGTTTGTTGAAGTGGTTTTTGTTTTGTTTTTGGCACTTGGAGGCTGAAGTTAAGGGTCTTGTTGATCACTGAGCTGGCACATATTTTCTAGAATTTCCAGGGCAGGTTTTTTTTGTGTGTCTTTTGCTCTACTGCTAGGGATTAGTATCTTACATTTAATGCTTTCAAAACTACTATTTCTTCTTCTTCTTCTTCTTCTTCTTCTTCTTCTTCTTCTTCTTCTTCTTCTTCTTCTTCTTCTTCTTCTGCGATCACTCGTAGCTGAGTAAGATTGTCTTCCATAAACACAGTTTTAACGTTTGGGTTGGGTTTTTGAAAGACGCCTGTGCATGAATTTGTTTTATGTGTGTAGATCAGTGCACGCTGACCAATGCACAGTCTTCGCAGTAGGGCTCTGTTCCGATGGCATGAAGTAGTCATGACAAACCGGTCCAAAAAGAATGATCCAAAAAGTCCTCATCGGCAAAACAGGCGGATGATAAAAAGCGGTATGTTACAACGGCTCTGAAGGCGGATGAAGGCTGCAGCAGATAGGAAACTACTACTACTACTACTACTGGTGCTTTATATTGCTTTATACTGTAGTCCTTTTGCTGTTCCATGAGGGCTCCATGGAGTCAAGTTAGGTAGGATTTAAATTCTAAAATAACTGTGTGTTGCCATTATTGCTAGTAGCCATTACCGGACTTCAGAGTGAGTGCCTTAGGTCAGGATTTAGTATGTGGGATAACAGGATCTGCAATCAATAATGTTAGCAAGCCCTGCTTCAGTGCAACACATTTTAACTATTGGAGATTTCTGTAGCTCATTAAAGCCCTAATCTTTGCAAGTTCTTCACTTGCATATTTTCCTAGGAGATTAATCTCTGTGACATGACCAGGCCATCATGCTTGATTACGAGGAAAGAACCCAGTGAACTGGGTAGCACATCATCAAAAGACAGGATTGAAGCAATCAGACTCTTGGAAGGGGTGCAGGAAATCCTGGGAAAATGGCAACATCAAAGGTTGAAAAAAAATGCTATGATCACAGAGAAATTTCTGCTGGCAGTTCCCATGATTACTGTACTTTGTATCCCAAGGGACTTCAGCCGCTGTTAATACATTGGCCCCAATCCAGAGAAATAGGACCCAGGGTGCTGCTTTTGACTCTGCAGCGTTTCTGTGCATGCAAATCACATACATGTGATATTTTCAAATATGTTCTTCTCAAATGTGTACATAAAGTCTGATATAGTTCGTGTGGGGTGATATGGTCCTAAGCTCGACTTAAAACAGAGGTACAAAACCCCTGGAGTATTTTAACAATTGGATTATGTAACGGTTTCCTTTCAGCCTGAAACCACCAGCCATATTTTCATGGGAGGAGCCAAAGCTCAGTTGCAGACAGAGTGCATACCTGCATGCCAGTAGATGGGCCAGTGATCTGACTCAATATGGGGCAGGTTTCTATGTTTCTTCTGAAGGAAGAGAAGAGGCCAGATACAGTATTAGGGAGGCTAGCAATCAGTAGCCTGGCACCCCAGTAATTTCTTATTGGCTCTATGGCTACAGGCTGAGCAAAATCCATATCAGAAGTGTTGATTTTTTGCAAATTTCCTAAAAACATAGATAAAAAACCGAACATTTTTTTTTTTGCCCCCCAAAAGCTCAACAGCTCTGTGCCTGGATTTAAAGCATCATTGGACCACTTTAACAGTCAAGGGGAATCCTGGGAACTGAAGTTTGGGATTCCAAGCTTTGTGAGGTCTGCAGCCTTAACAAATGGCAGTTCCCATGATTTTCCAGGATTGCGGATGTGGAATCATAATAATGTTTAAATGTATGGTGTGGATGTGACTTGATACCCTACAGCAGGATCCCCTAAACTTGGGTTGCCAGCTGTTTTGGGGCTACAATTCCCATCATCCCTGACCACTGGTCCTGCTAGCTAGGGATGGTGGGAGTTGTAGCCCAAAAACAGCTGGAGAATCAACTTTGGGAAACCCTGCCCTGGCAAATTCCACTACTGCAGACCAGTCTGGATGCAAGGAAGTTGGAGAGCAGCTACTGTGGCCAGGCCAACAGCCACTAGTGTCTTTATTTGCCAAAGAGTTTCAGATCTGACTCACTATGTAATAGTAAGGAGCTGCCCATTTAAGCCAGCCTTCCCCAACCCCCAATGCCTTCCAGACATTTTGGGATAATATTTTTCTACATTCTTTTCACTAACATATGCATTTCTATGCACGCTTAACCCTAGCGTGTGCTTTTTGGGTGTACATTATTTGGCTGGAGAATTCCACTGCAAGATTCAGAGAAGTGCAGATTTCAAAGGACGACTGCGTTTCAATGCACATATTGTTTTGGAAAGTGAAAATCTTGGTAGGCTTTAAAACAAGAGCTGAATGCAGTTTCTTCTCCATCCCTAATTGTGCCTGCATTAGATACTTTCTAATTCAGCCTCGAAAACCCATCGTGACAGTCTAGGCTGTACAATGAGTCAAGCAAAAGTCTTTTGCGCAGAGTTCCCCTAGCGTGTCACTGTGTTGTTCCCTGTGGCTGTGGTTGACTCAAGTGAATTACACATCAGCCATGAGGCATTTCTGGGTCGTTTGCATCCTCTCCCAACAAGCCTTTTAAGTAGAAATATTTATCCCACTATACATCTGTACTTGAAGTACTTACAGTATTTTTAACCGGTTTTGTATATAGAACTGCATTTAAATGTTTGGATTGTTTTCATGTGCGAAGTACATTTCAAATTATGTTATCCATGGAACTGTTTCATTGTTCTTACACTTTTCTTGTTGAATGGCTGGAATTGTTTTAGTTGTTTACTATTGTAAGCATTGTTGATGCATACCCTCCAAGATTTTCCAGCAAAAAACCAGGATGTGTGGCTTTTGGTGCTGCGCTGCCACGCAAGTCAGCTGGCATGCGCAGAAGTGAAGCCACCAAAAGACACAAGAGTCAGTTGGCCGTCTCCCATGCCACAGTGCCCACCTGGCAGTGACTTGCTCTTTTCCCTCCTCGCTCACTTCCTCCTCCCGTGCCACCATGACAGTAGCGGCAGCTTTGGCAGTGGCAGAGAGGGGCCGACAAGAGTGTCGCACACATCCTCAACCTGTGCTCTGGCAGGGAAATGCCTTCCCCGTGCACAAGGATTCCACTTGAGGAGGGTTCCCCTGCTAAGTGCAAGCGCTGGCTCACCCTCCTCCCATGCTCAGCAATGGCGGCACTGGAAGGGGTGGGGGAGACATTCACAGGTGAAATCAGAAGCCAGGATCGCTTCTGTAATTCTATGCATGTCCCGGCTCAATAGGGACACTTGGCGGGTAAGACTAGGTGTGAAGTTAAAACTGCTACCCGTTAGTGCCATAATAAACCACCACAGTCTTTCCTCGTAATTTCTTCCCCTTTCGTTCACAAATTTGTGGGGCCTCCCCCAATGAATATAAGAGATTGCACAGAAAAACATACATTTTTAGTCATACATGGATGCTTTCTTATTATACTGTGAAATCCTGTTTTACTACATGAATATTCATATAATAATTTAAACCTTCCACGCTGCATAAAATAAAAATACGGTAAATACCCAGGCAGACAACACAGATGGGAATTGATGGATGAGGACATGTCTAAATGACAAAAAAGTGGGGAGGCAAGATAGGATATGGATGTGTCCTCACAAATTCTGCGTTTTAAAAAATAAATAAAGCTACTTGCTCAATATAAAAAAAGGAAATGTTTGAAAAGTTCAGTAACATTCTTGGTTTTAAATAAAAACAAACTGCCATTGCTTCTCAACGGCAAAAAGGGGCTGCATTGTTTCCTCTTCTGTATGAGAAATTAATGAAAAACGTGTTGAGTTGAGGATGAGGGATGAGAATGCTGGACGAAACTTGTGCAATCCAGAATGACCTCAGTTTTCTTTATGAAGCTCCTAGGCTGCCACCATTTAGCTTTACCAACAGCTCCACCTAACCAGGCACATCTACAACAATTTCGCTAGCAGCCAGGATTTGAAAGGCAACAAGGAGGAGAGAACAAAAAATGTGAATGGTTGCCGTAAACAGAGTACATGGGAATGCACTTCAAAGGGGGAAAACAGATCCCACATAGAAATTGGTTGCTCAATTTGAGTTGCTGTGTTCGCTAAAATGCAGCCCAACTCATTCCTTTTAGTGGTCGCAAAAATAAGTTCCTCTAAATATCAAGCAGTCACTAAGAGTGCGGCGTTGACTTGGCAACTTGTCCCTGATGTTTGCAGTCAAGCGAATTTAGCCCCGATGGAATGAAAACTCAGTGCTTACAAAATTCAAGGGCATTTCTCCTTGCAAGTCCTTCAACCCAATGCCTTGTTTGGGTTGACCATGTTTCACTTCCAGACTGATAGGTTCAGTATTACTGGGAAGGACGATGTCTTGAATGGGCCTCTGGTTTTGTAGCAGAATGTTGCAGGTATCAGGATCAAGATGTACAAGAACTGAACTTGTTCCCCGGCGGATGACTTGCCTTTCTCCAGACCCGTCTCTGTAATACAAACGACTGCTCCAAATAACTATTTCTGGAATGCCTTCAGACATTTTTTTTCCTTCCTGCCCTCCATCTCTTCTACTTTCTGAGCCTCTCTCAACCATTTCGTTTTTATAATAGCTCCCATCTAAACGCTCTTCTGGGATTTTATCATGCACAAGAATGTATTAGCACCACATGACAAGCTGTTGAGCCACAGTGCTGAGGGCGGGGGACTTGCATGCTTTATTTTGACTTGTTAAAAATGTCTGAGCATATATATATATACACACCTATTTAAAAGCAGCAACAGAATAAGCATTTTCATAATAGAAACAGTGCATCAGATGCCAAGCAGTGCCCCCATGTGTCTGCCTCCACTTTTATCTATGGCGCTTTTTTACATATACATGTCAGAAAAAATTGGTCTTCTTTTCGCCTCTCTGTGAAAGGGATCCTGGTATCCAATTTCTGCAGATTCAGTTAACTCGGCTGTAGTGGTGTGATTCTGCTTCCTAGCTTGTCTGGAAAAGTCATTTGTTCACATAGGGAATTCTCTTTCCTTGTTCCTCCAGACTAGCCTACGGGTTATACCCAATACTAATCTTGCTGAAATTAATGAATTTGACTAAAAGTCCATAACTTTCAGTGGGTCTACTATTGAACACATCTGCTTTCCAGTAACATGAAACAATTGGGGGGCATTTTTCTACAGTGGCTGCCCATCTGTTGAAGGCTGTCCCCAGGGAGGCTTGCCTGACGCCTTCATTACATATTTTTTAGGTGGCAGGTGAAGATGTTTCTCTATAGCCAGGTCTTTGGTTGATTGACATCCTATGGCCTTTTAAATGTGGGGGTTTGGGGGGGCCGGAATTTGTTTGTTTTTGTTTTATTATGTATTTAGTGCATGGGAATATGTGAAACAAAGGCCATATGAACTGGGCTCCCATTTGGGTACATATTTTTAAACATCACTTAAAAGGTTAAGAATAATCCATGCATCCCATTTCAGTCTGGATAGTGTGACTAAATGTTGTACATTGAACACACGTGTGTGTGTGTGTGTGTGTGTGTGAGAGAGAGAGAGAGAGAGAGAGAGAGAGAGAGAGAGAGAGAGAGAGAGAGAGAGAGAGAGAGAGAGCCTCTTAAGTAGCTGGGCAGTTTAAGATTTATGGTGGTCTTAGCTTTTCGTTTCCTTCTTTTTAAATGCATGCATTTAGCAAACAGCATGACAGGTAAGTAGAATGAGCTCACTTAGTCACCATTACTGCTATTTTCAGTAAAAAGATTTCCTTTGCTTTTGAATGATTTATTTCAAAAGGCCAACACAACTCTAACAATACCTGGCGGTTCCTCCCCCCAGCCCCATGATCCATGTTAAGACAAGACAAGAGGATGGAATGCAACAATTAAATGTTAATAATCTGCTGGAGATGTGCTTTAGCTACTCCAAATGGGTACTTCAAATATGCCCTGAATAGCCGCAATGCTATTACGCTGATGGCAGTTAGACATCAAAAGCTTGAAAATGTTCAGTGTAAATATTTAATAATAAAATGCATTGGTCATAATTCTGAACTTGCTTAGATGTGTTCCTGCTCTCCTAAGGACATCCCTACGAAGCAAAACAGTCCTTACAGCATCATTTGTAACATTTGCTGTTATGCATTCTTACACACACTAAGGGGACTGTTGAACAAAAGAATAAGTGCTTTGACATCTCACAGAATTCAGTGGTTGATTTAGGGCAGGCATCCCCAAACTACGGCCCTCCAGATGTTTTGGCCTACAACTCCCATTATCCCTAGCCCCCCCCCCCCCCCCGGCACCCTGTTTTTGAAAAAAAGTAAATAAAGTCACAAGTTGCTGCCTCTCAACTTGATGACGTAAGGAAAGCTCAGATAAAGCTGTCATCTACTCTACTTGTGATGAACTATGGAAGTGCTTATTAGCAAGTGAAAATACAGCGAATGTTGATCTGGGAATAGGAATGCCAAAAAAGAGAGGGGGTTTGTTTTGGTTTTGGTTTTTTGCAGAATGCAAAGACAGTTTTTCTAAAAAGAAATTAAAATGTCAACCAGCACTGTGGCTGAAGGAGAATTAACAACCCCTTTAAGAATGTCTTGGATAATATTATGTAAAGCCCGATGTCTGTTATTACCTCAGCATTTGCCCCACAGGCTGTCCTTATGCTGATCATCCTAACAGCTTTCATACCTCTGGGTCAAGAACTGCCACTCCTGTCAAAAGGCATTTTCTAATGAACTTGCTGTGGGCAGCTGACGGATGTGTCAGAAGTGCCTGGAGAAGGAAGTGGGAGGTGACAGTTTTGCCATTACAGGACAAAAGGGTGGATAATGAATATTGCAAATGTGTAAACGTGGCTGCTGGGGAAAGTGCATTTTCCTTTCATGTATTTAAGGCGCCTTTAACACCACTACCCTGTGCATGAATAATGAGGACTGCATATCTCAGCATCAGAAAACCTCACCAAATAATCTCTTCCCCACTGCACTGGCAATACATCCCATCAAGTCTGCTGAGGGCTCAGCTACATCACCAGCAGATTTGTGCAATGCCTCGTGTCTGTTGCTAGACGGGAGTGCATTGAAGTACAAGTGGTGGGATTCCGTACCGCATTGAAACAAGGAAAAAAACCAACCCTCTAGTCACATAGCAAATTAGCAAAATAGAAGGGTTCTGTTTGGGGCTGTGTGCACACGTGTGTGTGTGTGTGTGTGTGTGTGTGTGTGTGTGTGTGTGTTGAGAAATTATTGGCATCCATTGCTTCCCAGAATCCACGGAAGAAGTTCTTGTTTCAACAAGCTCTTCCTGCTGGGTGGAAAATGTGTCCTAGGGTGTTTATTTGTGCTGTGTCATTGTATGGTTGTAAATTGCCTTGAAATCGATAGGAAAGGTGATTCCTAAATTAAACAGTAACAATTTCCAATTCAAAGGGAGGCACATTATAGCTTCTTTAGACTAGAATGTCACCCATGGACCAATTTGAGAGTCCAGCTCGAATGCTTAGAAATCTTGGGTTGGATCCAAAGAACTGTGAGCTTGCCCAAGACTTGACACCATTTTTTTCCTGATCCCTCTTCTCCCTCTGACCATCCCTCATTGTCCCACCACCATTCCCCTGGCTCTGAGCCTTCTTCCTTGCTGTTACCTCCTGTCACTGCTCTGTCTCCAGCCAGTCCGTGGCAACATTACATTGATGTTCTTATCCTAAAGAAACGCTGGGAGTTGGCATCATCCAGACTCAGCCAGCCCATAACAGTACCTAACAAAGTTGTACTCAGAGTAGACCCATTGAAATTACGGTGCCCAAGTTTTATTGGGTCTGCTCTTAGTAGCACTACCTGGACCCAAACCAATGCTGGAATGTGTGGTTGGTATTTTAATGTTTATTGGAGTAGGCAAAATGACACATTTATTTTGGGGCCTCGCTTATTTTTACCCTGCATCTACCCCTTGTATCTCTGTTTTCATTAAGAGGAAATGTCCCCATTCTCTCGTGCTGTTTCAACCATTTCTCCTACCAGACAATATTTCTTCAGTTGAGTTTAAGAGTAGAAGGACTGAAGTAAATATTTTGTATGGACAGGATTCTCTAAGCACACCTGGAAACCTGTTCTAGTGAAATCGATGGGATGTATTAAATGTCAACGATCAGAGAAGAAACAGTTAGATTTCATGTCAAAATATTATCATCTAAATTGGTCATAAATGGCGGCTGGAGAAATTATATGCTAATTTTGCTCTGAAAACTATGAAGATGTGATTCAGTGTGATTCACTGAATTTTAATGCTGCTAATAAATTTGTCCACATGCAACTGAAGCTAGTCTCCAGCTGCTAACCCTCCAGCCCTCTGCTGTAAAGAGAGCTGCTCAAACAGGAGGGCTGCACGCAGCGAGTTTTATCATAGTCATGGCATCCATTTATTATTAGCTGAATAATTACTGTTTTGGCATCAACTCTTGCTCTTTCAATTGTGTTACTAATTTTAGGTTAGGTAACAAAAAGGTTATTAGTGTGGCCTTTGACAACCAAATTGCAGTAGCGTGGACTGGAGGGTTGTCGATTCCTGAACGAATCGTGAGAGTTAAACCTACTCTCAGAGGTGATCAAATTTGGAGAGAATATGTTAAACATGTGTAAGTTGCGAGTCGACTGTACAACCTGAATTTGCCCGTGTGACACATTACATCCCCCACAAAAATAGCAACAGACACGAAGTGCCCAAAATTGTCGAGCTTGAAGCAATTCTCAAGTATTTCCATACACAGCAATGGTCTGTGCTACCGCGGAGAATTTTCTATTATGCGTTCCTTCGCATACTTATTTGGGAATAAGCTATGGTGAATATATCTTGACTTATTTCCACATAAGCAGACACATGATTGCACCACATATCTTGCCTTCATCTTTCTATATCAGATACATTCCATTACTTTCAATTTCCAGTGACATTTCATATAATACTGACATTTACAGTTCTCATCTTTCACTTCTGCTATTTCCTCAGTATATATCTGATCGGACCATATATGCTTTGTCCTCAAAATCTTTATGAGGCGAGTTTTAAATGGGCATGCTCAAATCAAATCAAATTTTTAATTTTGTTTATAAGATATTGGCACATTGCTTTCATCAAGCAAGATCTGGACCTTCCTGCCAATTGTAAAAATTGACTGCTTACTTTGTAAGTTTAAAAACACAGCTCATACAAGACACTCATAGTTGTGGGTTCATGATTTTCTTATACAAATACCAAGCTTTCAGTATAGAAACCATGTGTGGGATTCACCTCACGATTGCCGTCACTGAGGACTTTCACCTCCTTTCCCCCCCTGAGCCCCTAAAATTGGTTTTGGGTAGGGAGTCAGAGGAGAACTCTCAGACATCACACGGAAGAGGAGAGGAGGGATTGCTATGACTGGCAAGCTACAATTCTTGTGCTGATGGGACGCTCACCACAGTTCGATGTTGAATGCCACCTGTTAACTACTGTTGCATGCCACCCCAATCTCCAAGCTCCGCAGGATTCCACAGGAATAGTTTGTGTTTCCTTTGGGCACAAGGCACAGAGGAGACTGCGGTGTCTTCATGATATATGGTTAATTTACACATAAATACAACCTGAGCCTATGATGGAGGGGTTCAGAGCATCAACACCCCAAAGGGCTCTTGCTTCTCCCATGACCACAGCCTTGGATTCAAACAAACATCAAACATTCCTCTGCTTCTGTTACTTCTAGTTTGCTGCCTTCCTTTTTGGACAAATAACTCCCATCCACTTGCTCTCTCGCTCAAGCCCTTTATGCTTTGTCCTCTTACTGGCCCATCACCCAGGAGGTTAGCATGACTTGATTAGCTTTTAACACTTGCCGAATCCAGGAATAGGAAGTGTCTAGCACTCATCTTAACACCCCAGGCCTTGATTAAATTCGAATGCTTACTGGATCCAGGAATTTAGAGAGGTCTGGCACCCACAAACTCATAGCACTATATTTTCCAGATTTATTCTGGGGATTATCTTACTTCCTTAATCAAAGAGCACCTAAGGGATTCTTACTATAAACATGTTTTATTAGTACAATTATACATATTAGAGGTTTTTAACTAGTCCACCAACCGTTAATATCATGAAAAGTCATATACAAGGTTGTCCTGAATTATTTTTATGCTTCCTTGAGCTAATTCTTCCCTTTTGTTTTATGTGGATATTATAATAGTTCTCCATCACTCATCTATTTTTTTCTTAAATATACAGGCTGGTTATGATTGGGAAATTAATATTAATTTCTGTCAGAGCACTCATTTTGATTAATTATCTTCTCTGTATTTTCCATTACCAGATGTCTTTTTTTATTAGGTTGGGCCACAACTCTATACACACAACTCTATACACCAAGAGTAAGTCCCACAGAATTTAATTTGACCTATTTCTGAATATATCTGTACAGGAAGGCTATGCTGTTGATGGTTCACAATAATGCTGATCTTTGAGTTGGATTCTCATTTTTTTGTTATCTCCATTGGATGCTTCCTTGGGATTTTTTGTGTGTTATAATAATCCTGATAAACTATTAGTTATAATAACTGGCTGACACCCAATGATGTCCACTCCCTTGGGCAATGGAAATCTCCTTGGGCAACAGAACATCTTGTTTCTCATCTTCCCTTCCAGCCCCTCTGCACATTCCTAAAATCATTTGGGTTGCAGATGGGGCTGCATGAGGGATTAACAGAAGGAGAAGCCCCACTACACAAGCCAATGTCTATATTGGATCACACCCATTCTCAATAGTTATAACAACCATCAATAAATGTCAGTATTTAATCAGTCTCTGTTTCCAACAGTATCATATTTCCTTCTTAAAGGTAAAGGGACCCCTGACCATTAGATTCAGTCGTGACCGACTCTGGGGTTGCGCGCTCATCTCGCATTATTGGCCAAGGGAGCCGGCGTACAGCTTCCAGGTCATGTGGCCAGCATGACAAAGCCGCTTCTGGCAAACCAGAGCAGCACATGGAAACGCCGTTTACCTTCCCGCTGTAGCGGTTCCTATTAATCTACTTGCATTTTGATGTGCTTTTGAACTGCTAGGTTGGCAGGAGCTGGGACCAAGCAACGGGAGCTCACCCCATCACAGGGATTCGAACTGCCGACCTTCTGATCAGCAAGCCCTAGGCTCAGTGGTTTAACCACAGCACCACCTTCTTAGTATTCAGTTAATTCCCAGGTATCCAGATTGTCTTTAAGTAATCTCATCTCTTGACAAGTACACATCACTTACAATTATGCTCTGAAAACCTTTCATAGATTAGGCACCAACATCAAGGTGCACATCAAAGAGTTGGAATGGACCTATCTACATTAAACAAGAGCTTTTTTTCAGCCGGAACTCGTTGGAACTCAGTTCCGTCAGCTCTCATGTGGACACCATTACCATTCTAAGAGAACGAGGGAGGTGTTTGTGGTGAGCTCTCTTTTTCTAGAAAAATAGCACTGGCTATATTGCCTATATGGTATATATAACATCATAAACATATTATATTAGACATGTGTATATTGCTGTCACAGAAACCTCTCTCTAATTTCACTCCAGCCTTGCCAAAAACTCAAGGCACCATACTACTGTAATTTGCCTCTCTCCATTGTTCCTGACCTGCCTGTGAATTCCTGTCCTTGTTTGCTCTCGCTGTTTGCATGCAGTTCAAATATCTTGCCCTTTACCTTCAAGGCTCTGTACTGCTCTCGTCCACTTACATCCCAAGCTGTCATTTCCTCCCACTCTTGTAGCCCACATTTCTTCCCAGTTTTAACTCCCCCCATCTATCTTTTCACTCACCGCCTGAGTCATCATTTTCGGTCATCTACCGGTACGTGCTCTTTCTTTCCTCTGGTTAGCCGCAGCAAAATTATCTCTCTCCTTAACAGTGAAGTTAAAAATATGAGAATGCCTAATGCTGAGAACAATACAGCCAAAAGGAAGCATGTTTTAAGTACTACTAATTTTCACACCAGCTTAACTTTCTGCACTTGAAATTAATGGCACCTGTAGAGGCAGCATAGAGAAGGGGCAGGTGTGGCCTCCAAGGAGCCAAACACAGCAGTGGGCAATGCATTCCTTGGAGGGTCTGATCTGCTTCGCCTGTAGGTGCTGCTGCCCAAGACTGTAACCTCATGGATGGGCCAGCCCTGACTAACAGTGACTGCCCAAAGACCACAGTGGTCAAACAGGGATATAAGAGATCCAGCAGTCCCTGAGGTGTCCAAGATGTTAAAGGCCTTGTAATTTAATACAAGAATCTAGAATGTGACATGGTAGCCAGTATTCTGGGAAGCAGACTTCCAGTTCCCACCCATAATGCACGAGAGCATGTTGACTATATTGGGAAGTAATTTAGGACACTTTCACACAGCAGTTTTTTATGAACTTGGTGCTGCTCATGGATGGAAAAGTTTATTTATGAACTTTTTGCAGCACCCACACGACTGTCCTCATCAAAATGCCATCCTATACAGTGGTACCTCTGGTTGAGAACTTAATTCGTTCCAGAGGTCCGTTCTTAACCTGAAACTGTTCTTAACCTGGAGCACCACTTTAGCTAGTGGGGCCCCCTGCTGCCGCCGCACCGCCGGAGCATGATTTCTGTTCTCATCCTGAAGCAAAGTTCTTAACCTGAGGTACTATTTCTGGGTTATCGGAGTTTGTTACCTGAAACGTTTGTAACCTGAAGTGTTTGTAACCCAAGGTACCACTGTATCACAAATGGTAATCTGGGATTGCCATTTCCATCATCTTGTTTTTAAAAATTTATTGGATAGCTACAAATGACCACTTACTAAGGGGCAAGTTGTAACGGTGTGCATGATATCGTTCGGTGAGCTGTCTGGCATCACCTACAAACTGTCAGTATTTTGTGGGAGGGATGCTGGGAATTTGGGTTAGCACAGTTTGTGCTGTCATGCTGGCACAAAAAATCCACTTTTAAAACTAACTAACTAATGAGATATTTTGCCGTTGTTGTAAAATTTAGGGCACACACATAGGAAAATTCCTTGAGAGAATTTACACTTTATTTTAGCACACAGAACAATCCCCAAAGACCATTTTGACTCTCCCAAAATGACTTCAAACATTCCTCTGCAGTTCCCCATTGTCTTTTCACTTGCAAATGCCATTAATCTGGGATGTAGGGGCTTAAACCCCTCCCTGCAAACCCAGTCTGGCAAGTTTCTGTTAAGTTGCCAATAGATGTTAAAGGTAAAGGGACCCCTGACCATTAGGTCCAGTCGTGGACGACTCTGGGGTTGCGGCGCTCATCTTGCTTTACTGGCCGAGGGAGCCGGCGTACAGCTTCCGGGTCATGTGGCCAGCATGACAAAGCCGCTTCTGGCTAACCAGAGCAGCGCACGGAAACACCATTTACCTTCCCACCGGAGCGGTACCTATTTATCTACAGTACTTGCACTTTGACATGCTTTCGAACTGCTAGGTTGGCAGGAGCAGGGACCAAACAACAGGAGCTCACCCCGTCACGGGGATTCGAACCACTGACCTTCTGATGGGCAAGCCCTAGGCTCTGTGGTTTGACCCACAGCACCACTTGTGTCCCTAATCTAATAGGTGTTAGTTTGTAAACAATTTAGAAAATAAAGTATTTGCCATCTCAAAGGAATGACCTGGCTGCCTCTGAAACCGCATTATCAGATCCCCTGGAAGACAGGAGAGAAGCCTCATGCTCAAATATCAGTGGGAGACTGCTTCCTGTAATGTATGTATGATGTTTTTGGGGTGGTCTTGTGCTAAGGGGTGGGCAATTTCAAAAGTCTTTCAAAAGGACTTGCATACCTTTGTTCAGGGTCTCTCCTACCTCCTTGCAAGGAGGGGAGGGAACTCTGTTGCAACAGAAAATAAAGATCTGCCTTGCTTTCCACTGGATCCTGCCTCCATCCATTCTTCTTCAACTGATCATGGACTTAGGCGACCCAGAGTCCCATGGAGAGTTGGGCAGCAAAAGCCAGACCCCAATTTTTACATCACTGTTAAGAAAGTGATCACTGAAAAACATGGGTGTTGTTGTTTAGTCGTTTAGTCGTGTCCGACTCTTCATGACCCCATGGACCATAGCACGCCAGGCACTCCTGTCTTGCACTGCCTCCCGCAGTTTGGTCAAACTCATGTTCGTAGCTTCGAGAACACTGTCCAACCATCTCGTCCTCTGTCGTCCCCTTCTCCTAGTGCCCTCAATCTTTCCCAACATCAGGGTCTTTTCCAAGGATTCTTCTCTTCTCATGAGGTGGCCAAAGTATTGGAGCCTCAGCTTCACGATCTGTCCTTCCAGGGAGCACTCAGGGCTGATTTCCTTAAGAATGGATAGGTTTGATCTTCTAGCAGTCCATGGGACTCTCAAGAGTCTCCTCCAGCACCATAATTCAAAAGCATCAATTCTTCGGCGATCAGCCTTCTTTATGGTCCAGCTCTCACTTCCATACATCACTACTGGGAAAACCATAGCTTTAACTATACGGATCTTTGTCGGCAAGGTGATGTCTCTGCTTTTTAAGATGCTGTCTAGGTTTGTCATTGCTTTTCTCCCAAGAAGCAGGTGTCTTTTAATTTCGTGACTGCTGTCACCATCTGCAGTGATCAAGGAGCCCAAGAAAGTAAAATCTCTCACTGCTTCCATTTCTTCCTCTTCTATTTGCCAGGAGGTGATGGGACCAGTGGCCATGATCTTGGTTTTTTTGATGTTGAGCTTCAGACCATATTTTGCACTCTCCTCTTTCACCCTCATTAAAAGGTTCTTTAATTCCTCCTCGCTTTCTGCCATCAAGGTTGTGTCATCTGCATATCTGAGGTTGTTGATATTTCTTCCGGCAATCTTAATTCCGGCTTGGGATTCATCTAGTCCAGCCTTTCGCATGATGAATTCTGCATATAAGTTAAATAAGCAGGGAGACAATATACAACCTTGTCGTACTCCTTTCCCAATTTTGAACCAATCAGTTGTTCCATATCCAGTTCTAACTGTAACTTCTTGTCCCACATAGAGATTTCTCAGGAGACAGATGAGGTGATCAGGCACTCCCATTTCTTTAAGAACTTGCCATAGTTTGCTGTGGTCGACACAGTCAAAGGCTTTTGCATAGTCAATGAAGCAGAAGTAGACGTTTTTCTGGAACTCTCTAGCTTTCTCCATAATCCAGCGTATGTTTGCTATTTGGTCTCTGGTTCCTCTGCCCTTTCGAAATCCAGCTTGCACTTCTGGGAGTTCTCAGTCCACATACTGCCTAAGCCTGCCTTGTAGAATTTTAAGCATAACCTTGCTAGCGTGTGAAATGAGCGCAATTGTGCGGTAGTTGGAGCATTCTTTGGCACTGCCCTTCTTTGGAATTGGGATGTAGACTGATCTTCTCCAATCCTCTGGCCATTGCTGAGTTTTCCAAACTTGCTGGCATATTGGGTGTAGCACCTTAACAGCATCATCTTTTAAAATTTTAAATAGTTCAGCTGGAATATCATCACTTCCACTGGCCTTGTTATTAGCAGTGCTTTCTAAGGCCCATTTGACTTCACTCTCCAAGATGTCTGGCTCAAGGTCAGCAGCCACACTACCTGGGGCGTACGAGACCTCCATATCTTTCTGGTATAATTCCTCTGTGTATTCTTGCCACCTCTTCTTGATGTCTTCTGCTTCTGTTAGGTCCTTACCACTTTTGTCCTTGATTATGGTAATCTTTGTACGAAATGTTCCTTTCATATCTCCAATTTTCTTGAACAGATCTCTGGTTTTCCCCATTCTATTGTTTTCCTCTATTTCTTTGCATTGTTCATTTAAGAAGACCCTCTTGTCTCTCCTTGCTGTTTTTTGGAAATCTGCATTCAGTTTCCTGTATCTTTCCCTATCTCCCTTGCATTTTGCTTGCCTCCTCTCCTCCGCTATTCGTAAGGCCTCGTTGGACAGCCATTTTGCTTTCTTGCATTTCCTTTTCCTTGGGATGGTTTTCGTTGCTGCCTCCTGTATAATGTTACGAGCCTCCATCCATAGTTCTTCAGGCACTCTGTCCACCAAATCTAAATCCTTAAACCTGTTCCTCACTTCCACTGTGTATTCATAAGGGATTTGATTCAGATTGTATCTTACTGGCCCAGTGGTTTTTCCTACTTTCTTCAGTTTAAGCTGGAATTTTGCTATAAGAAGCTGATGATCTGAGTTACAGTCAGCTCCAGGTCTTGTTTTTGCTGACTGTATAGAGCTTCTCCATCTTTGGCTGCAGAGAATATAATCAATCTGATTTCGATGCTGCCCATTTGGTGATATCCATGTGTAGAGTCGTCTCTTGTGTTGTTGGAAGAGAGTGTTTGTGATGACCAGCTTGTTGTCTTGACAGAACTCTATTAGCCTTTGCCCTGCTTCATTTTGAACTCCAAGGCCAAACTTGCCAGTTGTTCCTTTTATCTCTTGATTCCCTACTTTAGCATTCCAATCCCCTGTAATGAGAAGAACATCCTTCTTTGGTGTCATTTCTAGAAGGTGTTGTAGGTCTTCATAGAATTGGTCAATTTCAACATTGGTAAGCGCTAATGATTAACAGGAAGACGTATAATCCCCATGCAAGCAAATCAGGGTGAATGCTCATTGTCAGGTAACCTTCCTGCAATCAAATTCAAAATGCTTGGTAAAGACCAGACATTGTCTCAACACCCATATAAGCTTTGTGCAAGGAAATCAGAACAGATGCTAACTAAACTGTTTGTCTAGGGGAGTTTTGGGTGGATACAGATGACCATAGCTGCCAAGTTATCCCTTTTTTAAAGGGATTTTTCCCTTATGCTGAATAGGCTTCCCCGCGAGAAAAGGGAAAACTTGGCAGCTATGCAGATGACCCGTACAAGTTCACAGGATCATGCCGATGACTAACCTACTCCAGAGTAACTAGTAAGGAGAATTACACCACACTGGTATAATGAAGCTTCGATGTAGGAGGAAACAGCAATCTGTATTCACACCAGATAATAGAATTAATCTCTGCTAGATGCTAGGAAACATTCCAGACCATTCCTAAACAGATCAATACTGATAAAGGGGTTCAGTCACATTTTACTGAGGTGAGGATAATCTGCTGGGAACCGAGTGAGGTCTGATATGATTTACTGGAAAATAAATCCTTGTTCTTTCATATTTTAAAACATTTTTTATTCTCTATTGAGATTGATTAAGGCTCTCCTTCTTCCACAAAGCCTTACTCGACATCTGAAAGCATAAAGCCATGCAAGGCAGCCTCAGAGGAGAGTTTCATTGAATTAATATGATAGGATCCATATAATAATTGGCTAAGAGTCACTGCTCTGCTGTGCTGATCACATAAAATCCAAGTACTATTGGAAAAGTGAAAGACCAGCACAAGCGCCATCTTGGGTCTATTTCTAACGCTGGAATGTATTTTATCTCACTCTGAAAAAACTTGCTTTGCCAAACAGGTGCTAATTTGATCAACGTTGCACTATTGTATTGGTACGTATCAATATTTACCAAGGCATCCTAGTAAATACTCAGAGAAAGTCATTGGACGCAGTCCTGCCTGGCATTTCATTGATAAATCTCAAAAGCCATGAAATCACCATCCAGTTTCAACCCTCTTGCCATCATTTACCTGCAAATGTTCACTTTCACCAAGGCAGGGTGGGAACATCATACTCCTAGGATAGGTATCTGAGGATAATTTTTTATTAAAAAAAACAACCAGTTGGGGGAGGCATTTCCGGAGGGAAGATGACCAAGGCAATTCTACTAGATGGAAGATTTCATTTCTGCAAATTTCATTTATGCACTCATTTCAGAGTCTTTAAGTTGGAGGTACATTGATCCATGGCTGCTGGCGCCATTTTTGTAACCTCATCCATCCTCTTCCCAAAATCAGCTACCTTTTCTCTGAGTGCAACCCTGAGTTCCTTCCAAATCTCCATAAGCACTGCTCTACAGTTGTGGTGGAAAATCAGCCTTAACATTTGCTGGAGGAAAATAATTCCCGGGGCCTTTGGGTACTGTACTCTTTTTTTAAAAAAATTTTTTAAAAAACTTTATTTCTTATTCTTTTTAAAAAAGTTACACACATACAAACTACAAAATCGACCAAATCAACACAAAGAAAGCGAACACCAGTATAACTACAAATAATATATACAAAGCTATACACCAAAACCCTAAAAGAAAAAAAGAAAAGAGAAAAAAAGGCGAAAAAGAAAGTAATAAAAAAGGAAAGTAAGAGGGAGGAAAAGAAAAAGAAAAAAAGAAAAAAAAAGAAAAAAAAACATATATGTATATATACATATATTTAAAAAAAAAAAAGAATAAAAGAGTAAAAATAAAAGAGTAAAAATAAAAATCTTCCGATTGCTGATATACCGTTTCTTACCATTTTTTATTTTCCCTGTTTTCCTCTTTTTTGTTTTCCCACCCTTTGTGGGTAACTCTTCTCCCATCGCTTCTGTTATTTTCTCTTTAAGCAATCCTTAAATTAAATTAGACAAACTACTAGTTCACAATTCAAACCCTCTTTCTTCAGGTGATCCTCTACTGGTTCCCATTCCTTTTGTACTCTCTGTTTTGCTACATTCCTTACGGCCGCTGTCATTTTGTCCAAATTCATATATTCTATCACTTTAATTAACCAATCCTGAATCGAAGGCACCTCCTCCCCTTTCCATTTTTGTGCTATTACTATCCTTGCTGCCGCTACCGCATATAGTATTACGTTCCTCTTCTCTTTAGGGATATTTTCTGGTAGTATGCTTAACAGGAATAGTTCCGGCTTTTTTCCAAATGTTAATTTTAAAATATTTTTTAATTTCTCGTAAATCCTGTTCCAAAATTCTTGTATTTTTCTGCAATGCCACCAGCAATGCATAAATGTGCCTACCTTTTCTTTGCATTTCCAACATTTGTTGGATCCAGTCTTGTATATTTTATGTAGTTTTTCCGGAGTCAGGTGCCATCTGTAAAACATTTTTTGCATATTCTCCTTTATTGCCGTGCAAGCTGTAAATCTCATACTTCCATTCCAGAGTCTTTCCCATTGTGTACAATATATAGTTCTGCCAATATCTTGTGCCCATTTCACCATTACATTTTTTACTACCTCATCCTTTAAATTCCATTCTAACAAGAATTTGTATAATTTAGTAATTTGTTTATCCCCATTTTCGATTAATAATTCCTGTAGTTTTGATTTTCCCTCTTGAAATCCCAATTTCTTATGACATTGGAAGAGACTCTGGACCTGGTTGTAATGAAGCCAGCTTGCACATTCCTTTTTTACCTCTTCATATGGTTTCAGTAAGTAATCCCCCCCTTCTCTCCTAACTATTTCTTGATATGTTTTCCAATTCCCCTCTTTTTTCCCTCTATTTATGGCTGTCATCTCGAATGGAGATGCCCACCAGGGTGTTTTTGGCTCTAAGATTTTCTTATTCTCCTCCCATACTCTTAATAATGACCTTTTTATAATATGATCAGTAAACTCTTTATAGCTTCTCCCTCTCTCCTTCACCAGGTAGGTGTGCCAGCTCCACACATTCCTAAAACCTTCTAGCTCCAATATATCTTTATCCTCCTGTACAATCCATTCCTTTATCCAACACAGATTTGCTGCTGCATAATAGATTTTGAGATCTGGCACTCCCCAACCTCCTCTTTCTTTAGCATTGTTAGCAGCCGGTACTGAATCCTCGGTTTTTTGTTTCCCCAGATAAATTTACTTAGTTCCTTTCTCCATTGTTCAAAAATTTCAATTTTTCCAATTATGGGTAACATTTGAAAAAGGAAGAGAAATTTAGGTAAAACTGCCATTTGCATGGAGGCTATTCTTCCTGACATTGATAAATTTAGATTCCCCCATTTTTCTAAATCTTTTTTAACTTGTCTCCAGACCTTCCCATAATTTTCTTCATATAAATTTACATTATTAGATGTTAGATTTATTCCTAAATACTTTACTTTTTCTACTATCTCCCATTTAAATATCTTTTTTGCATCCTCTAATTCTTTTCCTTTCATATTTTTGGTAATTATTTTTGTCTTTCCTTTATTGATTTTTAATCCTGCAATTTCTCCATATTTTTCAATTTTTCCTCCAAGAACGGGATTGAATTTGTCGGGTCTTCCAATATAATTACAATGTCATCAGCGAACGCTCTGATTTTAAATATACTATTTTTAACTGTTAAGCCCTTTATATTCTCGTCTTCTTTTATGTCTTTAATGAGGCACTCTATCGCCAATACAAAAAGTAGAGGCGATAGTGGACATCCTTGTCGGGTCCCTTTACTTATTTTTAGATCTTCCAGTATCTCCCCATTAATTATTAATTTCACCGATTGTTCATTGTAAATTGTTCTAATCCCGTTTAAAAAATTCCCCTCTATGCCGATTTTCTTCAGTACCCTTTCCATAAACACCCAAGCTAGGTTGTCAAAAGCCTTTTCGGCGTCCAAAAAGATGAACGCCGCTTTTTGGCTTGGGTGCCAATCTAGGTATTCTATCGCATTTAATATGACCCTCATATTGTTTGCCATTTTTCTCTTAGGCAGAAACCCTTGTTGTTCTTTACCAATCAATCTGTTTAATATTTTTTTAAGACGTTCTGCCAAAATAGATGCAAATATTTTGTAATCTAAATTTAGTAATGAAATCGGCCTAAAGTTTCCTACATTTTCATCTTTCTCCTCTCCCTTTGGAATTAATGTAATAAATGCTTGCTGCCAAGATTTAGGAAAGGTCCCTTTCTCCAAAATTTCGTTCACTAATTTTTTATATATTTCTTTTAATTCACTTTTAAATATCTTGTAATGTTGTGCCGACAGCCCATCCGTCCCCGGGGATTTTCCTTGTTTTAATTTCCCAATTGCTTCCATTATCTCCTGATCTGTTATTGGTTTATTTAACATTGTTCTTTCTTCTTCTTTTATTTGCTCCATATTCCTTCTTTTAAAATATTGCTCTAGTTTCTTTTTATTTATTTCTTCTTTCTTATATAATTTTCTATAGTAATTATTGAAACAATTGTGTATATCCTCTATCTTTGTCCAATACCTTTCCCCTTCTTTCACTGCCGTAATTGTCCTCTTGTTTTGTTCCTTTCTTAACTTCCACGCTAATAATTTTCCTACTTTCCCTCCCATTTCAAATGTCCTTTGCTTTGCCCACTTTATTTTTTTCTCAATTTCATTCCCTACCAACATCGACAATTCATTCTGTAATATCTTGATTTGTAATACTATTTTTTTTATCTTTAGGGTTTTTAGCCAATTCCTTTTCTTTTCCTTTTATCTCCTCTTCTATTTTACCTATTTTTTCTCTTCTTTCTTTATTAATTTTACTTTTCTGTTGGATGTAGATGCCTCTAATATAAGCTTTACTGGCCTCCCAGATTGTCGTTATCTCCATTCCTCCTGTACTATTTGTTTTAAAAAATTCTTCCAATAATCTCTTAACTTTCCCTGTAAAAATCTCGTCATTTAATATATTCTCATCTAATCTCCACCTCCCTAATTTCCTCTCTTTGTCTCTTAATCTAATCATCACTGGATTATGGTCCGTTATAGATTTTGTTAATATTTCACATTTTGACACTTTCGTTAATAATTTCACTGTACTGTACTCTTCATCTATGGAAACCTCTCCATTCTTCTTGTCCTTTGGCTTGTCCTATTTTTGGTCTCATTACATTCGTGGGCATCACAGCCATCTTTCCCATAGGACTTAGTGGTGCATTGTGCCAGGGCGCCAGCCTCTCAGGGGCACCCCAGCAAGTGTGGGAGCTGCGTGGCTTTGCCAGCGGCCTCCCCTTTCCCTGCACGCCCGCCAGCTGCGCACCCCCAATCATAAGGCTGGCAGGCATGCAGCTTCCCTGCCAAGCTTCCTCGCAGAGGCTTAGGATGGAAGCTGCACTCTGCCAACCATACGGCTGATGGGTGCGCAGCTTCCTTCCCAAGCCTCCCAAGCCTCTGCGGGGATCACTCTCCTCCCGAGGCGGCTTGGGGGGACGCAACTTCACTCCCAAGCCTCTGCGGGGATCGCTCTCCTGCAGAGGCATGGGGGAGAGATGCACCCCCCGGATGGCTGGCAGTGTGCAGCTACGGCCACCCCAACACTATCTGTGGTAATTTGGGAGCGCTGGGTGGATATTTGCACCTCGATGTCACATCTGCTAAAGACAGCCCTGGTGGGCATTCCTCCACTTCGTCACTCCTGCAGTACTGTCAGAGACCGTGCTGAGGAGGGCTGCACTGAGGGGGAGTGGTGGGAACCTCTCCCTCCCCCTGCTCCTGATCAGGACCTTGAATCTTCCCAGGAGTAGGAAGACAGCATAGATTTGGAACAGTGGTTTGCAGAGGGACATAGTTCAGAAGACAGAAGCTGGGAAGAACTGGGTGGTGAGCAGCTAGGAGAAGAAGAACCGGGGAGAGTTAACAGACTCTCTTTCGCTGGAAAGCGTCCATCCACTCAGCCCAAGGTCAAGGAGAGCAGATAAGGTGGCTGCACAGAAAGCACAATGGTTGCGAGATCAGTTTGCGAGACACGGAAGTGGCATGGGTGACAAGGGAGGAAGTGGGTGAAATCCTTAATTGGGAGCACCTTCATTCCTAGAAATGGATTCTTTGTTCTCTCGTTGTGATCATTTAAATCTCTAACTGGTAAGAGAATCCTTTCGCTAAGGTTAGCTTTTTCTTCCTCTTTAGCAGGTGCTGCTACCGTCTTTGGTTGCTGTTGAAGGACCAGGAAGAAATTTTCCTGCATTGGCAGGTTTTGTCTTCTCTGTAGCAATTTGTCACGACTTTGGTGGTGATGGCCTTGGGTGGAATCCTTTAGTCTTTTCTTCCCTATATGGGGGGGCATGAAGTGGTGACTCAACCCCCCCCCCTGTGGCGATGATTCCAGGGTCCCCCTCTTAAAGGGGTTATATAATGGGTGTCACTGGCCATACACTGAAAGGTTGTCAGTCAGTGAACTACCCTGTGTGCGGGGATATGGGCTGGGCTGCCTGCGTACACTTATGTCTCGCAGAGCACCCCAATATCCCATTTACCCTGATGAACCCCAGTTCCCCCCGGCTGGGGGGCTGGGAGGGATACACACCCAAGGCCTAAGCCAAGGTCCTCCTACATTCGGAAGTTTAATAAAGTTGTGGCCTAATTTTAATTCCATATAACATCGTCAGAGTCTTTATTCCTTCCTTATGATCCCTGGGGGCTGGGGCTGTTGCCGCCTAGTCACGCAAATGGATCTTGGGTAACATGTTTTCTACTCATTCCATTCATAGTATAATGTCACATGAAGGGTTCAGGGCTTCTGTGGAGCTTCTGAAAACTTAGTGAAATGTATTTGTGTTTGCGGTCCCGGCAGAAAACATCAAACAGAAGGTCAGTTGATTTCCCCCCCCCCCAAAAAATGTTTATAGTAGTCCAAACCTAAGCTAAACAAAATAGTTTCCATACAACTGCAGCCAATTTTAAACATCTCCATTTTGATGCATATTTATATATGTAGTTACGATAAATACAAAACTATTACAGTAAAACTTGGCAGATGCTGGCATTCAATGGTAATACTTAATACCTTGGAAGTTTTCACTAAATTTCAGGAATCGCAGGCTTTGGGCTAATGACAAAACGACATACATAAATAAAATGAAACAGTGACAAACTGACCATTTCTTGCCCAATTCCATTTCCTTAGCAAACCACTTCCTTGCAGCACAGTGCAGAAACTTACCAGCAGAGTGGTGTGCAGTGTAGTGATAAGAGTATGGGACTAGGACTGCAGAGATCCGGGTTCAAATCTTCACTTTGTCATGAAACACACCAGCTGTCCCTGGCTAGTCCCTATCTCTCAGCACAACCAACCTCACAAGGTTGTTGTTGGAATAAAATGGAGAGGAGGAGAAGTGTGAATACCAGCTTGAGCTGCTTGGGACTATATGTAAATGAGGAAACATGCCTGCTCTGGTGAAAACATATGGAAAAACTTTAACGCATGGAGTGTCAAACTACCAAGTTTTCCCTTCTCCCGTCTGCCTGGAAAGAGCTTGCTTTGAGCTGCATGGAGAAGTGGATTTAAAGGAAAACAGTTCTGAGCATGCTCTGAACAGCTCCCAGGGCAAGTAAAGTAGAAGCCACCCGAGAATTGGCCCTATGGAATATTTTACAAGACAATAATGCACGCTCACACTACAAATAACTAGGGTGGATCTAGCCACAGGAAAAACGACAACGATAATATAAATCAGTCAGAAATTAGATTGTTATAACAAAAGAAAAAATCTACATGGAAAATCGCATTTTTAAAATTTCCTGCTCTCTGGTGCCATCTGGTGTTGCATGTTTATAGAGCATTCAAATCACTGTTTCCTTACTAATGTAGCTGAGTCTCTACTCTCAGCAGTCAGGAGCATCAGAACTAGACATAGGAGGGACCTGGCAGGAGTGTACATGGACCACTGGTACAAAAGTGTATTGGAAACAGCTTTACTAGAAAAGCTAACTGACAAACTGAAATTAGCACAGGGACAAATAAAAGAGGACACTTTCACCCCGGTGTAGCTCCCCTTTATTACATACACACAGCCCACCAAGACAATAACGAGAACCCACCGATAAGAGTACAAATCAATATGGCTAAGTCGACCCAACAACAGGCCTCCCCCTCCTACACACAAACAAAACTCACTGCAGTCCACTATAGGTAACCAACCATGCCTGCCCCCTGAAATCTCTCACCACCAATGAAAACTTTAAAAATTAATAGAAAAAGAACCTACTCATGTGACACCGACACAAAAACCTTGCACATAGACTACGTAAAAGCAGGACCGCCTTAAGCGTACACGGCACCCTGGTGCAAAGATCCCTCCGGCGCCCCCCCCATTTCCCAGAGTTGACCCCCCCAGTCCTTCCAGCTTCCTTTGGGCTCTTACCTCTCCAGTTCCAGTCCTCTCCAGTCCTGGCCTTGCACAGAGCGTGCTGGTCGAGCGCCACTGCCGCCACCTCTGGTGGCGACGGCGGTGGAAGCTGCGTGGGGCTCGGCGGGGATGTTTTCGTCACCTTGTGCTGCTGCTGCCGCGCCACTGGCCGAGCTGCTGGACGTGGTGCTAGCCGGCCCGAAGCAAAGCTGGAGCAGTGCCGGAGCAGCAGTCTTCGTGTCGGCTGAGCAGGACCAGCAGCGCTGGCAAGAAGCCACGCGGGCCATGCCGTGGCTGGCGTTCCCCTTTGCCGACAAGCACCGGAAGGTGGGCGCTGCAGAGCGGAACAGGGTCCTAGTGCCCCTGCTCCACTCGCTTACCTCCCTGCTCTCCCCTGAGCGACGCGGCTGGCGGAAGGAAAAGGGAGGCCACCGCGCAGCTCCCCCACTTGCTGGGGCGCCCCTCAGCGCCCAGGCACCCCGCGCCACTAGAATCAATGAACAAGCCGGCCCTGCCTAAAAGAATGAAAGTCAACTACTATGGAATCATAAAATCGTGGAGTTGGAAGGCACCTGAGGGTCATCTAGCCAACCCCCCTGCAAATGTGGGAATCTCAGCTAAAGCATCCAACCTCTGCTTAAAAACCTCCAAGGAAGGAGAGTCCACAACCTCCCAAAGCAGACTGTTCCACTGTTGAACAGTCCCTCCCCACTCTTGCATCAAATAGAACTGATCTGTAGAAAGGACTTTTATCATCAGGAAACAGAAATGATGTATGTACATTTGTAACCCAAACTTTTAAAAATAAACAAGTAGGCAAGTTAACCTCAGATATATCCTAAGTGGGGTCAGATAATGACAAAGGGTGGGGACAGGGGTGAACAGCAGTCAAGGCAAATAGCTAGTAGACTCAGTAAGAGGGGGAAAATCGATTTTTCTTCCTGAAAACAGAAGAATGGGTTTTTCTGTCAGTAACAATCAGACTGGCTGAGCGGTGCCAAGAGCCGATTGGTCAGAGAAAGGGAGATTGGCAGAAAAGTATCCAGAACTCTCTACACTGAAATGGGTTATGGAAGGATTTTGAGAGACAGGGAAAGTGTGGCTTTGAGATTCGAGGGAAGCCTTTTAATAATAAAACTGCTGGACATTTCACTTGGTAGTGCTGAGCCTTGGTTGCCCTAATGGACTACCACACTCTGGGGAGCGGTGTGTGTGTGTGTGTGATAATATCAAAGCTGAAAATGTGCTGCAGTTTCAGTAAGAACTGAAACCCCTCTGTGCCTGTCGTTAAAGAAAAAACTGATGGCAAGCTATGCATTTAGCAGAACATATACTGAACAGACACTGTAAACACTAACACCACTAAGAAGCTATGAACAAATACTATTACTAGTATCTTGCATTTCCTGCAGTCCTAAGCACTCATGCTTGAAAGCTGTCCTGCCAAAATCAACAGAAATGGCTAGAATCGGGCTGCAAACCTCCCATCTACATGGCCACATCATTCAGCTGCAATTTTCAATGCCGCAGAATTTCAGACCCATGTAAGCTCACTTACCACAACAATTGTTGTGGGTACCACAATGGCACTAACAATGATGAGAGAAATTGATTTCGCCAATGAGGTAATTGTCCAAATTAATTATCACAAGCTGGTGATGATGCAGATAGCACCAGCTATGAACATTTTCAGAGTCACGAACCACCTTCACTAAAAGTTGGTAAATATGACCCTGTTTTCCAGGAGAGGGCCCATGTTTCCCCGCCCATGCTTTATATGCTGCTCTCTGTGGGAGAAACACTGTTTGTGCAACACTCCCCTTATTTCCCCCATGTACCGAACTTTCTGTGTAAGCATAACATCTCAACAACGCTTCCTCTAACATAAACACAAAAGACCTGCCTAATAGCTCCAAGTATTCCTCCTACTTTATTTACTTAGAATTCAGCCTGCCAAGTTTGGCTTGGCTATTACAGGGCTGGGCTTGTTTTGGTGCTTTTAAAAAGAGGGCCCAGTTCAACAACTTAAAAAGGGTTTGCTCCACCTGAAATTACTTGCCACCAAGTTTCCCTCAAAAGAAAGGGCAAAATAAGTCACAAGTCCTCCTACTTCCTATGGAACCTTGCTACCACATAACACCTGAAGGATTTACACTACCTCCCAGTACGTTTCTGGACACAATTCAAAGTGTTGGTGCTGACTTTTAAAGCCCTAAATGGCTTTGGCCCTGTATACCTGAAGGAGCGTCTCCACCCCCATCAGCCCAAACCCTGAGGTCCACCTCTGAGGACCTTCTGGCAATTCCCTCATGTCATGAACTGGCAGGATGGCGGGAAGGAGGAAGATGATTCTGGAGAGGGGTGTAGCCGGGACATACCAGGGCAAGCAGGGGATGGAGAAGGAAGTACTCACTGACAGAGGGTGGTGAAGAGATAGAGGTCAGCGCACGGAAACGAGAGCAGCAGGACCCATCACCAGATGGACACAGCAGGCTCTGAGGCACAGGGAGCTGCAGGAAAGGTGCTCTAGTAAGCTGAGGCAGGCAAGGGCCGACAGACCAGCTCGTTAGCTGGCCAGGTTGTGATTCCTCAGCTGGAACAGGTGAAGGTCACCTGCCTCATCCAGCTCAGGTGCTGCAATCAGCAGGCAAAGTGCAAAAGGTCAGCAGAGCTGAGGTGCTGGGGTTGCTCAACTGCCCAAGTTGACAGATCTTGATTTGGATGCTCCTCGACCTCTACAGACTGTGCTTTGGGTTTGACCCTTGAACTGTATCCTGACTGCTGGACTTCAAGACCTGGCATACTGACTTGCTGCCAGGTAAGGCAGGGGTTCGGGATACCTGACTGCAGAAAGCGAAGTTACAGGGAACCAGGCAGAGGGCCTTCTTGGCTGTGGCACCCACCCTGTGGAATGCAATGGTCAGGGATGATGGGAATTGCAGTGCAGCAACGTCTGGCACTGGTTTGTCTACCATAGATCCTTTGCGTGGAACAGGGTCACTGAAGCAAGAACAGTTGAAAAATCAATAAGAACAAGACCAAACCAAGAGCCCCTCTTCCCTTCCCAAATGGCAACAGAAATGTTCTGTTGATCGGGCTACCAATGGATAGCTTGCAGCTCTTCTATGATGGATTTACAAAGTGATGGACGCTAATGAGATTAGCTTTCTGCAAGATTTGGTTTTGAGAGGTTTCTATGCATATGTCCATGTAAACAGCTCGCTTCACAACTACAATTACCGGTAAGATGGCCCGACTTGTTAGGATGCTTATCCATTCCCTGCGAAAGATGGAGAACGAGGGACCTGGCTTCCCTGTGCTTTCCAACTTTCTCCAATAATTGCCTTGGCCTTGGATTAAAGAATATTATGTTTGGAGCTTGTTTATGTGCAGAACAAAGAGGCACATAATCCCACAACACAATCAAATAAGACTGCTTAACTGGCAGAATTCTGCCAGCCTCCAGAGCTGGAGAAAATTCAAACAGGCAGCCCAAAGATTTCTGCCTGCTCCCACCCCGAGGAAATCCAGGAATAGCATAGCCAGTCAGACTTTCCATAGGGGACGTGTAAAATAGCTCTGGAGGGGGTGTTTGCTAGTAACAGAGTTAATAAAACGGTCAAGAGGGAGCCAGCTAAAGTCACTGGTCTTGCAGCCCAACTAAGAACAAAGGCAGTGGAATTAGCAAATTAATCTTAGCAGGGCATATCACACAAGTGGAGGCGAAACAGGGTGGAAACCAAAACCATCTTTCCCAATGCATGGTTAAAGCCAATAGGAAGAGATGCATCAATGTCACTGTTCATGTCAAACCTCTTATGTACCCAGTACTATTTTTCTAGAAAAAGAGGTGCTGGAACTTACCATGGCACCCACCTGAGAGGTGCTGGACCTGAGTTTTGGTGTGTTCTGGCTAAAAAAAACACCGTTTTGGATTATTATTTTCATATACTAGTTTCCTACATACATATTTGCCAGAAATCCAAATGGTTACGACAAACACACACATTTACAGAAAAAAATTATATTTATTTTAGGTAGGAAATAGGATCTTCTTCTGTGGAGTTATATTTCTGGGTCCTATCTATTCAGGGCTGGATCTATAAGGATCTTATAGAACGTTATATAGAATAATGTTTAGAACGTTTAATGGCAGTTTCCCATTGCCAGCAGCTCGCTGCTCTGCAGCACCCTCTGGTGTCACGTTTTAATAACATTTTTAATGTTATAAATGACAAGTGTCGATCCGCCCAAGGACACTCATAATGCTGGTATTCAAACATGTCAACTGCTTTATTATAATTTTGAATAGTTTGTGGTATGCTGCAGCTTGGTATCAAGCGTTAACTGGAGAGATGGGTTAGCAGCCACCATTTTAGAAGACTTTGTTCCAATTGCTTTGTTGCTGTTCAGCGGCTTAAATAACATGGCAATGATCGCTCTCCCATGATAAAGTGATTGATGGTAACTGACAAGCAGATGGATGTCTGCATCCAGTTTTGCAGCGCTAACATTTCTACTGGGATGACTGGGTTCCACAGCTGTAGTGACATGGCTTTAATGCCACATAGCCAAGGGGCTAGAGCGGTACAGAATGAATCCCTTGCAGGCATGCTCCAATACTGGCAGCCGGCATGGCATGCGTGCTTCATGGATTTTATATATACTTGCTTTCTCAGACCTATGGCAGGCTACCATTCCTACAGTCTCTATTTGTACAGATGACTCTGCCATCTGCTGTGATTGGTTAGGTGAATGTGCATTTATAATATAACAGTATTTCCATATATCATATGTCCAAGACAGATTGAAATCATATAACAGAGGCATTCCTTTGATTGCTTGAACTTGGGCCACCTGTTCATTTTAATAGCTGTGTCTTAAATCGGATTGTTTTATTGTGCATTTTGATTCGGGATATTTTAACGTCTGCATAACAGATTTTTATACAGTGGTACCCCCAGTTGTGAACGGGATCTGTTCCAGAGCTCCGGCTGCATTCCAAGGAATTCGCAACTGGAGGTGCCACTTCTGCGCATGCGCATGGCGCAAAACCAGAAAAATACTTCCGGGTTTGCCGCGTTCGCATCCTGAAAGATACGCAACCAGAGGTGTGTGTGTCTAGAGCTGGTCAGGGATGATGGGAATTGTAGTCCAAAACATCTGGAGGGCCGAAGTTTGGGGATGACTGATCTAGAGGTACCACTGTACTTGGTAAATAGCTATTTTGGCTTTAAGCAGCACAGAAATTAAATAAGAATACCCACAACTCGTTCATCGCAGCGAAAGCAAATGGGTCTAGACACAGAAAGCAAGATACAGATGCGTTCTAAGATTCCTACTGCAACACCCACTTGTCTGCAAGCAGGTCCCATTGAACTCAATGAGGACTTACTTCTGAGTATTCAGGTATAGGATCACACCAACCTGCACTAAAATAAGAGCAAGTTGAGCTGAGGCACAAAAATGCTCCTACTGTCCAACGGGGGCATTGTGTACAAGCTGATGGCAAAGTGTTTATATGAGCAGTTACCCATGAAAGCATTAGGTGCAAAATATATACCATTTCTCAGCCTGCTGGCATTGTGAATTCCAGTATGCGATACAGCTTCCTAGGTTTGGTTACCAAGTGAAGTGGGATTCCAAATGCAAAAGCTTTTCATTCTCCGGAGCTTTAACAGCTTGCCAGTTCTATTTAAGACGGCACATGTTTCTCAGTGTAATGAACAGAGCTTGAATTGGGGGCTGGGGGGCTGGGTTTCAATCTCTGCTCAGATCTGCAGCTCCTTAAGGTGGCCTTGGGCAAGTCACTGTCCTTTAGCCTAACTTGGCTCACAGGGCTGTTGCTGAGATTATGACAAATGAACTCTCTTTTGTCGTTGTTCCTCCTCCTCCTTTTATTTAAGCTTCAGTTTGAGCCGAGAGAGAATCCTATAAAATTGATCATAGAAAAAGTAATCTGCAGCATCTTCTTTTAAAACTGGAATTAATTCATCTCTCTCTCACACACACTCGCACATACAACCCATGTGTTTTGGGGTTTGTTTGTTTTTAAAGGTAGCAAAATTCAAGTTTTAGTCTCCTCCCATTATACACAAGCCTCTAAATTTGATCTTAAAACATCAGAAGTGAGAAATAGCCACTAAAAAAATTCAAAGCATGCTGACCAGTCCAAGATTTGGTCCAGAAGCAGACTGTGGACAAAGGGCAATATTCTGTAGGCCTTGGGATCGCTCTCCTATGCCTTTTGGGCCCAGTTACAGAGCCAGTTTATTTCCTTGTCATCCATTTGAATCTCCCTGGAAAAAATCATACACAGCACTCATCTTCCAGCATTGAAGCGGACCATATATTCAGTTTTTGGCAAGAGACTCGTGGCTGTGTCTCTTTCCCTCTTCTTTTAAAAAGGGGGGGGGGGAGGAGAGAGACAAGGTACGATTCCAAAGGGAAAAGAGCTGGTCGAGGTGTTGTTGCATCGAGTTCTTTAGGTGTTTCTGGCAGCCAGTCTCATAACTCCACCTGTCACTCAGGGAGGATGCAGTTTCCAACGATATGGACGTCTCAACCCCATTCGTCACAAGGAATGGTGCTTAGCTTCTTTCCAAAGTGCCAGTCTCTTCGTAGTGAGCAGCTGAGCCACTCCACTCAAAAGCAGCAGGAAGATGGTGAAAGACATTGCAACGACATAATGGCTAATGCTGCAACAGAGAGAAAATTATAGGTGAGAAAGGAACAGATTTTAAATCAACAAGAGGAAACAAAGTTTACCGACAACATTAGAGGGACACAATCTTGGTTGCTCTCCTAAACAGGATGTTCGGTAATAAGCATCTGTTTATTAGCTGTGCTCATCACTGGCCTTAGCAATACAGACTTAGCCTGGATAGCTCAGTTGGCTAGAGCGTGGTGCTGATAACACCAAGGCTGCAGGTTCGATCCCCATATGGGACAGCAGCATATTCCTGCATTGCACGGCGTTGGACTAAGACGGTCTTCAGGGTCCCTTCCAACTCTGATTCAACAGACAGGAAGGAAGTGCACTCCATTAACACGTGAGAGTTTAATGATCTTGGTGGTTTTTAAGCAGAGGTTGGATGGCCATCCGTCATGTGTGATTTAGTTGAGATGCCTGAATTGCAGGGGGTGGCAATACATGACCCTTGGGGGTCCCTTCCAACTCCCTAAAGTAAGCCAACACCAGTTTAGGACATTAATGCCAATATATGCTTATAAGCAGTTCTCTGTCCTCCTAGAGAAAAGGCAGATTACCTAATGGTTAAGATGTGGAATAAACACAGTTCCTTGAAGTAGATAGTCACTAATGGGAGAAGTTGGAATACTGACCAGAATGAAACAAGAACATTAGCTCCCATTACAGGTAGGTAGCCGTGTTGGTCTGGATCGAAGTAAAATAAAAAAAATTCCTTCAGTAGCACCTTAAAGACCAACTAAGTTTTTATTTTGGTATGAGCTTTCGTGTGCATGCACACTTCTTCAGATACGAAGATCTGAAGAAGTGTGCATGCACACGAAAGCTCATACCAAAATAAAAACTTAGTTGGTCTTTAAGGTGCTACTGAAGGAATTTTTTTTATTAGCTCCCATATTATTAGTTAGGACGCTTGGTGGCCTCATGAGAGTTGATCCAAATCACTGGCAAACTAATCAAGCATGAGAAGAACTCGCTAGCTGAACTTTTAGCCGATGAGCTGCATTGTTCTTTAAGAAAACTATGGAGCTCCCTCCCTCCCCTCAGTTACAGCTAAAAAGAAGCAGCCCATTGAACTGCTAGCTGCTGCCACTACCTACTGCTGCCATCACTCCAATTCCACAGAGAAGGTGCAAGTTCAGAGGCTGATAATATTCAACCTGGCTTGTCAAAGTGCAGAAGGCATTGCTTGAACAGCCTGGTCAGCACCCTTTGGACTTTGCAGTTCACAGGAATGCTTACAATGAACTGATAACGTGAGCCTGTCTTGGGAGAAAAAGCTAATCTTGCAACCCAGCTGGTTAGACTGAATTCTTTTTTAAAAGAGAAGATAATTGTGGCTGGATTTTTGTTCAAAGCTTTCTACGGAGTTTTATACTCAGAATTGCATCTTAGCCTTCATCACCTCCCCAAAGCACAAGCTGCCAACCAGGGGGAAAGCACAACTCTCTACATTTACAAATCAATGGGGTTTTTTCTTGTGTGTGTGTGTGTGTGTTTGTTTGTTTTAAAAAATGCAGATCCTTTGATGAATATTCTAATTAGTGTTTTTATCCTTTGAGAACTTGGATGAAATTTTAATTACTTTGAATAATTAAAAGGAGTTCATGACTTCATAGTTTGTTCGCTCATAGGGAGCCAGAAGTTCAGACTACACAGCTCTAGAGAATCTACTCAGTCAATGGAAAATATCTGTTGTCTTCAGGAGAATTCTGTTAAATGCCAGGCACACCACTGAGACTCCCAAGTCCAATAACAAATAGCTATTCTACTCATAATTGACTGTGTTGATTATTCGGCGTTTAGCATTGAAATGGACTCAGAAAGTAGTAATTGCGGTTTATTACTTTAAATCATAAATTAAAACAACTCCACCCTTTCTTGTTCATTCCATCTTATGTCTAGAACTCTATTCCAGAACTGCAGAAAGACCTCTCCATCTGATTTCAAGCGATTTCACCTAGCACTGCAGTTCTGTGCAGCACAGCCCATGCTAAACAGGACATATAGACACATCTGGAGAGGCTTTCTGGGACTTAAAAGTGGGTGCATGGGGGCAGAGGGAAAGGGAAAGGCCAGTTGTGAAACCTGCTTTCCTTTTTTCCCTTTTTTTTTGCAAGTGCTGGATGCAAGTCAATCGTACTTAATGGCTAAATTTGCCAAAACGGAACACAAAATTGAAAACTGTAGCAGGAAATGCTACGAAGACAACGGGTGTCAGAGATGGACCACAAGCTGAAGCAAACATCTATTAAAATTTGTTAAACCTGCCACACTAGTTGTGAGAAAATGTGGTGTGCTATAGATTCAAGTGTTCAATTTATCCAACTGTCTTTACAAAAAGAGATGGCGTTAACAGTGAAAGCAAGATGCCTGTAGACTTTAAGCTGATCCAAACTGTAAGAATCTTGGGCCTCCCAAATGAATGGAGAGAATGAGTTTCTTCTGTTAACGGGAATTTTAAATTTGTGAAAATCTATTGCCGATATCCACCTTTTACCGAGAGCAACAATTCTGAACCTTAAAAGAGGAAGAGAACTATTTGGAATGGCAAATAATTGCATTCAAGAATAGGGATTGAATCTGGGCTGCATATATACAAAGCATTCCTTCTACGGCTGAGCTACAGCTGCTTAGCAGAGCCTGGACAATACATTACCCTCATGCTAAGATCCCTCCTCTTCAGAGAGGGGGGAATTTGTGGGCGGGACCCGCTCTACGCAGCGAGCAGGGGGCGGGTCCGGCCCCCTGCTCCACCTTTACCTGCCGCGCTCAGGGCTGGCCAATAGGGCCAGCTGGGGGGCGGGGCTAACAGGTCTTTAAAAAAGCACGGCAGGCTCCAGATCGCCCCTTTTCGCCCCTGCACCTCATCGGATCTCCCACCCACCCACCCTTTAGGTCTTCCCTTAGTTAGGATGTTTGCTTTGACCTTGCTATGGACTTCGGTTGGTCGCCTTTGGTTGCCCAAAGGGTCCTGGTAGGAGTTTTTTATCCAATTGGCTAATTGGCACCGGCCTCTTGGTTTTTTCGCCTACCTCGTAGCAATTCGTCACAACTTCTTCGGTATTTGGCGGTAGGCATTGGAATATGGCATTTTGAATTATGGTGCTGGAGGAGACTCTTGAGAGTCCCATGGACTGCTAGAAGATCAAACCTATCCATTCTTAAGGAAATCAGCCCTGAGTGCTCCCTGGAAGGACAGATCGTGAAGCTGAGGCTCCAATACTTTGGCCACCTCATGAGAAGAGAAGAATCCTTGGAAAAGACCCTGATGTTGGGAAAGATTGAGAGCACTAGGAGAAGGGGACGACAGAGGACAAGATGGTTGGACAGTGTTCTCGAAGCTACGAACATGAGTTTGACCAAACTGCGGGAGGCAGTGCAAGACAGGAGTGCCTGGCGTGCTAGGGTCCATGGGGTCATGGGTCCATGGGGTCACCGCCGAGTGGGGTGGAGTCACGCTTGCTAGGGAGTCCAATGCCTAAGCCAATACCTCTCATTTGCTTTAACCAATAAAGTTGTGGCCTTATTCTACCCATTAACCCTAATACCATGTGTCACTGTGTCTTTATTTATCGCGGGGGCGGGTCCTCGAACGGCAATTAAAGCTTGCAAATGGAGATGCTAACCAGGACAAAGGACCCAGCGTGGTTTTGAGATTGCTCACATTAAGTCAGGACTGCAGGACGAGCATCAGTGGGATTTGAGAAGGCTGGTTACTGCATCACAGAACCACCTTTCCTGGAAGTTTAAACACTTTCCGATTCCCATTGCGGGATTCCTCATTCAAAAGATACACATGAAACACCATTTTAGACTTTTAGATATTAAGTCTTCAGGGTTGTTAATTCACATGAAATGAGAAGCTTGAATTATGCAGTTAGGCACTGACTCTCTTTCTGGAGTGAGAATTTCACTTGGGTTCAATGCAAGATGACCACCTTCATCGCACCAAAGAGAAAATAAACACCTGGCTCACCAAGTTGGGAAAGTAAAAGGCTGTTGGATATGGCACTGAACTGCTTGTGTACTACAGAGCACACAAATTGGGACATTTTACATGTCACACTGGTGCCATGGGAGGTACTTCCCCTATTTAAAGGCTAGCAACCACATTATGTGTGTCCACTTCTATAGGAAATACTCATGCAACTTGGAACCCCCTATTGTGGGATCATCCAGTGTTTCACGCACACCCCATAGCACTAGTGTAACATTTTAATGACACCTTAATAAGCCATAACTTCCTTAAATTTGGTGGTAGGGAACAGGGCCGTCTGAAGCATATCCGGCGCTGTAGTGCAGAAGGGGCGGGGGGCGATCTCGCCCGTCCTCCCTCTCCCCGTCCTCCACACTCCCTGCACTGGGCAGCTCGAGGCTCGCTTGCTGCGCAGGCTTTCTCAGCAGTCCTCTCCCAGGCAGGAAGTGAGAGAGCGCAGCTGGCCGTAGGAAGAGCCGCTGCCACCCAGCATGCCCTCGTAGCTGTTCCCAGTTGGTCCTGGACTTCCGCTACTAGGCCCCCCTGATGGGCGGGCGCCATGGTGCAGGGCGCCACTAACCCTAATGGGTAAGACGGCCCTGGTCGGGAAACCCCCAAGATGTGGCTTTCACATTTTTTGTTATCTTCTCATTACAAAAAAAGGATGAGCTGTTCCCGGACGCCTACAGAAGATGCTCTGGAAATACAGGACTACTGCTAGGTGCCAGGTAAAGGCTGGAGCCAGACTCTGTCATGTTTAGATTAGACCTGATCCTACTGTCAGCCTAGCTGAGTTTAGATCCAACCCATCATTCGCGCAACATCTGCCAGGTTTTAATTTTGACAATTAACAAAAAGTATTTACTGTCTGACAAAAGGAAGGCAAGGGAAGAGAGGAAAAAATAATAACAACAAGATTTAAATGTCTATTGAAAAAAAGTTGTGGGTACGCATAGAAGAATGGGGAACTTTATAAATCGTGCATGTTGCAAAGAGGAGGGCGACACTTGTAAGTAACTGCTTTGAAATGAAATAAGAGAACAAAAACAGCTGAGCCACCTGAAAAGCCCCTGCAATGTGGTTTAAGAAACTATGTTCAAAGGGGAAGTGAGAAAGCCTGTGTAATACTCACTGGATTTCAGCCTTCTCAGTGGACCAGAATGTTGACATAACAAGGAGACTGTGAAGTCAAGGGGGGTGGGGTGGGAGTTCTTTGATACTACCGGTATCTCACACATGCACACTAAGGAAATACAGGTGGCAGATGTTTCTACGTCTTCTGATTAGTGCAGGGTGCAAGTGAAAATTCTGTGCATGTGTGGAACTGCAGCTGCCCACAGGGCAGCCATTCCCTCCCTGCAAGAACTACTGTTATATAAAGTGGCTGCAGAGAAGAGGGAAGTAAATCAGCCCTAACACAAAAATATTTTTTAAAAAGCCAGGAGTGGAAGAGTCTGTGTGCCCTCTGTTGCAATGGAAACAAGTCAGATTAGGGCCAATAAAGCAAAAATGAATCCTGACAACATGAAGGTGCTCTGGTTTGATGGCTCCCAAATCCAGAAAAAAATGAAAGCAGCCTGTTCTGGGTGGAGGTGCACCCCCTTAAACGATCAGGTCTGTAATCTAGGGGTGGTGGCCCTGGATTTCAGGCAATCACTTGAAGCCCAAAGTGACGTGAAGTCCCCTTTTCCAGTTCTGGCTGTTATTGGGCAGGAATAGCCTGGTTATTGTTAGCCAGGCTCAAGTGATGGGACACTTGGTCTTGTTATAGAAGAAACCTGCTCCTTTTCCCTTATGGGGTATCCAAAAGCCCGTATAGAGTCCTTCAGTGGGTTCCCTATTGGTAGGAGAAAACAACAGAGGCCAACCAGAGAATATTGAGAATCAAGGCAGCTAGTAAGCCTGATCTTTATTAACTGTTGCAACAGGGTGCTCACTCACCACATGCAGGAGGGAGTAGGAACCCAGAACAATGGTGCGCAGGCCCTTATATAGACTTTTGAAATTGCCTGCCCTGTAGCTCAAGACCACCCCAAAAAAACATCATACATACATCACAGAAGGAGGCGGTCTGCCAGGATATCTGTTAATGGTCACTGATTGCTTTACCTGGGCAGCCTGGCCATTCTTTTGTGATGGTGAATACTTTTAGTTCCTGAATCCAGGTCACAGGATCACCCTATTCATACACAAAATACGCCCTTAAGACAGGTAAGCAAAAGACAATGGAGAGGCTTTCTAATTTGCTTCCTCCTTGCAGAGAAATATTTGAGGTCAAAATGGTTTGGGAGAGTCAAAATGGCTTGCTCTCCTGTACTATTTCAAACATGTGGTTTATATACTTATGTATGTGTTTGCCTTGTACATTTATGAGCGTTTATGTAGGGCTACTCTTGAAGATCGTTCAAAGACTGCAAAACTGCTGCTGATCAAGCTTTCTGCCCAGGACCATGTTACATTTGTCCCTAAAGATCTGCACTGGCTGCCTGATCACCACCAAGATCAATGCAAGGTGTAGGTTTTGAAGTCTTAACCCCCGAGTTGCTTAGGACCATACTCCCCACTCCATGAGATCAGAAGAGTTGTGACCCACCAGAGGGTCTTCTTGGCACTAGAACATCAACTTTAGAATACTCTCCCCCTTAAAGTCTTGGCTGGCACCCATATTATCTGTCTTTCGGTGCTAGCTGCAGATGTTTATATTATGCTAGGCACTTCAAGGATTTTTTTATAGGGCTTGTGCTGGAACAGATGGGGAGATATACTGTATTGTTTTACTTTTTTAATTGAATGCATCTTCTCTGGCTTTTATTGTATCCTGAATTGTCACCTGCACCAAGGTCATTTTGATGAAAGGCAGGATGGATGGATAAGTATTGGAAGTTTTTGGAGTAAACATTGCAGAGGGAGGAGTGACTACTAAAAACATGGCACTGAACGGGAAAAGTAGGTAATGGGTGGGAAAAATGGGGCAACAAAACACACAATCAATTAATCCAAATAAGAAATGGCCAGTAAACAACAAACCTCACTTTGCTTTCTTCAACGTCCCACCTTTGAAACTGCCACCCAACAAAACTCTTGTAAGAGCTGTTGCACATATCATTTGATGACGATCTACAGCTAAAAGCATGAATTGGTTCCAGTGAAAAATGCTGCATTTGCAGAGATGCCTGCAGGAGAGCTCAGTTGGTACAGCATGAGAGTCTGAATCTCAAAGTTGAGGGTTCAAGCCCCATATTGGGCAAAGAGATTCCTGCATTGAACTGGATGACCTTCATGGTCCCTTCCAACAATTCTACGATTTCTTATGACGCGCAATCATTCAAAAGTGAGTGGCAGAACTCCCGCTGCCTTGTGACACCTTGGATGATGATAACCTTGATGTGGTTTGCAGCGAAATTGCTTTCCCTTCTCTGCCATGAAGGGACGCGGGTGGCACTGTGGTCTAAACCACTGAGCCTAGGGTTTGCCGATCGGAAGGTCGGTGGTTCGAATCCCCGCGACAGGGTGAGCTCCCATTACTCGGTCCCAGCTCCTGCCAACCTAGCCGTTTGAAAGCATGCCAAAGTGCAAGCAGATAAATAGGTACCGCTCTGCTGGGAACGTAAGCGGTGTTTCCGTGCGCTGCTCTGGTTTCCCCAGAAGCGGCTCAGTCATGCTGGCCACATGACCCGGAAAAACTGTCTGCGTACAAATGCCAGCTCCCTCGGCCTGTAAAGCAAGATGAACGCTGCAACCCGAGAGCCGTTCGCGAATGGACTTAATGGTCAGGGGTCCTTTACCTTTCTCTGCCACAGGATGCGTGTGTGTTACTGACGGTGCTAGTTGGCCTTTCTCTAAGTGAGAAGTCAGACCTATTTGGGGGGATGTAGGAGGCAGCTGAGTGGAGTACAGGCGAGTGCTGGGTTGGCACCAGCTGCCTGAAACAAAATCTGTCCCTGGGATAGCTCAGTTGGTAGAGCAGGAGACTCTTAATCTCAGGGTCGTGGGTTTGAGCCCCACGTTGGGCAAAAAGATTCCTGCATTGCACTAGATGACCCTCGTGGTCCCTTCCAACTCTACAATTCTATGATTTTTGAGATGTGATCATTCTGTCGGCAGTGTTTAATCTGCAACGGCTCACTCACACACGCGACTCATCACTTAATGCTGCAGCCATCAGTGGATGAACAGTGTGAACCAGTACCAATGCATCTGGAGAGGACTGGAGTGAGAGAGTCATAGGTACTGTGTGGCACTCGTTCCTCCCTTATATGCTGCTCTAGATTTAGTTACACACACACAAATGTTCAGCAAAAACGCTGCTGAAGGAAAGAAATCATGCTACAAATAGAATGCAATTAAAAGCAATTCCTACTCCATTTGTTATCACATAATGGCAGCCTGCCAATATATCTGAGGCTATCAGCAACCAGTACTGCAATGCCTGCAGGCAGCTTTGCTTGGAAAATTAGTTTTCATGCAGGAGCAGCACTGTAATTTTAAAGGGAAACAAAAAGCCACATTTGCTGAACAAAAAGGCAGTATCTAGTTATAACAGCTTGGCAAGGTTTGATTTCCTTTTATGTTGTACATCTGACGGAGTTCACAATTACAATAACGTCTAATACAGGGAAACCTCAGTTTATGAACACCTCGGTTTACAAATTTTCGGTTTATGAACGCAGCGGACGCATCTGGAATGGATTAATCCACTTTCCATTACTTTCAATGGGAAAGTTCACTTCAGTTTATGAACGCTTCAGTTTATGAACAGACTTCCGGAACCAATTACACCCATGCTTCGGGTTAAGTACGCTTCAGGTTGAGTACTCCGTGGACCCGTCTGGAACGGATTAATCCACTTTCCATTACTTTCAATGGGAAAGGTTGCTTCAGTTTATGAACAGACCTACAGAACCAATTGTGTTCATAAACCGAGGTACCACTGTATACAACTTCTTCTTCCTTGGCTGAAGGTCAGTAGTAATGTATATAATTCAGTGGGATTGAACTTGCTGGAAAGATATATCTATGGGATAGGAAGACACTGAATGGAGGCATTTTTTTTTTGGTCTTCCGTTATGTGCAAAAAAAACACCCCACCCCACCCTCAAACCTTTGCCTATGTCATAAACGCATCATGTTCATTATCACTGGCTGATGCTGGCAAGTTTGGGGAAACACACAACATGGTGAGAACAGGCAGTATATCAGTTTTACTACCTATTACAGAGGAGAAATCGCTATGAGACAGCCCCATATTTATTGGGATATGTACTTCTGTCCTTATATCTGAAGAGGCAGTTGAGAATTTATGGTTTACGGGAGGGGAATTTGCATTGGCTTGGCTGTTGTACTCAGCTGTACCACTAAGATTGGTAGCAAGGTATGGTATCACTTAACATCCTCATCTATGAACTTTGAGAAGCGGGAAAAATGCCAGGCTTGTTCAGTAATGAGAGAAATATATTACGGATTATAAATGCCGCAATAATACACTGTATAAAATATAATAAGGAAGTAGTGAGGTCATTAGCTGTTCTGGAAAATTCACCGCACACACAATCACGGGATTCCCCACCCCCCTTTTAACAAACACCGACCTTTTTCCAACCGCCAAATAAAATCATGGTAGGAAAGAATCTTTCTGAAAGAGTATCTGTTGTTTTCTGGGCTTAGGCCAGTTTCCTGAAATGGCTTCACTGAATAAAATAATTATATGGCACCTTAAGAAAACTGTTTTGAGGAGAATGGTCCAAAGCATTTCGTAGCTGCGGAATGTGCGCCAAAGGCGCTGCCAACTGATAAACAACTCAAAAGGCGTAGAGCAGGTGATACAGATGGCCTGACTAGAAATAACCTCTATATGTTGTCCTCCATGTCCTGGACCTAACTAAATGACCACTGAAGCCGGGGCTGTAGTCCTCCCCCTCAGGGCAAAACACCTCTGGGAGAAAGTGAACAAGGATGTGAGGGAGAGCAGCTACAGACAGCCCCCTCCCATCTTAAGCACAAGCTCTTCTCCCAGCGCCAGTGGGAGCGGGGAGGGGGAGGTCTCAAGCGGGGAATCAGGAAGTAGAGGGGATGGCTCAGGTAGGGTAGCAGAGCCAAGACTCCGCTCAGGAGAGGAAGTAGGAAGCAGGGAAAGCGCGACCAGAAGACCGCTCCCGCCAACACCGGAATTGCGCAAAAAGCGGCGGGGGCGGAGATTCAATGTTCCCAGGCTACTTTGTTGGAGGAAAACGCGGGAATCTCCATTCGGAGGTTCTGACCCAGACTGACAACATGTACATAGTACTGACTCTGCACTGTAAATAGTTTGCACTGAATAAAAGCATGAAAAGGCAACGTCGTGAGGAGTCTTTACTCCTGATTGTGAACAACACACTCCACATCCAACTAATCTTTTCTGTTTTTACTTATTGGGGGGTGGGGAATCAATTCCCAGAACCAGAAGCCTTGTGAACATTCAGCAAACTCCTCTCTGTGAACTTAAAAAAAAAACCAAACAGGAAGCAATTAACCTGGGGGGAGTGGCGAGAATACCTCTGATTCTGTTAAAAATGGTATTTACTCTAAGACAATGACTGAAGGGGAATAATGGGAAATAAAAATTCTCAAGATGACCTGGGCTGAGAAGGGACATCAGGCAAAGTGTTTCACAGCAGTTAAACACTAAACAACTTAACAAGGCAAGAAATGGACCCTAATAAATAAATATATCACCACCCACATTTATAGGCAAGGAAGGGAGATGGTAGAAACAGCATGGAAGCACTTGCCTTGATTGATCTGTAGACAGCATTTAACTATAGGGATTGAACTAAGAAATACACAGCTTAATCGTTGGGTTTATTTTAGAGGCAGTGTTACAGCTAAAGAGGAAGAAAAGGCAGTGCAGGAGGAGGGGTGGGGGAAGTAAATGCTTTGTACCTTGTTCCAATATCCAGCCAGCTTCCATAATCTTTAACCAGAAAGAAGAAGTGCTAAGGTGAGAGAGAAAAACAAAGAACACCATGTTGTTTGGTAAATAAACGTTGCACAATGAGAATCACAAGACTCAAACATATGTTTCAGGCATTCATTTGGGGGCATTTAATTCTTGAAGTAAAAGGTGACCTGGCTTCATCAGAGAATGTTTAACCAGACAACAAACAAGTCAGGATACAAGTAATTAAGGAAGTGGACTTGAAGAGGACATGGCTAGGTTCAAATTGTGCTATGAAGTCTCTGAGCCAAGGTACAGTGGCACCTCCGGTTACGAACTTAATCCGTTCCGGAGGTCCGTTCATAACCGGAAACCGTTCTCGACCTGAGGCGCACTTTCGCTAATGGTGCCTCCTGCTGCGTGTGTGCCTCCGGCGCGCGATTTCTGCTCGCATCCTGGGGCAAAGGTCGCACTCAGGAGCAAACACTTCCAGGTTAGCAGAGCTCATAACCCAACGTGTGCGTAACCAGAATCGTTCGTAACCAGAGGTACCACTGTAGTTGTTACAATGTGTGTATGGCTATTGCTGAGACCAGCAACCTTGTGTTCTCTTCCCTGTACCTCCCTAGCAATGTCTAGAAAGAATGGGGGGGGGAGCCCACAATGTGATCACACCCAGGTTCTCCCTCCCAATTTGTTGGCTGCAGCTTGCAGAGGTGGGAATGTGTCGTGCATCATGTTCTAAATGGTTACTGGTTACACCAATAACGTAAAACCCTATGCACACTGGAGCTACCCAAAGTCATGTACAGTGTGATCTGCCTCATCTCCTGCAGCATAACTAGGGGAAGAAGCAAAGACTGCTCTGTTTCCAAGGCTGTAGTGAGGGGACTCCCATCAGCGGCTACAAATACTTTGCAATAATGCAATAATGCCATTTCGAGAACACTGTTCAAGGCAATTAACAACATAAAAATATAGTAGGGCACTAAAAAAGACACCATGAGAACAAAATGATAAAACTATTTACATCTCTTACAATTAATTACACTTTACACGCGGCAAATTCCTAGAGGAAAACGTTGTTAACCGTGACTCGAAACCATTTCTCAACGCTGAGCCAGGCCTCTGGGCTACAGAGCCGTTTTCTAACTGCCAAATGGTCACTTCCACAATTCCTCCCATAAAACAACAACACAATAAATATCCCGTTCTGAATTGGCAATATATGAAGGAGTAATTGCCTTGATTTTAGCAGTGTGTAGTTTGGGCCTTGGAAAACACATGGAATTACCTGAACTGATTCAGGTCAGGCAATTTCCCCATGCAATTCTGGCAATTTATTTATTACGACGGACAGAGAAAACATCTCAGAATGGGACCCAGGCTGGAAATGCAGGTTATTATTTTTCTTTAACACTCCCCCTTCCCCAATCACATTTGTTAACCGCTCTATAATTAAAATTACGACTGCCTTGTCTGTCTAGCACTTAGATACATTTCTTCGATGGCAGCAGCTCCATGAAGTAAGTGACACAACAAAAGCAGGAGGTGTTGTGACATAACAAAAGCAGAAGGTGTTGTCACTTCAAGTAAGTCCTCAGGGAAGGGTAAGAGATGTGGGAAGCAAGATCTCAGAAGAATAGCGGGCCCTTCCCCTTACTGCTTTGGAGACGCATCCCTTCGAGCCATGTCATAAAGTGTAAATTGCGTTACAGCCAACAAAAATGGCTTTCGGAGAAGATTTGCGTGACATGTTTCCCCCTTTATTAAAAAAAGAGAGCAATTTTGATTTTAATAAATTGTGGTTCTGAAATTACAGGATGCATACTGAAATATGCTTTCCCCCCATGTGTGTGTGTGTGTGTGTGTGTGTTTGTGTGTGTTTGTGTCCCTTCCTGTCTGGTAATTCAGGCATCTCTCTTGAAAAATTAAGGAAGACCATGACATATTTTTCTTTTGTTCTGAAGGCAGGGAAGAAAAGGAAGAAAAATTAAACTGGGCACCCAGGTGCAGCTGGCGTTCCCTTTTCACTCACAGTCTTGAACATTCAGTATGAAATACGTGGAAACCAAGCACCGCTAACTTAAAAATAGCTCTGTGGAAGAACTGAAGTAATAAAGATGATGTCTCTTCTGATGCATTCATTAGATGATGTACAAAGGATTGTGAAAAGGGGGTTTGTGGGGGGGGAGGAGGGAGGGATTTCCATCTGCAATTTATGTGGGGTTTCAATTCAGTTCCCTGCCCTAGTTCCAGAAACTTTGAAGTCTGAAACTAATTCAGATTTCTCTTGATTGAATTAGCAGAGCTCTCTGGGTTTTGATCTTATTTGTACAGAATGTCCGACAGTAGCTTACCAAAGCCATGATGTCTGAAATCACAAGAACAATGAGAAAAAGCCTGGAGGAGGAGAAAAAAGAGAGAGAGTGTGTGTCAGAGGAAGACCATAATTCATAGTTCAACAGCGCAACAACAAAGCTTCATAGAATCCCAATAATATGACAAAAAGTGTTACAGAGGTACAGTTCAGTTCTCCTTTCATCTGTTTTCTTGGAATTATGTGTCTTAGGTTACCAGGGATATGCATATTCTGGGCTAACTAAGGAGGAGGGATCAAAATTCTGTATTAAGGCAAACTTAAAAAGGCAGGCAGTTTCCCTACAGTTGCTCACAGAGAGAATTACGGTATGTGGAAGCCTTTGTTATTCCATTTCACGGCAGTATTGATAAGTCACCTTTCAGGACAGAGCTTTATCAAGGTGGCTTCTAGAAATGTAAGACAGCGCTGAGGGCATAATAAGTTTAAAAGAAAAAAGAAACCACAATAATTATTGAATTCTTCGTTCTGTATCTGCTGCTCACGAGGAACAGAAGAGCACTGAGATTTAACCCGTGGCTGATGGCCCTGCTAAGCTTCTCCGTATTTTCAACATGTCACAAAGCACTGCTCACACATTTTTCAAGGTTTATTCCCCCAGTAATATCCCAGATTTCCTCCAAGGAGCTCAAGGCTGTGTGAATCGTTTTCTCCCTCACTACCTGCCACATTTCATGCTCGCAAAAGCCCTCCTGCGAGGTAAGAAACGGGGGGGGGGTTCCTAATCCTTGCCCAACATTCGAATCCAGCCTTTGCCAGCCAGGTGCCTTCCAGCTGTGGAGGCTGTGGATGATAGGAATTGTAGTCCAAAAGGTCTGAAAGGAGCCTGGCTGGTGAAGGTGGCTCTAACCACTCGCCACACCTGCTGTGAAGGTGATTTCCACAGCTTTAGGGATTAGAAACCTGTATGTTGAAAGCAAAGCTCCTCTTACAAAGCTGAGTTCTGTGGCCATTACCAAATCAGTTATTTTGGGCAAAACAAAACCCCATCCTGGCCCACATGATGCACTATACTATACGATACCAAACAAACCCAAGACATTTTACTTTATTGCTGCAGCTTTAGGCTTATATCTTTAAAAACGTGGCTGAGCTTAGCTGGAAGTCGATGCTTATAATTCCAGGTAGGTAAGTGCATGTAATAAGGGCTGTATTAAGTCAGAAAATGAACCCAGGAACCCAGCCTAATGTAGCAGATGAAATGTTTGACTTGGACTAGGGATATTTAGCTCAAAACCCCCAATAGAGCTTGTGAAACCTATTGGGTGACCTTGGGATAAGTTCCTATCTCTTGGCCTAAGCTGGCCTACCTCATTATATATTTTGTGGTTTTATATTTTGATTTTGTCCCTGAGACCTCCGGGTATAGGGTGGTATATAAATTCGATAATAATAAATAATGAACTTGTGAGGCTATGGGTATTTAGAGGAGCGGGGAAAGTCCTATCTACACTGCCCTGAGTTCCTTGGAAGATACAAATGTGATGGCAAAAAGTTAAATATTAGAAATGCTTCAGAGCAACACTTTGCATTATTTTGCCAGACTTCAGGCCCTGTGTACCTGACGTCAGCCCAGATACTGAGGTCCAGCTCTGAGATTTTTCTGTCAGTTCCCTCGCTGCGAGAAGTGAAGCTACAGGGAACCAGGCAGAGGGCCTTCTCGGTAGTGGCACCCACCCTGTGGCAACGCCCTCCCATCAGATGTCAAGGAGATGAGTAACTATATAACCTTTAGAACTATACAACCTTTTTAGATATGCTGTAAGCCGTCCAGAGAGGCTGGGGAAACCCAGCCAGATGGGCAGGGTATAAATAATAAAATGATGGTGATTATTATTATTATTAATTATTATTATTATTATCTGAAGGCAGCCCTGCATAGGGAGGCTTTTTAATGTTTTGTTATGTTTTTATATATGCTGGAAGCTGCCCAGAGTGTCTGGGGCAACCCAGTCGGAAGGGTAGGGTACAAATAATAAAATTATTATTATTATTGACTTTCAGATCTCTCATTTGCAACTGAAAACGGCTCTAGTGGTTCAACTGATAAGCAACTGAGCCGGAGCCCTTGCAAATCCTCTCAGAAAGGACTCTTGGCTACAGCCTCCCTACCACTCAGGGAGACAAGTTCTTGTTCACAACTCTTAATATTTCCCAAGAGAACCAAGGCAGTTCTTAATGGCCTCACTAAACCTTTTCATTTTTATTTGTTCCAGGTTGATAAGGCAGCCGCTCTCTTCTGCGCCCCAATAACTGATAGTGACACCCTCCATCAAGTTCACGAATGGCTGAGTGTTGAGTTCCACTTAGCCTCGAGGCACAAGAAACTAGTTATCTAAGTCTTTTGTATACAAGATCATTTGTGTTTGGGAAAGCGCATTTCAGGGAATGAAATGGACTATGAACAAGCAAAGTGAAATACAGCTAAAGACTTTTTCATTATCTTTATTTTTCATTAAGTGATTGAAATATTAGGCCACATGAACGCCGCTCTAAATTGCTAATGACTGGCTCTGCCAGCGACTTGCACTGAAACAACGCTGCAAACAGCTGACCTAGTAGCAGGGAGATGGGTCATTAACTGTAATAATAATTTAATTGTAAAGAATTATAATTAGAAGTGCACTATCAGTTACAGTGTGAAATTTCATTAAAATGTGCTATTCCATAGCACCGAGCAAGACTATTACAGTGGCTTCTAACAAATGATTCCCCTCCAAGAAAAAAAGCAGAATCTGGTCACGTGATCCAAGCGTCGGCTTGGTAAATTAATTATACCTTACAAGATCAGTATAAATTTGACAAATCCAGTTCCTGCAGATTAGTTTACGAGCTTAGCTGGCTTTGCAAAGCAGATGCATAGCTGGATACCATCATGTCATTAAAATTACTGGTAAAACTTTTAACAGCGACCCATAAAGGCAAATATGGTATGTATACCCATCAACTAATAGGGTGGTCTGGAGTGGAGTCCCTAAGATAGTTGGATGAGGCTGTGAAGCCTTCTTTGGCAACTCCTGCCAAATGTATTGTTCTGCTCTCCTTTGGACCACATCAGTGGGGCCAAGGGGGTGGGTGGGTCTTGTCATCTGGGCAGCCCAATACCTGCATACACACTGCCCAGGTTCTTGTGCCCCAGGGAAGTCACTTCGGTGCTGCAAATGCAGTGGTTTGATTTCACCCCCAGAGGCACACTCCGTTGTCTCTTGAGACAGACAGATGCCAACCACAACAATAGGACGGTTGGAAGTCAACCATAGAACCTTCATCGTTTATGGGTTCACACAAGGGTCAGCAAACTTTTTTAGCAGGGGGCCGGTCCACTGTCCCTCAGACCTTGTGGGGGGCTGGACTATATTTTGAAGGGGGGGAAATGAACAAATTCCTATGCCCCACAAATAACCCAGAGGCGCATTTTAAATAAGAGCACACATTCTACTCATGTAACAACATGCTGATTCACGGATCATCCGCAGGCTGGATTTAGAAGGCGATTGGGCCGGATCCAGCCCCCAGGCCTTAGTTTGCCTACCCATGGGTTCACCTGATCAATAGCAGCAACAGCAGCAAGAACCTTCAATAAACATGGAACTGTTCTTTGCTTTGCATAACTTAAGAGGTGTGCTCAGTTGTAGCATATAGAAGACAAAGAGCATAATGTTGTAAAGGCAATACCAATTATGGTAGTGGACTGGAAGTATCATATCTATAGCTCAGAGCAGGTCTTAATGTAATACCTAAAATGCAGCATCCATGGAACAGGGCTGGCCCAAGACATTTTCCAGCCTGGGGCACAGAAACAAATGCCCCCCAAATAAATCTTCTCTTCCCTTGTAGTAATATTACAACAACAACAACAACAACAACAACAACAACAACTGAAAACCAGCCATTGCTTCACTCTGTTGAATGGCAGGGCCAGCCCTGTATGTGAAATAGATGCAAACAGGAACTCAAGTCACTACCAGCTTTTTTTTTAATAGTCGGAAATTTGATAAAGCTTGAACCCAGTGAATGAAGAATAATTGTACTCACTGCAGGGATTTACAAAGAAATAGCTGCAGACAGTTTACGCCGTGCACCCCAGTGAACCCCCAAGCAACTGCTGCTTCGGTAAAAGCGTTTACTGTACCTTTTTGATGATAGCTGCGTTGTGACTTGAACAGCTTCAAAGGCACATGACACAAGAACAAAGGGGATTACAATCTGTTGAGGAGACAGAATTACATTAAGCTAATTGAAATACTGCAGAAAACAAAACAAGAAAACCCCAACAGCCACAAATTAACATAGCTAGTATTCAAAGAGACAGTCAAGCACATCTTGAAGTTGGCTCTACAAAATTCATCGTTTTGAATGCAAACATTTTATCTAGTTAACAGACCTGTTGCCTTCAGTCATGGCACTGTAGGTTCTGTGCATTGCAATCAGAATATTAATAGTCCTTGTTACAATTCTAATACAGTGGTATATATTTCAGAAATATACTACTGTGTTATGCCAGGGCTCTTCAAATTATTCTACCTTCACGGAACACTTCCCATATAAATTTGCCTGCTGAGGAACTTCTGGGGCACATTCTCGACTTCATATGACCGAGAAAGATTGCCAGCGTTTTGTCTGCCTTTACTGCTCTTCTCAGCGAGCAAACTTTGGCAGCTTCCAATGTCGCCATCCCCTGCAATAGTTAGAAAACCACTAGGTGTTTCCATTTTCTGAGCCATTTTCTCATTTGTTCGTTCCTCCAGAATCCAGACAGTGTTTCTCCCAATTCAGAGGCGTCTTTCCCATAGGGCCTAGTGGCTCATTGTGCCAGGGCGCTGGCCTCTCAGGGGCGCCCCAGCGAGTGGGGGAGCTGTGTGGCTTTGCCGGCAGCCTCCAACTTTCCCTGCACACCGCCAGATGGTTGGCGGGGCGCAACGAGCCACTAATCCCTATGGCTCCTCCGCTGCCGCCTCCTCTCTCTCGGCCACGGGAATCCCCTCAGCTGCCGCCCGCCAAGCCACTGTTGTCTGAGGGAGCGGCAGGGGTGGGAGCGGCTCCCGAGGGGCCTCTTCCATGTCACTGGTGCCTGCCGCCCCACCACCACCACTCCCTGGGGCACAGGCTGCGGCGTGGCAACCACCTCCTGCTCCTCAGGCCGCTGGGCAGCAGCAAGAGCGCTAGCAGCAGGCGGTCATTGTCAGGCAGCGGAGGAGGAGGAGGTGCCATGGAGCCTTGCAAGCGAGCACGGGGTTCCGGCGGTCTGGCCAGCTGCACCACGGCCACCACATTGGCGGCGTCTTCTGTGGGCAGCGGCTCCCGGGGCTGCGAGGTAGTCCGCAAGTTCGGCCCCGAGTTCTAAATTCTGGGAAAGGGAGGGGGCGCTGGAGGGATCTTTGCGCCACGGTCCCGGATGTGCTTAAGACTTAAGCCCTGTCCCAATTTTTCATTTTTTCCCATTTACTTTGCAGCCAGCCCATTGATCCTCGGTTTTCGAATGTTTTGGAAGCTGAATAGTCTTCCAGAACAGATTACATTCGAAAACAGAGGTTCCACTGTGTGTGTGTGTGTGTGTGTGTGTGTGTGTAGCATTTTGCATTTAACAAGTCTTACAAGAGCAGATAGGTGATTTGTGCAGAAACAGTTAAGTTAGAATTGAATAAATCTGATCACACCATTCCCTAAAGGTGCAATTACTAACCTTCCACAACAGCAAGGCTCCCATCAGGAAAGGGCTGAACACAGTCAAGAAGCAATGGACTGAAGTTGGATCAAAACTAGAGACCAAGAATGAAACCAAAACAAACATTATGTATTTTCTGCAAGTAATATGTTCTACTAAGAAACAGGAGTTTTCCCACCGCCCTACAATCAACATTTGAATCTTCATGCAACGACCTTTCAAGTCACACGGCTTCTAGTTTTATAGGCTGCCTCTAGTTTTTTTACATTACAAGCAAACAGTTCTTGGATGCTACTTATTGCTATAAAGTTTTATTTCTGAAGCACCTTTTGTTTTACGAAATGTTTCCCACTCTCCGTTTGCTTTCACAACAGGTCAGTACTTGGACAGACAAAGAGTTCTTTTAAACAGGCTGCCAAGAGTCAAAAAATACCCTACTGCTCTGTTGGTACTTGCATAGGAACTTTCTGTTGTTGCTCATGAAGAATATATCATGAGATGCCTTTGTTCTGGTGACCTTTCCGCTGGATTGCTGCAATGCACCTGCATGTCAGACTGCCCTTGAAGATGATCCAGAAGCTTCGGCCAGGTGCAGAATGCAGCTGCTGGGGGGGTGTTAAGTGGTTCAACATGCTAGACTCACGAGGCGCTGGATCTTAAGGAGCTCCACCAACTACCAATATGTTGCTGTACCAAATTCAAGGCACTTGTGGAGTACTTTGCAACTTGGGAACTAGATATCTGAAGTAGTGTTTCCCTCTGTATCAGGCTACTCATGTGTTAAGATGTGACAAGACGGCGCTACTTGACTGCCAAGAGAAATCCATTATGTAGCGACATAGGACAGGGCCTTCTCGGTTGTGGCACCCCACTTATGGAATTCCCCTTCCAACTTCTCTAGACAGAGTTCACAATAGTTACCTGTTCACAGAAGCTATGTTTCCAGTACCGAAAAAGGCTGTCACTAGGAAGAAAACCTGGGTAGGACTAAGGAAAACACAACATGCTCCTTATTGAGCAAACGGCCACACTTCTTTCACATGCTAGCGGTATAAACAGCATTCTCAATGACAGCTTTGCACCACAGGTATAAGATAATGGTAAAAATATCCAGAACACACCAAGCTGTGCATGGGAGGTGAGAAGAGAGGAATAATGCTCGCAAAGGCCTTTAGAACATTTTTTTGATTAGACATCCAAATAGATGCCTTTGTCTCAATCACAATTAATGGATAGATTAAATATTATCGGCAGCCCATCTTTCAGGAAGACAAAGCCTGTGTACGTAACAGCCAATTTCATATAGCAACTTCTGCTCATTCCTCACCCCCCCCATCTTACATTGTGTTAGAGTCACATGGTTTTTAACATGTCAGGTGAATGGTAGCTGGGTAACCAAACTATTCTTAAAGCATAACTGTTCTGATCGATCAGTTTCCATTGTCCAATAGGAAAAGAAAAGGGGTATGACTAGTCAAATTTTAACACCGTGAAAGCAGGTCCCATATGTTTGTTCAACAAGACCTCATTAGATTCAGCATTCAGGTAACAACTGAAAACTCTACCTGTAGGTGATGTATATTACAGCAAATTAAGGGAAACAGGAGTCAGAAAGATCTTTACTGCCTTCTCCCAAGTCTCAGTTTTTAGATGCATATATAAAGACGTCAAGTGTATACCATACCTGCAAAGCTATGAAATTGTCCCCCTCCTCTCCACATAGTATTAATGTAGCTTTCTCAGTGTTAGGAAAGCATAACTGCATGGGTAGGCAAACTAAGGCCCAGGGACCGGATCCGGCCCGATCGTCTTCTCAATCCGGCCTGCGGACGGTCCGAGAATCAGGGTGTTTTTGCATGAGTAGAATGTGTCATTTTATTTAAAATGCATCTCTGGGTTATTTGTGGGGCCTGCCTGGTATTTTTACACGTGGGGCATAGGAATACGTTCATTTAATTTTTTTCAAAATATAGTCTGGCCCCCCACAAGGTCTGAGGGACAGTGAACCGGCCCCCAGCTGAAAAAGTTTGCTGACCCCTGCATAACTGCAAATAAAGAAATCCAAAGCATGAAGTGTTTAATGGCCCAACAATACAGTGAGCAAGAGTCTTCTTCTGAGATTTATATCTACAATTTTTGTGTAAGACAAGAGGGAGACGAAAAGCACAAAACCACAAAAGTGCCGGTATGCCAAATACACACAACTTGAATAAACTCGTGGAAAATCAGGTTAACAAAAGGCCAACTCACAAGTCCTAACCGGGAAGCTTCATTGCTAAACTTTTCTGGAAATCATTGGAGATTATTTTAATTTTAAACACTGGGCACGGTATACAGGCTCAATGCAACAACAACAGCATTGCTACGTAAACTTTCATTCCTCGTGCATGCTTCCTGTCCCATTGACAAGCACTTTGCTTGTAAAATTACCCACTAGCAATTCCAAGCCAGGCCCATCCTAGGAAACCAAGAGTTTGCTTTTTGAAAAAAATAATGAAAATGAAAAGCCAACCCATTGCATTGCAACCAAGCCTTCACTCAATAAAGAAAAAGGATACGAAGAAAAAAGATCGCCGGACGTCATCCAAATGAAGTTGTCGGAACTGTGTTAGATCATTAGTGTATGAAAAGCTGAGAGCAGCAAGCTGTAAAGAGAGAAGAGAAATCAATGCAGCGCTGTCAGCTGGTACCCTGTTGATATTAAAGGTATATTTTCCGGGGAGCAAATGAGAATTTAAAGAGTTATTCCTTCGGAGAAGCCCACGTCTGTTGCTACGAAAGCATCTTCCCCAACAGTTTTATTATACTTTAATGGCTCTCTATAAAGTTATCGTTCAAGCAGGATGATCAAGTGGAAATGCTTCTGCTGCCTTAGGTAAGGGAATAACTCCTCAAACTTTCCATTTGCTCTCTTATTTCTTCCTCCTTTTCCCCAAACGTCCTGGAAGGAGACATATTTTCATAATTCAGAAAAAAAGGGTGATTTTGCAGCTGAAGCATTCTCCTCTAGTGAGCTACAGCGGGAAGAAACGGAGGTGCCGTATTCACGACTGCCGGTTAATTCCTTCCCTCTGGTGCAGTGTTGATTTACGTGGATTGACAGCATAGCACCTAATAACTGCTTCTTTCCATTGCTCCCACATTAGAGCACTCAACTGGGTAATAGCATTCAGCCAGGTTACTGCAGAGCAAACTGAGAGAGTAAGCATGGTTTGGTTTCCCTTATGCTGAATAGGCTTCCTCGCGAGAAAAGTGAAAACTTGGCAGCTATGTTTCCATCATTCTCCTAGATGCTAGTTCAGGTGTGGGGAACCTTTGGCCCTCCAGATATTGCTTTTCAAAAATAATAATCAAAAAACATTTATTCAAAAGTGACAATAAAATAGATTTTCAATCAATATATTCCTTCCATAGTCACCTCTGTGATTATGCTGGGCATTAAAACATCCTGTTCTGGTCTCTCTCCCTCCCCCTTTTATTGAAGAAGAAAAGAGATTGCTGAACTACAACTCCCATCATGCTTGCTTGTCACGGTCCGGTCGGCGGGCGGTTGAAGCCCTGGCTGAGGACGTCAGGACCAGAGGCAAGATGGCAGGATGGAAGCAGGAACGGGAGTCCAGGTGGCGTGGGGCTGCGGGTCAAGCAGCAGGAAGTCGCAGGGTCGAAGAACCGAAGGTCGGGAAGCAGGGTGTCACAAAGGCGAAGGTCTGAAGGTTGAGGAACAAGGCGTCGGCAAGGCGAAGGTCCAAGGGTCAAGGAGCAAGGCGAAGGTTCAAGGGTCGAAGAGCAAGGCGAAGTTCCAAGGAGCAAGGCAAAGGATCAAGGAACAGGAGGCCAGATGCAACAAGGCAGGGATCGCGTTGCTGTGGCCAAGAGCTGAAGGGAAATGCTGAGCTTTTATCCCTCCCAGCTCTTGTCACCAGGTGCAGTGAGTTATCAAGTGGCCTCACCTGAGTGGCCACTCCTTGCTTCTCCAGCACAAGCTGAGGCAGGCCCTGCAAAGCACTACAGGCCCCAGAGCCTGACTCCTGCCCATACTCCTGACACTTGCTGGTGTTGATAGGAGTTGTAGTTCAGCAACAACAGTAGGACCAAAGGTTCCCCACACCTGCTCTAGTTTCTCAGTGTAGCTGCTAGGGACTTTGCACCAGTGGGCTACACTGAATTTTATGGGATCCGCCTGTGCTGTCTTCATCCCTGCAGCCAACCTGAATGCTACATGACCACAGCCTAAAACAGGCATAGGCAAACTTAGCCTTCCAGATGTTTTGGGACTACAACTCCCATCATCCCTAGCTAACAGGACCGGTGGTCAGGGGTGATGGAAGTTGCAGTCCTAAAACATCTGGAGGGCCGAGTTTGCCTATGCCTGGCCTAAAAGGTGGGTTTAAAATCACTGGGCCTTTCCCACTTCCACCCATCGATTTTAAACATATGGTAAGATTTGAGGATTTATGGGTATCAGTTTGCATCTGCCTAGTGGAAATGGCTGCTGGTACTTGGGGTTTTGCATCAACACTCCCTGGTCCATGACCCTTTTGGGGCTCCCTAGTTGAGGGAAAGAGAATTATTTTTATTTTATTTGAGAATAATAATGTCTAGCCAAATAATGCCTGGACAACACACAAACACACCAGAAGCAACAAAGTCTAATCAAAGTTAGTGCCCAGTAACTAAATGTCTAAGTGGTATTTACCTTCGGTGAAAATAAAGGGTTACCTTTAGCTTTGGTGAGGTACCGTAACGTTGTACTGCTTCTTGTTCCATATTAATCCACACAAACATCAACAAAGCCAGCGCCAGGGGGAAAAGTGCTTCATATCTACATCAAAATACATTTGAAATTTAAAAAAGCAACCCAGGTATCAGATTAATTTTTCCTCCACCCCCCTTCCATAACATATGCTACTAGGTCAGGTGTTTGTGTGTTGCAGGACGGTGGTTTGGCAACTTGGGAGAGTCAAGCTGAGCTCTCCATATTCACATTACTTGCATATTGTTCTGATTAATACAGAAAATGCCAAACAGTTGGAAGAAATATTGCCCTTATTTGGCAATTCTCTCCTAATTTGAAATTGTTACCTTCAAGTCGGGTTCTAGTAAACTGGCAAGTACTATTCATCAGCCATTTCATCACCTCAGAAATTGGCTGTTTTGTTTGAGCTACGTTTTGTGGATGTGGCAAAATTATTTTTAGGGGGAAGTGAAACGAGATTGCCGCATTTTGTTGTTCTCAGAAAGCCCGGTTCTGGGATGCTTTTAAAAAATTCAAAATGGCTACTGCCATCAAAGGTGACTGCCTTCTTTTCCACTACAGGGAGCCAACTTCATAGTGGTCAAAAGATGAATGCATACAGAAAAGAAACACACACACACACACTTACAGATTGTTCCTGCAGCAGCCCTTTTTGAGAGCTACTGTATTAAAATACTACGACAAAAGAAAGGGCATTGATTGCAGCTTGCTAAAAATATAAACCTCAGTGTGACATTCCATGCAACTCTATTATTGCATTTGAAATACTAGAGGAAACTTTTTTTTTACATTTGGTTTCACCTCCCCTTTCTTTTAATAATAATATTTCAACCAACCCACAAGATGCTTTATTTAAAGGCATAGGTTTAAAAGTAATCAGTGGGGGCAGGGATTTCATCTCTTCAAATTTCTGCGTCAAATTCACAAATTTTGGATTGAATTGTTGTTTATTTCCAAATGCTGTTGGAGATCATAAGAACTGAAAAATGAATGATTCAAACACTTGTTTTTATTTGATCCCCCTGTGCTGATTATTCCTTCCTCTTTTTTACTTTCTGGTTTCTACTGTATTTTGAAATCATACTGTGTTTTTGTGTGTGTGTGTGTGTGTGTGTGTGTGTGTGTGTGTGTGTGTGTTAGCTACCATATGTGTTCTCATGAATCTATGCAATCAAAGGAGCTACAGAAAAACGTTTCAGAGTGTCATACAAATCATTGGCTAAATGTTTACTCCACGATGTCGGCAATGAGATTTAAACACACACAGCATCTGGAACTTTGCCTCTTATTGGTTAAATGCAACGGAAGAATGACAAGAACCTGGCAAAATGAAAATACATGACTTTAAAATTGCTTAGTCAAGAGAAAAGCAAAAAAAAAATATGCTGGAATTTCATTTATAGAGAATTACCCTGTACTAAGCAGAAGGTATGTTGACATCAGGGAAAGAAATATGCTCAGCAACCTCGGGAAGAGAAATGTGGGACTTAGCAGTGGCACTACCAAGGACGAAGCTGCAATAAACACAATATCATCTGTCAACACCAACGTATTTGAATACCCCCCTCAATGACTCTCAAAGCTTGAGAGCAATGTATGACTTGTGTAGTTTGCATTCACATTCCTAGAAGCTAGGGTGCGGGAAAATGGTTTCTTTCCTCACTCTTTGAATTGAATGCAGTGGGAATATTCACCACACAGCAAAAACAAAACAAAAAGACCATCTACTACAGCGATTCCGAGTTTGCCCCATGAAAAGAGGTGGCCAAGTTTGGATACAACTTTTTTCATGGGATTCTGTGCCACTCATCCAATAGCCTTATATTACCAGGCTCGTTTGTGCTTATTTGGACAATCGAAGTCTAAGCATGCCTGAGTTGTTTCTCTTGAAGGAGTACTTTGGTGCTGGAATGACTATGTATATATGAATGGGGCCCAAGCTGGAATGTAGGGAGAAACAGCTTGAAAGGTAAAAGGTAAAGGACCCCTGGACGGTTAAGTCCAGTCAAAGGCAACTATGGGGTTGCGGTGCTCATCTCACTTTCAGGCCAAGGGAGCCGGTGTTTGTCCACACAGCTTTCCGGGTCATGTGGCCAGCATGACTAAACCGCTTCTGCTGCAACGGGACACTGTGACAGAACCAGAGTGCACAAAAATGCTGTTTACCCTCCCACCACAGTGGTACCTTTTTATCTACTTGCACTGGCATGCTTTCAAACTGCAAGGCTGTAGGGAGAAACAGCTTGGAAGGACCTAGAACAGAGCCTTCCAAACTTTTCATACTGATGCCACACTTTTTAGACATGCATCATTTCGCGACACAGCCATTCAGTTTTACTAGCAAACCGGAGGTTAAACTAAGCCCTTTCCAGACCCAGGAGGAGAGCTGGGAGAATTCGCACAACACACCTACACACTGCAGCAGACACACTTACGTTTCGTGACACACAGTTTGGAAAGCTCTGCCCTAGAGGCTGGAAAAAGCCTGCCTTATTGCGAGAGGCACTGAGCAAAATATCAACTGGAAGAAGAGAACAAAAAGCTTTCCTCCAGATCCAGTTTTTGCAGCATCAATGCTATGCATCTGAACTCCACAATAGTTAATGATGCATCTCATTAATGCCAGGCTGAGCTATTAATCTCCAAACACTAGTCCGCTTCTAAATCAATATCGCTCATGTGAGCTTGAAGAGGGTGCTGATATTCTCTTTTTCTTTTTTGCATGATGACGTTTATGTATAATCACAGAACATTACCTTTCTGAGACCAGCTGCTGCCAGTCAAGGACATGTCCCTTCATGTTACACTCTTAAACAGCAGGAAATGTGTGTACATATACATGTCTTTACCTGCAAGACCAAGTCTTTACCTGCCCGACTAGGATAATTTCGGTTAAGAAAAGCAGTGCTTACCTAATGTTGTCCAGCTAATAATTTGATTTGTTGCAGGCAGTCCTTGTTTGCTGTGAAGACTGCTGCGAGTACTGTTCACGATGTAAGTAGACAGTGCCAGACTGAGCAACTAATAAAAGAAAGGAAAGGGAGCAATTAATCTGGGTGGTTCCACTATTCTGCAAAGACGTCCAAACTTAAGGATGCTCTAAGGTCTGAAATATAAAATAAATGTTCATAAATGTACGAAGCAAACACATACCATACGAAGCAAACACATACCGTATTTTTCCATAAGATGCACTTTTTTCCTTCTATAAAGTAAGAGGAACTGTCTGTGCGTCTTATGGAGCGAATGTGTGGTCCCTGGAGCTGAATTGCCCAGGGGCTAAAGGCAGATTGTGCTTTTTAAAAGAAAGACAGAAAGAAAGAAAGAAAGAAAGAAAGAAAGAAAGAAAGAAAGAAAGAAAGAAAGAAAGAAAGAGCTAAACGCTAACAAGAGGGGAAGAGAAGGGAACCCACTCAGCAGCTGATTGCAAGAGATGGGGGAGGGAGATAAGGGAGTTAGCTCCCTTCCCGGCCCCTTGCCTAGGCCTCAATTGTTGTCTGCAGAGGGAGACATGTGACTGGCTGATTAAAGTATCTATCTAGAAACTGTAGAAATGGGTCCCTTTCCTTTCCTAGAAAAGCTGCAGAACTGTGAGTTTGAACCCCATAAAAACAGGATTTTTTCCCTTTGCAAGGAAACTCAGCAACTTTGAGCTGATCCTAAAAATCAATCCTGAAGCTCTCCCATACTATTTCAGCAATCCTGAAGCCATTTTGACTCTCCCAATGACCTCAAATATTCCTCTGCAGTAAGGGAGGCAAATGGGGAAAGCATTCCCATTGTCTTTTTGCTTACAAATCCTGTCTTAAGGGCGTATTTGTGTATGAATAGGGTGAGCCTGTGACCTGGATTCAGGAAATAAAAGTATTTACCATCACAAAAGAATGGCCAAGCTGCCCAGGTAAAGCAATCAGTGACCATTATTAGGTATCCTGGCAGACAGGATTTCTGCTGTAGACTGCCTCCATATATAATGTTTTGGGGTGGTGGTCTTGGGCTACATGGTGGGCAATTTCAGAAGTCTATATAAGGGCTTGCACGCCATTGTTCAGGGCTCTCCTCCCTCCTGCGTGTGGTGAGTGGGGATTTGTAGTTAAAAAACTGAAGAAGACCAAACCGAAACAGTATGATTACCTTGGATCACTGTCTCGCATGTCGTTATAGTTTATAAAGATAAAAGATAAAAATAGATATATTTCGCCCGTTGGAATTGGTCGATGTGTTGCCTCTTTTTTTGGTATTTTGACTCAAGTCTGCAACAGAGGGGTTGTTTCATTAGTATCAAAGAGCAGGGCATGCAACAGCTTTTTTATAAGCTTTGCAGCATGCTGGCTCCTACAAAGACACATTTTCTGCATCTCCTGCTCCCTTAGGGGACGGGATAATAGCCCCGTGGTAGAGCACATGGTTTGCATGCAAAAGGTCCCATCCCCAACACCTTGTAGCTAAAAAAGAAAAAGATTATGTAGCAGGTGATGGGAAAGATCAGAGACCCTCAAGAGTTACTACCAGTCAGTGCAAACTGCACTGGGCTCCATGATCTGGAAAAATTCAGCACCCTAAGCAGCATCATTGGGGAAATGGTACAGGTCAGACCACAGTGTCTCAGGTAACTGTTGCTTTATCCACAGTGATGCTGGAGTTGGGAGCCAGACTATTTGCATCCTCTTGCTGGCATCAATTCCCCCAACTCTATCTCTATACGAGCTCAGTAGCTCATATGGAGGCAGTCAGGTTATTTGTTTTGAACTGCTTATGCAATTACTGTAGTTTTACATGGTACCGGAAAACCCTCGGCACAATCTCAATTCAGCTTTCTGCAGAATTGGCTTCTAGGATGTCTCCCTCTCCCCAAAGGTTCTTGGTTCTTAACTTATACAATTCAGAATCTATCCTTTCGCTTTGTCAGACTGGTTTTCTTTGCTTGGAAAAAATATATACAGTAGTTTCATTCAATGCCATGTAGGAACAGTGCTCTTTTGCAAAAATGTTCAGTAATACTGTTCAGGATTATGGAAAAAGCTTGCCAAGTAGCCTGAGCACAGCATGCAGTATCATGAAAAGTTAAGAACTACATCAAAAATCTACAAATGCAGACGCTCTAGGAACCACATACTGCTTAACATATTTCAGTTGCTCATGTTTTCTTGGAGGCATTAAGTATTGTATAACCCCATTATGCTTTGGATGCCACCGTAAAGCATTCAGCAACTCCCAGAGCAAACTGTTGATTCATACTTGCATAACTGCATTTCACGCTTGATTTCACCTAGGCAGAATAAATAGGGAAACGGAAGAAACAAATAAGAAGAAAAAAACTTTTGGAGGAAGGCTTTCAACAAAGTTTATTTAAGAGGTAGACTTGTCAATAGGAGTCCATTTCCCAGCTTACAGAGTTACAGATTAGAGAGGTAATTAGAGTAGATCACAAAGCAGCAGATATCTGGCACAGGTTTTTATGCTGGTTTAATAAAAACTTTGCCTGGCGTGCCATCATGTGACAATCCACAGAGAGGGCACTAAGTAATATATGTTGGACTCTCTCTCTTTTTCCTGCCCTACAGAACAACAGCTTAGACTTCAGACTTGAAAATTAATTTAATGCGAACCTTTTCCCCACAACAGCCAGTAAAGAGTCAGAGTCATCCTGCCGTTCCACTTTATATTTGTCTATCAATCAAGTTTTATTACAGAGGAACTGAAGTTATTTCCAGCTTCGTCCTTACTTTGCAGCTGGGTGGCCGTAAAGCATAGAGCGGCAAGCCTAAGCTCCACGTTTGCCTGTTCGCTGGAGTCTATAGGGAACTGAAACTGGTGATACTGAACTATTCGGGGTGGATAAGACAAGGAACTCCAAAAGGGCCTCTCCAAACTGGGTGAGTGGGCAGTAAAACAGCAAATTCAATTCTATACAAACAAGTGTGAGATAAAACTGCCTGTATTATAATGCCCTTACACAAATCAGGGCTTTTCAGTATAGAGAGGAAACAAGTTAGAAGGGACATGATAAAGGTGTATCTACTATATATGAAGTGGATAGAGTGAAGTACTGTATTTCTTCCTGTCTCATAATACTAGAACTCAGGGACATCAGATGAAGTTTGTAGTAATGGGATGCTGGAAGATTCAAGACAGGAGAAAAAAGAAAGCACTTTCTCCTCCCTGTGGAATTCGCTCCCACAAAAGGCAACGAAAGAGTAGTCTTTTAGCAGGATTATTGTAATAACCTGCAGTTTCACAACAGTGTACATTTAAAGTTGATGTTACCCAGGTAATTCCAACCTGGAAGGCATCTGTATTCAGTTGTTCCCAAACATGTTTATTCAGCAACACCACAGAAAGATGGAAGCTGGGGTGGGACTGTTTGCTCTGCAAACATAAAGAGCAACATTAAATTTATCTTCCCCATTATGAAAATGTACTATACACACTGAGGGTGGGGAGGGAATGCTGTGTGGAAGCCAAAACAGTCCTGTTTTAGGCTGATCAAGACTATTCTTACAACAGTATTTGTGTTCTATGTTGGTACCAACAACAACAAAAAACTCATAGAAGTTTGCCATTTTATTGGGCTCTCTCTTACATACTTAAGGAATATACTTGAGAAGCTTCACAGAGCTCTTCAAGCTCTGTGGAAAAATGAAACAAAACACAGAATATGAAGTAGTATGATTTTGTGCAGCCCAATCAATGCAAATAATTAAATAAATGTATATTAATTTGGCTTCACAGAAATGGCTTGGTAGTCAATGCTTCGAGCTCATTCAAAAACTCAGGAAAATGGCATAGGATTAATGTATAAGTTAGATGTAATTATCTGTGCAGAATTTGAATTTCTCTGTTTCCAAATACGGTACCAAATCGCCTTGGGGTGGGGGTGGGGAGTCAACATCTCACACATGTTTTTGCTTCTTTCAGCAAATGTAGGACCACTTTGCACATGACATACTAGGAATACACCAAGACAGGAGTGTTTCTAGAATATTCCTAAAAGGAGTGCCAACTTGGCCCCACAACAGTGGGTTCCCGGAGCGGTGGGTGCCATGCAGCGTGTATGGCCCTGGCATCAAAATTTGTGGGTGCCCAGCCCCTTCATGGGTGCCACGCAGCGTGCATAGCCCTGGCACTAAAATTTGTGGGTTTCCAGGCCCTTCATGGGGAATTTTGTGGGTGCCAGGGAGGAGTTGGCACCTTTTCCCCAAGATGTTTTGAATGTGCATTTAAACAGAGAATAAATGTTTACAAGTGTAGCTGCCACACAAGTACATGTGCCCCTCAAGCAGCTCTTGATTTTGTTTGGCAGCGATAATGTAAAAAATTCCTGATAGCTTGCTACTACTGTGCAGTGTGCGAAATGGCCTTAACATGGTGATAAACAGAGGCAGCTTCCCTTCTGATTCACAACTAAAACCTGCCATCGTACAGCTGTGGTAGCTGTCTAGCTCATCATATTCCTTCATTCCTTGGGACTGAAGCTCAATAAAGTTGTGGTCAATTTGAACCCATACCCTGGTCTCTTGTCTCATTCTTTGGAAGAGGTAGGCACCACAGACAGGGTTTGGCACATGTGCCCACAAACAGGATAAGGAGAGCCTTCCCACCTGAGAGCTTCCAGATAATTTAGCCAAAGCCAGACCCCAATTTGACTGCAGCTTTACACTACAATGGACTCGGTTTAGCCTTTAGCCAAGGCATGCATCAAACAGTGAAAAGATAAGGCTAAACACAGTTTATTAGATTAGCTAATAAACTGAAGATGGATTTGCAAACATTGATCCTGAGGGTAGGGTTGCTTTCCTTTAAAAGGTTATACAACTTAATCACAATTCTCTTATAGGCACAAAATAAAAATATTCCTTCCAGTAGCACCTTAGAGACCAACTAAGTTTGTCACTGGTATGAGCTTTCGTGTGCATGCACACTTCTTCAGATACCTTATAGCAGGCATGTCCAACAGGTAAGATCATGGTCTACCGGTAGATCACTGGACGTCTGCGGTAGATGACTGGTAGATCATTGGCTCCCCCCAAAGAAGCTGAACAACTGTGGCTCCCCTAAAAAAAGCTCAACATTTTACCTCCTCTCTGAAAAAAACAACTTTGACCTGAACCCCCCAAAAGGGAGTAGATCACTGCCAGTTTTTAACTCTGTGAGTAGATCACAGTCTCTTGGGAGTTGGCCACCCCTGCCTTATAGGAATAAGATACTAAAACCAAGATCATGGCCACTGGTCCCATCACCTCCTGGCAAATAGAAGGGGAAGAATGGAGGCAGTGAGAGATTTTACTTTCTTGGGCTCCTTGATCACTGCAGATGGTGACAGCAGTCACGAAATTAAAAGACGCCTGCTTCTTGGGAGAAAAGCAATGACAAACCTAGACAGCATCTTAAAAAGCAGAGACATCACCTTGCCGACAAAGATCCGTATAGTTAAAGCTATGGTTTTCCCAGTAGTGATGTATGGAAGTGAGAGCTGGACCATAAAGAAGGCTGATCGCCGAAGAATTGATGCTTTTGAATTATGTGCTGGAGGAGACTCTTGAGAGTCCCATGGACTGCAAGAAGATCAAACCTATCCATTCTGAAGGAAATCAGCCCTGAGTGCTCACTGGAAGGACAGATCCTGAAGCTGAGGCTCCAATACTTTGGCCACCTCATGAGAAGCGAAGACTCCCTGGAAAAGACCCTGATGTTGGGAAAGATTGAGTTTACAAGGAGAGGGGGACGACAGAGAACGAGATGGTTGGACAGTGTTCTCGAACCTACCAACATGAGTTTGACCAAACTGCGGGAGGCAGTGCAAGACAGGAGTGCCTGGCGTGCTATGGTCCATGGGGTCACGAAGAGTCGGGCACGACTAAACGACAACAATAGGAAGTTATTGACTCCTAATTTACGGCCCTTATTTACTGTAGCCAAATAAAATTCCTCCAAAGGTGGCTTGGTTGGAAAATGATAACAGCAGCAAACACATTTGGATTCTTTGTGGCGTCATTTGAACTGTTTTCATTCCTAGAGGTTTGCTTTGTGGCAAAGCCAGCATGCCAAATCAGTCTGAGCCGACTCAGGACACGGGGAGAAAAAAACAGGAGGGGAAACAAGGATAAAGCGAAGTATTTCAAAGAAAGTAAAAAGGTGACATTCATTACAAGGTTGTGGCAAATTACATGGTTGCAATATCTTTTGCTTTTTATCTTAATCAGTTTAGCTCCTTAATTCTTCCATCAATACCACATTTACAGTGACATCTAGTGGTAATGAAGAACATGCTTTGGGGGGAAACTCTTGCTGAGAACTACTATGTTTTTAAAAATTATATTATATTTAGTACCTATTAGAGCCAGCTTACAGCACATTTTCTTTTTACATGTACACTGGGTAGCAATAATTAATGTGCAATCCACTGGAACTGGAATATTTTCAACCCTGTGATGAACCACTCTTCAAAATTTTCGAAAAAGAATTCATGAGAAATATGTTGACAGTAGCTCTGATTTATGTATAATCTCTAACTGGAGATACGGTAATTAAATATTTCTAACAGACTACCTTTCCTAAGTGCTTAAGTGCTTCACACATGTTGTCGCAGTAATCTTACAGCATCAGTGTTACTGTAAGCTACGAACATGAGTTTGACCAAACTGCGGGAGGCAGTGCAATACAGGAGTGCCTGGCGTGCTATGGTCCATGGGGTCACGAAGAGTCGGACACGACTAAATGACTAAACAACAACAACAACAGACTACCTTTCCTAAGTGCTTAAGTGCTTCACACATGTTGTCGCAGTAATCTTACAGCATCAGTGTTACGATATAAGCCAGTCTTCTTATTTTCATATCATAGATGGGTATGATAAAAGGGGAATGCAGGGAAGTTTAGCTCTGAATTTTTTCTGGAGCAGGTGGGATGACGCTTTCTGCCAGTACACCAAGATAATGGAAGGCCTCGCTTTACTCCAGCAAGTGAATCAAGAAATACTTTTATATCTGCATGTGACAGATTAGCAGAAGTAAATAAATAAAAAAAGGAGAAAATAAGCAAGTAGAGGCTGGGTGCTCCCTTCCTTTTCTTTGATGGGGTTTCTACTTCAAGCTAGCAGTTTAAATATTAATTTTTCTTTGAAGGATGGTTTGCATCTCATCTGGCTGAACTTTTGCTAAAGCTCAGTGTAATTTTAATTGAGCCTGTGCAGTCAGAAACATGCACCGCCGAGTTCAATGGCACTTAATTCCAGGTAAGTGCAGGATGGCAGGCATGCCGATGCTAAGAAATTTGGTGGTTTGCTATTTATTTATCGGATTTCTAGAGCATCCTTCTTCACACAGTGAACTCAGACTAGTTTCCAACATACTGCATTCAGTATAAAGTAATAAAATACAACAGAAAACCAACCATTAAAAAATTACAGCAGCACAGGGGGCGGGGAACCCCTGAAATAACAGTATCAACTAATTTATCCCATCCACACCTTCAGGGAGAGGGAATTTCACAGTAGAGGCACCACAGCAGAAAAGGCCCTCTCTCATATCACTGCAAAGTGGGCTGAGCCTATTGGCAGGATGACAAAAAGAGTGTTCCAGTGTGTAACACTGGGTTGTACACAATTCATAGATCTACAGTGTATAGGGCCTGATTTCTCCTCTATTCCCCAGCGTGCTTGCAAAATTTTATGGGTATTTTCTTTTACGTTTTAGAGGTTGAGCATACTTAAGACATAAGAGGGGAATTCTTTGAGTATACAGTGGTACCTCGGCTTACAGACGCTTCAGGTTACAGGCGCTTCAGGTTACAGACTCCGCTAACCCAGAAATAGTACCTCGGGTTAAGAACTTTGCTTCAGGATGAGAACAGAAATCGTGTGGTGGCAGCAGGAGGCCCCATTAGCTAAAGTGGTACCCTGTTTCTCATATTTTAAGACATACCCATAAAATAAGCCATAGCAGGATTTTTAAGCATTCAAGGAATATAAGCCATACCCCGAAAATAAGACATAGTGATAGGCGCAGCAGCAATGCCAGCCGCGGCAGGAGGAGGAGGAAAAAAATAAGACATCCCTTGAAAATAAGCCATAGTGTGTGTTTTTTGAGGAAAAAATAAATATAAGACATGTCTTATAATATGAGAAACACGGTACCTCAGGTTAAGAACAGTTTCAGGTTAAGAACCGACCTCCAGAACAAATTAAGTTCTTAACCAGAGGTACCACTGTACTAAGAAAAGAACTTTAAAAGAAAGCAGGTATGTGTATATTCTCAAGGAGGAAGTTTCAATGGCATCTCAAACCTAAGCAAAAACAGTAGGTTTACATCCTGAAATGACCTGGTTTCATAATACACAACAGATACACAGAAAATATACTCTCTATATAATGCCATCGGGACGGAGATATAGAACTATGCAGGCAAGAACGAGCCGTCTCAGGAACAGTTTCTTCTCTAGAGCGATTTTGGCCTTAAATGGAAAGCCTGGACTTTGAAGTCATCTTATTTTACTTGTTATTTGTATTATATTTACTGTTTTTAATTAAGTTTTGTAATTTTGGATTATGCAGAATGCTTTATCTGAGTGGATGTAGCAACCGAGTAATTTCGTTGTTCCCGCAAGGGGACAATGACAATAAAGATATCTTATCTTATCTTATCTTATCTTATGAAGCTTAACCTATTTTGACAAAGTGGTTCGGAGCCATAAACCAAGGATGTTATTTATCTCTCCCCACCACCACCCCCAGTGCCAGCCATGCATGACCATCTTTGTCCTGAATACTTAGCACGAAGGGGAAATATTTTAAGGTTGTTTTTTTTTACAAAACAAGAAGACATGAGAAAAATCAGAGAGAGAAAGAGGACTGCATTGGTTTTATTTATGACCTGTGGGAGTAACTTTGAAAAGTTTTGTTTGTACTTCCCTCCGACAAGCATTTTCAATGCAGCTTTGAAATAAGTAATAGTACCGGAAACCAATCTACCCCCCCACCCCAAAATCATGGAACCGTTAGGTTTATTCTGAGCCAATTTGAGTTAGAATGGGGGCACGGCCAAGGTCTGTCTGTTCCCCCAACCCCCGTAAGCTTCAAGATACCTCCCCAATACAAATGCCTAACTCCACCTTCATGAATGCCTTCCAACTGGTGCTGCATCTCCAGAAATTGCAGGAAAAGGAAGAGGAGCACCAGGAAAACTATGTTTCCCAGTGCTTAAGATCCCTGGCTTCCTTCTGCAGCACCACCAGAACTGTTTTGTTTCTCTGTACAATTGCCCAGGAAAGGGCTGCACATAATAATCATAATAAGACGCTTCCTGGAGCTTTTTTTAAAAATATTTTAAAAAGCCAGTTTTACCCACATGGTCACTATGAGCTGAACAGCTGCTCCACACAGTTCTGAAATGTTTTTACAAAACCCAAAAAAGAAAGATGGCAGTCAGCCCCCAGACTATCACAAAAGCACATGGAAGATGCTATCAGTCCCATGCATGGATTGGTTCTTATAGATGTGGACTGTTCCACCTATTAATAGCCACACAGAGGGAACAAACCACAACCGCTGACCTAGGGTTAAATGCAAACTGGGAGGTCATGGTTTGGGTGTAGCAGAGAAACGGGCAAAAAAGGTGAATTCATGGTTTATGATGAGGCCGGCTCCCTTCACTCAACAGCAAGTTCACAAAATATATCAGTTACACAGAGATCATCCATTGTAAAGGTGGAGCATTCTTGCATTTCACAACAGATCAGAGAAACACATTTGGAGTTCTGCTTGCTCCTTGGAGGTGCTGTGTTGTAGCCAATCATTACAAGTGCCTTAAGACAGCGTTTCTCAACCGCTGTTCCGCGGCACACTAGTGTGCCGTGAGACTCTGGCTGGTGTGCCGCGACGTGCGGCGACGAGAAGGGCGATTTGCATTGTCACGTGCCTGGCGGAAAGCAATATTTCTCCTCCTCTTTCCCAAAGCTCAGTGCAAATGAGCCTGGCGGCCGCCAATACACAACACTAACCCGCCGGAAAGCAATATTTGGCAAGTGTTTCTTACAGTCATAATTATAATATAGGACGGCACAGAGTTAATTTTTTTAACTTTTTTAATGGTGGTGTGCCTCGTGATTTTTTTCACGGAACAAGTGTGCCGTGGCCCAAAAAAGGTTGAGAAACACTGCCTTAAGAAATATCATATCAGTGGGGAAACTCGTAAAAAGTAAGCTGACCCAGAAGAATATGCAGAACTGGTGTGTTTTTTTATAGTGACTGCATAAATGAAAGTTACACTTCTCAATAATTCATGTTTACAGAAGTCACTGACCTGAAAGAGGTATATTGCGAGTTCTTTACAAGGCATGTATTTCTTTTTGTGCTTCCAGAGGCATGTCAGCAGGTAAGATGAAGTCATCAACAGAATCAGCAACCCTGCTGTGGTTCTGTAAAATATAAGATATTTGTGAGGTTGTGTGATTTTTTTAAAAGCATATATAGCTTTAGGAATAATCTTCATGAAGTTGAAATCATGTTCCTGAAGGGCAACTATACAACATCCATAAAACTTTAATCTAAGCTTTTGGGAGCTAGGAGGAAGACAGAGTCAAGAGGTTTTGACAATGCCCTCCTTCCCTTTCACAAGACTCTGTTTCACCATAACTTCACAGTTACCCCTATTGTGCCAAAAATTTAAAAAGCCACTAAGTTGGTAATTTACAGAGGAATAATTACCTCTGTAATTATTCCTCTGTAAACTAAGCAAGGAAGTAACTAAGCAAGGAAGCTGTATAAACATTGGCTCCTTTCTCAGTGAATGACTGCATCTCCTGACTGGACTCTACCAGGTCCCAAGTCCACTTGCGGACCCTTCTGTCCCTCCGTTTGCAGAGAAGAGCCTGCAAACCGTGTCACCAATACTGTGACTGCAGGCCTCTAACTTCTGGTCTTCCCCTCTGCTCCCAGGACACCAGAAGGCAGTCCCCAACAATGTTGTTTCAGTGGCTTCCCCTCTTCACAGCAGGGAAGTAGAGAAAGGGGGGAAAGGTCTCCATTGAACTCATAGCTCTACAAATAGTAAGGGCTATTAGAAATACCTAAACTCTATTCTGAAACAAGACTGAAACCAGCATGGGATTTCCTCCAAGGAGGGATACATTTACAGTGGTGCCTCGCAAGACTAATTTAATTCGTTCCGCGAGTCAATTCGTTTTGCGAAAAATTCGTCTTGTGAATTGCGGTTTCCCATAGGAATGCATTGAAATTTCTTTTTTGCCCATAGGAACACATTAATTAAATTTCAATGCATTCCTATGGGAAACTGTGATTCGCAAGACGATTTTTTTGCAAAACGAATTTGTCTTGCGAGTCACCATCAGATCGCAAGACGCATCCGTCTTGCGAAAAATTCGTCTTGCAGGGCATTCGTCTTGCGAGGTACCACTGTATAGAGAGAAATAGGGCCAGATTTAGGTTTGATGAGACCCTAAGCTACTGAAGGTAATGGGGCCCTTTATATGTCCAGCTGTCCTTTGTCAACATCAAATTGTCGCTTTTTTGTGTGTGTTGAATATATATGCTATATGGTCATTTATGGACCTAATAGGCATCTTGAAGCTACGAACATGAGTTTGACCAAACTGCGGGAGGCAGTGCAAGACAGGAGTGCCTGGCGTGCTATGGTCCATGGGGTCACGAAGAGTCAGACACGACTAAACGACAAAACAACAACAAAGGCATCTAAAGCCATTTGCACATGCAGAATGTAGGTACCCTATATATATAAATGAGCAAACCAGTGATATTTTAGGGAGCAGGCTAGCAGACGGGGCCCATTACTTACATCAGGGGTCCCCAGACTTTCTGCGCGGCGGGCCGGTGCCCGCTGCGCCGACCGCGCGGTGGGCCGGAGGGCAGGGGAGTGCGCGCGCAGCGGGCCGGAGGGCGGGGGAGTGCGCGCCCGTGCGCATGCGCACACGCACACGGGCGGGAAAAAAATCGCCAAAAATCGCTTGTGCGCATGCGTATGGGCCTCCCCCGACCCGGAAGTGCACCAGAAATGACCTCTTCCGGGTCGGGAGAGGCCCATACGCATGCGCACAAAGGATTTTCGGCGATTTTTTGCCGTTTTTTTAGATCGTCGCTGCGCCGCGCGCCATGAGAGCGGGCGGCGGCAGCGGGCGGCGGGAGTCGTCGCGGGCCGGATTGGAAGGCCGATTGGGCCGCATCCGGCCCGGGGGCCGTAGTTTGGGGACCCCTGACTTACATCATAGGAGCCTACACAACACAAAACACTGTTGCTGTATGTAGGTTTTATTTTATTTGTTTTTTATCTTATATTTTGGAAATGTACATCCAGTGTTTTTTCCTTTAAAAATTTTTTGGGGGCCCCAAGAGAGGGGGGCACTAAGCTATAGCTTGTTTAGCTTATATGTAAATCCGGCACTGAAGAGAAACCACTCTAGGATGCCTTTCTCCAGTGAAGAGGAGAGCAGTGCTCCAAAAAATGAAGTTGTCAATAACAAACCTCATTTTAAAAAAACCAAAAAAAACCAACTCCAAGCATTTCCTCCACAATTACCTTATTTAAATCCTGGAATTCAACAATAGCGACAATACGCTTTCCATAACATAATCCCCACCCAATGAAAGCAAAATCTGTGCATGCCAAAGGAGGCTCGGAATAATTTTATTTGTGCTCTTACACTAGAGAGAAATTTGGCTTTCTTCCTACAACAGGCATCAAGGGGAAGACTGCCAGAAGCAAACACGAAAGAATCCAGCTTAGCACGATTGTCTACAGCAATGAAAAGAAACACCAAATAAATGAGTCACGTGTGCAGATAAAACTAATTATGGGAACTGAAATACAAAGTGGAAACACCAGGGTTTAGGTGAGGTCATGTCAAAATTGCCATTTGCAGGTCTCCGAATCCTCAATAAAAATATGCATGCACCAAATGGAACCTTCTGCCTCACACGTCATTTTAAGAGTTATCCTTCGCAAGCTTGAGGCAAAAGGTTGCATTTCGCACTCAAGGCATGTTTGGGCATTGGGCTGAAAGCAGTAGTTGAAAGCAGGGACTGCATGCAAATCTTCCCCCAGTGCCCCAGTGCATGATGGCCCCGCCTGCTCAGTTCCTGGCCTTCCTGGGCTGAGCAGGGTAAGATCTGGAGTGGGCTTCTACTCAAGTTTGCAAGTAGGACCCTCTGCATGACCGGGGAGCCCAATAAGACAGCCCTCCTGTGTTTGTTGGTGACCTCCTCACCTGCTGTGTGCCTGCCACCATCTGCCATGAGTGGGCTGCAGTGGGTGGGCACGCAGCAGAAGAGAAGGGTAGAGGCAGCGGGGAGGGTGGTGGCAGCCTTTTCTGCTTTCTCTAGTGGCAAAATGTCCTGGACCAGCACCACATAAACTACAAGGTAAGTCAGTGCCCTAGGTTTCTATATCTAAGGATTACCAAAACGTAGCATGGTCAAAATGTGAATAAAGCTGCAGTTCATCTTTGAATCGTATGGTTAAGAAGTGTGATAAAAGGCAGAACTAATCACTCTTCAGATAAACAATTGTGGGGTGAAGTGACTTCCCCATTGACCTGCCACACAGTCATAAAATTGCAGAAGCCTTTCAACTCCATTATCAAGAACATATTTAAAGCTCTGTGACATTAAAGCAGAAAGGGACTTAGGAGCCACATGGATTTTATGTAATGACCAGGTGGCTGCTATGAGAATTGTGCACCTTTTAAGAATTGGTGTCTGAATTGGCTTGTTTTTCTCCATACTCATTCTCCCCCCCCCCGCCCCTTTTGGATCATGGCTTTTTGATTGCAAGCCTGAGGAAAAGGAGTGCCTTATGTTTTATTGATTTATAAGCCCCCTGGGATGCTTTTCGGCTGAAGAGTGGGGTAAAAATATCTTAAATAAGTAAAAGAATCAGAATCTCTCTGCACATTAAATACCTTTGCTTGGTTCCACTGCTGAGTAACCAATGGCCACATGGAAAAGATAAGCAGGCCAAAACTGAGGGTGGAACGATAGAAAAAGGAGAAAACCTAGATTTAGAAATGGAGGTAGGGGAGAGAAAATGTTAGCAAGACTGACATTCTCCTCAAACAAAGAATATACCAAATAATATCTTCATAGCTAAGTTTTAATTTCTCAAAACATTTTCTGTATTCATCCTTTTCATTATAGTTTAAATGTGTTTGTTTTTTTAAAAAAAGGTTTCCAATAAAGTAATGGAAACTAATTAATGAAAATCAATAATTAGGTGTATCACTTACTAATATTTCAATTCCCAGGATGCAAACGAGTAAGAATCCAGCAAGCTGAGCTGGCTGAAAGTTCACGAGAGATGTGACCAATCTCTGAATAACTGGGTATCTGTATGAAAAGATTACATTAGGCAATTATTATTTTTTATCAGATCCGAAAAGTACATAAACATTGTCACCTGACAAGAACCCTCAATGGCTATGAACTGGAAACAGCAGTTTCCAGTGCAGCATGAAACAAGAGAATAACTATTTACCGACATGACTTGAAGTATCTACTTTGGGCCAGTTCAAATTTTGTGTGGCACAAGTTTCTGCTTCGTATACATCAGTGTACAAGGCAGTGAACTTAGAAAGACTAAAGACATCATATGCAGCCTGGATCAGATGGATGCTTTCAGTAGCCAGAGAGCAGAATTAAATTCTGCAGACTTTCCTATCCCTCACTCAGAGTCCAGACACACCACTTCTTCATCCTCTCCCGCTACGCATAGTTCAAATGCCCAATTTGCCCTTTCCTTCAACTATTCCATGAAGACGGAATACCAAATGAAACGAAACAATCACTGTTAGCACTTCTGGCAACGAACTGCTACTCTGTCTGCAATCAATACCTATTGTACTAACCTACAGAATGTGGTTCACTGCACAGCAGGAGCCACATGCAAAAAAACCCAACCAAAAATAATAATGCCAATCAAATTTTATTGTGTGGTGGGTGGGTGTCCGCATACATAGAGTCTACAAAACAATTTACCCAACAACAACAAAAGAGCATAAATCAGATAATTTGCTGTTCAGAAAGTAGGGGGTCATGTTATTCAACTACCTTTCTGCCATATTAAAAGCACTTGCTCATCAGTAGCACAATCATGCTTTTTTATTTTTGTGTGAATGGCGCATGAATATTGCAAGGTTTTAACTTTCCCTGTGCAGGTTTTCTAGCTGTGAGTGAGGGAATATGAACTTGCTAGTGTGCATTAACTTGAAGTGACTGAAAGCATCAATGAATGTAGAATTTGGGTGGGTACCGTATGATTGAAAGTTGTATCACATGAGTTCTGATGTTTTATCTCTGTGTGTTTTTGCTTTATGTGCTATATTATTTAATCTTGTTGTTTGATTGCCTTGGTAAACCATTTTGCAATATTTCTTAGGAGCAGAATTATACTTGAAATAAACAATAGATACCAGGCCACTTTAGAAGGTATTACCCATCAGTTCCAAAGCTTTCTTTGCCTTTTTGCTTACTCTTGATCAACTTCAAATGCAGCCATACAGATTCCCTACCTCCCACCCCTCCTTCTTCAAAACTCACTCTTTCAAAACTGTGTACCATATCGGGACTGGTAACAGACAATATATGTAATAAGTCCAAGGCAAGCTTTGAATGAGCAGGAAAATGGCAATTAATACTCCGACAGCGAGAAACGTATACTGGAAAAGACAACTGGCTCCCTGAAAATCAAACAAATACTTGTAAATCTTACTTTAACATTGCAAATATTTTATTTTAATGTTTCAGATTAAACTACTGCAAAATGTTTGCCAGCTTTTGCAATGCAAGGTGGACAAAGCAAAATTCCAACAAGCTGTTGACAAGCGGATTAGTTCACAGAAAGCACAAATCAAAAACTTCTTAGGATGGAACTAGATACTATCATAGAGGGGGGAGTCATGTTGAATTAGCCAACTCCTTAACACATAATGAAATGCCATTGTGTCCCAACGTCTCCAAGCCACGCATTTCCCTGTCTTCCCTCCCTACAGAATCAGGGAAAAACAGTAGCCACGTTCAGTTGTAAACTCTTGCCTCAAAGCATAGTGAGGGAAATTATTCTGTGAACGCACTGTACATTTGTGTACACAGCTCAAGCACCCTGTGCTTTGCTCCTGGCCTTCCTAGAGCAGAAAAACAAACCTCGGCTTCCTGCTCAAGGTTTGTTGAGAAGAAGCAGACCACAGGTTTTGGTTCAGATGTAATTGCAGGCCACAACTTGTGGTTTTGTTTCGCTGCTCAAGGAAGGCAGGAGCCAAGCGAGGAGGGCTTACACTGCATGTATCAGCACACAGCTTGCTCACAGGCTAATCTGCCTAGCTATGCTTTCCAATCAGTGTTACAATCCAACATTGCCACTATGATAACAAAGGGACACTGCCAAGGAGGAGGCAAACTCTATATAAAGTTGCCATTTTCAGAAGCGTTCTTGTCTTGCAATGTCTACTTTCATCTTTCGGGCTGTAATGTGTATATGGAGTTCTGCTATCTGAAAGGCCTACCCTGATCGTTTCTGTAGAAGAAGCATGCATCTATCTGACATATACACTTTCCTCGACAAAATTCATGGGACAGACCAAATATACAGCTTTGCAGGATCATGATCAGAGAGAGGGAGTGGGGGGGGGAGAGAATTACTTCCCTTTGAACAAATTAATTTTAAGAAGTTTTTCTGGCAGTGCACTTGCAAATCAAAACTTTCCACGAATCACAAAAAATAGCACCTGTGCAAATAACTGTAAGGAAACGTAAGTTTCTAAAAACATTTTTTTCCCAACAAGGATTTATATCACTGAAGATTCAAATCTGCCTAAATGAGAATACAGTCGTACCTTTGACTTCCAAGTCAATGGAATGCGTTCCGGAAGTCCGTTCGACGCCCAAAACATTCAAAAATCAAATCACAGCTTCTGATTGGCTGCAGGAAGCTCCTACAGCCAATCAGAAGCCGTGGAAGCCCCGTCTGGCATTTGGGTTCCAAAAGAACGTTCGCAAACTGGAACAATCATTTCTGGGTTTGCGGCATTCGGGAGCCAAAACATCCAAGTTCCAGGGCGTTTGACAACCAAGGTACGACTATATATACCAATAATATGGGAATTTCTTATGCTGTTTTGAAAAACAATGCTAGGCAGATACAAACAGGCACAATATGTATGAGGAAAGAGCACAGAAAAATCCAACATCTACCTTTTACTATTTCTAATGTTATCCTAGGCAATTTCCTATATATGCACATATTATCCCCTGCTGAACAATGCAGATTTTTTAAAAAATAGACACTTGTTTGTGAAATTGCACCCATATTCATCCAGAAATATAAACCCTACCAGGATTCATCTGTGGGGAAATGAAGGCATACACATGTTCTAAGGAATCAGTGTAGCTTGGTGGTTAGAGTGTCAGACCAAGACTGGGGAGACCACAGTTCGAATCTCCCACTCATTCCATAAAGTGCACAAAGTGATCTTTGGCCAATGACCACATCTTAGCCTAATCTACCTCACAGGGCTGTTGTGAGGATAAAAACAGGGAAGCTACATATGCTACCTCGAGTTCTTTGAAAGAAAGGTCGGATATAATTATAAGTAGTGAGAAGTGGTATGGCACCTTTTTTTAAAAAAATATCCAATTTGCTCTTGTGAGCTCCAAGAGATACAAACCCCATTGTTTAAAAAGCAATTCGAACATTTTGAATAATTTACTCTCAGATGCTTAAAAATATTTAGAGATGTAATATGTAATACTCTCAAACACCTCCGGAAATTCAGAGCTCTGAAATTACATCTTTAAATATTCTTCAGAATCGTACGGGGAGAGGATATTTGAGACTAAACACAAGGTATGAAACATTTTGTCTCTAAGTATTCTTTGAATTATTTAGAATAACTAATCAGCCCAGCTTATCTCATCTTACACTGTACTTTACAAAAGGCCAAGACTCTGCTCACATGAATTTATTGGGGAATGCTAAGAAAACAGAGATCTTCGTTCGTGTCAGCAAACAAAGCAAATCCTTTCATAATGAAAGGTTTTCAGAGGTTTAATTTTTCCACAGCAGAATGTCTTTGCTCTCAGTTCATCTTTTCAACTGTGCCTAGTTGTCTGAGCACTTGTCAGAGAAAACCTTTTTTTCTTCTTATTTAATAGATGCATGAGATACCAGGAAAGGTGTCACAGGATTATTTTTGTGTCAGATGTATGAGAAAGAGGTAGCCCCTTCTCCTTAACCTTGGTTTAACATTTACTGCAGATGAATAAATGCTGCAAAAAACACTGGTTGATCCAGCATTGTTTTTAAGATTTCCCCCCCCTTGGCACTTGTTAACCACTCTCAGCTCTACTTGGGTTAAAGTGCAAGATATAAATGTAATAAATAACTATACCTGTAGGCCTGCCAAGCCAGACAGAAAATGCCCTAAATGGCCTTGGCCCTGTATACTTGAAGAAGTGTCTCCAACCCCATCGTTCAGCCTGGACATTGAGGTCCAGCTCCGAGGACCTTCTGGCGGTTCACTCCCTGTGAGAAGTTAGGTTACAGGGAACCAGGCAGAGGGCCATCTTGGTAGTGGCGCCCACCCTGTGGAACACCCTCCTTTCAGATGTCAAAGAAATAAACAACTATCTGACTTTTAGAAGCCCTGTTTTGGGAAGTTCTTAATGTTTGATGTTTTATTGTGCTTCTAATATCCTGTTGGAAGCCGCCCAGAGTGGCTGGGGAGGGCCGGCCAGATGGGCGGGGTATAAGCAATAAATAAATAATTATTATTATTTTTATTATTCAGGCAGAGACCTCAGAAGTGGCAGAGCTCAACTTACCTCTTTATTGGCGATACTCCTCGTCAGGTCAGTATGCATCTTTGTAATAATCAAAATGACATAAAGTGTCCAGCCGACAAAACCCATGGTGACACTGAAGCCTAGGAAAAACCTGTCGTACGTATGATAATACGAGAGTCCTTCCAAAGCAAGGCGAATCAGTTTGCTGCAAAGAGAAACCTATGGAAAGGAAACAACCGTTATAATCCTATTGCTCTCAAGACTGACTTGCAACTGGGCTCGAATCCAGCTTTCATAGACAAACCCAACTACCAGTGATGAAACTTAGAAATGAATCGAAGAATAAAATGTAAACATCAAATGTAAAAGATAAAGGACCCCTGGACAGTTAAGTTCAGTCAAAGGCGACTATGGGGTTGCAGCGCTCATCTCATTTCATGCCAAGGGAGCTGGCGTTTGTCCACAGACAGTTTTCCAGGTCATGTGGCCAGCAGGACTAAAAACCACTTCTGGCGCAACAGAACACCGTGACGGAAACCAGAGAGCACGGAAACAGCGTTTACCTTCCCATCGCAGCAGTACCTACTTATCTACTTGCACTGGTATGCTTTTGAACTGCTAGGTTGGCAGGAGCTGGGACAGAGTAATGGGAGCTCATTCCGTTGCGGGGATTCGAACCGCTGACCTTCTGATCGGCAACCCCAAGAGGCTTGGTGGTTTAGACCACAGTGCCACCCGTGTCCCTGTTACATCAAATGCAAACATTCTACCACTAGATAGCAATAGGGGAGGGAGGTCCAGATAAGGCAGGGAGGGGGAGCCTCAGGCCCCATGGGCCAAATCTGACCCTCTAGTCTAGACATCTCTATCTGGCCCTTGGGACTCTCCAAAGTGCACAACTTCCCCCCAGCCACACCCCTTCTCCCCTCACCAGCCCTGCTTTGGACCCCACTTGACTGTTTTTGCCTGGCTGGAATGTGTCCTTGGACTCCAATGGTGCTTCTTGCTTGTATGGATGGAAAATATTGCAGGACATGTGAAGAAACTGGCCTATTGTATTAAAAAAAGGTTTCTAAAAAGGGGCCACTCTTGCACCTGTCGCTGCCTCGCCACCAGCAACTTGCCCTCAGAAGGTTACTCAGAGGGAAATGCGGCCCTCAGTTTGAAAATTGTTTCCCCATCTCTTTAACACTTCACTTAAATACCACACAGAAGACTAAGGGAATATGGAAGGGACTGTTTCTGTTCACTTACCGCTTCCTCGTATTTCTCTTGATGGATAGAAGTCCTTGCTTTTCTAAGAATGTCAATCTGTTCCGATTCAGAGAGAGATCTATGCACAAGATAGAGGAATTTTATTTTGTTTCAGTTTCACTTCTATTTCTCTTTTGAGGATGGAAGAATAAGAGTGGGCAAACTTCTTGCAATATAGTATTCTACGGTATCTGTTTTGCTCTATAAAAGCTGTGGTTGTTACTTTTTTAAAAACAACAACAATGCCCTCATCGATGGCCATCTTGCTTAAAAGCATGTCTACAAGGGACCATTGGAAACTTTATTTTTAGAAAAAATTGCTGTATTTCCCCTGGAAAGTTTTTAGGTTACGAAGATGAGCCACAGAACGCAAGGAGATTTATTGCGTCTGGAGAAAACCATGGAACCTGAGGGGATCCGTTAAAGAGAGCAGCAAGTTATGCAATGTAAAGGATATATTAGATAGGGTATTAGAGAACAACAGCTTCTTCTTTTTATTCAGGTTGGCTGGGGCAGGAAATCTTAATAATTGCCAAACTTCTGAATCACTATGTGTATGCAACAAGTATGAAAATCTGGGAAATTTGAATGGATGCTCACTGCATCTTACAGATCACGGCACCGATGTAATACCGAGCAGGCCCAAGAGGCTTGGGATTATAACCTCAAAAACTATAGAGGCTTATCGTCAACAATGGGGGAGGGTGGGGGGGAATCTGCTTTGTTACAAGAATATAAACAACATCGTTCCTGTGTAAGGACAATTAATTATGTAACTAAACATCAGCGCTAATTGTGCAAAGGCTTGTAAATTGTCCCTTAGGAGATGTTAGTAACTCTCACTGGGAATATACATGACAAAATTAATATTTCCACCACATCATTCATGTCTCCCAATAAAGAAAAGAGAAATTGACAGTTCAGACACCAAGTCTGTGATGAAAATGAAGAACCATGACAGTTTCAAGAGTTCAGTCTGGCTATTGATCCCTGGCTCTTTTGAAAGAGGCCATCTCTGCCGATATGGCTTTCTTCCTGTAGGGTGGGGTGTCACTAAACCTTATAAAACAAGTAAAAATAAACCAACCCAACAATTTGAAAGTGGGAAATCTGTGCTTAGCACATATTACCAAACACATGAATTTGTTTCTACACCCTTATTTAAAACACAAACATTAAAAGAATAATAATAAACATTAAAATAATAATAAGTTTCTCAATGGGCATAAACTGGTGAGATGAAATGCCTAAGCAGCTCACGACAACAAAGCAGATTATTTTTTTAAAAGGCTGGGAACAGGGAAAGCACTCTTGCACACATGTATTTTGCATGTAAATAAATTAAAGAGCCAGGGTCAATTAAAGGCCGGAGGGAGGGGAAAATGTGATCTACAGCAACTCCTCTGGCCAACATTGCAGCAGAGTCAGAAGAATTCAGCAGGAACTAGAAATAGCAACTTTAGCCTCAAGGTCTGAAAGATGTGATGCAAGACACTTTCCAGTGAACGAGGCTTAATGGGGGAAAGCAGGAGAAGATTGCCACAAATAATAATTTAAAGTAAACTCTCCATGTTGCAAAGGCTAAGCATGCATAAAAATGAAAAAAAGGAACTCACTAGCTGTTCCAGTGAAAAACAGGTACACATGTGTACAGTGGTTTTTTTTAGTTTGTTGCTGGTTTTAATCTTTTGAATGTTTTAAATAGATATTATAATTGTTCTTGCCAATAATACTTTTGTTTTTTGGGTTTTTTTGTAAACCGCTTTGAGGGTTGTTGTTGTTTTAAAAATAAAATGGTGTTTACATTTTATGAAATAAAATGAATAAATAAAAAAAACAAGCTGTTTAAGGCTTATGCAAAATTAAAGGACAGATAGAAAATAAAGGCTTTTAGCATATTTACTAAGAACATAGTCTAGAGGAATGCATTGGTTAAGAGACAGAGAGTTGAACCCGGGAAGCTCCCAAATTCAGTCCCTATCTTGGAGAAGAAGAGCTCACTAGATGATGATGGCCTGAGGCAAGCCGTTCACTACAAACTTTCAGCCTGGCTCCACTGAAACACGGGGATAAAAATATTGATCTACCTTACAAGGTTATTGTAATGCATGCGTAGCACTCTTGTGATGTAAGCATTGCATGCAATAACGGTAAGAAAAATATCTCGGTCACTGCTTTCATCCTAATAGTGGTCTGCAGGCTACTTGTTCATCTCTTTGAGACCAGAGGGACTTTGGGGGAGAGGATCAAGCATATAACACATTAAGTAAACAAAGATCCTAGGCTAGGATGATCCTCAGGGTTCCTTCCAACTCTAGGATTCTATGAATGTGAATTCTATGACAGCTTCGCTTCCTCTACTAGGAATGTATCCAAGAATGTATGTGGGTGGGACTATTTGTACATTTTAGCTTGTTTTCCCTCCTCTTTGATAAAATTCAGAGAGATACTCAAAAGTGCTAACTGTAGGGAATCTGTTCACTACAAAGGAAAACTTATTTCTTCTCCGCAAAAAGTCCTGTGGACCATAGTTCTCGGAGGGAGTTAAAGGAACTTTTATGAGAATTCTTAGCACTCATTCTGAGTTGTAATTCCGGTCATTCTTTAATTTTAGAATATGCTTTACAATAGATATGGCCATACGTTCTAAGAAGCTCACTCAGCAACTGAGGTCTGGCCAACAGACACTGCTGCCCGTTATGTGTCTTTGCAGTATATTAGGACAGTAAACAACGAAGAGTCATTTGCTGCCACAGCTTTTCTTCTTTCTGAACAGCGCTTCGTTAAATGTTCAGAGAGGTTCGCAAAACCCCTCTTCTTCCAACAGGGATCTGGTAGCACAGAGTCATTCCTGTGGTTCTTTTAATTTAGATTGGTTTTAATTGATGGCGTCTGTACTATGATCTTATGGTCTTATTGGCTGGTGTTGCAAGCTACTTGGAAAAAGCAGTATTAAATTGTTTGTTTTAAATAGGAAGATGTCAGCTACACAGCCCCCTCGTAATTTATCTCCCAGCTCTAGACGGGGATAGAGACAGGAGCAGTGAGTATTACGCTTGCTCAGTTTTTCCCTTTCTGAGTATCACAGTCTGCTTCCTCAAGCCATCCTCCTGAGCCAACAACTTGGGTCTATCTTCTCCTACTCTCCATGGCAATTGAAAATAAAATCAGGAGTAAACTGGGGTAAGCCTGCAGCTGGCACTGATATTCATGACCTCCTCTAAATATTTATCCTCACAACACTCCACCATGTCATAATTATTTCCATCATATTGGGCCCACCTAGCTCGGCTTTTAAGTGTTTGCATCTTCTCAATCCAAGCACTGATCCCACGCAGCCGTAACTGCTCAGAAAATATCCCTATCAGTCCAGTTATTCCTTTATCATATGTACCTGACAGAAAAGCAAATAGATTTTTTTTAAAAAAAATGTCTTTAAGGAAACACAGTAACACTTAGGACACCCTTACTTGAATGGTGAAAACAGGAATGAGAGTGTGCTTTTCTTCTTCTGCGCCATCTTAATCTGAGAAAGAACGATAGGTTTAAACAAAAAGCAGTGCATACTGTTAGGGAAATGAATTAAGAAAAATATGGAGACACATGCCAACCTTCTGCATCTACCATACTCAGGATATATATATGTTAAAAATGCAGTCTAAGCATGTTTCTCAGATGCAAGCCTCAGTGTTCAGTGAGGCTTACTCCCAGGCCCTAAACACAGCCAGTGGGGGAGAAGGGTTGATATATATGGTTTGAGAAGGGAGGAGATAGGAGAGGCACACTGAACATTACTGCAGGGTCCTTTGAGTGGACCACTACAAGTGTCTTAAGAGATCAACTAAGGTTATGCCTACACCAGCTTTCTTTCCCATAATGGATAAACCCAAATTTAATTTGCTCTGATGGTGTCCTAGAAACGCCACATTATACCTGGTTCTGACTCCTTGAGTGAAGACATCTAGGAGCAATATAGTCCAAAAATTTACCCAAAGAGAGGCATAAGAACCAGGAGCAGCAACTTATAGCTTCCCTTCACTATAGTATCTAGGAGCAGACTATTCTTGGGGGACCCACTCTCATCCAGATACACACACACACACACACACACACACACACACACAGAGACAGAGTCGTGCCTTGCGATCAAAACCCGGAAGTGAGTGTTCAGGTTTTCGAACGTTCTTTTGGAAGCCGAACATCTGACGGGGCTTCCGCAGCTTCCGATTTGCTGCAGGAGCTTCCTGCAGCCAATCAGAAGCTACGCTTTGGTTTCCAAACGCTTCGGAAATCTACAGACGCTGGTGGACTTGCAACTCCCATCAGCCCTAGTCAGCATGACCAACAGCCAAGGGTGATAGAAGTTGAAATCCAAGAGGCAAACAAGGAAGGTGCACAACATGAGCCAGGTTCAGGAGGAGTTTCAAAATCTAGGCACATTTTGTAAGAAGGCCCCCTCCTTTGTTGCAGTGAAACATATTTCAGACACATAAGAGGTCCTTTTTTAATGACCTTAAAGAGCAGGCAGGCACCTATGGGAGCTAGTCTCTTGGTCTGAAACAGATGAATGGCTCGAGCTTGGATGGGAACTTTTGGGTTTTCTGCCTTCTTTGGCATGTACCAGAAGCTACATGAACAGATTGTAACGGGAATGTTCCAAACCCGGCTGAAGAGGAAATGCAAACCCCGACTCTGCAAATGCTGGCGATTCAAGTCCCAGTTGCTTGAATAGGACCCGTGCCAGCAGAACACTTTGAGGATTGCCAGCAATAGTCATTAGTGAGATTGGAATTCAATTCCAGGACCCATCTGACCCCGCTGGTAGAATGCATTGCTTTCAGTGGCAACAATTAACACTGGCAAGCCAGAGTTTGTCCCTTAAACTCCTCATCCTAATACAGTATTATACACGATACCACAAGTATCGTGAAATATTTCCATTTCTGCTTAAGTCAATGAAAAGTATCAAGCTGTTACAATAAAAAACAGAGGCAGGGATATAAACTAAAATTACTTGATGCTGCTGCTTCTTATTTATAAATTCAACATCTTAGAATAATTCTTTTATCATTTTAAGTTGCAGTCCTAAGTACTGTATTTAAATGCTCTTTGTCTCCACTGTAATAGCTTTTATAAGTTATTTTTCCACTGCATGTATTTAGACAGACGTGTAATGTTTGCGTTTGAGCAATATTTCATTTACCTTAAATTGTTCAAGAATCTGAGCAGCATTCGTAAACATACTCTCTGCTTTAAAATGAGCAGTGTTGTTCAGGTACTCCAGAGGTAGACTCCCCTGAAAAACACACCAAAACCCATGTTTTATGGACACATCACGGATAGCTCAGATGGTTAAGAGCAGGAATCCCCCAAACTGCGTCCCTCCAGATGTTTTGGCCTACAACTCCCATGATCCCTAGCTAACAGGAACAGTGGTCGGGGAAGATGGGAATTGTAGTCCAAAACATCTGGAGGACCGAAGTCTGGGGATGCCTGGTTAAGAGTATGGTGCTGATAACACCAAGGTTGCAAGTTCGATCCCTGTTAGGGACAGCTGCATATTCCTGCATTGCAAGAAGTTGGACTAGATGGTCCTCTACAATTTGATGATTCGAAGAAGCCAAGACTAGCAAAGCATGTAAGCAGTTTCGGTGGGGAAGCAGAAATGGCTACTCTACAGTACGAAGTCATTATATACTGAAGGGCAGCAGGATCTCACCTACCAGTCTCTCCCCTGCCCCATGGCCATGACCCCACACCACTGGCATCGCGCTGACCCATCACACACACAAAAAGAGTGCAACATGCTTAACTGGCATTCATGTATGGTGCTCCATGATGCAAGAGAGAATCAGGCACCAACCAAGATCCCCCCCTGACCTTGAATGGAGAAGCACCCCACACATATTGCCCCTCTGCATGGTTGAAAAATGTACAGGCAACCATGGGTGTGCCTGGTGGCTCGTCAGGGGAGGGGGCAGGAAGTGACCCTGAAAACCCAGAATGCACTGAAAGAACATGTGAGCAGGGTTCAAGCAAACCCACTCTGAACTTTAATCTCAGAATTACAAGATTGTGGAGCTGGAAGGGACCCTCTCACATCTCCATTTTTTATTTTCAGACTGCCCATGCGCCCTGGATTACTAATACAGATATGCAAAAGCCGGCACACGGAGACATTTGGCGAGGCTTTTGCAACTTTCTTGAAGTGATTCCACTGCCTTCCGGTCTGCTTCTCTTTTTATATATATACTTTTCACATTTATGCATTTCTTTAGTTTTACAATCAATTTAACATTTCAAAATTTGACTTCCTTCCCCCTCTTTCTGTGGTTCCTTAAATTTGTTTCTTAGCATCTTCTGCATATCCAAATTCATTTAACATGCTCATTTAATTATGTACCGTAAAGATACACTCTTATAAAACTGCAGGTTGTTACAATAATCCTGCTAATGTTTTTATCTGTTTACAATTCATCTGTAAATATTCAATAAACCATTTCCATTATTTATATTAAAAAGTTTGTTGTCTTCATTTCTTATTCTTCCGGTAAGTTTCGCCATTTTTGCATATTCCATGAGATTTTGTATCCATTCTTTCTTTACTGGGACTTCTGCTTCTTTCCATTTGGGGAAAGTAACATTCTTGCTGCTGTAGTAGCATACATAAATAAATTCCTATACAATTTAGGTAGTTCTGTGCCTATAATTCCCAAACTGTGCTTCTCGACACAGTTCAAAGTTTCAAGACATCAGCAGTTTGGAAACAGTATATCAAAGTCCACTTGCTCCCCTGTAACCCCATCAAGATCTTAAAGGCCTGCTTTTGGAGTTCTGTTCTGTCTGAGTTGAGGCAGACTTGAGAACACTTTTTCCAATGTGATATGCACTGGCGGAGGAAGAGGGGGCGGGGGATCGCCCCGCCCCCGGCACCACAATCCTGATGGGGTGCCATTGAGGCTGCCCCCCTGCGCTGGGCGCCACGCCCCCCAGGACACGTGCCACGCCCCCCAGGACACGCGCCAGCCACACCCCTGCCTGCTCACCCCCCCGCTCCGCCACTGGTGATATGATAAGTTTGTTTATTAAAAATATTTCCCCCCCCCCACTTTTCCTTGCAAGGGTTGGTTTAAGGATTCTAATTGCGTGACCAGGAGAAAAAACCCAGCAACTAGCATGTGTCTTACCACAGAGTTCAGAGGGAAAGGGACTCCGATAAGAGAAGCCATCAGCGGTGCTATGTCTGCCTGCAAAGAAAAATGTGCACAGTTTAAGGCTGCGAAGCAAAGTGCTATAAAATTGCAAAGTGGAAAAATCTGTTTTGATACAAACAAAGTGTGAGGTCCTTTAAAACTTGCTGCAGACTTTAGGTCCTTCGAAATAATACTGTCCATGTGAAATATACTCGGAGTCGAGAGTGAATTTCATGCTCTTTATTCAGCTCATAGTCATCAAGGAGGAGAAGAGAAGACGAATCGCTCTTTCCCCAAAACCATCTGCTTATATACATTATTTACACAATGGGCCTTGCGTGATTGGCTACTTCAGGGCTACACCTGTGGGCCAATTATATTGTGGATTGACTTCTGCCTGCAGCCTGATTGGCTGCTCCTACAGGCCAATCAGGTAGCAGATTCACTTCTGCCAGCCGCCTGATTGGCTGCTCCAGCAGGCCAATCAGGTTGCGGATTCACTTCCACCTGGAGTTGGATTGGGTAGCTCCCGCTGATTCTGAATCCTATTGTTCTAGGATTCAGCTCAGTACATAACACCCCTCCCCTCTAAGTTCCAGTTCTGCCCGGGAAGTTGCATTCGTAGTCCCCAAGGTCTGCTGGCCGCCTCCGTGTGCGTTGTGGCCTGGGGTGTTCCTTGGTCAGGGGTTCTGGTTCTGGCTCGTGTTCCGAGGCTGCTGGCTGTGCCGGGGCTGTCTGGTCTGGCGCCACTGAACCACTAGGTTGTAGCTCTGGTTCCGGTGTCCTTCCAGCCTCGGGGCGCCCCTCTGTGCCTACTGCTTCTGCTTCCCCTGCCCACCCCTCTCGCTCTACAGGCCTCACTGCCCTGCTGTCCCCTTGGGACCCCTCTGTCCCGCTCTCCTCCCGGGTTCCTCCTGGGAATCGTCGCCGTAGCTGGTCGCAGTGGCGGCGCCAACATTGCCCCCCTTCCGTTAGTACCTCGTACGACACGGGACCGGTCACCTTGGTGACTGTGGCGGGTACCCATGCTGGGCCTGCCCCAAAATTCTTTGCATACACTGGGTCCTGGGCCACAAATGTCTGGGGGTTCCTGCCTTTCCCCACCACTACCTCATCCTGAGCTCTGTCGGGGTGAAGTCGGTCCAGTCTAGTTGCAAGGCGCCGGCCCATTAGTAATTCAGCTGGGCTCCGGCCCGTCGTTGTGCTTGGGGTGCTGTGCTGTGCTAGAAGAAATGTGGCAAGGCGGTATTCCCAGTCCCCTTGTGTCATGCGGCGGAGGCTGTCCTTGGTGGTCCGCACCATGCGCTCCGCTTGGCCATTGGTGGCAGGGTGGAATGGTGCTGAGCGGATGTGGCGGATGGCGTTCTGCGCTGTGAAGGTCTGGAACTCCTCTGACGTGAATGCGGTTCCATTGTCCGAGACGAGGGTGTCAGGGAGCCCGTGGGTCGCAAACAGCTTACGTAGTACCCTGATGGCTGCCGCCGTAGAAGTGGATGGTACCAGTGCGACCTCCAGCCATTTGGTGTAGGAATCCACCACTATGAAGAATGTTTTTCCCTGGAAGGGGCCAGCGAAGTCCATGTGCAAGCGTGACCATGGATGTCGGGCGGACTCCCAGGGCTGGACTGGGGCCCTTGGGGGATCCGGGCGGGATTCTTGGCAGGTCTGGCAGTGTTGGACCCAGGCCTCTATCTCTCTGTCAATCCCCGGCCACCACACATAACTCCTGGCAAGGGCCTTCATCCTCACTACCCCTGGGTGTGTCTCGTGTAGGGCTGTGAGGACCCTTTTGCGGAGGGGCTGGGGAACAACAACCCTGCTTCCCCATAACAGGCACCCCTTGTGGGCCGACAGTTCATGTTTGTGGTTTGTGTAGCCAGCGAATTCTGGCCCGGGGCTGCTGCTGGGCCATCCTCGCCACACCCAGTCCAGGACCCGGGAGATGACCCTATCTTTTGTGGAATGGTGCGCAACTTCTTGTGCCTGAATGGGTCGGTCGGGAAGCAGCTCCAGGGTCATAACCTCTTGTGCAGGCGCTGGGTCGGGGCCTGTTTCTGGTAGTGGTAGCCTGCTGAGGGCGTCTGCGTGGCCCATCGCCTTCCCAGGGCGGTGGATTAGTGCATACTGGTAGCCGGCAAGGAAAATTGACCACCTGAGGACACGTGGAGACAACACTTGGGGGGTCTGCTTCTCAGGGGCAAACAGGCCAAGCAACGGCTTGTGGTCAGTCACTATGGTAAAGGGCCGCCCGTACAAGAAATCATGGAATTTTTTTACGCCCTTCACAATTGCCAGACCCTCCTTGTCAATCTGTGAGTAGTTTCGTTCGGCTGCAGCAAGCGTCTGGGAGAAGTATGCCACCGGCACCTCTCTTCCATCCGGGAGTTGGTGTCCCAGGACAGCGCCGATGCCATAGGGAGAGGCGTCGCATGCCAGCACCACTGGCAGCCTCTCGTCGAAGTGTGCTAAGACCGAGTTCGAGACGAGCAAGTCCTTGACTGCCTGGAATGCGGCCCTTTGTCGCTGGCCCCACACCCAAGGGGCCCTTTTATCTAGGAGTCTGTGTAGGGGCTCCGCTACCGCTGCCTTATGTGGAAGGAAGGCATGGTAAAAGTTCAATAGTCCCAAGAATGACTGAAGTTCGGGCTTGCTCTTGGGCGCTGGGGCCTCACAAATGGCCCGTACCTTGTCACCGGTTGGATGGACCCCTTCTGCGTCCACCTTGAATCCCAGAAAGTCCACCTGCGGCACTCCCAGTAAACACTTTTCCCGCTTCACCTTGAGGCCCGCCGTCTGGAAACGGTGCAGGACGGAGCGGAGGCGGTCCTCAAATTCCTCTGGTGTGGGCCCGGCGATCAGTACATCATCGAAGAAGGGGGTGACGCCAGGAATCCCTTTGAGGAGAGAGTCCATTAGATTCTGGAATATGCCTGGTGCCACGCTAACGCCAAATTGCAGCCGCTTTACTCTGAATGCCCCTCTGTGCGTCACAATCGTCTGAGCCTCTGCTGTGGCTTCGTCCACAGGCAACTGTTGATACGCTTGGGCCAAGTCCAGTTTGCCAAAGATTTTCGACCCAGCCAGGGTGGCGAGGACATGGCTGACCACTGGCACTGGGTATGCATGGGCCGTGAGAGCCTTGTTTATGGTGCATTTGTAGTCTGCACAGATGCGGACCGAACCGTTAGGCTTGACGGGTGTGACAATTGGAGTTTCCCAGGGGGCGTTGGGCACCGGCTCCAGCACTCCTTGCTCCACGAGCCGGTCCAATTCCTCGTCTATGCGGGGTTTCAGGGCGAACGGGACCCGGCGGGCCTTGTGTCTGATGGGTCGTACAGCGGGGTCTAGCTGTAGGGCAATGGGGGGTCCTGTATATCGTCCCAATGCCCCATCGAAAACCCCTGGAAACTCTTTGCATATGGCGTCCACGTCCACTTGTAAGCTAGTGCGGTTCACCCCGGTAACGGCTAGCCCCAGAGGTCCAAACCATGCCAGTCCCAGTAAGCTAACGTAGGGGCCCTTAACTACCAGCAAGTCCAATTGTTGCTTTCGCCCTCGATATTGCACCCTGAAGGTCCCCACCCCCATAGTAGGGACCTTACGTTTCTGGAAGTCCCGGAGGGTGAATGGGGCCGGCCTTAGTTTGGGACCCCCATTAGGGCACAGTTCCCTTAATGTTCGGGCCGAGATTATGGATAGAGTTGAACCCGTGTCCAGCTCCATGCGGCATGGGGCTCCCTCTATCTGTACCTCTATATAAATTTTCTCTGTGCTGGGATGGGGCAACTGGAATACCTGGTAGTCCGTGATCTCCGTCGAGTTGCCTTGGTGCATGGTGCCGTGTGACCTGGGGCTCCTGGGTCGGTCATCTGATGCTTGTCGACGGGTGAGTCGAGCCCGACACACCCGGGCGATGTGTCCCAATTTTCTGCACTGCCTGCACTCTGCGTTGCGGAAACGACAGGTCCTCCTCTCGTGGTTCTCCCCGCAGCTTGCACAGTTCCCTCCTTCTCGTCGAGGCTGCTGTGGTGTGTGTGCTGCTTGAGTGCGCCGCTGTACTCGGTGTACTTCCTCCCTGTCAGATTCGGATTCGTCGGTGAGGTCTTCGTGGTAGACCCTCGGTTGGGATGGCGGGGCCGGTCGTGCCTCTTGCGTTGACCTCTCGGCGGCTTCGGTTGCCAGGGCTTCCTCCAGAGCAATCTGGAACGTGAGGTCTTTTTTGGCGTAGAGGCGTCGTTGCAACATCTCGTCCCTCAGGCCACCGACGAGGCGGTCACGAAGCATGTTCTCCAATTCTGAGAAGTTGCATAACCGGGCGGCTTGGCGGAGGGAGGTCACAAACCCAGTTATGGTTTCCCCCGGGGCTTGCCGCTTTGCGTAGAAGGCATTTCGGCAAGCTACCACCGAGGGCTGTGGTGAGAAGTGCTCCTTCAGCCGTTCCATTATTGTTTTGTAAGAGACGATAGCGACATCTCTAGGTGCAAGGAGAGCCCGGGCGATTTCAAACGTCTCCTCTCCACAGACGCTGAAGAATGTCGCCCTCTTCATGGCATCGTTGGTGACTTCTTTCGCTTGCAGGAGGAAGTTGAAACGGGCGGCGTACCCTTCCCAGTCTCCTGATGCTGGTTTGAATGGCGAGAAGCTGCTGTCGGTTGCCATTCTGGGTTCCTTGGGTCCTGGAGCTGAAGCCTGGATGCACGGTGCGATGCAGCGGTGCAGCAGGTGGCGGTGCTGCGGTGCAGTGCGTGGTGGCGGTCAGCTCAGCAGGATCCCACCTTCGTCGCCAGTGAAATATACTCGGAGTCGAGAGTGAATTTCATGCTCTTTATTCAGCTCATAGTCATCAAGGAGGAGAAGAGAAGACGAATCGCTCTTTCCCCAAAACCATCTGCTTATATACATTATTTACACAATGGGCCTTGCGTGATTGGCTACTTCAGGGCTACACCTGTGGGCCAATTATATTGTGGATTGACTTCTGCCTGCAGCCTGATTGGCTGCTCCTACAGGCCAATCAGGTAGCAGATTCACTTCTGCCAGCCGCCTGATTGGCTGCTCCAGCAGGCCAATCAGGTTGCGGATTCACTTCCACCTGGAGTTGGATTGGGTAGCTCCCGCTGATTCTGAATCCTATTGTTCTAGGATTCAGCTCAGTACATAACACCATGTTTTACTGGTTTTTAGAAAATTGAAATGTAGGTCAGCACAGAAGGGAAACAAAAGTAATGCCCGGAACAAGAGGGGCTTTTGGCAGGGGGTGGGCAGGAGGGGGTGGGCAGGCACAAGGCGATCAAGGACACACTACGACCAAATGCTGCCTAGGACCTTTGCAGACATAATGTCCTCAATCTTCTAACTGTGCCTGTGCAATGGGCAAAGTAGCAAAGGCTCTGCTCTCCAGTCCAGCATTCAGCATCCCACAGTGAGCCTCTGCAAAAATGATAAGCAGGATATGAAGGCAATAGCTCTCTCCCACTGTCGTTCCTCAGCAACTGGGACTCAGCGGCATGCTACTTCTGATCTAAGCCATTGAGGTAGCCATCTTTTTCTTTTCTTTTTTTACAATTCATTAGAGCACAATTTTATTAATTTAAAGACTACCAGCTTTTAGTACAGTTCCGTGCAGTAGGTTCAATAGAGGTGTACAGCAACAGACAATCAATGTCATAAATAAAGAACAAAAGTTTAGTCCGTTAAAGGGAAAGATTGCAGTGGAGGTTTGTGGGGTTTTTTTTTGCAAGAGTAAGAAGAAAGCAAGAGATAAAATAAGATGACCTAGGCCAGGCATCCCCAAACTGCGGCCCTCCAGATGTTTTGGCCTACAACTCCCATGATCCCTAGCAAACAGGACCAGTGGTCGGGGAAGATGGGAATTGTAGTCCAAAACATCTGGAGGGCCGAAGTTTGGGGATGCCTGACCTAGGCCAAGGGTGCCCAAACTTCTTTCAAAGAGGGCCAGGTTTGATGAAGTGAACATGCGTGAAGGCCAGCCAAAGTTGTTGAGCTTTTTTTAAGGATTGAAGTTGTTGAGCTTTTTTTGGATTTAATCCCAATAAAAATAAGATGACCTAGGCCAGGGGTGCCCACAGGGGCCAGATGAAAAAGGCCAGGGGGCTGAATTAGGCCCCCAAAATGGACTTTGAGCATGCCTGACCTAGGCAATGTGTCAATTTTTGTTTAAATCTTGAGTTCTCTAGAGCTTTTGCTTGTTTAAACAAAATCTATGCAACCATACATTGTGAAATTATGTTAGGGGAAAACACTATGGAAAACGGAAATCTGACTGGAATGATGTAGCCATCTTATAATAATAATAATTTTATAAATTGTACCCTGCCCATCTGACAGGGCTGCCTCAGCCACTCGGGGAGGCTTCCAACATATATATAGGAAACATAATAAAACAGTAAATAAATGTTCCATGAGTTGCCCCGTTAAAACAGTTTGCAACCCCAGTTACAAATTCTGAGTGTTAAGGGAGATCCTGATTAGAGTAAATGCTGGCCGACAGTAACATTGTGCTGTAGGTGTGAACAAAGGGGGAGATTTGCCCACAAAAGGGAAAGGAAGGGTTCGGCAAGCTTTCAATCTCTTCCCTCCGGTTAGGATATCGAAAATGTTGTCATGCCTGCCCAGTTCCATATTGATCAGAACAAATAAAATCAAATTACCTGGCTATTTAAAAAAAATATGTTCTTGCTATCGCTATAAATCATTCTCCCACCTGCATGTCTTGTGGTAGCTTAAATTAAAGACAAATGTTAACCAGCTGTAAGGTACCTGGTTGACATCTTGCCGCTTTAAGGTCTCCAGTTTCCAATCTACGAAAGGATAAAGAGAGAATTAAAGACCCATTTGCGACACAGGCCTAACCTATGTGAACTGATCTGAGGGGGAAGTAAGCCCTTTGATGCTTAATGAGTTGTCGGTCTCTTCTACTCCATAACATAATTTTTCCCGCTGAAACGAGAATCATGCTTTGCCTCAGAACAAAAATCTAAGAAATTTACTTAAACTATTTCACCTTTTTAAAGCCACAGAAAGACAAATTTTAACTACTCACTGATGTATCAAGTTTTGAAAATGAAGCCAGGGGCATAAAACCTTGAGCCACTTGAAGTTTCTACCCTGCTCCTATCCATAAGTTTTAATTTGTATGCCGGTTTTCCATACTTCAAACCATACTCATACTAATGGCTTACTCAAAGGTGGCTTAAAACACGGAAAGATTTTACATAATTAAATCTGTGCCACAAACTAGATTTAATGAGCACTCATATTAAGAGTGCTCTGTAGATTGATAGCTGTAGTCTTATACCGGTATATACTAACCTTTTATACTCTTTAACTCTTGCCTAATGTTCCTAACCCTTCTTTTAGACTTCCTTAGCTTCTTTTGGATTTTGGGGATGCAGGTGGCGCTGTGGCTTAAACCACAGAGCCTAGGGCTTGCCGATCAGAAGGTCGGCGGTTCGAATCCCTGCGACGGGGTGAGCTCCTGTTGCTTGGTCCCAGCTCCTGCCAACCTAGCAGTTTGAAAGCACGTCAAAATGCAAGTAGGTAAATAGGAACCGCTACAGTGGGAAGGTAAACGGTGTTTCCATGTGCTGCTCTGGTTCGCCAGAAGCGGCTTAGTCATGCTGGCCACATGACCTGGAAGCTGTACGCCGGCTCCCTCAGCTAATAATGCGAGATGAGTGCCGCAACCCCAGAGTCGGTTCCTTTACCTTCTTTTGGATTCTTATAGACTTTTATATATACTTTATTTTTAAACTAAACTAAAAGGAGTTAAAACAGAAACAAATGTTTTTAGATTTTAAAATATTGTACCCCTCCCTCCTTATGCTGGTCTCTGACCATAATAAAGATTTGTTGTTGTTGTTGTACGTAATTAAAAACATAGCAAAAGTAAACAATAAATGAAACACATCAAAAAGTATACAACTGTAATTGAACGATTTTCACGTAAATCATTATAAGAACTAGAAATAAAGATACCAAAGCTTAATATCAATAACAGCAGCAACAACAAAAAAAGAGCCACATAATATCTTGGGATTAACAACAACAACAACAACAACAACAACAACAACAACAAATTATTTCCACCCCGCCCATCTGGCTGGGTTTCCCTAGCCACTCTAAGCAGATACCAACAAAACCTTTGGCTGTGCATGCAGCCCCCTGTGTGAGCTAGCACACAAGCAGGAAGTCTTCCGATAATTACAGTTTTCCTTTTTTATTTCAACTGGGAAAGTATGGTTAACAGGCTAGGTAGATGCCATGCTATGAAGCCAATTTAAATGCTTTGGATCAAGCCACGGTTTGAACCACAGTTTCCAAGCTGAAATAAAAACAAAGCAAAGCTACAATTAAATGCCGACTTGCCGACTTTCTGGGTTGGGGGGGGGGAGAAAGATTGTGTGGATAATTGGGTCTGTCCCTATCTTGACCTCAGGCCACATTTCTTCAGCCTCAGGCCTCCTCCATCAGTAACATGATTTCAAATTACCCAACCTACTTTCTGGAAAGTTTTATAAGAATGTATGTGAAGCAGTTCGAGCTCTTAAAATAAAGCACAGCAGCCTTTTGATGATGATGATGATAACAACAACAACAACAACAACAACAACAACAACAACAACAACAACAACAACAACAATATATTTATACCCCGCCCATCTGGCTGGGTTTCCCCAGCCACTCTGGGCAGCTTCCAACAAAATATTAAAATAAAATATTCTATCAAACATTAAGAAGCTTCCCTAAACAAGGCTGCCTTCAGATGTCTTCTAAAAGTCTGGTAGTTGTTTATCTCTTTGACATCTGGTGGGAGGGCATTCCACAGGACAGGCGCCACTACTGAGAAGGCCCTCTGCCTGGTTCCCTGTAACTTGGCTTCTCGCAGCGAGGTAACCGCGAGAAGGCCCTCGGCACTGGACCTCGGTGTCCAGGCAGAACGATGGGGGTGGAGACACTCCTTCAGGTTACAGTGGTGCCTCGCTTAACGAACGCCCTGCTTAACGAAATTTCCGCTTAACGAAAGGTTTTTTCTAGTGGAGGTTGCCTCGCTAGACAAATTCGTTTTACGAAAAATTCATCTAGCGAATCGCGGTTTCCCATAGGAATGCATTGAAATTCAATTAATGCGTTCCTATGGGCAAAAAAAAAAAAATTCAATGCATTCCTGACTCCTGCCCATACTCCTGACAGCCAGGCAGAATACCTCAGGGTAAAAGGTTGTCACGCCCCTTGTATTTTAAAAGCATACAGAAAAAATATGACCCACAGTGCTATTTTTTCTAGAAAAAGATTTGGCGAAACTCACCATGAATCCCTCCCTTGTTCCCTTATTGCCACCCGAGAGGTGCTGGAACTGAGTTCCGGCAAGTTCTGGCTGAAAAGCCCTGCCCACACATATAATCCTATCTACCTTTTAAAAACGTGTCTTCATACTGTTGCGAGGTGACTTTTTGTGGAGAGTTGATTCCTGCTCCCCAAGCAACTAGTGGAGTTAATGTTTCTGACGGATGACCAGCCCCATGAACCCCTAAAAGAAAACAAAGTTGGAATTACTTCAGAATGAATTGCTGCCCCTGCAATGGACCTTAATGCAGAACAATAAACTGTTAAGATTGTACCTTTTAAATCGTTTGAACTTGTCTAGTGTGACCCACTTAAGAACCTCAAAGGATGCCTAGTGTTAAATGGATGCGTCGAACGCTGCATTTCTATATGGAAACTTGGTTGATTCATTTGTACCCATATGGCTTATGGGAAGCTCTTGACTAGACTACTGCAACGTGTACCGTTTGGGGCTTCCCTTGAAGACAGTCTAGAAGCAGCCAAACACAGCTACTTGACTAGCACTTCAAAGTGGGGTCGTGTGAGACCTATTCTTAAAAAATCTGCACTGTGTACCTGCTACCAAAGCCAATTTATGGTGCTAATGTTAAGTCTGCAAAACTCTACATGGCTTGGGATAAAGGTATTTGAAGGTTTGCTTCTGTCTTACACACACACACACACACAGAGAGAGAGAGAGAGAGAGAGAGAGAGAGAGAGAGAGAGAGAGAGAGAGAGAGAGAGAGAGAGAGAGAGAGAGAATCTTTTCTATTGTGGGCACCCTGGCTGCAGAATTTTCTCGGCACAAAAATACTGTTTTCTTCTATACTAGCTGCTTCTAGGTGTCATACAGTAACCAACATTTGTTCAATCAGATTTATGGAAATTACATTTATAGTCCACCTTTCCTGCAAGGAGGTCAAAGTGTGGTACAAGTTTCTCCTGCTTCCCATTTTAACTGCACAACAACCTTATGAGGTAGGTCAGGCTGAAGGACAGTGACGGGTCAAAGGTCACCCAGTGAGCTTCATGGCTGAGTGGAGATTTTAACCCCTGCCTCCCAGGGCCTTGTCCAGCATTTTAACCACTGCACCACACAGTCTCAGGTTGGTGCTGGATTTTCTGATTTGCTTAGAATTTTTGTTTTATATGGGTGGGGAGAGGGTTGTATTGATGTGTGCCTTTTTAATGGATTATTGTATATTGCCCTGGGTTGAGTTGTGGATTACAAATGTAATAAATTGTAATAATTCTAACCAAATGCAAACAATATCCTTACATGAGAAAGATGAACAAGTATTTCTGTTCCTAACACATTTGAGTGTGGGGAAGGGGGACACTCTCTTTATCAAATGCTTCTTACTGCTTGGGTCACCGAAGCAGACTTTGCTGCTTGACCTCTCTCCTCTGACCTCTCTTTCTGTCACATCACAAAACGTGTCCAAGAAAAAAAAGGAAATCTGTGGCATTTCCATATATAAAGCAAAGGAGAAACACTTTTCAATAAATTAATTAAAACCGGGGAAGCAATATGTGGTTTTTTGCATTAAGAAGCCTACTTGAGTGGATGGGGACATACTGAAGTTATATTAATTCTTCTGAGGAGAATCACCACATGAGAAAGATTGGGGTTAAAGGCAGCATTGGCGTTCGTCAGCACTTTAGTAGCTAAGGAAGATGAAGAAAAAGGTCGTGTTTGCAAAATCCTCACCCCAGTCTGTCATTCCATGGTCTGAAGTCAAGATGAAAGCTGTGCTGCCATCATTTCCATAAAAATCCTCAACCATCGATACAATTTCTTTTACCCCTTCATCGACTTTCCTAATATTGTTCTTGTATTCTCTGGAGAGGAGAGAAAGGAGTAGAATGTTTTGACAGGATTATAATAGAAAATGAATCCAGACATTCATTAAGGCAGGAGACTTGAGTTACAAGGAGATCAACCAAACCGGAAAAGAAATGCAAGAACAAAGATTAAAGTTTTATATTTAGTTTCCATATCAATAATACCCCCTTGGTAAATTACACTAGAAATCTGGATCCAAAGCACCCCATCCAATTAATTTTAAAAAAAGTTATCTCTTGTGGTATGGACAACCATGATACAACTGGAGATGCATTTGAAAGTTAGCTGACGGATTCTTTATCAATCCCTCCTTTCCTCAACACTAATGCAAAATTGTAAAATGACTCTTTGCCTATAAACCTAAGGAGCCATTGGAATCATAGTTCTCAGTCCTCCAGATGTTTTGGGACTACAACTCCCATCATCCCTAGCTAACAGGACCAGTGGTCAGGAATGATGGGAATTATAGTCTCAAAAACATCTGGAGGGCCAAGTTTGCCTATGCAAACTACAGTTTACAGCTCCAGGGGAGTTGTCAAGGTGGGGAAGCGAGATCTTGTATCGTCTGGGGTATAGCCTTCTTAACAGCGGTGCCACAATTATGCAGCACCTTCTGCAGGAAAAAGACATTGTCCAGATTCAGGCATTTTTGTTATGGCGCATTTCCTGCAATGGTCGCATGGCTCGTTTTAAAAACAAATGCAAAAAATATTATGTGCTGGGTTTTCAGCAGTTATTATTGCTTGATGTTAAAGTTCTAAAGATTGCCTTAAGACTTTTGTTAGGAATGCAATTACACGGAAAGGATAACAAAGACTTTAAAAGAGAATGGGAACCATATATGAAGAAGCTTCATAAAGAATTGGACTCACTGGCAGGGTTTGAATAAACAAACACAATTGTATATAACAAAAAGTAAGATGGCATGTATGGGGGAAATTTTGGGGAAACAACACACAGGGTGAGTAATATGGAAATAAAACAAAATGGGAATATGAGGGAAGTGCAGGGGAAGGGGGGATATGGAAAATTGTTAGAGAAATATTGTTAGAGGATGTATACAGGCAAAAACCTTTTTTTAAAAAAAGGAATGCAATTAAGGGTTAAACTATGCCTGCTGGAGTCCCTATAACAGTTACATCAAAATGCGGCTGCAACCCCTGAGAAATGTGGAAGGGGCTGCAAGTTGTAAAGCTGAACTTTTTTCTTCACCCCCTTTCTCAAACAGCCGTCTCTGCCCCACTCCCTTCTGTGCTCTGACGCATGAAAACCTCACCAAGCTTCTCCCTTAACCACAGGTCTGGATCCTAACTTTCTGGTTTGGGAATCATTGAAAAGTTTGCTGCCATTACGATTAGAAAGGCCACAATGAAATAGGCTAACTAAATGCTTGAAACACTGTATTAGCATAAATGAGTACATTTGCCTACTTTTCCAGAGTCGTCATTTCAGGTTTAAATACATATGTCGCAGGAGGGATTTACATGGATAATACAGAAATATTAAAGTGACATTTTAGATTTCACAAAGGGTAAGACCCCGCGTTCTAATTATGCATATCTAAAGCACTGGCTTAACTCCCTCCTATTGCTATCAATTGCACTGAAAGCTGCTTAACTTTGATGGGATCTTACAGAAGCTGCTATATTTTAATGCACTGTACCTCGAATGAGGCCGATGAACATGCCCGTTTGTGTCTATCCCCAATAAGTGCAGGAAGAAAACAACCTTCCGCTCGTGCAGTTTAGAAAGCAATGTTTTGTTGTTTCTGGCAGAGCGGAAGAAATCCTAGATAAGAAAAGACAGTTATAAATTAACTCGAGCACAAGCAGACATCCAGACTTCTAAAATTTCAAATTTTTGTTTGATGCCACCAGCATGTACGCAGGAAATTGAATTCTGCAGCAGTCCTAGTCCCCCGGATGCTTGCTGCTGGAAAGAGTCTGAGCAACATGGAGATGTCTGAGAGCAAAGCCTGTCAGACAGAGAGACCCATGGCTGCAGCCATGGAAAGTGCAGTGGATCAAGTGTTAATGCAAACAGTGTTCACATGGCTCAAGGGTAGAGCAAGGCTGGCCAGGGATCCACTGGATCCTGAACCAATTCATTTTCCAGAAAGGGGCCCAATCCAGGCTCCTCAGCTGCACCACCCTGGCTGGTGTGCATTGGCAAGGCTTTGGATACAGCGGTTAATAAAAGGGTGGATAAAAATCAATTTTTTAAAAAAAAAAATATGGATTTTTTAAAATTTAAATTGGATTTTTTAAAATTTAAATTGGATTTTTAAAATAAAATGCTTTTGGAGGAAAAATCTTTCTAAAGATAGTTTTCTATTTAAGTTACATTATAGTCCATAGGCTATGCATTAAGTTTTTCACGTGTGCTAAAGCTCAGTCTAAGTTTTTTTTTTAATTGTTTAACCACATCAGTTAACAAACATGGATACATAAGCTATAATGTTATTGTTTTAGTTCAATAAATGGTTTAAATTGTTATTAAGGAAATGATTATTTTTCTCTTTCCAATAAAGTACAACAGAAAAGTTGTCCAAATATGAAGAGTTAACTTATTAAACCTCACAATAATTTCAAAATGATCGGTCTATGTACTGTATTTCTAATAGTAATAGTAATCCAAATCAGTAATTTTGGATATAACTGTAAAACTACTCTGAAAATTTATTATTCCAAAAATGCAACTTTCATCTGGTTGTAATTATTAAGATTATACCAGCAAGAATGACTTTCTGCAAAAAAAAAGAGATTCAAATGAAGTCTTACTGACTAGTGATTTCAATCGTGATTTCAATTGATTTGATTTAAATCAAATCCACCCGGGTTAATATTCTGCCCCGGTGCTCCCAGCCAGCTCTCTATCCGCTAAACTCTCCCGGTAACAAGTATCCCCCATTCACTTCTATGGGAAAATCAGAAGGGGTTGTTATACCAGCTATGTAACTGAAGCATGGCTCCTGCTCAAGACGCTTGTGACCTCCATGTCAAGGAAGTGTGAGAATCCCATTCCACCATAACAATTTTCCCATTGGAGTCCTCAGAGCATTTCCCATTAACTTCTATGGTGAAAGGAGAGGGAGCCCTGAGAAAGGGAGGGAGGGATTGTCCATCTCTCAATCACATACATACACGATGCCGTAACCACCCAGTATGTGCAAATACCCAACAGAAGAAAAGGAATGAAGCCCAGCATAACCAGTAAAACCCAGCACCAGGAAACTGCAGCTGAATGAACTGATTACTGAAGAGCACTGAAAAGCACATTTAAAATTTATTGCTTACCCCACCCTGTATTACTCACAGGGAGGAGGTTAGGAGAGACCGTAAACCTTTTGCCAGGCTGACCGTGCCAACTAGGGAAGCAAAACAAAGATGTTTATTTACCTTAACATGGTCAAAAACCCACGTGTCCAGCAAGCTGGCATCTTCTGTTCCAAAGTCCTCCTTTTCAGCTTCATAGCAATGAGTGTAAACATGATCCCCAGTAGCACCTTCAGGGGGGGGGGGGAGTAAAGGACTGCTCAACTTAAATGTAGGATGGTTGTTTTTGTTGTAAACATAAAACAGTTAACCATATGAAGTGAGTGGGTGGTATTTTACTCTTAAGGAAGCCAGAGAAGCACAGTACAGTGGTACGTCGGGTTACAAATGCTTCAGGTTACAAACGCTTCAGGTTACAAACTCCGTTAACCCAGAAATAGTCCCTCAGGATAAGAACAGAAATCGTGCTCCAGTGGCCCGGCAGCAGCAGGAGACCCCATTAGCTAAAGTGGTGCTTCAGGTTAAAAACAGTTTCAGGTTAAGAACGGACCTCCGGAATGAATTAAGTTCTTAAACAGAGGTACCACTGCCGAGAAGCAGACAAATACACACTTATGCTGTGGAGGTATGTATACTTGTAAGGCTTCCATTACTGATAGTTGGCAGTAGAACTCAGCTCTTATATAAGAATCAGTGGAATCTAAAAGGTCAGAAGGCAATAGGGTGTTGTTGTTTTTCAGCAGACATTCCATCCAAACTTATTGATCCTGAGTTACGGGTCAACGAGGTTTCAGAATTCCAATTGGAATCTGGCGAGTGGTTAGAAGGGTCTGACTGGAGAAAACAAAAGGGCAAGCTCCGTACTGTACTGCTTAAGAGTCTGTGGGGCAGTCTTTGGGAGAGTGTGGAGAGATTAATCAAGGAACTAAAGAAGAGGCAAGAAACAAGCCTGGAAAGAATGTCTGCAACCAAGAGCAGTTGCAGACAAGGGTCTTTGTGGGAGCAGACAGATGATGAAGAGGAAGAAGTAAACACCCCAAGGCAAAAATCTCTGAAGGCAGAAACTAAGAAGGTCTGCAAGGGGGAGAGGGAGACTTCAGCAGTAGTCCTGCAGGACAGTTAAAGCCTGTGTGTCAGCAGCCAGCAGTTAACCTGAAGAAACAATCTCTATGTGAGGGGGGAGCCTTAATAACGCCTGTTAACATAACTGTAGGGACCCAGGTGGCGCTGTGGGTTAAACCACAGAGTCTAGGGCTTGCTGATCAGAAGGTCAGCTGTTCGAATCCCTGCAACGAGGTGAGCTCCCGTTGCTCGGTCCCAGCTCCTTCCCACCTAGCAGTTCAAAAGCACATCAAAGTACAAGTAGATAAATAGGGACCGCTCCGGCGGGAAGGTAAACGGCGTTTCCGTGTGCTGCTCTGGTTCGCCAGAAGCAGCTTTGTCATGCTGGCCACATGACCCAGAAGCTGTGTGCGAACAAACGCCGGCTCCCTCAGCCTATAGAGCGAGATGAGCGCAGCAACCCCAGAGTTGGACACGACTGGACCTGATGGTCAGGGGCCCCTTTACCTTTTAGCATCACTGTATGAAAGAGAACGTGCATAGAGAGTGGCCTTCAGGTGCAGCCCTTGAAACAGTGGAGCAAAAACCATTTGACTTGGATCCAAGATTCCACAACACAAGTAATGGTTTGGTACAGGGGTGGGACAGAGAACAATTATATTTAATAATAATAATAATAATTTATTTATACTCCACCCATCTGTCTGGGTTTCCCCAGCCACTCTGGGTGGCTCCCAACAAAATATCAAACATCAAACATTAAAAAACTTCCCTAAACAGGGCTGCCTTCAGATGTCTTCTAAAAGTCAGATAGTTGTTTATTTCCTTGACATCTGGTAGGAGGACGTTCCACAGGGTGGATGCCACTACCAAGAAGGCCCTCTGCCTGGTTCTCTGTAACCTCACTTCTCGCAGCGAGGGAACTGCCAGAAGGCCCTCAGAGCTAGACCTTAGTGTCCGGGCTGAACACCTCCTTTAAAGCAACAGTGATATCATTAAAGGAATTGTAAATCCTTAAAAACATTCAGCCAGTCCTGATTTGGGTAGTTAAAATTTTAACAACACATTCCGACATTGTTATTTTTTTTCTTCTCACTTGCATAAAATTCCTCATCACCTCTTGACTACCTGGCGAGTACTGTACGTAAATAAAAGAAGACGTTAAATGTTACTTTCCTTGACATTCATAGAATGGTACCTGTGTCTTATTTTAAGCAACGAAGAGTGATGACATTCTAGTGTTCTAACACAACTACATCCACCTTTTCTTTTTTAAAGATAGAAACAAGAAGCAATTTGGCATAAATGCTGGAGAAGTGGCTCGCCATTGGTTCAGATCTTCATGTATGGAAGGTGACCCTGTGCAGACTCTCCATGTCTAGCCTAAGGGACATGTCAATACCTGCAGAAATATTTATCTAGCCAGAAAAGAGCATGGTCCCTTTCCAAGGAGCTGGACTGTGGGCTGAGCAATATGGTGACCACTTTGGGTGATTACTTTTGGATGGAATTGATATACCATACCCCGATTTTCCACACCAATAAGCCAATTAACCCACCCAAGCCAATGGCAACTATGCACACTGTAGAACTAAAGAAATGTGACTCTAGAAAGAAGAACAAGAAGAAGAAGAGTTTGGATTTGATATCCCGCTTTATCACTTCCCGAAGGAGTCTCAAAGCAGCTAACATTCTCCTTTCCCTTCCTCCCCCACAACAAACACTCTGTGAAGTGAGTGGGGCTGAGAGACTTCAGAGAAGTGTGACTAGCCCAAGGTCACCCAGCAGCTGCATGCGGAGGAGCGGAGACGCGAACCCAGTTCCCTAGATTACGAGTCTACCGCTCCTAACCACTACACCACACTGGTGTAAAAAACGTGAAAACCATGGCTAGAGCAAGACAATTGAACAGGAAGGCTACAATCCCTTGTCATATCCTTCCTAATTTCCGGCTGAAAGAAAATACATACTCAAAGGAGAATGTGTTGAGCCTAACCACACAAAATACAAGATATGTAACAGAGCATATGAAGAGAAGGGGAAAGTTTCAATTGCTGAAAATGACAAGATTCACTAAAACTTGAACTAATGCCATATTTTAAATCACTTCTGTCAGTTCTAAAATGGTATCGGGGAAGACACACTGAGGTTTATCACATTATTCTGGTTCATGGATTTCAGACAGAGGCAGAGCAGCACATATTTTCTTCTCCCCAGGGTTCTTCTGCATCATTTACACAGCTCAAGGATTCTCCATTTGTCACTCCCATCTCATACCAGTTACTTTCTATTCCAACTCTTAGGTCTCTACGGCACAGAGACTGCCCTTCTGGAAGCCAGAGTGATGACATTCCCATTCAGATGCTTCTATAATTAGCTCACATGCACGGTTTTGCAAAATGGAACATTTCAAGGAAACAGATACACTGTTTCTAAGCCCCAAGAGAAACACAAATATTGAGAGCAAGGACTCATCAAAACGCAGTGAGAATTATTTCCCAGGCTCGATGTTCAACAAGAACCGGGGGAACAGGGGAAGAGGGGGGGAGGGAGAGACATGGTTGTTAGAAGTTCAGACTGCAATATGTTCTAGCCATAATATGGTAATTTAGAAAGCTCTTTGAAGACTAACTAGGTCAGATTGTGTCCAGTACATAAGATCACAAAGTGCACCATGGACAAAGAATTAATGGCTACTCTCCTTCTGAAAACACTAAATCCAGTTATTGAAGCCATATTTCTTTTGTTCATGAGGCCAAAGAGCAAGCATCGCAAAAAACCATTTGACTCGGATCCAAGATTCCACAATACAAGAAGGCAATGGTGCCCTCCTATGAATAAGCAGAAATTTCCATCTCTTCCATCCCTTCCCCCCGAAAACAGCTCTGGAATGTCCACCAACCTTGTGAAGCCAGAATTTCAGAGCTGTAAAGAAGCAGGCTGCAGTAAACGGTCAACCCTTCTGCTCAAGTGGCAGTGCCATCTGCTCACACAACATCTCTTGAACTTTGTATATTAGGGTGCATTTAAAAAACAACAACAGCACCCTGTCACCCTGGTCTAGATAGCATTACATCTACCTATTTTTAGACAGATATACAAACATATGCAGACAAAATATGTAGAATTATTGCAGACATCCCCAAACTGCAGCCATCCAGATTTTTGGGCCTACAACTCCCACGATCCCTAGGACCAGTGGTCAAGGATGATGGGAATTGTAGTCCAAAATATCTGGAAGGCTGAAGGTTGGGGATGCCTGATTTATTGGAACATCAGCAAGAAACCACAGTATATTTTGAAGAACAGAAGCTCTTCATTTGGAAAATATTTGTGACCCTGTGCGGTGTTGCCACCAACAAAGCGTGATTTCCAAATCTGCACATCCCACAAAGAGTTGCAAAGCACTTCCTTTGGATTTTGCACTTTGTAGTAAAACTTTTGATACTTTGTAAACGATGCACCGTAAGACTAAAACATGCTTACCTTTAGCAAACATGGGCAGAATATCTGGACTTCCCCAGCTCCACGTGTATTTACTTTCATTGAAAACAGAATCAAACTCCACTGGGTTTTCTTTCCATCCTGTTAGGGAGAACTAGGGGTCAGCAAACGTTTTCAGCAGGGGGCCGGTCCACTGTCCCTTAGACCTTGTGGGGGGGCTGGACTATATTTTGGGAAAAAAATATAAACGAATTCCTATTCCCAAATAACCCAGAGATGCATTTTAAATAAAAGGACACATTCGACTCATGTAAAAACACCAGGCAGGCCCCACAAATAACCCAGAGATGCATTTTAAATAAAAGGACACATTCTACTCATGTAAAAACATGTTGATTTCCGGACCGTCCGTGGGCCAGATTTAGAAGGTGATTGGGCCGCATCCGGCTCCTAGTTTGGGGACCCTGCTGTAGTGTTTTCTAAGGGCGATTAATGCGAGTTTGGATACACTGTTGAAGGGAAATAAAGGTAGCATGCACATTCTGAATGAACATCTGCACTTTTAATGAGCACTCAAACACATCTGTTTCACCAGGTGAGCACATAATGGGAAACCACAATTGGCTTCAGCATTCCAGCACAGAACACAGTCAGAAAAATACGCAAACATACAGATATTGCATCTTACAGTATACATGCAGACATCCCACCCACCGAAAATCATTTCCAAAGGGTCAGAGGACATCTTACACCCTATGGGATGTAGTAAGGGGTCTGCAGAAAGAATTGGCCCAAATTGGGAGGGCCTCTGACCCCATACGCTACAACACATTGGTCAGGAGAGGCTACCAATCCTCCAGCGATACTTTTTGGTGCAAGTTAATTTACCTTAGGGTACAAGTTATAATAATTTTATAGTTAGTGGCCAAATATTCTAAAGCTCAGCCTGTTCATCCAAACAAAATATTTAATGGATAATCAGCATACCTCTTGCAACAGCACTGACGTCTTCGTAAAATCCAGCTATGAGAGCTACATGCCCAGGTCTTGACTCTGTTGGAACATGAGTATGAGATACTCCCCAGCTGCCTTTGGTTAACATAATATTCCTGAAAGTAAGACACAGTGGTAATCACATGCAGTTTTTAAAATCCAAATCCATGCTTGTAAAGCTCAAAGGAAAAAAGAAAAAAACAGTAGCCCCACGGCTAATTTAAGGAAGCATTTCCACAAATTCAACAATCACCATTTCTAAACTATAAGATTCTACGGCTTTTCCAAGAGAAAAACTCTAATTAAATGTTACATAGATTTTACAGTTTCACAATACAAAGCACAATGTGCGGGGGGGGGGGGGGTTATCACATCCTTCACTGATCCCTTAAAAAATTGGGATTGAGGTAAGATAGGGGTGGGGGAGAAATCTTACAAGAAAGTAACTATTTAAATATTTAAAATAAGAACAACTACTGATCAAACTGGATAACCAAGTGTATGAAGTGTCTCATTGGTCAAGTTACAATTTTTAAATTGCAGAAATAATCTTTTCTAGTTGCAAAATTTGGGCGCAGCAGTGCAAAATCCCTGTTCCATAGCTAATGAGATTTTTAAAATCATCATCATCCTCCTCATTATCTCAGGGGTTGGAAGGATTAGAGGAGTATCTTAACAAGAGGATCATACCTAAGGTAAGGAGCATTAGAAATGCCACTGTCATCCACTTCATAAAGCGAATCTGCACGCAGACCATCGGCAACGAAAAGTACTAAGCGCTGTGCAGGTGGTGGCAGCAGAGTCTGATGGGGAGTCATGCCGTGGACCAGAGGAGAGGTGAAGTAAATGTCAAAAATAGAGATCAGGAACACACAATGTACCAGGAGACCAGTCGCTACAAAGATCTGCATATTCATGGTGATGGGTTGTCCAGCGCTAAAAAAGCAAAACAATTACAGATGAGGCAAGCAATTGTTTGCTGCATTCTGAGTCTGCCTCTGATTATACGTTTTGTACATTCTCCAGTTCCATAGATAGAGATTTCTTTTTCAAAAAAAATTAATTGATTGCTTAATTAATCTTTTCGCCCCACTCTTCTCCAAGCTCAGGGCTGGGGTGACCTCGGGCAAGGTGCTCTCGCTCGTACTCCCCTGGTGGCCCTCCCAAAATGAGTTTACCAGGGGTTGACAGGGTTAGTGCCGGGTTTACGTATAAGCTAAACAAGCTATAGCTTAGGGCCACACTCTCTTGGGGGGGGGGGCAAAATATACTTCTTCTTAATTGTATTTCACTATTAATATACTTCTTAATTGTATTTCAGTTCAACAATTACTTCGATAAAATACATATTTTGTGATGTGCAAATGGCTTTAGATACCTATTAGGTCCATAAATGACCATACAGCACATATTCAACACAAAAAACAACGACAATTTGTTGTCGACAAAGGACAGCTGGACATAGAAAGGGCCCCATTACCTTCAGTAGCTTAGGGCCTCATCAAACCTAAATCCAGGCTTGGGCAGGGTAGACAGTGGTGGGGACAAACACCCAGCCCAGAGCTATAAAGTGAAGTGGAGGGCAAACGGGCTGCAGCCTCTATCTTCATTTGCCCAGAATGTCTCTGGATCCTGACATCACCAGGTGCAGAGATATTCTAGGAGAATGAAGATGATGGTGGCTCCATCTGTTTTCCTGCTGCCTGGCATTAGTTACAAAAGACTCTGAAGTCTGGTATGTGTCCCACTGTGACAGGTCGACATCAAGCCTGTCAAAGCTTCATAACTCAGATCTGTTATCTTTTGTTTTATCTTTGGCTTGTTTCTCAATGGTCTAGTTTTGGGGTGATGCAAAGTCAAGAGAAGAATGCAATTTCTTTGTGATGCACTAGCAGAGGAAATGCCATAGCCTGCAGCCATGATGTTTTTTTCTTTATGTTCTAGAAAGAGTCATAGCCACTACATTGTCATGCGAGATATGTCTTCAGTAAGGCTGGTGGTGAACTTAACCCTATCTGCAAGCAAATCAGCCACACCAACCTTGGGTCAGAGCAGGGTAGAGGCACACAAGCTGAATACAGTATACACAATTAATGTCTCTCAAGTCACCAGTCCAAGATCCATCTGCAAGATGTGAATTAGCTTAGCTTCCACCTGGGCTCATACACTCCCCCGGCCCCACTTCCTCCTGCATGGCTGGAAGCAGGGATTGGGAAGCTTTCACTTTCTGTCTTCGTTAACGGCAGCTTGCTGTGTCATCCGAATACAGAACTGTGGTTCGCAATAACTATGGTTAATCTACCGGTAAACAAGCCCAGCTTCAGAAATCGCAATGTTAAGTTAGCGTGTTTGAAACTAACCAAACTTAATGTTGCGACTTCTGCTTGTTTAAGCTAACCCTAGTTAACATTAGCCATAGTTTGCTGGGTTCGGACAACATGGCAAGACACAGTTAAAAAGGAGCACAGCGAGAAGCTTCTGAATTCCTCCCAGCTGCATAAGATGGCAGAAAGATAGAATGTGCCAGCATAGGAAAGGAGAAGGCTCATTCACATGTGAATTTCAGTGTGATGTTTGAATGCAGCCAGTGGACTTGAATCCCCATTGTACATACCACCATACCTTGCAAAAGATTTAACTTGAGAGAGAGAGAGAAGCAACAGAGCAAAGAAAGTTGTATGAAGAAGACACTTCTCCCCAGGCAATTCTATTACTCCCTGACAGGAATACTTCTTTCTTCTATTTCTTTCATTTATATTATAGGCCAATCTATTGCCTGAGAAGATTTGCGCCTGCTATAGAACCTGTAGTTTTCTGCTGAATCAGGTCCTCCAAGATTAATGGAAATGTCAACATAATGAGGCAAAATGCAGACCTATTTCCCCCCAAAGCCACCATATCCAACATTGCCGCTCTTTGAACATTTAAAACTCACAATACTTGGGATGCTGAGATTGCCATTTATTTTTAAAAGATAAGAGAAAATAACTAAATATAAATATTTATGAAATATGCAACCATTTGTTTCCTATTTATGCTTTCAATATACGGAGAAACATATACAAAGTGTTATTCAGATGAATGCAAGTATATTTAAAAGTGTCAAGGAATGACAGTAAAAATACTTTAGTCATCTCTTTCAAAAGGAGCGTGCTCCAGTGAGCATTATATGCCTGTTGTATATAATTTAAGAGAATCTAATGAAAATGCATATTCAGTAAGCATGAGTGTCATGGCACACGTATTACAAAGGGGTATGATTAGCAGCCATTCTTTTAGCTGACAGGATATTTTATATATATATATATACATATATACATATATATATATATATATATGTATTCCGTAGTATTTGATTTAGACTGTCAGAGAGATATGAAAACAATTCATCCATAAATAAATTGAAATCAGGAATAGATTTATGGAAAACTATCAAGTTGACACAACCATATTGTTCAGCTCAACATCAAAAAATCTAAGATCATGGCCACTGGTCCCATCACTTCCTTGCAAATAGATGTGGAAGAAATTGAGGCAGTGAGAAATTTTACCTTCTTGGGTTCCATGATCACTGCAGATGGTGACAGCAGTCACGAAATTAAAAGACACCTGCTTCTTGGGAGAAAAGCAATGACAAACCTAGACAGCATCTTAAAAAGCAGAGACATCACCTTGCCGACAAAGGTCTGTATAGTTAAAGCTATGGTTTTCCCAGTAGTGATGTATGGAAGTGAGAGCTGGACCATAAAGAAGACTGATCGCCGAAGAATTGATGCTTTTGAATTATGGTGCTGGGGGAGACTCTTGAGAGTCCCATGGACTGCAAGAAGATCAAACCTATCCATTCTGAAGGAAATCAGCCCTGAGTGCTCCCTGGAAGGACAGATCCTGAAGCCGAGGCTCCAATACTTTGGCCACCTCACGAGAAGAGAAGACTCCCTGGAAAAGACCCTGATGCTGGGAAAGATTGAGGGCACAAGGAGAAGGGGACGACAGAGGATGAGATGGTTGGACAGTGTTCTCGAAGCTACCAACACGAGTTTGACCAAACTGCAGGAGGCTGTGGAAGACAGTGGCTGTGGAAGACAGTGGCGTGCTATGGTCCATGGGGTCACGAAGAGTCGGACACGACTAAATGACTAAACAACAACAACAAAGGATGCCCCCTGTATGTTAACCAAGTTTTGAGCTAGATTAATACTTTCAGATTTACTTTCTCTCTTCATCATATACAGATCATTTCAACATTAAAATTCTGTACCACAGCTGCTTCCCCCACTCCCCGCAATGTTCTAGGGCATAATCATGTGTTCTTCCCCCCGCCTTTGATTAGGTAAACGAACATGAATAAATTTGCATGATACAAATAATCTGTCATATAATGCAGTTTATAAGACATAATTTCCACAGGCTTTCACATTTAAATGTGTTTTGGTAACTCGTTTCATCTGTTTAAAATTACTATACAGTCAAGATTTTCAATGAGCATTTTGTACATTACAATAACAAATGTCATCTGCTTTAAGATGTAAATGTAGCTCAGCAATGCAGAAGCAAACCTAAGGCAAAAAGCTCCCCATGAGAATTGAACGTTTTATTGTCAAGCTAACTCTCTGTACCAGCAATCCCCTATGCAAAATCTTGAAGGGATAAATATGATTATCTGCTGTCCTGGCTTGTAGGTCACAAAGCGTCTTAAGACTCTTTTTAACTTCCTGCTGCACTTTTTAGATGGCAGGATGGGATATTCAACTCAGCCTCTGAGGCACCCCTGATAACAGGGCATAGCAAGGCCTGGAAGTTATTCTCATTAGCAAAACTCTGAATTCAGCTAAGACTGAAACAATATTTGGCTGAAAAGGTCCATAAAGCTGCAGATTAAAAAGGAATATCGAACACCATGAACGGGCCTTCTAGGTTAGCACAGGGATGTTGCAGGTTGTACGGCTGGGATGCGCCAAAGGGAGAGCCATGTAATTTGACAGATTTCCTATTCTTTTCCTCTAGTTTTGCTTTCTGTTCCATCCATGGCCAAGCATAAAGGCACCACCTCCACACACACACACACACACACACACACACAAGAAAACAAGATGAAACTGGGTGACTGTTTCCCTCTGAGGAGAGAATGTTGTGTGGAGCTTATCTTCCAATGGAAGCACCAGCTAAGGGACATAAGATCTAATTGGTAGCGTGGAGGGTTGAGGACCAAGTGGCCTTGCAAACATCTGCCATATATGTGTTTGTGGACAGGGCCACTGAAGTAAAGTGGGCTGTGATGCGCTGGGGAGTGGGCAGGTGCTGTGCCTCCTAGGCCAAGGCAATGCCTACCTGAATCCACCAGCTGACAGAGGAAGAGGCTGCCTTTCCTAGAGAAGTGGGAGAAGAAGACACAAGGATGGAGTCAAAGACGCCAAGAGCCTCTGTTCTGACAAGATAGTCTTTCAGAGCCCTGTGTATGACTAGGCCAGGCACCCCCAAACTTCGACCCTCCAGATGTTTTGGGCTACAATTCCCATCTTCCCCGACCACTGGTCCTGTTAGATAGGGATCATGGGAGTTGTAGGCCAGAACATCTGGAGGGCCGCAGTTTGGGGATGCCTGGACTAGGCTGTGCCAGAGTTGCTCCCGGGAATGGAGAGATCTGGGGCAAAAAAAGACTGAAGGTCGCGTTACTGAGGCTTATGAAATGAAGAATTTACTTTTGGGATGAAGGAAGGGTTAGCACAAAAACACTACCCCGTCCTTGTGGAAAGTGCAAAGATTTGTAGTCATGGGAGAACTGAAGCTTGCTGTGCCCTCTGTTTTGCATGAGAGTGTGAGTTCAAGAATCTTTGGTGTTGCAACACTGAAGACTGCCACTGCTTGCCTCTTAAGGGTGTTAGGCCTAAGTCATTGGCCAAGGCCCTGTTGTAGGAAACAAAGATCCTTGACTCTGGCCTTCTAATGGTTTCCACATGGTCTCGGAGATTCTGATGGCTGAGGCTTTCCTAGGGTGCTGATCACAGTAGGTGAGGTGCCAAGCTTGGTGGGGTGCGTGGCTGGGTGGAGCCAGGTGGCGTTGGGATGAACAACCAGACCTTGGTGCAGCTGGTCTTTTTCTAAGAGGGAGAAACCCAAGTGGAATTGCTGCTAGATGCAGGATCTCAAGTGACCACTTGTGCACTTGCCTTCCCACAACTCTACGATGGGAGATTTAACTGCTGAGGACAATAATCATACAATTAAGACAATATACTCACCAGACCAATGAAGAGAGTTGCGTTGAATCTCAGCCCACAGTCATTGCTTGTTTTCTTCCATCTGCCCTAGTACAGATCATGCAAGGAAAAAAAATGAGTAATGAGAGTTTAGCCAGCCAGCAACTACAGGTGGAGTAGAGCTTGGGGTGGAGCTGTCCATGTTTTTCCTTGTGGGGGAACTCCACTAATGTGGATGGCAAGGAGGGGGAAAAGGGGTGGTTGGGCGAAAAACAAATCTATGGCATTTTAATTCCAATTTAAATGACTTTCAGATGCCTTGACCTACCTGAATATGCCTGAACTTGTATTTCTACCAGCAGTCTCCTTCACAGAATACAAACAGTGCAGAAAACACTGCCATGTGCACTGAACGCCACTAGGGGATGCAGTTGCTAAGAAATTGCTTTCTAAAAAATTAACATCTAACATATAGGTAGTCCAAACATTACAATTTCAAGCTTTCTATTAATTGCATAAAACCTTAGACTCTACCCTATAATGTAGTTGGGGAAGGGCCATAGATCAGTGGTAGAGCAACTATCTTGCATGTAGAAGTTCTCTCAGGTTCAATCCAACAGTGGCATCTGCAGCTCTGGCTAGGAATGTTTCCTGTCTGAAACCCTGGATACCGTAGCTGCTGCCAGTCTGTGTGGACAATGCTAGACTAGATGGATCAATGGTCTCAGTTAGTATAAAGCTGCTTCCTGTGTTAGCTCAGTTGGTTAGAGCATGGTGCTAATGATGCCAAGGTCATGGGTCAAGAGGTCTTCAATTCCTGCATCTTCAAGGTCCCTTCCAACTCTACAATTCTGTGATTCTGTGTTCCATGATCTGTGAGTTCTGTTCCCCTTAAAAGACTTATTTGTTTGCTTATTTTGCTTTAAAGTATATATAAGACGGAGGTTATTATTATTATTTATTGGATTTATATACCGCCCTATACCCAGAGGTCTCGGAGCAGTTCACAGATCAAAGGGCAGTTCAAAGAACAATCTGAGGTTTTGATCCTTAAAGTGCACTGGCAGCCATTGCAGCTTAAAAAAACCCTGTTCTTTGAATGAAGCTTCTGTTAACAGGAGTGCTTAATGTCTTATTGTGTTTTTATATTTTGCTAGTTTTTATATTTTACGCCAGAGAGGCTGGGGCAACCCAGTCAGATAGGCAGCATATAAGTAAAATTATTATTATTATTATTATTATTATTATTATTATTATTATTATTATTATTCTGCCGGAACACAAAATGGCAGCCCTGATGTATTCAAAGCTGCGGGGTGGGTGCGCCAAGCTCTGGGCCTTCCAAGCCGCCAACTTCAGACCCCCTCATGCGCAGATCTAAACCAGAGGCAGATTTTAGGGAGCACAAGCAGTTCAGTAGCACTGGGCCCAGAGCCTCAGGGACACCAAAACCATTATGCAGAATGGAAAGTGAGGGGGATGCTGAATTTTGGGGTCCCACAGGGCGCCACTGACATTTGAGACCCAAAGGCCTGCTGTCTAAACACTCTTCCCTCCCCCAACCAGTGACTAGCAAGGGTGGGGATGGCAAAACAAGCACGGGGCACAAGCAGAAGAAGCCAAAAAGGGGATAGAAATGGAGGGCAAAGAACTGAGGGGAAAACATACTAAGGGTCCCGAGAAAGGAGATAAAGCACTCATGGGCTCCAAGAAGACAGAGGCGAAGGTGGGAGAGGGTGGGTGAGTGGGGAACCACCAAACTCGCACAAAACACATACAGTACCAGAAAGACTACAGATGAAAACCATTTTTTTTTCTCAGATGGAAAAAAGGATCCCAACCCCCTAGCCCCCAACAGCAGGCAGTGATGGAGAGAGGACGCTGCCCCGAACCTTCGTTTAGCAAGAGGCATCATCCCCCATCAGCAACATCTGGCAAACAGCCTTTCATGAGTTGTCAGGGAGGGTCTGCGGAATCAGTGGGTTTCCCGGGGGGGGAATGCGGAAGCGAGGAGAACAATCCACACTTACACCCGCCGACCCCCAGCCAAAGCGTGGTCGCCTGCGAGTGTGGGGTGGGGCGTGGGGGCTCGCGCGCGCGCGCGCGCACACACGCTACTTCCTACCGTACTCACACGTTCGGTAGCAGGCGCTTCTGCACCCTTACCAAGCACCCCCCGGCACGCGTCAAAGGGCCTCGCGAGATCCCCGGTGAAAGGGAGCGAGGGGGAGGAAGAGGGAAAAAGTGTCCTACCCCGTCAGTCATGCATCTTGCATGTCCATGACGCGCTCAGGTGGAGCCCAGTGGGACAGGTGTGTACACCCTCCTGTTCACCGCCTGTGCCTCCAGAGAGAGAAACGTGAAGAGTATATAACGCACGTCGACTCTCACAAACCTCGTGCTCGGTTTTTTGAAATAGCTGTTTTGCACTTTGGGAGAAAGAGTGTTTGCAACCAAACTATTGTTTTCTCCCATAACTATTGGCGGCGGGGGTGGGGGTTGAAGTTGACCACAACCCAGTGTCATGTCCTTTGGTGCAACTGTCAGATCGGAAACCAAAAGGCTTCATATGCACCCGGTCCATTCTGCACTGGATTTCGGCCACGAAAGGATAAAACACAGCGGTGTGGATGTTGCTGCAAAAGTAATTCTAATTAAACCGCCACATTCCCTGCCCCCCTTAATACAGTATTGAATTTCTGCCGAGATTCAAACCTCAAGTCAAAGCTTGCGTTTATTTAAATACAAACACACTGCGCTTTTTTTAAACCCGTCTCAGTCTCCGCTTCAGCACAGCACTGACATTTCAGGGCTGTCAAAAAAATAGCAGCTTTCACCTGCCTGACCTACAATCTAGGAATAATAATAATTAATGGACTACAATGCATCCCGGCCACCACCGTCACACCGATGCAAAACGAGAACAAACATGGTCTCTGCATCCCGTTTTGTTTTTGTTTTTTGCATTGTTTTGAGGGGGAAAGGTATTTACCGCCTGAAACAAGACGCAGCATGCAATCTCATGTCAGGTAGCACAGCGGGCCTTCTTCCTAGGCAACTGAGTTAAAACAAATATGAATATGTATTTGCTTCTACCTTTTTTCTTTCTTTTCTTTTTTTTGCGCTACCCTAAAGCCTTGCTTTTTTTCTCCGTGGGCTCGTGGTTGTTTTCAAGCAGCTGCCGATTTCTCCCCACGAGGAAGGAGAGGGGACCGGCGCCCACGCTGACCAAACGAAACCTCCTGTATGCCCAGAAAAGCAGACGAGCTTCCCCCTCTGCAGCTTTCGAAAGTCTATACCGCGCCGCGAGGACGCCGGAGACAGGAAGCATCCGGGTGGCACTCTCGCGAGAGGCGAGACCAGGAAGAAGCTGTGAGCTCTGAGGAGGGAGGAGGAGGAGGCGGGCGGTTGGTGGGCGCCGTCGGCTGCTGTGGTAACGGGGCTCCGTCGAGGGAGGGGGGAGCGCTGCTTCGGGCGCCTCCCCTGCTCCCAAGATGGCGGCGGCGGGGGCTGCTGGGGTGAACCCTTTCCTCAGCGACTCCGAGGAGTCGGACCCCGACGAGGCCAGGCCCGGAGGCGGAGGCGGAGGCAGCAGCAGCAGCGACCCCGGCGGAACGGCCCCTCCGCTCCCGCTGCCTTCGTCGGCCTGCTCTTCGCCGCCGCCGCCACCGCCCCTTCAGCAGCAGCATCTGCCCTTGCCGCCTCCCTCCTCCCTGCAGGCCGAGGAGCCGCCTCGGGTCCCCGTGGACGCCCTGGCGGCTCAGCTGCTGCGCGACCAGTTCGTGCTGACGGCGCTGGAGCTGCACACGGAGCTGCTGGAGAGCGGCCGGGAACTCCCCCGTCTGAGGGATTACTTCTCCAACCCGGGCAACTTCGAGCGCCAGGGAGGAGGAGGATGCGGGGCGGCGGCGACGGCGCCCACCCCGCCGGCCTCGGCGGCCCCGGGGCTACTAGCGGGGACCGGAGCGGGGAAGGAGCCCGGCGCAGCGGGACAGCTCCGTAAGTTGGTTTGTGGAGGGAAACAAATAAAATAAAATAAAACAAGGGTAGCTCAGTTCCGCCGACTCGGTCCTTGGTTGACCTTGACGAGTTGTTTTAGTTTCGATGCACTCGTATTTTGCTTCGGAGGAGCACCTGTCAGTTGTGGCAGGAAGGGAGGCGGGGCGGGCAGGGTTTGTTTTTGAAAGCAAGTGGTGGGTTTGGCACGTGTAAGGTAATGCCCGGGTTGGGCTTACTCCGCTCCACCCCACCCCACTCAATGCCCTGCTTAAGTTAGTACCATCATGTAGTTCAACATCAGTGCTTTTTTCCTCTGGGTAAAAGGGAGGTGGGGAACTCGCCATGAAGTTTATTGCTTTGGCTTAGGCATTGGGTGTATATCCATTCCAGTCTGTCCGCACCTCCCCCCAAAAGACCAAAAAAAAATATTAAAATTTTAAAAGGTAAGGGAACTCAGTTCCCCCGTGTTCTGCTAAAGAGAATTTTTCAAAACCTTGGTCAACATGGTGTTGTTTGCCACACTTAGGGAGCAGTCCTATAAACAAGGAGCTGGTATGAATACCCTGGCGCAAAGCTACTCTGTTCAACAGTGGGGCTACTGCTAATGGAACCGACCTAAGCCTGGCAGAGAGAAAACAATTTTTTATAGTAGTGCTTGAGATACACCACCCTTTTTGATGCCTTAACTTATGCCAGGTTGCCAAGTAACACGACTGAGCTGAGGATCCAGCCTCTGTGGTCCTGACTCTGCCACACTGCTTTGTCAGGGCTTACCCCAGTTTAAGAGCCGCTGAGCTCTGCTCACCCAACTAGGTCCCAGCTCTCCTGGGATGAGAGAGATAATACGCCCTGGCTGAGTCCAAGGATTAAGTAGTTAAGAGAGCATAACTCCCTTCCAGCTCTGCCAGAGCTCTGCAGGAGCCTAACCCTCTCATCCCAATAGATCTTGTTGTAGGGGAAGAGCTTTCCTTAGTGGGAAGATGGGTTGTGTGATAGTACTATTAAGACTGGAACCCTATGCATACTTACTTGGGTATAAGTCACATTTAACTTAATGGAAATTACTTCTGAGTAAATATGTATAGGTTGGGTTGCAGGTCATCACCCCTCATGCAGGTGTATTACTTTGCCAGGGTTGCTAGGTCAGAGGCTATTGCTTCTAAACATTAACTAGTCGTTGCCATCTTATAGCATTGTTTTTAACAGTATAGATTTGGATGTACATGTTGATCTTTTTCATTCTTGCAAGTAGCATATCATCATGAGCTCAGGCTGTGCTGATTATTCACACATCTGCAGAGGTGACAAGAATAGCTATGACTATTCCTGATCTGTGTGGATTTTGCTTTCTTTTTGCAAGGCTAGATGTTGGGTCGGGTTGGGTTCTTCTGAATCACTTTCTACCTTATAAAAGTGAAAACTGACTCCCCTGTCACTTGCAGTTTGGTGCAGAATCACCAAGCCAGGGTTATAGGGAAAGCCCTTGGAATCATAACCAGTTAACATTGGGTGAGATCCAGGCTTCTGCTCTTGCAATGGGTCCTCCTTTTCCTCCTACAGCCTTCATGTGCTTCCAGAATTTGCTTTGGAGGGCTGAGGAACTTTCCAGAGCAGATGTTGGGAGCATTCAAGGTGCTGGAGCAGGGAAGAAGGCTAAACTAGAAGTATCATTGTGAAGTGGATTTTCATTGTGCAAGTGGGCAGTCATCCTTGGATGTTGATCTTCATATCACAATAGTAGTTAGCCAAATAGAAAACATTGTGTTCATATTACTTGCTTTGTGTTTAGTTCCTTTAAATAGCTGGCATGATGTTGTTTTATTGCACCCATGAAACAGTACCTTAAGTACTAGAAGCGGCTATTGACATAATGTGCCATAAGTGTTAGCATCTTGTTTAATGTTGGAGGCATGGCTGATGTTGAGGCATTGAATTGGGAAATGGGTATTCCTGTGGAAGTGAGTATTAGCAGGTTTCTGTGTATTTTGTTGGAAAGGTACAGTGAGCATTCGGGTATGTGCAAGTATCTGCAGCAACCCAAATTTGATTGAAATGTTTCTACCATTGCCAGAATATAGATAAAGCAGATACTCATACAGAAGCTGTTGAATGTGCTATTGTATTAGATTTATCTATAGGGGTAATAGGATTGTGTTGTGTTCTGGATAAAATGGAAATAACTTAGGTTAATCAGAAGACACATTGGAGTGATAGAACTTCATAAGTACATCTCAGAACTTCCTGAGTTGCAGAACATTCCACATCAACAAGCATTATCAGACACTTGGAAGACAAGTGTAGGTATATAGGGAAAATATTAATATATGGAACAATTTTTGTTCTTTTTAGCTATGACTCTTAAACTGTATTCTTGGAAGTAAGAGGGAACAACTCCTAGTCAGTTCTGATGAAATGCTGGGGTCAGGTGTCTGCAAAAACACTGTTCATGTGACTATTCCATTCTCATGATCAGCTAAGCCAGGTGGGAGCATTGCTTCCTCTGTAAACTGGAAAATTGCAACTTGAAATCTTCTTGGTAACAAAAGTTAAGCTATGATTCTGTGTCTGTTCTCTGCCTCCATGTTATGCTTCTCAGAAGTTAGACTTATTCCCATGAACAGATCTTAACACATGTGTTCACTAGCAAATTGTAAGAATCAATTTTTAGAATTGTATAGGTGGAATGGACCCAATCCAACTCTGTCTTAAAATATCCATTCCTAAAGCAAGTATGGACAACATATGATCCTTGAAGCTACTTAAGTTACATTACTCCTGGCCCCCCCCCCAGTATTTAGAGGTGTTAACCATGTTTAGTAGTAGTATCAATATATTTTTGCACTAGTATTTGTGTAGTATGACACAATGATAGAGTAAATTATTTGATACATTTTGGGGTTAGGAAACAGCTCAAGGAGCTCCAAATGCAGTTAGTCTCATATCTAATTATACTGAATGCTATTTTGCTTTCAGTCTTTAGCACCATGTTGGCATAAATACAGGTGTGATACTGATCTGAAAGTACAGTTATTCTCATCGTTTGATAGCTTTATTAACATAAATTATTGTTTTGGTTGAGACCATATTAATGAAGAATAGATCCCTCTATCACATTTTCCGAGATGTTGTTTTATTCAGTGTGTGCAGCAGGATCTTTTTGAATTTATGGTGGCATTCTTGCGTTAACCAAGGAGAAATGTTGTTAGGTATTTCACCCTATAAAAATGTTCAATTATACTATAAGCTGCTTTTGAAATAGGAAAAATGCCAGTAGCGACAAATTTTTCATTTATTGCTTTGGCACTAAGTTAAGAAGGTGGAATCACACCACTCTCTCTCTTCCCTCCACATGTGAGGGTGAGAAGTAACACTTTCCAGTTTTGAAGAAATCTCAGTTTCCTGTTAAATCGGAACATGGGAACTGCAGTTTGTTCTGGACTGAGCATGGAAGTTTTACATTTTCATTGCACATGCAATCAGGAGGAAGGATGCTCTTTTTTGTCTCAATTAATAATGCTTTGTGGTTACTGCACCTTGGTGCATAGATTCTTTTTTGGATGAATTGATTATTGAAGGTTGCACCATATTGTGGGCAATCCACCCTAGAAGCCTATCTGTCCAAGAGCTTCAAATCCTGTTCAGACATTTTCCATGTGTAGACTCTGTGCACGGAGAAGAAACAACAGGATTGTGACCCTGTTTTTTTTCTGTAGCCCTAAGCACACCTCTGGGTTTCGCTGCGTTGGCATGGATTTCTGCCTAGCACAGGGATTGAGGACCTTTTTCAGCCCAAGGGCCACATTGCCTCATGGGCAACTTTCTGGGGGCCTTGTGTCAGTTCTGGGTGGAATGATAAATGTGGCTCTTTACTTTTGTACAGTTGGCTACATTCCAGTCACTCAAAAGCCAGAAGTTTCTACACTCACACCCATGCACATATCTCTCCATCCAGGCAAGCAAGAGGCATTATCATAGTTCAAGGACATATTCCAAGCCAGGTAAAAGCACTCAAGGAGAGCTTAGTGCAGGGCTGGTGAAGGGTGTGACCTGGAGAGAGTCCTGAACGTCAGATTGAGAGGCCTGCAGGATTGCATTTGGCCCACAGGTTCCTCACCCCTGGCATAGCGAAAGCCTACCAAAGACCAGAACCCCGATGTGATATTGACAAGCTGGAACAAATAGAGAGGAGGGCAACCAAGATGATTAAGGATCTGGAAACCAAGCCTTATGAGGAATGGTTGAGGGAGCTGGGTATGTTTAGCCTGGAAAAAGAGGAGACTGAGAGGAGTTCTGATAGCCATCTTCTGATATCTCAAGGGCTGTCACATGGAAGATGGAGCAAGCTTGTTTTCTTCTGCTCTGGAGGGTAGGACCCCAGCCAATGGCTTCAGGTTACAAGGAAGGAGATTCTGACTAAACACCAGGAATAACTTTCTGACATTAATAACTGTTCAGGAGTGGAACAGAGTCCTTCAAGAGATTGTGGACTTTCCTTCCCTGGAGGTTTTTAAGCAGAGGTTGGATAGCCATTTGTCATGAATGCTTTAGTTGAGATCCCTGCATTGCAGGCGGTTGGACTAGATGACCCTTGGAATCCATTCCAACTCTACAATTCTATGATTATAGGTGGTTCCAGGTCTCAATTGTGTTGAAGGAGTGAGGTAGTAGCTGCTTTTGTTATATGTAAATCCAGGATAGCTAGCAGCAGAATGATGTACTCGTGTAAATGCTTCTACAGCATTTACCACGGCCTTTAATTCAGGTGTACTTGACCAGAGCTAAAGACTATCTAAGAAGAATATACGTGAAAGAAACTTCTTGTATTCCGTATAACCTTTCAGATATTACTAATCAAAATTGCACTCATTCTAATTCTAACATGGAAAGTAAACTAAGAACTTGCTTCCTTTGGGCTGCTGAAATACAAGTGTTTGAAAAAGTGAGGAGTTGTCTCTTTTTCCTTCCCCATTTCTTGTTCACAGCAACTCAGCCTCATTTATTAATTCCACAAGGCAGGCAGGCGGACACTTTTCTGCCCCCCTCCCCTTGTTCTTATCCTGACAATGGTTCACTATTAATTACAGCTGAAGGTCTCCGAAGTCATATTCCAGGCTTAACAGAGTTAAAGGCACTGTAAAAATTCTAGGGCTTGAGTTTCTTCAAGGACTTCAGAACATTTATAGTTTTGGGAAATGATGGGCTTAACTACTTCATATTCCTCAGAGATGCCCCAGATAACAACTCCCAGCATGAAATAAGAAAATATAATTACTCCTCATATGTACAGTAGCTAAAATAGAACCAGAGAAGTGGAAGTATTTACTCCAGCAAGGGAAATCAAGTCTGTTGTTGAATAATTAACCACTGAAAAAAATTGCACTGGAAAGCACATGATAATCTGCTGTTACTGTAGAATTATCTTTTCAGTTTGAGAAACACGGCTACATTTGAAATCATCCCCGCTTAGTACTTCAAGAAGGACTTTAGATTATTACATAGCCACCACACCTAAATAGGATTGAATGTTTTCATTATTACTTCTTGTTCATCATATTATGCAGCCAGTTAACCATTTTGCATTTCATTTTCATTGCAGCATCAAAAAAGGGCCATAACTCTATGATAAACTAATTTCGGTTTATTTTAATCAAAGTTCTAGTCAAATAAAACTTTCTGGGTCTGTCTGTCCCCCAAAGAAGCTTTCCAAACTGATTCAGTGCTCCAAGTCCAGTATAAAACATTCCAAGAAGCTTAGGTTTCTTCTGTAAGTTCACTTAGGCATTGTCTGATGGAGAATCAAATATTTGATTAATAATTTTTAATAAAATTGAGTGCTGAATCATTAGAATGCAATATCTCATCACTAAAGTTCAGTAGTTGGTCCACAAACCCATAATGGCATTTTATGCAGAATTACAGAAGGACCGAAGGGGGAGGAGATTTAGAACTTGAGTCTCAGTGCATGCTTGCCAATTTGATAATTAGGAAAGTCACTTTTTTCTTGCAACCCAATCTTAACACAGGCATTATTGATTTTTTTCTGCCAAGTGAT